>NC_052049.1:187852991-188560907 GCF_903992535.2 Arvicola amphibius
TGACTATGCTCAACACATCTCCCCAGCGTCTCTGCCTCCTAAAGCAGATCGGCCATCGGTGTATCCTTTGCCACATTCCTCTCTTCCTTTCCTTGCTTCTTCATAGACGAACCAACTCTACCCAAGTCCTTGTCTCTGGGCTTTTGGGGACAGTGGGGTAGGGCCAAGAAAAGAGGAGATCAATGGGAACGTGCCAAGAAGCCAGTAGGTTCCTGGGACATATCTAGGGGCTTCTGGGGACCCAAAGCCACACTGACTCTTCCTCGGAATTCCTTCCCAGGAGGAGAGGAAGACTGGAGTCTATTCACCAGCTTTTGTCTTTAACTGATTGGAGGTTGACTCCATGGCCTTGAGTCCTTCCCCTGTTGTTCCCATCCATTTCTCTGACCCAACTGCGTGTCAGAGAAAGTTCCTAAGCATGTGCAAAGACACATTGCTAGAGTCAAGAGGTGTTAGCATGTTGTAAATATCTCCTGTGGCTGCTGAGAATTCAGGTGGCACAGCATGAGGACATGGACCACTCGGTGTGGCAGAAGAGGTGGAGGGGCAAGGCATGACAAGCAGGGTGAAGATAAAGTATGGCTAGCAGTCTCCACCCATGCATAAGGACTTTTAGGCCATGTCCTCTGCAGGGGAAGCTCTGGGTATAGCTGGATCTTGAGTACCAATTCCAAGGGCAAACTAAGCTTCCTGGCTATAGAACACGAGCCTGGAGATCGGAGCAGCTAGCAGAACGCAGGGTGGGGACACAGGTGGCTTCATTAACTGGTACTGCCCTACATGTGGACTTCAGGCCAGGTCTCTTTGTTGCTTTTACTCCTTGAGATGTCTTTCAGACTACAGCATACTCTCCTGCCTCACCCCCAGTTCTAACTTCATTTCTGTTGCTATGATAAAATACCATTACCAAAAACAATATAGGGCAGAAAGGGTTTATAATTTCAGGATGCAGTCTGCTACTGAGAGGAAGTTAAGGCAGGAACTCCAGCAGCTGGTCACACTTCACAGTCAAGAGAGAACCACACTGCCTGCTTGCCCAGAACTCATCTTTTCCTACTCTTAAATATAGTCCAGGACCATGAAATGACATCACCCACACTGAAGGGGAGCCTTTCCATCTCAGTTAGTGAGACAGTCAGGGACACACATGATCACAGGTAAGCTTGGCCTAGATAATTACCCAGTTGAGACTCTTGGGCAATTTCAGGTTGTGACAAGTTGAGAAAGCTAACTGTCACAGCTTCCTGATGTTCTCTGAATGGACCGTAGCTGTCGAGAGCCTTGAAGCTCAGGGCACTGCAAGGCCCCTTCCACAGTTAATCTCTTTCTGAACTGACATTTCCCAAACTTGAAAGGCATTCCTCTTCCTCAGACCTGATAACTCAGAGAAAGGCTACCAGTTGAGTTAGGTTGGTGACCTGACTGCCTTGCTGTCTTGGGAGGGGGAAGTGTAGTTGGTTTTTTGGGGGGACCCTGCTACCCAGCTTCCAAATAAATACATGGAGACTTATTCTTACTTGTGAATGCCCGTCCTTGGCTTGGCTTGTTTGTAGCCAGATTTTCTAACTTAAATTATCCCATTTCTCTTTAGCTACATTTTTGCCTCTGGGATTTTTTACCTTCCTTTATATATCTTTCTTTCCTTCTTACTCTGTGGCTGGCTATGTGGCTGTGTGGCTGTGTGGCTATGTGTGATGCTGTGTGTGGTTGTGTGGCTGTGTGGCTGTGTGGTTGTATGGCTGTCCCCTGGTGTCCTCTCCTCCTTTTCTCGCTCCTTGCTCCCTTCCCTAGATTTCTTCTCCTATTTATTCTCTCTGGCCATCAGCCCCACCTATTTTTCTCTACTGCCTAGCAATTGGCCATTCAGCTCTTTATTAGACCAATCAGGTGTTTTAGGCAGGCAAATTAACACAGCATCACAGAGTTAAACAAATGCAACACAAAAGAATGAAACACATCAGGGCTGGAGAGATGGCTCAGTGGTTAAGAGCACTGACTGCTCTTCCAGAGGTCCTGAGTTCAACTCCCAGCAACCACATGATGGCTCACAACCATCCGTAATGAGATCTGGTGCCCTCTTCTGGCGTGCGGGCGTACATGGAGGCAGAATGTTGTATACATAATAAATATATAAATAAATCTTAAAAAAGAATGAAACACATCTTTGCATCAAACAAATATCTCACAGCATAAATGAATGAAACATATCTTAAAATAATATTCCACAACAGGGCAGTATTTGTAGAGAAGCTTATACATCAAAAGATAGAACCTCTTGCCAACAAGTGTTATAGTAAAACACATAAACACAAAAAGTTCCTTTGTATGGGTATGTGTGTTTATATGTATACATACATGTGTGCAGGTACAGGAGCTGTCTACCTTGGCAATGTTTTTATTTTCCAAGAAAGGGTTTCTCTGTGTAACAACTTTGACTGTCCTGGAACTCGCTCTGTAGACCAGGCTGGTTTCAAACTCACAGAGATCTGCCAGCCTCTGTCTCCCAAGTGCTGGGATTAAAGGCGTGCGCCACCCCTGCCCAGCCACCTTGGAGGCAGGGTCTCTCACTGGGGCGTGAGGCTCACTGATTAGGCTAGGTTGACTGGCCAGCCCCAGGACTACACGTCTCCACTCCCCAGTGCTATTACAAACACACCCCACCACACATGGCTTCTCACATGGGCTCTAGGGGTCAAACTCAAGATTTCATGCTGGTACAGTAAACACTTCACCAAGGGAACTGCCCCCCTGCCCCCAAGGGTCTTTTCAAAATAAATGCAACATACCATAGTATGAATTGGGAATGGCTATGAACTTTGAAATGAAGAGACTTAATATTAAAGCTCAGCGGTAGTCCCATGCCACAAAACCCACTTAATATTGGGGTACACTTGGGCAACTTGCTTAGCCTCTCTATGCTTCGGTTTTCTCCTTTGCAGAATGAAATAAAAGACTATACTCATACAGTGATAACCAAACAAATTAAAACAATCAAAGGTCTTTGAACTAGTCCTGGGATACAGTCCAAGCCTGAGAAATGTCAGCCAGCCCCCCCCCCCCGTGTGTGTGTGTGTGTGTGTGTGTGTGTCTGGTCTTTGCAATGATCAGGAATGGAACGTCTCCCCGACTTCAGGCTGTATCGTAGCAAACGTCACTGAAAGGACAACATAGCCGGTGGGCTTGGTCCTGGGGGTCTGGGAAGTGAGAACGATGCTATCAATCACGGACCGTGCTTCTGGCCTCTTGTTTCCTTGGGTCTGGACTGATAACACATACAGCTTTGCGTACATCACCTTCATGGGCGCAACAGGCAAGTACCCAGCTTCTCGTTTCCCTGTTACCTAGGTAGCTACAGAGAGAGTTCCCAGGAGATGCTCTCACAGTCCTACCAGTGCTTAGATATGGATTCAGTGAGACATTCCTCCAAAAACCTGACCTCCGGAGATGGACTTGAGGGGAAAAGAGGCTCAATTTTGGATTTTCTTGGTGTTGACTTTCAAATACCTTACTATTCATATATGATGTCGTTGTGTAAGATTCTCTTCAGACTGTGAGAGCGTTTTTTATCAGCTTGACAGAGTTTGGAATCATCTGGGAGGCAAGTCCCAGGCTCACCTGTGAAGGATTAGTTAGATATTTTAGATCTGCTCATTCCTGTGAGGGATTTTCTTGACTAGTGTAGTCGCTGTGAGAAGGTCCACTCTAAAGGAGAGAATGCTGGGTTGGGGTTCTGGGCTGCATGAAGAGAAAAAGTAGCTGCTTCCTGGCTGCCGAAGCAAGGTGATCAGCTGCTTGGAGGTCCTACCACCAGAACGTCACAGCCATGATGAGCTGTAACCGGCAGGGGCCTTCAGGGTTCAGACTTTGAGAACCCAGTTGTCTTGATTCCCCATTAAAAGAAAAAGAGAAAAAAGGAGAAAAAGAGAAGAAAAGAAGGCCTCATCAGAAATATACCTGCTACTTTGATCATGGACTTTCAGCTTCCAGACTGTGAAGAAATAAGTGACTTGTTCAGGACACCTGGTCTGTGGTGGTTTGCTATAGCACCTGGAGTAGAGTCAGCCAACAGGTGTGTTGATTGTTGATATTCCCGTGATAGAATTCCTCAACCTCTGTTGCAGGGGTGGCGGGGGGCGCTTGTTGGTTCCCGGCTACCCGGCTAGCTTAGACCCAAAATAATCACACAGAAACTGTATTAATTAAATCACTGCTTGGCCCATTAGCTGTGGCTTCTTATTGTTTAACTCTTACATAATTTAACCCATTTATATTAATCTGTGTATCGCCACGTGGCTGTGGCTTACCAGCTAAAGTTCTGAGCAGCATCTGTCTCTGGTGGCTCAATGGCGTCTCTCTGACTCCGCCCTTCTTTCTCCCAGCATTCACTTTAGTTTTCCTCACCTTCTTAAGTTCTACCCTATCAGGCCAAGGCAGTTTCTTAACTCATTAATCAATAAAAGCAACCCACAGACAGAAGGACCTCACACAACAAACCGCCCATTGCCCTCCCTCAGGGCAGTACTTCCCTGTCCTTTGAAGTCAGCATGGCCATCTGATTTGATTTGGTTTGTGACATATGATCAGAAGGGACATCTGAGGACTGTGGGCCCAAAGCCGAATTACTCATCAGGAATGGGGTTGGTGCCCAGAAGATTCATCTCCTATTTCTGGGAAACCACTCATCCCAATTCCAGGCCTTCCACAGTTAGCCTTCATGGCACAACGGCTTCACCGTTCATAAAGAAGAGTGTGTACCCCAGAAGGATGAGAAAAATGAAATCTAGAAAGAATGTTCTTGCTTCAATTGGTGGCAAAATATACCACAAGCCTCCCATTGTCAAAGCAGTGTGGCGATAGGAAAGGAAGGGTGAGTCAGAAAAGGAACCGAGAAATACATCCCAGCACACAGGAGCTTAGTAGACAGGGCCGTGGTGTGAGATGGATTGAGAAAATGATAAGATGACATCACTGGTTATCAATTAGGAAGTGAATAAAGTTGGACCCTATATTACAGAAAATAAATTTCTGATATATTCAAGACTTAAACATGAAAGTAGAATGATAAGCCTACCACAACACAATACACGAGCATGAGAAGACCCACATTGACGAGACCCTCTGTCCTCCGATCCCCGTGGGCATCCCCAGAGGCTGTTAGTGGGTAGGACCAACGGGGAACTGGTTTCCCGCTAACCTGTTCAGTGGGAGCAAAAGGCAGAGCCCCAAGTCTCCTGTCAGCAGAGAACCTGATCCAGCTCCCTCCCCACCTTTACCCCCCCCCCAAAGAGGTCACATCCTCAACTACCCCATGGGGTGTACTGTTGGAACACAAGATGAACTGCTTCCCCATCCTCCACCCAGCATAGGCAGGAAGTCCGCTCCTCCAGAGATACCGAGTCCCCCAGAGTTCCACAGCCTCTGAAGTCAGCACCTGGATCCAAGAGTTCAACACAGGAGCCTGTAAGGGACATTTCATACCCAAACCATAGCACCCAGCTCACCCAGAAGTATGTGGCTTAGGGAGGTGGGGTCAGGCAAGCCTTCTGGTATTCTCCTCTGCCCTCTCTGGTGTCAGGGAGACGGACGGAGGGTGGGGCTGTCAGACACCACTGGTGTCTGAACTAGCCAGCGTGCCTATTGGTGTCTACTGGACCCAGCAGGGTGCTAGATTTGCATTCCCACTGGAGGCAAAGGGGCAGGGCAAACCAGCACCCACATTTACCAGAACACGCAGGCCAAGAGGGAAGCTGCACCAGCCTTCCGGCATGGAGGAAGTGACACACTCCCCCTGCTTTCATTGAGATGGCGGCAGTGAAGGCCAACAAAGTACTTGGTGGCTGTTCAGCCATATGTGGGGATGGGTTGTAAAAGTGAGAGGAGACAGGGCCCAGAATCCTGTAATAAAGATGTATGAACAGTCAAAATGCAACTGAAAGCTATCACCCCAAGAACCGAGAGGCCACAACTTGCATGAGAAAAAGCAAAATCATTTAAATATCCACACTGAGATGAATTAGTTTTTGGGATTATTGTGGCAAGGCGTTTAAAGCAGCCATCGTGAGAACGCACCAACTCCAGACAGATTGTCATGAAATTTAAAAGCAGAAAATCTCAGCAAAGAAATAGAAGTTATAACAAAACCCAGTGATTCACAAAACCCCAAAATACAATGTATGCAACAAAAACTAAAACTATCAGATTCTAGGGGAAAAGTTAAGTGATCATAATAGCACTTTAGTTTGATGAGACAGAAAGTCAAGGGATGAAAGGGTTTCTCTTGGGTTTGTGCGTCATCTGCAGATGACACCATACTTAATAGTGACAGATCCAGCAAGCTCATTCTTCCTGAGAGGAGAAGTACCAGAAGTTGTCTGTTCTGACCACTTATGTTAACATGGTACTGGAGGTGCTAGCTGGGAAAATTAGGCAAGAAAATGATCATAAAAGGAAAACGTTGAACTTATCTCTATTTGTAGATATGAACTACTGTATAGAAAATCTCAATAAAAACAAATTACTTAAACTAATAAGTGAGCCATATGGTTGTGAGTGAGACATGGAACCAATATACAAAAAAAAAAAAAAAAATCAAATGTTTTTCCATCAGCCAGCCACAAACTTAGCCAAAGTGACTGAAGGCCCAAGCAATAAGGAAGTCATTTGTTTTAAGGAATAAATGGTTTCAGCAGGAGAGACTATAAAGGTCAACTTTGTAGATTTATTACAGAATGACCAGTAGCCCTCTGGACAGGCCCAGCATGGAGAACCTCCCTTCCCTACTCCCCACCAGCCCTGGCTGTTGCCTTTGTCTTTATTCCATTGCTGAGTGAGAAGGGTCTCACTGGGTTCCATCCATGTGAACCTAGTGACTCCCTAAGTCTCAGAAGAACGTCTCTGTTCCCCGGTGGCAGCTGCCAGGAGACGGTGTCAAGCGTCAGGGTTTTATTTACCCCTCCTCACGTGGTCAGCATGTTTCAGTTCTCAGATAAGAAAATCAAGTCTAACTCCATGGTGGACTTCGAGTGATCTTTAGACTTGAGTTCTGTTAGAGGAATGAGAGGCAGGGCTTGGTGGTGATAATCTAAATTCCCATTATCAACAGGAACCCATTTACCACTGTGCATTTTACACACACACACACACACACACACACAGAGAGAGAGAGAGAGAGAGAGAGAGAGAGAGAGAGAGAGAGAGAGAGAGAGAGAGAGAGAGAGAGAGAGAGAGAGAGAGGCAGGCACAGAGAGAGACTTCACAACACATTCTCTAGGCTGCCAGGAATTTTCAAAAGTATCAATTAATCTTCAAAGTAACTACACTGTGGGATCAGGCCACATCTAGATCAGATGATGAGAACTTCTTCTTATATATGCATTTGCTTTTATTACATGTGTACAGGTGTTTTGCCTGCACGTATGTCTGTGCACCATATGTGTGCAGGGCGCAAGGAAGCTAGAAGAGAGAGTCTTGGGTCCTCTGGAACTAGAGTTACAGGCAGTTGTGGGTTGCCATGCAGGTGTTGGGAATCAAACCCAGGTCCTCTGCGAAGTAGCCCTTGCTCTTAATCCCTGAGCCATCCCTCCAGCTCCACGGTGATGAGCACTTCGGACAGTCGATTTCCTAACAATGCTCGATTATCCCCGCAGTGTGACTGGATAGTTCCATTGTTTTATTATTTCTAACAGTTTGAGTGCTTTTTGTCCCCATGGTCTCTTCAAGTCTGTTAGTTTTCTATAGAAGCAATTCCCAGTGATGGAGTTAATAGCTCAAAGTGTCTCAGTTGATATTCAAAACCGCTTTTCTTAAAGGTTTCCCTGTGTGTTGCTTGCAATTGTCTCCTCTAGAGAGTCCCTTGGAGAAGTCCTCTGGAGTCGATGGAGTTTGTCCTGCTGCTGCTGCCGAGAGGCGGGACCGGAGCCTGTGGGGCTGAGGTGAGAAAGTGCTTCCCTCTCCCGTGAAAGACAGGTACCGGAGCGATGGGGTCTGCACCTTGGTGGTCTGCCCATCTAGCCCAACCAGTGAGCGTCAGGCCAGCAAGAGTCCCTCTCTCGGAGAGATGAATGGCACTCCTGAGAATGGCACCCAAAGCTGCCAGACTCGGGTGCTTCCTGCGTTAGCCTGGAACTCACAGGTCTGTCTATAATATTCCGAATCTGAAGATTTCCATAGGCAAGAGACAGCAAGGCAGGATGGTGGATCCCAGTGAAATCAGGATCACCTTCCCGAGTCACGTTTGGACACAGATGGCATGTGAGTACCGCTCGATCCCCCATTGCTCTGCTGCCAGGCCAAAGGGCAGCACCCGCCTTAGCCTCACACACATGAGCTATGAACACAGACAGCACTTAGAGGGACCTTCTCTGTGACACGTGATCTGGTCTCTTCAAACACTCCATCACCTAACAGAGTCCAAACCTTCCACCAGCCCTGCCTGCTGCTCTTTTATGGAGCTTCCCCCACTCAGATCCCCCATGCTGAGTGCTTTACCCCTGCAGTGACTCATAAGCCCCTCATGTTGGGCTGAGGGTGACCCCGAGGACCCTCACAATCTAGCTCTTTCTCAGACCTGCCCCAGGCTATGCTTGCTTTCCAGGTGCAACCAACTCAACTCAGCTTCCATTCTAAAATGAACCTCTGATTTCAAGTCTATGCTCCGGCTCCAGAGAAACTTGAAGTTTGTGATGGATTGAATGAAAGATGTCCCCCACAGCCTTAGGGACCTAAGCACTTGGTTTCCCAGCTGGTGGTGTTGTTTGGGGGGTGGTGGTAAGAGGTATAGCCTTGCTGGAGGATGCACATCTGGGACGGGGTGGCTTTGAGAGCATATAGCTCAGCCAATTTGTAATTCTCTCTCTCTCTCTCTCTCTCTCTCTCTCTCTCTCTCTCTCTCTCTCCTCCCTCCCTCCCTCCCTCCCTCCCTCCCTCCCTCCCTCCCTCTCTCTCCCTCTCTCTCTCTCTCTCTCTCTCTCTCTCTCTCTCTCTCTCTCTCTCTGTTTGGTACTTTATGGCTGGGATATTAGATCTTGGCTTCCTGTTCCTGCTGTCACGCCTATCTTCCCACAATGATGGGATTTTATCATAAGCCAAAACAAGCCCTTTCTTCTAGAATTTGTTTTTGGTCATGGTGTTTTGTTTTGTTTTTCATAACAATAGAAAGGTAACTAGGGCACGATCTTTGCTGTGACTCTCCCTAAGTCCACCCCAGCAGGGTTGGGTCACTGTTCTGGGGGATTCTTGAAGTGGGGGAGCATCTGGTTCCTGGATACCACTGTACGAAGATCTCCTAAACTTTGATGTGCTCACAGGGGCCCTGCAAGTGTGGGACTCTCTGTTGCGGATGCTGAGAAATTTTTCTATCTGGCAATCTTTGGGGAGGTCATCTCTGATTTCAGAGTCATTACTTTCTGGGGGCTTAGGACCTGGTGGGAGAAGCTAGGAGTGTGGGAAGGAAAAGCTTCCATGATCACTGTCATCCTTTAAACAGCTGTGTGTCACCTGCAGCGTCTCTTCACCCTACACGGAAGAACACACAATCAGAGCCAGCCTGAGCAACTTAGTGATACCCTTTTATTACGTTAAAAAAGGAAAAGAAACAGAAATAGTTTATTTAAAGGGGGAAAGAACTTCCAAGGACAGAGTGGGCTGGTGACTGAGGGGAAAGCACCCAAAGCTGGTGAGACCTTGATTCAAGATAAAAAGTAACAAGAAGGGGTGGGTTGCAAGGTTCCAGGCTCAAGCCTCAGTGCTATGAAGAATGGGGGAAAGGGGGTGTGTGTATATATGTGTACATAAAATTTCCTACTCCTTGGTTTTCAGCTTCTCTTTGGTTCTCAGCTGCTCCTCTGACTAAGATTCTCTGAGGAAGACATGGGATAATACACTCAGGAGGACTGCCCGTCACTGCCCAGCACTCACCCTGGAGGCAGTGAGAGCCTGAGGTAGGCTTGACAGAAGATGCATAGAGACAAGCTTGCAGGTTTGTGGGACATCATGCCTTAGGCTAAGGGTTCAATCCCATCTCCAGCTGCTTCTCCATTGGCATCTGAGTACTCTGAAATGCAGTGGTCACTGGCTGAGATACTGATAGGCAGGACTGGTCCCCAAACAAGGCACAGGTTGGCAACTATGTGACAGGTGGCAGAGGAAGAAGCATTCATGGCAGGGGAGAGAGGACGGCTTGACTTCAGTCCTCCTCACTAGCCCTCCAGGTGATCAAATGTGACCAAGCAAGGTGCACCGTGTCCTAAGACACTGTAAAGAGAGAGTGCCCACAGGTCATGTCAGACAGGATAACACAGTGGCGGGGTTTGTGCAGGAGTCAGGGCTATCTGACTCCTGGACTCTACAGCACTGGTCCTCATTGCTATCCAGGTAGAGGATGGGCTCTAACTCTGCTCCCACAGCACCCCTGAGTAATCACCCTTGTATTAGTCAGGGTTCTCTAGGAACAGACAGAACGAGTGTGCGTGCGTGCGTGCGTGTGTGTGTGTGTGTGTGTGTGTGTGTGTGTGTGTGTGTGTTTGAGAGAGGAGGGTAAGGAGATTTATTACAGTGGCTCACAGACTGTGGTCTAGCTAGTTCAACAATGACTGTCCACTTAACAGAAAGCCCCCAAATCCAACGCTTGTTCAGTCCATGAGGCTAGATGTCTTAGCTGGTCTTCAGCATATGCTGCAATCCCAAAGACGCAGGCTGTAATGCCAATGAAGGAACGGACTTTCCAGGGAGAGAAGGAGAGAGCAAGCAGGCAAAGAGAGAAAGCTTCCTTCCTCCGTGTTCTTCATAAAGGCTACCGCCAGAAAGTGAGGCCTGGATTTAAGGTGGGCCTTCCCACTTCAAATTATTTAATTAAGAAAAATCCCTCACAGGTGTACCCAGCTACTTGGACTTTAGTTAAATCCCAAATGTAATCAAGTTGACAACCAAGAATAGCCATCACAACCCCAGTTGGGCATGGTCTCCAACCACGGCTATCTGTCAATAATATTCAGAGTTCCCAGTGAGACACTAGGCATGGGCCCTGCAGGGGGCACTGTCTGCAGCACAGAAGCCACAGCCATTTGCATCCATACTTACGGGGTGTTGGGTAAGGGACATCTCTGGTTACTTCCTATTCTCTATGTCCATGCTAAGGATGATTCCTCGAGTCCCCTGTGGATGTTAGCTGCTGGCATAAGCTGTTCAATGGCTTGCTGTACAGCTCTGGAGACTCCCACCTCTGAAGACATTAGCTGGATGAACAATGGCAGGAGTCATTTGAAAGACACTGATCTTGAAAGAACTGAGCTCCGGGCATGCAATTTCCCAAATCAATTGTAGAGAGCTCCACTGGGCAGGATACCGTAGCAATTAAGTGACAAGGTCCCTCATGGCCAGTCTTAGCAAACAGAATCAACGGCCACCTTGAGAAGTATTAATGACTTCTTGCCAATTGATCCCCCCTCCCACCAGGCCCAGGACAAATGACAGGCCTGGAAACTCAGGCCAAGAGACTCAAAGACTACAGACTGAAGGAGATTCAAGTTAAGACATGGACAGCGAGGGATGCTCCCAGTCTCTGTCACAAGAAAAGATCAAACTTCTGAGCATATTTTTGAGAAAAAGAGGCAGAAGAGCTAGTGTCTGTCTCCAGTTTCCAGCAGACACTCCAGACAACCCATGAGGATTGGAACTCATTGCCCTAGAGGGTAAAGAGGACCACCGTATTTCTGTGTAGGGGCCTCAGACCCTCTGCCATCTTGACATTAGAAAATGCTGGATTTCCCTTCAGGGAACACGACTTTCTTGGAGTTGACCAAATAAACAGGATTGGGCCCTCTTTGAGACTTTGACAGGGTATGCTGCCCATTCCTGCATTCTTGAAGTCCACAGGCCTGTCTTTAAAACCATCCATAAAAGCTCTCAGTCTCCCCTTGACACTTACCCAGTAATGAACTTACATTCTTCAATCCCACATTCACGGAGTGCCTCCTAGGTGTCTGCTGTTGAGATTGGCCTTGAGGGGTTCATGGATAAGAATCGGGTAGAAACAGTAGGCAACCCCATGTTCAGACGCCCATCAGACAAACCCAAAACAGAACGCGCTGGCTGCTTAGCAGAGTTTGCATGCTGGTAGGGATTCTGATGGTGGCTGCCTTGGAGCGGAGTCAGAACAAGGCTGAAGGCAAGGTTCAGTGCTAAAGAGAACATGAGCCTTTGCAAGGCCGTAAAACCAGAATTCCAGCAAAGCCCCTTGAACCAGAGGGAAGGCAAGGCAGAGGTGGTGGTGTGGATTTTAATGAGCTGAAAGAACAAGAAGTAATCTTGGGAACCTTGTACTTGAGACCAAAAGCAAGCTGAGGAGTGGCAAGACAAGGTGAGCCCCATGATGTCATTAACAATTTTTTTTCGTATTTAATTTCCTTTTCTCCCTTCCCCCCACTTTTACTTTCTCAGCTCCTCCCTCTTTTCTTTAATTTATCTAATGAACCCTTAGCTCCTCCCTCTTTTCTTTAATTTATCTAATGAACCCTTTCCTGGCCTTACAAAAGTGAAATTGAGAGACCAGCTTTGGGCCCTCAAAGCGTTCAGCGCTGTGATTTGAGATACGAAATATGAAATGACCGCTGCATGCGCTGACAACCACTAACTCCCATTCGCGGCCCCCTCCCTTCCATTCTCTTCCTTTCTTTCCTTGTGCCTTGTTGCCAACTGACAGCTACTCAGTGGCGTGCCTGTGCTCACTTCTCAGTTCAGAGATGCTGCTTTAAAATGAAGTTAAACAAGAGTCTAAGGCAGACCGAGTCAACAGAGAAGGCGAGCTAACTGTGACACAGACCCTGTTTCTCCTGACCTCTTCCCTGCTCTCCCTAAAGCTGGCTATATCCACTTTGGCAGTCTTAGTCCAAGAGACCTTGTGTTTGGTCAAACAAATGAACTTTCAAAGTTCATGGGTTCATGTAGCCATTTATGTACGTATTTACTATGAAGTGTGTTGGCATGTGCACACATGTATGCAGACACACATACATGTAGATGCAGCGGTCAGAAGATATTGGGTGCCCTGCTCTATCACATTCCTTCTTATTTCCTTGAGACAGGGTCTCTTACTGGAAAGCCAGACTGGCGGCCAGTGAGCCCCAGCAATCCCGTCTCTCCGTCACTGCCACTCAGCACTGGGGTTACAGACATGCACAACCACGGCTAGAGATTTACATGGTTTCCGAGGATGACAATCAGGTCCTCAGAACTGCACGCACAGCAAGTACTCCTAGCCACTGAGCCATCCTCCAATGTACCTCCCGCACAGAGGTACATTCCTTGTTGTAGGTAAGCCTGTAGGGCGTTTTCTTGATTGGTAATTAATGGGGGAGAGCCCAGCCCATTGTAGGTGGTGCTATCCCTGAGCTTCTATAAGAAAGTCCTGGGTTCTATTTTTTTTTTTAAAAAAAAAAAAGCAGGCTGAGCAAGTCATTGGGAGCAAGCCAGTAAGCAGCACCCTTCCATGGCCTCTGCGTCCGCTCCAGCCTCCAGGTTCCTGACCTGTTCGGGTTTCTGTCCTGACTTCTTTCAGGGATGAACAGTGCTGTGGAAGGGTGAGCCACACGAACCCTTCCCTCTCCAGGTTGTTTGGCTGTGGTGGTTCTTCACAGCCGCAGTAACTCTGAGTAAGACGGAGTCATCAAACTCCCTCCTTTAGGTGGCTGCTTGGCACTGAGAATAAAGATAATTAGGAAACCAAGAGAGCACCCCAAAGAATGTCTGACATGACTTCATCATTATTATTTTAAGAACTGGCCTCATTTTTCAGAAAGGCATGGTGGCTTACCCCTGCGGTCCTAGTCCTTGGGGGGCTCCGACAGGAAGATTCCTAAACATCTGAGGCTAATGGGGATATATAGCCTGGGATACAGAGTGTATGTGTGTGGCAGGGTGGGGTGGCATGTTGTGAGAACACATGCCATGGTATGTGACAGAAACACTCCAAAGGAAAAAAAAAGTAAAAACAATCATTTATGACTGCTTAGAAACAGAACAGAAATAAAACTCTTCTGTTTCCAAGAATTAAATCAATCAGAGCAGGCAAGAGAAAATAGAATTCTGTGTGCTTTTTCCTGACGCCTGAGGATTTGGTGTTTACTCCCTGGATAGTGCTTTTCAGTCCGAAGTTATTAATGAGCTATATGATCCACGTAACAGATTGAGCTGATGGGGTCTCTTTCTCATAATGAAACATAACAGAGAATGTTGTATAGGACACACAGTGAGGGTGAGCATGGATGTGTGCATATGTGTGTATGTAAGTATGCAAGTGTATCTATGTCTATGTACGTCTGTGTATGTGTGTATGTATGTATGTCTATATTTTTCTCTGTGTGTGTCTATGTATGTGTGGTGTGGTGTGGTGTGTGGCAGATAATGCATTTCTCTGATAGACTGTAGTTATTGTGTCAAGGTCAGGTCATGACCTTGAGATCCTTGTCTGAAGCCAGAAATGAGCTAATGAAATGGCCATCTTTAAAGGAATATTTCAAGGGGATTCTGTTGTAGAGGGGCGGTCAGAATGAGTGACCTCTAAGGCTCCTTTTGTCTTTAAAATCTCCATCCTAGGCTAGACAGCAACCTGGTCAATAGGATGTGACTGCCCAGGTTTTAAAACATAGGTCATACAAATCATTGATCAAAATTATGATCCTCTAATAAGCCCTTCAGTGACTCAGGGTTTCTCTCCCAAGCATCTTGAGATGGTCACAGGATACGAAAGTAATTTTCCAAAGTTCAGTCCCATTCAGATTCTCCTTCCGCCTAATGATTTGTGACTTCTCGCTGGCAGGATGTGAGGTCTGGATTGGCAGGACCATCCAAGTCATTGTCACTCTGCCCAGAGCGTGGGAGCCGGGGAGCTGGTCAGAGTCTGCAGGACTGGGGCGGTCCTTTCTTGGGAGAGGGTATCCCAGCTGCTTTGGAGGAGTTGCTGTGGGCGGTTCTCCTTCTTCTACCCTTCAGGAACGGCCACTGCGTTGGGGTGAGGGGTATACTACTGACCTCTCTGGCTACTGCTGTCACAGATCTCACAGGAAGGAACTTAGGGGAGGAAAATTTTTATCTTGGCTCTCGGTTTAAGGTCGCAGTCCATGTTGTTGGGGGAGCATGTTGGTAGGTGCCTGCCCAGTGGCCGCTGTGTGTGCCTGGGACCTTTCTCCTCCTCCTGACTTGAGAAATTAGGAAGAGGAGACAGGACAGGAAACAAGGCTGGTACGTGAGACTCAAATCTTATCTCCATCTGCTACTTCCTTCTAAAAGTTCTCAACCTAAACAGAGCCACAAGCTGGGGACCCAGTATTCAAAAGTATGGGTCATCTTGTTGGCCCTTCCTTCCCCCACCATATCTGGGTACAAAAGCCCTGCCTGCTGTACTGAAATCAGAACTCCAGTCTATCCATTTCTGTCCTGTTTCATTTCAGGCAAAGCCACCTCACTCCCTACACCTCCAAAGCCACTTTCAAGGGATCCTGTATCTCTTTTCCACCCTTCACAACCCAAAATGCTCTGTACTTCCTGTAGGTTTCTCATAAGGAGCAAATCAAATCATGTCTCTTCCGTCCCAAAGAATCACAGCTGCAAATTGAGGCAGAAACAGAGACTCGATTCTATTTTAAATCATAGCGAACCTCCCCTTAGAGGGCTCATTCTGAATTAATAGGCAAAAAAAAACCTCCCTCCTTCCTTTAATCTGTCATTCCTTTTTTTGCCTTCCCCTCCTCTACACAAATGCTTTTCTACTGGGGACCAAACCTGGGTCCTCACTCACACTAGGCAAGCACAGCTCACTGAGTTACACCCCTAACCTTCCTCCTTTCTCTCATTGGTCCTTCCTTCCTTCATCCCCTGAGCCCATTATGCTAGCCCCACCCTCAGTTCTTCCTTTCCTGTCATGAGAGCTGGGTTAGATCAAAAGAGGAACCTGTTCTTGGAACGGGGACCCCAAGTTCATTCTTCACATGGCCACAGTGAACTGGTTCCAGGGACCTCACTGGGGGTCCCTGTGATCCCACTTCCTGGTTAGTGTCCACCTGAAGAAACACACCCTTTGCCCACTCAGCACCTCTGTGGACGGGGCCCCACTGGATGGATAAGGTGAGAAGGCATGGGGTGCCATTGCTCCTCCTTCGCCCAGGTTCCATTTCATGCCTGACCCTGGCATTCGGCAAGGAGAAACTCTTCTAGGATCGATGAGGCCATCATTTCACGAAATAGCAGTTTTGCATACTGAAAAGGAGTCACAAATCAACCTCGGGCTTCCCTTGTGGGGGAGTCACTTTCCCGAGAGCCAGGGGCCCTGAAAGGAGTTTTAGGGAATCAGAGGGCCAGCCCTGCCCACAACAGCTCTTCTCTGGCCTGGACAGGCAGTAACTTGGAGAAGGCACAGTTCACAAGAGGGGGGGGGGGGAGGCCTGTGATCCTAGGGGTTTAAAGTCAGTGTGAGTGAAACGGGGTAAAACCTGAGTCTCCACAGCCCATGGGGCAGAAACTGCTACAGAGGGAGCTGGGAGGACCTGGGGGCCAGAGAGCCCCTGCCCCGCTGTGGAATTCCCAATCAGGCACACTCTGGGGGAGTAGGGAGCTCCCCCTGTGGAATTCCTGATGGGCACACACCTATAATCTCACAGGTCTTTAGGCTCCTGTCCTTTGGGTGAGCATAGCTGTGCTGGGTTCATGTAACACCCAGCCTTGCCTTAGGGGAGTTTACAGACATTGTGAGCACGAGAACCTCAGGGTTATCAGAGTCAAGGGGTATCCCAGGTTCCCAGCCAAGCTCCTGAGGGTGAACAAAGCTGCCCAGCCTTGGGATGTACAAATGGCCTCCCCTGGATGTGCTTTGGGGGCCTCTTTGCTGCTGTACGAAAGGATAATTGCTGAAGGGCACAGACAGCACCTTCAGTCTTGATACTCTCCCCTTGGTCTTAGCGTAGTGCCGAAACCTATAACTACAAAGATTAAGAGCTAAATATATCCCTTATTTTTTTTTGATTCCCAAGACAGAAATGGAAAATAAATCCAGGTTACATAATTCTAATTATCCAGGTTCTTATCTGCCACTAAATTCTGAAAGGAGTTTATTTTGAAGTGTACTTATGTAAGAGATATTGGAAAGCATAAGGAAAATATCTTCAATATTGCTTCTTTTGTAAAGATAGAGAAATATTCTCAATAAACTACCACTTAGCTGTGGGTCTATGTCCTCCTCCGCGAGTGGGAGTAATGATGGGAACAGCCTTACCTTGTGCTTGGGGTACAAGGACATTGTAGTGGGTTTTACAAACCAGCATGGTGGGGCCAAAGAGATGGCTCAATGGTTAAGAGCATCCACTTCCCTTCTAGAGGTCCAGGTTCAGTTCCCAGCACCCACATGACAGCTAAGCACCTTCTGCAACTCTAGTCCCAGAGGACACAAGGCCTTCTTTCTGGCCTCTGGGGGCACCAGGCACACACACACACACACACACACACACACACATGCACACACACACACACACACACACACACACACATGCACGCACACACACAGTCATAAATGAAAGCAAAACACCCATAAAATCCCAGGACAAGTTTTAAGTCAACACAGGGCTGTAGCTTAGTGGTGACGCCATTACAGAATGGTTGTTCTTCATGAGAGAGGCCTGAGCTACTGTCCCAGCAGGTGGATAGATAAACAAACACATATGTGTATAACACGTGTATGTGCATGAATGTCCCTTTAAAACAGAAAGGTGGGGCTGAAAAGATGGCTCAGAAGGTAAATACTTGCTGCCAAGCCGGATGGCTTAAGACCCCTGGGACCCACATGGCAGAAAGGGAGAAGCTGAGGACAAGTTGTTCTCAGCTCTCCATCCACACTCCACGGCACACGTACACACACCCACACATGCATACAGTTTTAGAAACTTTAGAATGCCCAGGTGTCATGTGAGCAGCATCCTTGTCTCGACACAGACCTGCGCACACAGACCTGCTCAGAACCACACTCACTCACTCACAATGAGAGTACGCCTGTGGTCAAAACCACACTCACAATGAGTACGCCTGTGGACTTGGACAAGGACTGTTTCAGACACCTTCCATTTTCTTAATGTTCTTCTTTTTTTTAAGACAGAGTCTTTCTATGCAGTTCTGACTGTCCTGAAACACGACATGTGCCTGCCTCTGCTTCCTGAGTCTTAGGATCACAGGTATGTACCACCCTGCCCAGCCTCCCCACCCACAATGTTCTTTGCCACTGTCGTGGACACTCAGTATCCTAGTACACCACTTCCTGCAGCTCTGTCCAGAAAGATGGTTCCCAGCCTGCCTCCCCCTGGATTCTAGGCTTTGTGGTAAGTTTTCCAAGCATGTCTCACAGACTTTGTTAACCATGGGGACACATGACTGACTTACCGTGGAGAGTGAGCTGTGTGTGTGATGGCTGATTGTCATAGTCGACTTGGATGGGTTTAGAATTGTTTAGGAGATACAGTCTCAGGCATCTCTGTGGGGGTGTCTCCAGCGAGGTTTAACTGAAGAGAGAAGACTCACCCTGAGTCTGAGGGACTCCATCCCACCATTTTGGGTCAACCACAGATATCATTGCTCGTCATGCTCTGCTTCCTGACTGCAGAAGTGACCGGCTGCTCTACACGCTTGCTGCCGGGCCTTCTGCGCCACCATGAACTACACCCTCAGACTGTGGACCATATAATAAGCTCTTCCTGCCTTAGTTGGATTTCTTAGGTGCTTTGTCACAGAAATAAGACAAATAAATAGCTCAGCCATTGGAGAGGACTTCTAAGACACGTCAAAGTGAAAATAACTAAAGACCCAAAGGAAGACACAAGTTCTCGAGGCCAGTTGTCATGCTGAGTCAGAAGCAGGGTACAGGCTGTGCTGTGATTAGTCATCTTAGGGACACTTGTCTTTGTCTGAAGCCAAATCTAAAGGCCACAGTGCTCGGGTGACACGCACCTGATGTGGAAAGTCCTTCTGTCTATGTGTTGCTCCTATTGCCTGAATAAAGTGGTTTGGGCCAATGGCTTAGAGTAAAATCAGGCAGAAAATCTGAACAGAGATGGACAGAGAGAGTAGGTGGAGCCAAGGAGATGCCATGTAGCTGCTGAAGGAGAAGGACTCTGGAACTTTACCTGTAGGCCACAGCCTCGTGGTGATACACAGATTGCTAGAAATAGGTTAATTTAAGATGTAAGAGCTAGTTACAAATATGCCTAAGCTATTGGACAGTGTTGTAATTAATATAGTTTCTGTGTGATTATTCGGGTCTGGGCAGCCGGGAAACGAACGAGCAGTCTCTGCTTACACACACCCGCTGCTGTTCTCTTTCTCTTTGTCTGCTCTTTCCAGTCCTTCCGGATCAGTGGTTCTCAAATGTGGGTCACAACCCCTTGGTGGGGGGTCATGACCTTTGTACAGGAATTACCTCAGACCATCAGAAACACAGATATTTACATTACAATTCATAACAGTAGCAAAATTATAGTTATGAAGTAGCAACAAAAATAATTTTATGGTTAGGGGTCACCACAGCATGAGGAATTGTATTAAACTGTAGCCTTAGGGAGGCTGAGAACCACTGCTCTAGAATCTCTCTCCTAGCTGTAAGTGCTTGGAGCTCCTTCTGCAAGTGTACCACAGCGCTGGACCACCCACGCAGGAGCCCTGTGAGCCGAGCTGATCTCCCTAAGGGAAGATATTTCCAAGCAACACATCTCTTCTGTTGTGTCTCGGTTACTTCTCTCATTGCTGTGACTACACCAGAAGCAACTTAAGGGAGGGCTGGATTGTGGCTTGAGGACATATTCTATTGTGAGGGGAAGGCGTGGCTGTTGGGTCTCTGGCTGCAAGACTGCAAGGATGCAATGGAGCCGCTAGCTCACGTTGGAGGAGACCAGGAAACAAAGAACTGCTGACTGTCCCTTGGCATTCTCTTGGTTCACTTCGGGACCGTATCACATGGGATAGAGCAGATCTCCCCCTCTTCAGATAACCATCTGTGAGGATTGCCATCACTTACATTCCCAGCACTGTGTCTCTGGGGCGAGGCAACATCTGATCGAGTTAGCAATGAAGAGTCACTCTGACAGACAGGAAGCGCAGAGTGCAGAACAAGGAATGTAGCCCTAGGTGCAGAGGCTGCCCTTCCGTTCTGCCCATACGCCCTACATCACATCTTCTCTTTGTGAACCTTGGCTTAGAGGGTTGCCAGTGAGGAGACATGCCCCAGGAGCTCGAGGGACCCACATCAAGTCAGCCCCTGTGTGTCATGCTCAGACTCCATGCACTTAAGAAGCCTGGCATTCTGTCTCGCTTTTCTGAGTCAACTACCACCTTGTGCTTCCAGGAACTGAGGAGGCAGAGAGAGTGCCGCGTTCCCTGTGGCTCTCCTGGGACCAGTCTCGCCTTATCACTCTGCCTGTGCTGTGTACTGTATTGGCACACCACGTGTCCACACCCCCTGTGATCTCAGGAGAAGGTGTTCAGCTTTGGGGCACTGTCAAGCTCAGAAAAGCAAACACCAGCTTCACAAAAAAATCTCATTTTTCTTAAAAGCTCACATGTTAGCATCAGTAACAAATACCGCCAGTCATTTTCCCCAGAGCGATGCACCTATTTCCTGACTCGCTAGGAAAACCTCTGCCTGTAATCCCAGCACACAGAAGGCTGAGGTCGGAGAGCATGAGTCTGAAGGCACCCTGGGCTGCACAGAAAGACTCTGGCTTGTTGTTTTGTTTTAAAGCCAGGAGTGTTGCGTCCCTGACCCCGCCACAGAGCACATAAGAGCCTCCAGCATGAAAAGAGTAAATGGTTGTTTTTCCGCTAGTGCATTTCTGAGGGAGCAGCGCTCAGACTATATATGTATATATGTATGTGTATAAGTATGTATATGTGTGTGTATGTCTGTGTGTGTGGTGTGTGTATGTATGTATGTGTGTAAGTATGTATTATGTGTGTGTATGTCTGTGTGTGTGGTGTGTGTATGTATGTATGTGTGTAAGTATGTATTATGTGTGTGTATGTCTGTGTGTGTGGTGTGTGTATGTATGTGTGTAAGTATGTATATGTGTGTGTGTATGTGTATGTCTGTGTGGTTGTGGTGTGTGTATGTATGAATGTGTGTAAGTATGTGTGTGTGTGTGTGTCATGCGCACCTTGGGCGCAGGTGCATGTAGAGAACAGACCAAGCTAATGTATCATCCCTCAGGCACTGTTGACTATTTTGTCTCTTGTGACAGGGCCCCTCACTAACCTTGGACTCGCCAAGCAGGCCAAGTTGTCTGGCCAGCAGGCATCAGGGATCCGGCTGTGTCCGCCTCTCCAGCACTGAAATAAATATAGATGCACACCAAACCCAGTTGTTTCACTAGGATTCTGGGGACCAAAATCAAGGCCCTGTGCTCAAATAGTGAGCACTTTATCTTCTGAGACATCTCCCAGCCCTCAAGATAGTGTTAATAATACATTCCTAACGTGCACTAGAAAACGCAGTCTTAAAGCTATATCCTTGGGTTTATTAAAACATTATCCTTCGTGTTGTGAGATGGGCACAGACATGCCCACACCAGCACAAGGCCAGGGCTGAGACATGCTCACCAGCACATGGCCAGGGCTCAGGCATGCTCACCAGCACATGGACGGGGCTGAGACATGCTCACCAGCACATGGCTGGGGCTCAGACATGCTCACCACCACATGGCCAGGGCTCAGGCCTGCTGCCACCACATGGCCACTTGGTTTGGAAGCAGACAACCTCACTCAGCTCCATTGCCAGCTCAGGGGTTGCTGTGAAATGAACCAGCCATTAGTATCCACTCCGCTCGCAGCCTCGTCCTGCTTGAGAAGTTGCGGGGGGGGGGGTGCCTTTCCTCCTCCCGCTTTTCTAGAAGCATCTCCCACTCCCGCTTTCCTCCCGTGAATGGTTACTCAGGGAGGCAGCACTTTTAATACTGCCCCGCCCTTGACCGTGGCTGACTTACAATCACAATACATCTCCGAGGTTAGAGCACAGGATTCAGAGTCAAACCAGCTCCACTTCAGGCAGCGACAACGACAGCTCCTAAAACCATAGTGACCGGCTGACTTTATTTGTTGCAACACCCACACAAGGAGAAGCAAGTGACAGTCAGTCTATACCAAAGACGAGAACGGAGGTGATTGGAGGAGAAAAGCCACGATGAAGACAGGTGGCGGTGTGTTCATGCTAGACTTGGGTGACTGCCCACCATCTCGCCAGATTCTTATCTTTCCAGGGCTTGGCTGCTCCGTTCTTCCTGGTTCCCCACACCACCAGGCCCCTAGCAGACTCTGTTCTTTGTGTGTTTCTAGCCAGTACCTGACTTCTTGTTTAGCAGCTACCGCATGGCACAGCAGGGAACAGTAATTTCCTGTGCTAAATTGAAAACAGAGAGCGTGACCTTTGGAGATGACGGTATTCAGTTGTCCTCAGTCTGAACAGAGGATGATGGTGTGAGTGGGTGTGTTTACATCTGAGTGTGTTTCCTTGTAAGAGTGCAATGGCTCCTGTGTGTGCATGCTGGTGCATGTGTTTGCATACGTATATGTACATACATGTGCATGCACGCTGTTGCACATGCATGTGTGAATGCATGCATGTGCTGGTGCACATGTGAGCATGCTGGTGCATGTGTGTGTGTGCAAGCATGTGTGAATATGGTGGTGCATGTATGTGTGCAGGCTGCTATGTTACTATCTGACTGGAACCCACAAACCTCTCTTGGCTAGAAAAATGTCACTAAGCTACAACGTTCAAAGGAATCCTGTGATTCCCTTTGCTAATGAGGCGTAGGCTAAGAGCAGGCAGGGTGAAGACTGGCTTTCCTGACAGCCTCCATCGTGGCTGTGCTTTGGAGATGAGCTGCCTTCTGACTCAGCATCTCTACTGAGACGCTCAAAGCTCTTTAACGGCCCTACAACTGGGTGGCTCACGTTCTCAGCCTGAGGTCTGACTATCACATTCAGAGATTGTGTGAGCATGTATGAGAAACAACAGCTTCATCTTCACTAATATTGAACTGAAAATTAGCCTTTAATTATTCATGTAGGTAAGAAACCAAGGTTATTTAAACCAGAAATGAGAACTGCAGACACTCCCACATCATCAAAGGACTCCAGTTCTTGTAGCCATTTGTGTGCATTGTACTTCCGATCTACAGTAACTGTCGGTTTCCACATTCATCAGATATCACAAAGATAAGTATTTCAGTAACTACACTTCCAACGAATTGGTGCATTCCATTTTACGCATTTAAAACCATTGTTCTAAGAACCGATCAATAGAATGTATGCAAGATTTCTATAGTTTGAAAAAAAAGCTAAGAACTCCTGGTCTAACCTGTCTTGTTTGACGTGGGGTGTCCTTACGTAGCCATGACTGGCTTGTTCTGGAAATTGCTATGTAGACCAGGCTGGCCTTGAATGCAGGGATCCACCTGCCTCTGCCTCCTGAGTGCTCAGGGTGCCAACATGCCCAGAATAATTTGTATTTTTTAAAGAAGGGCTAATATATGTGTGTGTGTGTGTGTGTGTGTGTGTGTGTGTGAGAGAGAGAGAGAGAGAGAGAGAGAGAGAGAGAGAGAGAGAGAGAGAGAGACAGAGAGAGAGAGAGAGAGAGAGAGAGAGAGTTTGGACGTTGCTGTGGATCTCAGTGACTTCAGACGGCAGCAGCCCTTCACTCTACCCCTGTGTCTTCAGTTCAGGCAGGGCCTGGGTGTCCATTGGGACTTTCCCCACATGGTAGCTGCTAGAGAAACAGCCCCAGGACGAACTGAAGTGCTGGCTTCAGTGTGAGTGTGTCAGAACAGAGGGGGCCTCTGGAGTCTCACAAGGGCCCCCGGAGTCTCACAAGGGCCTCTGGCCTCCTACTCTGTCCTTTGGCATTGGAAACTCTGGGCGTTGCCAGTCTCTGCAGACTGGAGCCTAGAAATGAGGACAGCAACTCCTCCAGTCTTTTCCTATTTACATAACTAGAGTTGTCAATCATAGGAGAAAGGACAAAAGACACAGCCCCACCTCCCGCCGGAAGGAGATGGCTGCAGCCAAAGCCATTTCTTGGTTATTTCTAACATTGTACTTAGGGGAGTGGGATCACCCCGGGATTGTTTGTTTTATAGGATAAGACTTTAACATTCCTTAAATGAAATCTTCATAATTGGATAATTTGATGGTATTTTGGAAGCAAAATTTTATTAGCGGGATGGAGAAAATCAGTACACATTGTGTATAGGCTCCACAGGAGTCAGGGCCATCTTCAATTCACAAGATGCTAACGAGTTCACCAACGTAATTGGATTAAGACCCATCTGGGAGTTAGTGGCTCACCTGCGGGTGTGGGGCACTTCTGGAGAGGGTTAACTAAGCAGATGGGAGTCCACCTTAAATGTGGACAGCACCACCCTGTGGGCTGGGAACCTGGGCTGAACAAAAGGGAAAAAGGAGAGAGAGAGAGAGAGAGAGAGAGAGAGAGAGAGAGAGAGAGAGAGAGAGAGAGAGAGAGAGAGAGAGGACTGAGTGCCAGGCTTCCTGACCTGTTGTGGTGTTTGGGGTTCCCATCACCCTGCACTCAGCCACCATGCCCTGCACCTTCAAACTGTGAGCCAAATCAAATCCCCTTCCTCGGGTTGCTTCTCACAGCAGCAAGAGGAGAAACTAACACAGCCGACAAGTTCTGAGGCCTTCCATTCTTTAACTCTTCCCAAGGCTGCAGGTTTACAGAACACACAGATCCAAAGTAGAGGACGGAGGAACAATCTTTAAATCACATTTTGGAAAAAAAAAGAATCTGTCTAGTTAAAAATACATGAGTATTTACTTTTCAATTTGGCATTAACTCTCTCAAGGGTGAAAATGTTTTGCGTCAACAAAGACAAAAAAGCCCAGTGGTTTGGGTTTTTTTTTTGTTTTGTTTTGTTTTGCTTTGTCATTGAAAATCTTGTGGTGACAATGTCTGAGAAAAGTATCATATTGATGGATGGATACTTGGGAGGTTATTTTACTATTAGCTCTAATTTTAGGTATGCTTGAAAGTTTCCAGAAATGTGATAACAGCAATCTGATCTTGGCGGCGGCATCTCCAGGGGGACAGGCGGGTGTATAAATACATCCTAGAGAACACGTGGTTAAACTAGGCCTCTCTCTCACACAATTTTCACAGACACTCCTTGAAAATGAATTGGAAATTCAAAATTACGAAATTCATAAAAAAACCAATGATTAAGACTGAGCTGGTGGAGGAGTGAGGAAATGTTTCCGCAGGGCGAGTGCCTGCCGAGCTTACAAGGGGACCAGAGCTTGGGTTCCTCAGCACCAGTGTGGATGCCAGGTGGGCGTGGCAGCCCAGCTCCAGTCCCAGCGCTCTGGTGGTATCCTCAGAGGACGCTGGTTAGCCAATCAGCTCTGCTGAAAGTAAGAACCAGCTCCAGTCCCAGGGCTCTGGAGGTATCCCTGGAGGACGCTGGTTAGCCAATCAGCTCTGCTGAAAGTAAGAACCAGCTCCAGTCCCAGGGCTCTGGAGGTATCCCCGGAGGATGCTGGTTAGCCAATCAGCTCTGCTGAAAGTAAGAACCAGCTCCAGTCCCAGGGCTCTGGAGGTATCCCCGGAGGACGCTGGTTAGCCAATCAGCTCTGCTGAAAGTAAGAACGGAAGAAACCTACAACAGCACAGCAAGGCGATCGGTGACAAACCCCCAGCCAATGCTGTTAAACGGGGAAACACCGAAAGCATTACTTCTCAAATAGGACGTGAGATAAAGTCGTCTGTTCTTCAGTATTGTTCGTGAAGTCTTGAAGGAATGAGGAAAAAGAGTAATAAATGTGGGGCAGGAAAGGAGGTCAGGCTATTTTCCTCAAAGATGTTAGACTTTAAAACCCACAGACTTCACCAGAAAACCTCAATCTGATGAGCACTTCCAGCAATGTAGCAGGATACAAAATCAACATATAAAACCCAACAGCTTTTCCACGGACCAGTAATTAACATGCCAAGAAAGAAACCAGGAGGGAAAAAAAAAGTTCTGTCCCCAATCACACACACACACACACACACACACACACACACACAACCTAGAAATAAATTTAACCAACAGAATTCCCATTAACATTCTTACAGCATTCTTCACAGGAATAGTAAAAATGACCCCAGCGTTCGGATGGGAACACAGTAGACCCTGGACAGAGGAAACAGTCCCAAGTTCCTCTCTCCCCAGTTAGAAATCATACTTCAGAGACACAGAAACAAGACCAGCATGGTACTAACGCAAAAGCAGACACAAGGATGAATGGAATAAAGTGGAGACCCCAGAAAACAAACCCGTGCAATTCCGATTGTTAGCCAAGAGCCCCAAACATGCACTGAGGAAGACCACATACGTAGCTGGGAGAGCTTGACAGGCAAGTGTGGAAGGAATGAAACTGTATTTCATCTTACGAAAAAAAAATCAGAGATATTAATGTAAGATTTCTCAGGAGCTTAAAAAGGTGTCAGAGGGGCTGGAGAGAAGGCTTACTGGATAAAGGTACTTGCCAGTGACAAATTAATCAAACTGAAAAGGTTGTTCAAATCCTCAGTCATCAGGGAAGCAAAATCAGAGCTACACATTCCTCTCACCCAGTCATAATGGCTGGGATGGCAAGTGTTGGTGAGGGGGACAGGAAGAGGAACCCGTCGATGCCACTGGCAGGAACACAAGTTAGTGTGGTCACTTTGGAAATCAATGTGGAGGTTCAGAAAGAAAGAGAGAAAGAGGAAGAAAGGAAGGGAGGACGGGAAGGAGGGAGGAGGGAGAGAGGAAGGGAGGGAGGGAGAGGGAGGGAGGAAGGAAGGAAACGGTGCTACTGTTTGAACTAACTATACCATTCCTAGGTAGATCTGATCAAATATAAACCCACCAGTTGCGGTGCCCCACAAAGGAGGCAGAGGCAGGAGGATTATGAGTTCGAGGCCAACCTGGGTTACACATTTTTAATGACTGGACCACGACAGAAGTCGCCCCGAAAGGTGGCTGACGACAGGAAGAACATTGTTACTAAGCCTCCTCCTCATGGCTCGCTCCGCTTGCTTTCATATTTAGCCCAGGACCGCCAGCCCAGGGGTGGTGCTACCCACAGTGTGCTGAACCCCTCTACACACCAATTATTAACTGAGAAAACGCTCAGCCGACTTGCCTGTAGGCCACTCTGATGGAGGCATTTTCTCAGTCAAGATTCCCTCTTCCCAGATATGTTGAGCTTTGTGTTAACAAAAAAAACCAAACTGTGTGTGTGTGTGTGTGTGTGTGTGTGTGTGAGAGAGAGAGAGAGAGAGAGAGAGAGAGACAGAGAGAGACAGAGAGACAGAGGGGGGCTATTCTGAGGGTAAAGGACACCCATGGGAGGTAGAAGGGGTAAAAGGCAAGGGAGGATGAACATGAGTGAAACCCAGGGATATGTACATAAAAACATCATAGTGCGTGCTAGCTAAAAAACTTAGTTATTGAAAGAAAATATGTTTAGAACATTTCAAAATTAGGGTTGGAGCTGAAAACATGAGAAAGGAGTTCTACACCATCAAAAATGCTTCTCATTTTGAGAAGATAAGCAAAGAGGATTCCTAGAAATAAAAAAATACATAGTAGAAGTTTAGTGACAAGCATTCGGGTCGCTGGGAAATTAAATAGAGCTAAAGAGAGAACCAATTGGTTGGAAGGCAAAAGGGCATCATCCTGAGAGGATTGTGAGAGAAAATGCAAAAGAAGAGACTCAGATTACATCTGATTTCCTTTCCAGAGACAGGCTCGGCACAAGAGCAGAGAAAGCATTTTTAAAAATTAATGACAGAATTTTTCAATGCTGAAGTGAACTAAATCATAAGATCCAAAGAACACAAAATCTATAGGCAACTTAAAAGAATGGGCAGAATTCCAGAGATAAAACAAAAAATTAAAAGCGGGCAAAGAGAATGAACTACCTAAAGGAACAAGTATCAGCAGCACTGACAATGAAAAATTATAGCAAAATAAACATTAAAAAGAAAAATATTTCAAGTTACTGGAAAAGAAGAAGACAGTGACATATTACTGTCGAAGCATTTAGAAAAAAAATTCACAATGATTTTAAACTGTTTTAACCCTCAGACAAAAATCAAAACATTTATAAAGGAAGAAAAATTGAGGAACTTATTTCTGGAGTTCTATTTCCCTTAGGAAGTCAGCCCAGAAGGGTTGCAGCAACTGTGTGAGCTGTGCTGAAGGAAAACACACGTCCATCCGGGTGCCTGTGTGGCTGAGTGGGGTCCTGCCTCTGGGGAGGGGGGGCTGTGGATTTTGGATGGTGATGTGATCTGTTTTCATGTGTGTTGTTGTTGAGTCCTATGTGTATTATTCAATAAATGTTACTTTCCACAGACGGAAACAAAGAGTTTGGAGCAGGACGCACCTTCGCTAATTTGCATGAGAATGTTCTGTGCAGCAGCCAGAACAAACGTGCTGGGAAGTTAAACAAACACGGATGGCATAAGACGTATAGTTCATTATATAAAAGAGAACTACATGGGGAAAATCACCAGCTGGGTGGCATTTACGAAGTGTGGGTACACTCTAAGGTCTTTATGTTGTCCTGAGCTCTGCAAAGGTTGAAAAACAAACCCAGCTCAACTTTTCTTGTGAAGCATTTTGAAATAGGGCAGAAGCTTAAAGGTGTAGACCGCACACGCTCTGTCAGGGCAGACGCCTGCACCTGCTTCTCACTACTTAAAGAACACAGGATGACGAGTGGAGAGCTACATCCAATTTCATGAAGGCAAGAGACAGGAGGAGCTCCCCACCTGGTGCTGCACCTGCCAGGGCTCCCCCTCCCCCTAGACCTCCTTGTTTTTACCCCAGAACCACTCCCAAGAGTCTCTTTAGCTTCCAGAATAGTCTCCAACAGCCCTGAAGGCACTTTCCAGGGTGTCTGTCTGCCTTTGGAGTGGTGAGGTCAGACAATTGCAGCCTAACTAATTGCAGTGAACCGTGCCACTCACAAAGCTTGGATAGCGCACAACGGTTAAAGAAGTTTGCATACATATGTCCCTTGTTTAAAACGTAAAAACATAAAAAAACATTATTATACATTGCTTAGTGGTACAGTCGTCTGTCAAACTATATAAAGGTGCCAATGGAGCTGATTAACAAATCATTGGAGTTGATTGTTGCAGGGGATACGGGAAGACAGTGTAAGCAGAGAGAGGCAGACCCCTCAACTGTATTTGTGATGTTTAGAGCACACAGAGTCACGGGTGCATGTACTTATTGTTGTATTGTTTTCTGTATTTTGGGCAGACTTGGAATGCTGATAACAATCAAGGCAGATGTGAGGGTTTAGCGGGGAAAGCACTCACACACCAAGCAGAGTAAATCAGTGAACTGATGCCTGCACTCAGCATAATAGAATCGGTGATCATCAAAGACCTAAACGCTGTCAGAGAAAAACTGAGAGGAGCAGGAACAAACAGCATTCAGATCAAAAGGGATACAACTGCAGGCTCATGATTTTAAAGCTCTTGAAAATGAATGAGTATATATATATATATATATATACACATATATACATATATATATATATTCCCAATAATTTTATAAACTAAACTATTAGCAACAAGAAGTATACATGTGTAGTGATGAGCGGCAGGGCAGGCCTGCTTTTCGCCCTGCCCTGCTCCTGGCTACTGGCTAGCTTGTGCCCCGAAATAACAACACACAAATTGTATTCTTTTAAACACTGCCTGGCCCATTATTTTCAGCCTCTTACTCACATCTTGACTAACCCATATCTAATAATCTGTGTAACACCACGAATGGTGTCTTACCGGGAAAGATTCAGCACATCTGACCTGGTGGCTGGCTTCATCGCATCTGGCTCACTGAGGAGAGTCATGGCAGTCTAACTAACTTAGGAGAGGCATGACATATGACTGAGCCATCTACCTTACTTCCTTCTTCCTGTTCTGTCTACTCCACCCACCTAAGGGCTGGCCAAGGCAGTTTCTTTATTAACGAATGAAATCAACACAAACAGAAGACTCTCCCACATCATACATGGGGTTAAACAAGAAGTAAAATGCTGAATGAGTCACTGGTGAACAAAATATTAGTATCCAGAGAAACAGTCTTCAGAGGTTTAGAAAATGTGGTTGGTATTCAGGGGCAGTGGGGCACATCTGTAGAATCAGCATTTAGGAGCTAGGAGGCAGGACATCAAAAGTTCAAGGCCAGCTTGGCCTATACCGTGAGTCCAAGGTCAGCATACGCACACAATGAGATATCATGGGGGCTGTAGATATAGCTCAGGGTCTTGCTTCTCTAGTGTGTGCAATGGGTCCACTCCTGATTGAGAGGGAAGGGGAGGAAAAAAGGAGGAGAGGGAGGGAGGAAGGAAGGGAGGGAGGGAGGAAGGGAGGGAGGGAGGGAAACTGCCTGGTCTTTCCTGGGTGACTGAGGATCTCCAGGGTCACACACTCTTCCTTTTAGCCTGTTATTGAGCCCTTCTTGTGAGTTTTTCATTTTTAATGTCTCTTGTGAAGTCTTCTTTGATAAATGTGTAATTTCCAAATGTTCTTTAAAAACATATTTGGGGTTTCCCAGATGTCTTTCTGTTGTTGGGGTTTCAAACTGGTTAGTTAAAAAAAAATCAACTGTATTAGTTAAACCTTTCTATATGTAGGATTCGGTATGGCTTGTTGCTGATATATGTATGTTTATAATACATATGAATTACATGTTAACTATTTATAATAGTGGGTTTTATAACATTTTAGGCCAGTGTGTAACACATTTTGATCATATGCATCTCTCATTGTTCTTTCTGTCCCCTTCACATCTTCTCTGATCCTATTTTAGGGAATTTTTTTTTATGCTCTTGTAAAGAACATCCCAGCAATGCCAGCGAAGTCAGGCTGGTTGGTGAGGTCTCTGCATTTCCCCTGGCGCGTGGATCCCATCCGCTGAGAGAAAAGAGTTGAAGTTCCCCACTAGAAGCCGATTTGCTGGCCTCCCTTCAGCTCTGTCTGGGTTCTGCTTATCTATCTGGGAGGTCTGCGATTAGGCGGGGATAGATCTAAGTTTTAGTGTTTAGTGATGATTTGGTCATTTTAAAATTTTGAGCCCCCCCCCCTTTATCCCTAGTAATAATCCTGGTACAGAATCCTACTTTGTCTTCTTAATTTTAGCTCCTGCTGCAACCTGTGATGAATGTCAGCTGGTCGGTACCTTTCCCAGCCTTTAACATTCAGTCCCTCTGTGCACGTGTTTTTAGTGTGCTCCTTATAGATAGCATGGAGGTGAACTTTGCTTTTTAAATTCTAGTCTCAAGATCACTTTTTAATTGGTGTGCCAAGGCTGTTAACATTAATGCGATCATGTGTGTTGTTGGGTCTGAGCTGCCATCTCGCCGTTGGTTTCTGCTCATTCCCATCTGTTCTTTCTTCCATATTTTCCTCCTTTCTGACTTCTGGGATGAGAACTCTTTGAACATTCTGTTATATTGGCTTATTAGCCACTCTTGTTTCTTTGGAGTGTTTTTTTTTTCTTGAGCTTGCAAAATATCCCTTTAACCTTCCAGTGTCATTTGAAGCTCCTAATTACTGCAGAGTGCTATAAAGTGGCCATGCCTGGTCACCCCTCCAGACCTCGGTGGCCTCTGCTACATTGTTACTGTGCCTCTCGCAGCATCTTAGCAGTTTACTTTACAGTATACAAAAATGAGGGAAACCCCAGCTCCTCCCTGTACCTGTTGCCTTTGGCTGCTTTTCTTGTTCTTCTGACCAAATCTCTGACAGAATGCAACTTAACCAAAGTTCTTCTTGCTCACAGTTCAGAGGAACACAGGACCTTGTGGCAGGGAGGGTGTGGCACCAGCCAGGCAGCAGCGAAAGCAGATAACGGCATCCAGCCGGGTTCTCCCTTCCCTTTTACTCAGCCTTGTACCCCAGCCCATAGCTGAAAGACACCCACATTCACGGTGAGTCTTCTAAAGAGGTCCTCTTGGAAGCTCCTTTGTAGGTACACCCAGAGTGTATCTCCTAGGTGACCACAAGCAGTCAATCAGCAGTGTAGGTTGGCCATGGTGGAGGAGCAGCCTTTATGCCTGCCAGTGTTCCTCATTCCTCAGGGCAGCGGCCTCTCTTTCCCTTGTTTCTCTCGGAAGAGCCCCCCAACACACTTCTGCCATGCAAGTTGGTTGCTTAAATTTTTCCTCTTTTTTCACCCCAGAAAATGCTTTATTTTGCTTTCATTTTGAGGGTGAAGAATTCTGGGTTTACGTGTTTCTATTTCTCTTCATCAGCTTTTAAACAAACCGTACTCCTCTTGTCTTTGGTTTGCACAGCTTTGCTCCTCTCTACAGAATGTGTTTTTCCTCTCTGGCTGTTTTTAGGAATTTCCATCAGTCAGGCGCTGTCACCGTGTCCTCAAGATGGGCGAGCACTGGCTTTTAGTGTCTAATCTACTACTGGTCTATTCCAGTCAGGCATTTGATTTTTCATCTCTGGAAGTTTTGTTTTTAATATTTTCCATCTTAATGCTTATTATAGTTTGGCTTCCATTGAACCATTAAATATCTATCTGTTTTACTTGTTTATTTTGCCTTTTGAAGGTAGTCCTGGTTGTCCTGGAGCTATGTGGAACAGGCTGGTTCAGAGAGATCCACTTGCCTCTGCCTCCCAAGTGCTAGAATTAAAGACATGTACCACCATGCCGGGCTCAAATATAGTTTTAATACATGTTTTAAAAATCTTGTGTGCCAATTCCATTTTCCTCTCTCCCTCCCTTCCCTTTGCACACGCATGCATGCTTACATACTTGTGTGTGTGTTTGCATGTGTGTGTTTCCACTGCCTAAAACTTGGAGAAAGTTTTTTTCCTCCGTCTGTTCAGTACAGGCTGGATGCTATACCTGTGAATTCCATGGTTTGAGTGCTGGGTTTTATTGTGAACCTTTAAAGGATTAAAGGCTCACTCAGGGCAAGCAGCTAGGTTGCTTGCAGATCAGCTTGATTCTGTGGAGATTTGCTGTTGAGCCTTTAAACTTTCTCAGGTTAAGTAATGAGTACCTCACTTCCAAGGTCAGCTTAGCCTCACTCCTGGGAGTGACCCAGTGGGGTCTCCACTGAAGGCCAGAGAATAAGGTCTTTCTCTGGTTGGAATTTGGCAGCTTCATGTAAGTTCTATGAACTATTCATGTTTTAGATTCCCTAGTTTACAGCCTCTTAAAGTGTGGGTCATGACCCCACATCAGGACACATTGATCAACAGTGTTTTGAAAAACTTTGGCAACATTAAAAGGTTTCTGAACAGCAAAGACCAAATCTTACTTCGGAATCAGATGCAATAAATCCATGGTGTTCCTGCGGCGCTCACTCGTGTTGTATGGTGTGACTCCACGGCAGGCTGTGTCCTGGACACAGGACATGAGCAGTTTGCACTGCATGCATAATCACACCTAAAGCCAACAAATGCCGCCCAAAACATCTCAGATCATATTCCAGACGACTCTGTGATGAAGTGTGGTGTTTGTGCTGCGCATGCAGAGTTTACTGTTCTTGTAGAAATACAAGGATTCAATTAAGGAGAACAAAAACTTGTTAAATATTCCCTAACTGTTATTTCTCAGCACACGAGCACCGTATTAGTACTGTCTTGGATTAGAATGTTAAATGCTTCCTATTTGAGTGACAGACAGGCTTTCATTAAAAAATAATTCAGTAGATTTTGCTCGGGATCAGGACAGAATTTTTGACAACTTCTGAGTTGATCCTAAATATATTTCTGCTTTTGTTCATTTTATGTTTTTGCGTGTTTGCCTATTAGGTGTGTGTGAATCATGTGTATGTGTGGTGCCTGCAGAAGTCAGAAGAAGGTTTCAGGTCTCCTAGAACCACAGTTAAAGACAGTTATGAGCCGCCCACCATGGGTGCTAGGAAGCAAATTTGGGTCCTCTACGAGAGTAGCAAGTGCTCTCAGCACTGAGTCATCCCTCCAGTCCAATTCTGCTGCTCCTTATACATATTTATGAAAAGAGGAATTCTCAACATTGATGATTATAAAAGCAAAATATTGATCAATTCTGAGAAATGTTGAAGATACTCTACATCCTGCATATCAAATATTCAGCTAAGATTTAATTCTTCTTGTAAAAATAAGTGAGCACACTCTTATTAGTACAAAATTTGTCTTATATGTATACCAAAGGTTATGTTAAAATTAATTTATGGCTTATTATTAGTAAGCATTTTAATTATATATGTAGTTTATAGGTCTGTATGCCCAGAGTCACAAAGAAATTATTTCTCAGGAGAAAAGGGGTCATGTGTAGAAGTTTAGGAAGCCATGCCTTGACCGGCCTTTCCCTATCTTTTGGATCTCTATCCTGTGCTCTCATGAGTTAGGATTTGGGGACGGAGTCAAGGACTCCTTGTGTAATTCCCTGGGGACATTTCCCTAAACAGCTTCTCCCACTCCAGGGGTCAGCCCCAGTTTGCTTTCTGGGTTATGAGTTCTATGTCTTCACCTCAGGAAGACACAATTCTCAGCTTGACTGGCATCTCTGGCAGAAAAGACCTCCACACAGCCAGGCTGGACATGGGCTCTCTTTGCTCCTGAGATCAGAGTGGACCAACGTCTGATCACGTTTCTGAGAATGGGCCTTGCTGCATAGCCCAGGCTAGCCTAGGTAAGCCTTAGGTTGTGTTCCTCATGCCTTAGGCTCTCCAGGACTGGGACTTCAAAGCCTGGATATATTTGTTGTCATATATTCTGTTTACTTTTCTAGCTAACGGTGAGACATAACTCTGGCCCTGGTTACTCCATCAGGGATAAGAATGAGATCTCAACCACGCATGCCCGGATGTTTGACTTTGTGTGTGTTTATATGTCTCTGCCACACAGATGCAGACTCTGTGGTGGCTAGGAGAGAATGCTGGTTCTTCAGACACATTCTGAAATTCGGGGGACTGTGATCCTGGGAACTGAACTCAGGTTTCCTGGAAGGACAACAGTGCTCTTAACGGCTGAGTCAGCGCTCCAACCCGACATGCCCAGACCTTTGACATTGCTGTATGATATTATCATCTGCAAAATTCATCCTCGAGAACCACAGACTGAATTTTAAAAAATATGATAATGCTTTAAATTAGTGGATTTGCGTTCTGCTACATACACGTTGTCCTTTTGACCCAGGTTGAACGCATCTGGGTATTTTTTTCTGATTTATTTTATATATGTGAGTATTTTGCCTGCATGTATGTGCATTGCATGCATGCTTGGCACCCAGGAAGCCAGAAGAAGACTTTAGATCCCTTGGAACTAGAGTTTTGGATGATTGTGAACCACCACACGGGTGCTAGAAATCGAATTTGAGTCCTTAACTGCAGAACTCTCTCCAACCCCTTGACTTTATCCTCCTAACACCAACAGCATTTAACATCATTTTGGTTACACAGTTAAAATATTTCTGAGTAAAATATTAACATTCATTTGCTGAATTGTTACCCGTAAAGAATTCATGCTCTCCTGTTTTCGGAACCTCGTACTAAGCACACGGAAGTCTGCGGAACCACCCATTCCTAAAAATTCCATCTGATTAAAATTTAAGATGGGATAAAATGTATTCTCAAGAAGCACAAAATTAGATTCACTGTGCACTGAGTTTCGATGTGTTTAAAACAAGTCACCCAAGGAACAGTATTTAAATCAGTCTGATGGGGTCTCACAGGAGGTGAGAGGAGGGGGTGAGGAGAAAGTTGTGTTGGTGGCGGAAGTGCAAGCAGAGCTGAACGCTGCTGCTCATTCCCATAGCCAGGCTCCCCTGGGAATCTGGAAAATATGGTTTCAGGAAAACCAGTGGAGTTATTGCATATCCCTCCATAGGGCCTCCAGAACTGAACTGTATCTGCTCAGAGCAACCCGGTGTGAACCCGGGACCAGCCCATTCACCACGTTCTGACACATGCTCTTGGGGTTGTTTAAAGACTTCCCAGCTTTTGCTCTGTCTAGAGTGACAGGCACCATGTGGGTTTTTTAAACATGCCCATTTCCTTTGTACATGTTTTGAAGTTATTGTTTGAATTGTGCTTGTTTATAGGGTGTGGTAGGAGTCTGGAGCCCTCTGTTCTGGCTGCTGTGGGAGCCTAGAGCCCACCCTTCTGGCTGCTGTGGGAGCCTAGAGCCCTCCGTTCTGGCTGCTGTGGGAGCCTAGAGCCCACCATTCTGGCTCAAACCTCTCTTCTATTGAAGGCAGCAGCTGTGGATCTTCTGAAACCCTGGTCAATCCCTCAACATTCCTGGTCCCAACCACCCCTCCCCACTCCGCTCTCTGGCAGTCAGTTGTACAGTTAGCCCCATGTCCTCTGGACAAGCCTAGAAGGAAAGCTCCTCCCCACTACTGCTCCCCACAACCACGCCCCCATCCCAGTCTTCTCTTCTTGACAGCTCCCAACTCCTATGATTTTTTTTTAATGTTTCAGCTTAACTGCCTTCTATGGCTATTTAATCTAATAACATTGTGCCTTTAGTTTCTTCCCCAGAATATTCTTCTCTGCCAGAGAATGACTGGCGGTTTCCCTGGTATATTTGCTCTTAGATCCGCTGCCCCTCCCCTCCCTGGTCAACTCCGTAGCGCTAGGTTGAGTCCTGTGGTCAGAGTCCCTGGCTTCTCTAGTTTATTTTGCTTTCTGGCTTTGGCAGAAGCTAAACCTTTGGGGAGCACTGAAAGATGCTGGAAAGGCAGGAGGGGGACTTGTCTTGTGCACACCCTTCACCATGGCTGGCTTTCTGTGTCTTTCTCTCTCTCTCATGCTTGCTATGTCTTTTGTTCCATCTTCATCAGCGCCTCCTTTCCCAGCACCAGGTCTGTGCCCTGACAGCATCACCTTCTCTTCATCTCCTCTGATGCTGCTAACTTCCAGATTCAGATCTTCACCATCCCAGGAGTCTTAGCGCGTCCACTAGCCACAGAGCATCCAGTTCCCTAGATTCAGTTCTCTGCTCTATAGACTCAGAATATTTCTCTCTTTCTGGCTGAGCCCTTTCCCAAACCGATGTATTGCAAATTGTAGATTATCGTGTTGGACATGTAGATTTGCCTAGCATGGGTGAGACCATGGGTTTAATCCCTAGCACTGCCTCCCCATCCCCCCCTCCAAATGTAAGTTATTGTGATGGTTAATGTCAGCTTACAGAGTCTAGAATCACTTGGGAGATGGGTCGCTGGGCATGCCTGTGGGGAATTTTCTTGACGATGTACACTGATGTAGAAAGCTCATCCTAATTGTGTGTGGGACCACTCCCTAGGCAGGAGATCCTGAACTATATAAATCAGAGTTAGGAGTTGAGAACAGCCATCATTCATCCCTCTCTACTTCCTGACTGTGGATGTGGTGTGTGGTGTGCAGTGTGATGCGGTGTGTGGTGTGGTGTTCAGTGTGATGCAGTGTGTGGTGTGCAGCATGATGCAGTGTGTGGTGTGGTATGCAGTGTGATGCAGTGTGTGGTGTGCAGCGTGATGTGGTGTGTGGCATGGTGTGCGGCGTGATGCAGTGTGAGGTGTGCAGTGTGATGCGGTGTGTGGTGTGCAGCATGATTATGTGGTGTGGTGTGGTGTGCAGCGTGATGTGGTGTGTGGTGTGGTGTGGTGTGCGGCGTGATGCAGTGTGAGGTGTGCAGTGTGATGCGGTGTGTGGCGTGGTGTGCGGTGTGGTGTGTGGTGTGCAGTGTGATGCGGTGTGTGGTGTGCAGTGTGATGTGGTGTGTGGTGTGGTGTGCAGTGTGATGCGGTGTGTGGTGTGCAGTGTGATGCGGTGTGTGGTGTGCAGCATGATGTGGTGTGTGGTGTGGTGTGGTGTGCAGTGTGATGCAGTGTGTGGTGTGCAGCATGATGTGGTGTGTGGTGTGGTGTGCAGTGTGATGCGGTGTGTGGTGTGCAGTGTGATGCGGTGTGTGGTGTGCAGTGTGATGCGGTGTGTGGCGTGGTGTGTGGTGTGGTGTGGTGTGCAGTGTGATGCGGTGTGTGGTGTGCAGTGTGATGCGGTGTGTGGCGTGGTGTGCGGTGTGGTGTGTGGTGTGCAGTGTGATGCGGTGTGTGGTGTGCAGTGTGATGTGGTGTGTGGTGTGGTGTGCAGTGTGATGCAGTGTGTGGTGTGCATCATGATGTGGTGTGTGGTGTGGTGTGGTGTGCAGTGTGATGCGGTGTGTGGTGTGCAGTGTGATGCGGTGTGTGGTGTGCAGCATGATGTGGTGTGTGGTGTGGTGTGGTGTGCAGTGTGATGCAGTGTGTGGTGTGCAGCATGATGTGGTGTGTGGTGTGGTGTGGTGTGCAGTGTGATGCGGTGTGTGGTGTGCAGTGTGATGCGGTGTGTGGCGTGGTGTGTGGTGTGGTGTGGTGTGCAGTGTGATGCGGTGTGTGGTGTGCAGTGTGATGTGGTGTGTGGTGTGGTGTGCAGTGTGATGCAGTGTGTGGTGTGCAGCATGATGTGGTGTGTGGTGTGGTGTGGTGTGCAGTGTGATGCGGTGTGTGGTGTGCAGTGTGATGCGGTGTGTGGTGTGCAGTGTGATGCGGTGTGTGGCGTGGTGTGCGGTGTGGTATGTGGTGTGCAGCGTGATGCAGTGTGAGGTGTGCAGTGTGATGCGGTGTGTGGCGTGGTGTGCGGTGTGGTGTGTGGTGTGCAGTGTGATGCGGTGTGTGGTGTGCAGTGTGATGTGGTGTGTGGTGTGGTGTGCAGTGTGATGCAGTGTGTGGTGTGCATCATGATGTGGTGTGTGGTGTGGTGTGGTGTGCAGTGTGATGCGGTGTGTGGCATGGTGTGCGGTGTGGTGTGCAGCTGCTTATAGCTTCTGATGCCCCAACTCCCTGCCCAGATGGACTGTGCCCTGGAACTGTGGTCCAGAATAAACCACCTCCCATTCATGCTTTTGTCAGAACACCAGGAAAAGACATGTGTGTGTGTTGCACTAATATCTGAATACTCGCCCCCTCAAACACGCTGTGTTACCAACAAACAGCTCCCATTTCTCACCACACAGAATCTTTAACACCCAGGTCTGTGCTTGGCTGCTGGTAGCTGCCCAAGTGGTATTTGTAGGATAAACGCTTGAACGGGAATTAAGGAGCAATGAAACCAAATGTATGACAACCCCAGGTGACCCAGATGTATTTCCCCATCCTATAGATCGTCGTGAGCAAATCATGAATTAGTCCTCGATGAATGAAGAGCAGCCTGAGTGCAGAGACCACACGCTCAGCTTGCTTTGCTATTTCCTTCTTCTTCTCCAGTTTGAGTTTAGTGGAAAGCAAACTTTCTCATTTCCCATTCCGGCATACTGAATTATTCATCCAGAATGTTCTGCTGGTACTTCCTCCCCTGTCAAAGTTCTACAGTTCCAGAAACACTCTGCCCAGAGCTGCAATCAGAACAATTAGCAACCCATTACAAGACTCAACCTGCCGCAGCCTTGGGTCCCCAGCCCGGAGCTATGTGGATGGAGAGCCAGTCTGGTGCTGGGATCTGATTTTTCTACAGGCCTTGGGATTCCATAGAAACCTGACCGCCTCTTCATCTTTATCACTGGGACCAGATACCTGAAGAGCTTTGAGGCCAAGTTCATGATTTCCCTAGTACCATCCTTGTCCCATTATCTGGAATATCCAATCTTTTGGTGATATGACATGACATTGTCATCTATAAATGTGCTCTCCGGATGCTTGTGGCCCATGGATACATCCCTGCTCACAGATCCCTTTGACCTCAGTCCCCTTAGCTCTGGAGTAGCCATTGCCAACCTGCCTCACAGTGTCTTTGTTGACCTATGAGACACGCCTTGGGCCTGAGCTCTGCTCAGCACCAGGGTTCCAATGGGCTTTGCAAATGGATAGAAAATTTCTTCAGAGTTTGGTTTTTCTAGGAGGGTGATGCCCATTCCACCATCTGTCCCTGTTGCCTAGTCTCACCCTTGGAAGGGAGGATTTATTCCACATTCCTGCTACCGGGTCTCCTTCATACCGCTCCTCAAACCCATCCCTGAGGATGCACGTCTGCTCCAGGTCTGAGCTCTCAGAGAAGGAAGAGCCACACACAGCTCCTCCCCTCCATCACAAATCTCTTCAGGTGTCACTGTGGTACTGGCCAGGGACTCTGCAAAGCAGAGATTCCCCCTTGCTAGCAACTCCCTGTTGTGCTGGCCACCAGGGGGTGCTAGGAAGAACAGAAGGCCAAACAGGAGGCAGGGTGCTCCTGTGCAGACTCTCTGAGAACCAGCTACCCCGGTGCTAGCCTCCTCCTCCCCTCCCAACTATAGCAGCTCCTTCTCAAAGCTGCTGGACCCACGCAGCAAGGTCTCCACCTTCTGTTCCTCAGAACTGGCTCTTTCATCTATGCTGTGCCAGCGTCCTCTCCACAGTAGAGGCCATGGGCTTGAGGGCCTGCTCCTCCAGGTATCTGGGAACCTCCGTGCCAGGTCCCTCCCTCCAGAACTTCTAGGCACTGTAGCAACCTTTGATTGATTCTCCCAGCACCGGGAAGAGAGACAGCTTCCCACCGTCACCATACTTGTCCTCTCTTAGAGCCTGCTCCATCTGCTCCTACATGGCTAATCTCACGACAGGGGTGATCTCAAGCTCCTAGGCTCAAGCAATCCTCCGGCTCGAGCCTCCTGAGCACTTGGGACTACAGATGCCTGCCACCGGGCCTAGCAACAATTCTTTGCATGAATTTTTTTTTGGCTCAAATTATTGGTAGCTTCTCCCTCCTCATGGGACCCTAACTGATCCAGAAATGGAACCCAGGAGAGAAGGCAAGGCTAGTGGATAACAAGAGAGAAGGGACCCACAGAACCCCTGGAGTGGAGAGCATTGTGGGGGAAGAGAAGTGTGAAGGACAGTCAGTGTGAGCCATGCTGAGGTGCACCCCCACCAGAATGCGATATCTATGTGCTTATCTGACATCTACTTGTCATCTGTCAATCATCTATATATTGTCGATTATCCACCTCCCATCGATTAATCTCCATCATATATCAGTCATCTATCAACTATACCTATCATGTATGTATTAACTATGTATCAATCAGCTATCAGTCATCTATCAGTCCTCTGTATCTACTATATACTGTATACTATATACTATATACTATATAGTGTACCTACTATATACTTGATTAGTAATTTAGCAAGTGAATGGATAGATGGATGGGTGGGTGAGAGGATGGATGGATGGACGGACGGGCGGACGGACAGACGGACAGATGGATGGATAGATGGATAGATGGGTGGGAGGATGGGTGGATGAATGGACATGTATGGATGGACATGGATGGGTGGATGGATAAATGGGTAGATGGATGGATGGACGGACAGCTGGAGGGACGGACAGACGGATGGACGGACGGACGGACGGATGGATGAATGGACATGTATGTTGGGTATATGGATGGATGGATATACTTCTGCCCTATGATCGGGAGGCAGGTGGTGTGGACAGGACCATCTACAGCTACCCCCCCCCCCGGAATTCCGCCCAGCTGACTGTTGGATATGTGTTGTGATCTAGCATAGTGTCAGAAGGTCATGACAGGGACGGGACAGTGTGAAAGGTGTCGAGGAAGGAACAGATGTGTGCGCTCTCTCTCCCGCTGGTTCCTGGAGTGAGTGTTTCCTGGCCCAGCTTCTCCAGAAGAGGTAGCACCCACGCAGCTCCTGCACTAGTCAGGAGATCTAGAGTGTTCTCCCCTGGCTGCAGGAACCACAGGCCTGCAGAGTTCAGGACCGCTGCTGGAAAACAGGACCAGGGGACTGGAGGTCAGGGTGAGGCTGACAGAATGGTCCATCCTGGGCTACATCTGGCTGACCAGAGAGCCCTGGTAGGTGGATGGAATGGTACAGTCTCACACCAGCAAGCTGTAAAAGAGCCGCACTTCAAGAGGAGCCCTGGAGGTGTTTCAGGGTGAGTGGGGCTTGTCTCTGCAACTCTGCTTAGATGGAACCATGAGTCAGCAGGCCACCTGGGCTCTAAGGCTAGTGTGTTAGACGTTTGCAGACGCAGACCCTCAGGCCAGGAGGAGTGTGCTTAGCTTCATTAGGCCGTGCTCTTAGAAACAACCCCTGAAGAGCCAGCGATGGAAGCCAGGAGGAGCTCCGGCTTAGGGGGTTCTGTATGGAGGCTGGACTAGTGTGGAATGGATCAGTTGTCGGGTGTGATTGCCCTCAGGAACAGTGTGACCTTTGCTGGTGATGTTCTCAGAGCACACCCAGGGGCAGACAACTGAGAGAGTCTCATCTCTGAGTGGGCTTCTGAGCAAAGAAGAGGTCAAAGCTGTTCCCTGAAAAATGTGGGGACCAGACTGTGTCCCCAGCCACGCAGCCTCAAGTCCTGAGTCTGAGGAAGTGGGCTCCCCTGGCTACCCAGCATAGTGCCTGTGCTGCAGAGACAAGCCCGGGTCCCCCTGCAGCATACTCAGCAAAGCTCCACATACCCTGCCAGTGGGGCTTCTAAACAGCCTGCTGGGGTGAGGCTGCAAGTTCTGCCCCACCTGGTAGGGCTCTTTGGCCCAGGGTAGATCATATTCTCTGTCAGCTTCACCCTGACTGCCAATCCCCAGAGCATCTGCAGCTCCCAAGTTCAGAACCTACTGCCCAGCATTGCATTAGAATCTGGATGCTGCTGGCTAAGACTCCGGAAGATGATCTGCCCAGAAACATGAGAGTCGATTACTAAATCGATAAACACTGTTGCGCCTTTGGTTCACTGCTTCTCAGCAGATAATGCCCCACCCAGCCCACAGCCTCTGGCTTCCACACAAAGGAGAAGGGTGTGAGGGTGTGCGCTCATGGGGCATCCCCACCGGCCAGCCAGGGAAAAGTCTCCAAGATGAGGATATATACCTTTTCCCACCTTCGTATTTCAGGTTTCAAGTTGTGTACAGGGGTGCTACACCTCAGCCTGCCTGCCAGATATCACCTTAAAGAAAGACCTGTCTGGAAGGCTGTGTTTCCGGGTGTGGCCATCTCCTGTGCAAGGAAAAGGGCAGGAGGTTCCTTTTGTCAAAAGCCCGATGCCATTTACAGAACAGTGAGCTATTTACGGCAGTCCAAATTCAGATGACAACTGTGACGTCTCCTAATAGCAGAGGCTGACTTTGCAGGAGCCGCTGTCCCCTGCTGTGGTTTGCTGCAACCAAGGCTCACCCCCGCCCCACCATGTTCTTGGACACGATGGTTGGGCTTCGTCTCCTTCAAGTCATTTACAGACAAAATTCCAAAGACAGCAGAAAACGTCTGTGCTCTGAGCACTGGAGAGAAAGGATTTGGCTACAAGGTTCCTCCTTTTACAAAACTACCCCGGGATGCATGCACCAGGCGGTAACTTCACATGTTATCATGGCTCTGGTGGCAGGTCCAACTATGAGGAGAAATTTGAGGAGGAGAACTTCATCCTGGAGAATACAGTCCTGGCATCTCATTCCTGGCAAATGCTCAACCAGACACCAATGGTTCCCAGCTTTCCATCCGCACTGCCAACACCAAGTATCTGCATGGCAAATGTGGTTTTGGGAAAGGTGAAAGACCTCTGGAAAGCACCATGGAAGCCATGGAGCCTTTTGGGTTCAGGAACAGCAAGGCCAGCAAGAAGACCACCATTGCCAACTCTGAATAACTCTAATATGTTTGACTTGTGGGCATCTTACCCACAAAGCCATTCCTTCTGCGCCTCACCTGCTCACATTACTCAGAAAGCCCTGCTCTCACTGAAGTTCTTTGGGTCCCACATTTTCTTTATTACCCTCCAGGTTTAGCTGGATTGCAGAGCTAGATTTATGATTATGATTAAAAACTAAATTAGAAAAAATAGGAACAGGGACCGAAACTTACCAGGGTTGATGGGTTAGTTCTTGCTAGCCATCATCTTGAGCTCTCTGGGCATTTATCACTACCACTATCCCCATTTACACCAGATAAAACAGAAGCACAAGAAAGGCAAGGTGGTGAGGTCATAATCCCAGCACTTGGAAGAGTGAGGCAGGAGGATTGTGAGTTTGAGGGCAACCTGGGCTACAGAGTGAGACTCTGTCTCAAACAAACAGCAAAAACAAAAACAACCTAAACAAAAAAACAACTAAACAAACAAAGGCATTAAAACGAAGAAACAAACAACTAAATGACCATTCCCAGTGAACGGGGCTGGAGCACGAAAGACAGACAGACACCAGAGATTAATGTAAACCTGGGGCCATTTCATGCCATACTGTTCATCTCAAAGTATTCCTTGAAATATCTTTCTGCTCTTGGTTCCCAAAGTGCTGTGTTAAACAGCCGAGTAGTTGGTAAGGGAATCTAGGGGAACAGGTTTCCATCAGAGCCACCCTCCAGGTTCTCTCTGCTGACTGTCTGCACACACAGGGCCTGAGGTCTGTAGATGCTTATTGTACACAGTGGCTCGAGCTCATCACCACAGAAGCAAAGAAGAGTGTTTCCCTGCATGTATGTCTGTGTACCACGTGTGTGCCTGGTTCCCATCGAGGACAGAAGTAGCTGCCAAATCTGCTAGAAGTGGAGTTATAGCTGGTTACGAGCTGGGAATTGAACCCCGGTCCTCTGGAAGATCAGCCACTGCTCTTAACCCTGAGCCATCTCTCCAGCCCAAATTATTTATTCTTCAAGAAATAAACAAGAGGTGAAATCACATTTCCTCCCCCTAGGGTATGCTGAGATTCCAGGGTCTCTGGGACACAGTGTCCTTTTAAAAACCTTTGGACTGATGCTGGTCTCAACTGGTATGTCTTGCGAGGACCCTGTGAAGGTCTTAGAAGCCTGGTCTGGCATGGGCATCTCCAAACCTCACAGGCTTGACAAGGCTGTATACAATCCTTCATTCCAAGGTAATCCTGCACGCTTCAGGCAATGCCAGAGGGATGAGGACACACACACACACACACACACACACACACACATCACCACCACCACCACTACCACCACCACCACCACCACTACCACCACCACTACCACCACCACCTGCCTCCTGTCTTTCTACCTCTCTTTTCCTCCCTCACCAAAGCTAACCCTGAAAAGGGTTTCACAAGCCCTGCCTTGTGCCCTGGTGTGTTGTTTGATTCCCAGTAGGTGTAGCGGGGTATCTTAGAACACGGTAGTTATTAACGGGGAGGACACAAGAGCATTTGCAAGAGCCCCAGAAGAACAGTGTTCATGTGGGATGGGAGGGGACATTGCTGGTGAAGGGGGTGTGTTTGCAGAGGTACAACTGGTGCGGAGAAGTACAGTGAGACAAGGAGAGGAGCCTAGACGAAAACAGGGTTTCGGGGGCAATTCTTTCCCATGGTGGAAGTGCTTGCTGGAGAAGACCAACCAGGGAGTCAGGGGCCTGCAGAAGAAGCCTAGCCAAGATTTGGTCTCTGCAGGCCCTGGATTTAACCTTTGTAGGTGAGTGAGTCTGGGCTTAAGACTAAGAACTATGGCTGAAAGGACTGGGTGGGTCGGAGGCTGCTGGTAGTTGTTAGTCTGGGTCCCTGCTCTGATCTTCGCTGGTCCCTGCACTCATGTGTGCGACAGCTGTATTGACCATCGTAAGTTGTGTCCTCCTGGATTCTGACTGCCCTGAGACTGCTCTGGTGATCTTCAGCCAGATTTGAGCTCCCAGGGCTCTCCTGAGCCATCAAGATAGACTGGAAGGTTCCATTTCCAGGACGGGGTGGGGGGGGCAGCAGTGAGTGTGTTCCCAGGGAGGAGGAACCTTATCTGGCAGACAGTGAGACAGATTTGGGAAGACACACAGATAAGGAGACAAAAACTGCCCATCCAGTCTCATGGGCATTGCCTCTGCCCACATGCACCAAGTCATGACCACTTAAACAGCTCTCTGCAGCCCCTGGGCCTCTCCTCTGCCCACCTGCACTGAGACAGGACCCCTTCCACTCTCTGCAGCCCCTGGGCCTCTCCTCTGCCCACCTGCACTGAGACAGGACCCCTTCCACTCTCTGCAGCCCCTGGGCCTCTCCTCTGCCCACCTGCACTGAGACAGGACCCCTTCCACTCTCTGCAGCCCCTGGACCTCTCCTCTGCCCACCTGCACTGAGTCAGGACCCCGACCAGCTCTCTGCATCCCCTTTAGCTGAATTCTGGAAGCATCGTCTGTTCTGTGATGCTGTTCTCCATCCTGTGTTGTCCACATGATCGCTTTTAGAAGCCTATTGTTATTTTAGGTGACTTTTGTTCCTGTCAGTATATCTAGAGAGTTTTTGACAAGACTTCCAATCATAAAATGGTTTGGGAAAGCAGAACAAAGATAGGGAAGAGAGGACAGATTCGTAACCTCCTGGGTTCTCGAGGCTCTTAGTTTCCAACAGTTTCCTTAGTTAGCAAATGAAGGAGCTGAAGTTCTCACACATAAAAGACTAGGGAGGCTGGGAGAAGGCCCAGTGGGCAAAATGTTCTCTGTATAAGAATGACTTGAGTTTAGATTCCCGGGGCCCGGCTCAACCCTCAAGAGCTCTGTGCTCTGCAGCAGCCAGACAGACGCGAAGGATGCGCTCGAAGCCAGCAGGTTGGAGTCACCCATCCTGAGCATCCACCTCTCCTTCCAGAATTTGCTGGGGGGAAGGCAGGAGTAAGGTCAGCTTGTGCACCCCCATAGCCAGAATGGAATCAGTCATCCCCGCATCTGTGCACAGCAAAAACTCCCCAGCTCCCTTCTTTGTCCACCCTTTCCCAGTATGTGTCTCCATCAGTGTGAAGGACCCGCCCTGTGGCACAGAGCCCAAGGTACCCAGGCCCACCTGCTCTCCCAGGAGGTAAAGAAGGTTAAGAGCAAAGAGTTTTCAAGCTCCAGCCAAGGTGTGGGCTGTAACCGGGCTGTCTCTGCCAGGAGGTAATGGCTGCAGAGCCGACCGCACTGCATGGAAATTCTGCTGCATTCTGAAATCCATTTGATCTTATTGCTTGTTCAGCTTCTTGATGCATTAATGATAAAACAGCAGAGCGAATATGTATTCAAAAAATTGCAATTAATCAATACTGCACTCCTTCCATTTGGCTATCACTAAGTGGTGAGCAGGAATTCAGAATCTCCATCAGAGCAGAGCTCTCTGTGTAGAGGCCTTTCCTGGCAGAGCAAGGATCCACGGGACAGAGACCAGGAAGGAAGCGGCCGGCCTCAAGGCCCTGTGCCTGAGTGTTCAGGTAAATAAGTTCAAAGCCTTCTAGAGAGAACCAAACTAGGGGACGGGGTGGCCTATTGCCCCTCACTCTCGGCTAATGTTATCATTTTCTCTCTCATCCATGAGATGGAGACCTGGCATTAACCCCCACCCGCAGCCCTGAGTGACTCTACCCACATGGTACCAGCCTGCACCTTGCCACTCATCCTAGCTCTTGAAGAGGCTTAATCAATGTGGGTGTCACTGTAAGACCTGGGTGGGCTAGTGCAGTCCCCGGTCATCCTGGTGCTGGCGTGGCGAATGGGCTGTAGTTTTACTCATTATCACTTCCATTCTCTCCCACCCCACGCTCTTGCGGTCCTAAATTAAGCAGGATGCGGCAAACTCTCTTCACCTGGTCCTGAGAAAAGCCACGGGTGAGAGCTTCAAGCTGGAGTCTCATTTCATCCATTTGGAGATAAGAAAAGGAAAGAAAAGGAAGCTCAGAGAGATGAAGTCATTTGTGCAGTCACACAACAGGGTGGAAGCAGAGTTCCATCATCCTGTCTCCGGGTTCTGACGCAGGTGCTGTAGGATGCACAGTCTCCCTGAATCCTGCACGTACTTTCTCATTGTGTATGGACTCGGGGGCCAGGCTGGGGCCTGTGGTGAGCAGGAAGGAAACACTGCCTGCCATCATGAGCCCCAGGCAGAAGCTTAGAGACCCTCGGTGGATCACGGGCATCTCTCCAAACACTGGTGGCCCTTGGTGTCAGCCCCGGAAGCAGAGCTCCCCCAGCTCGACGGGGCAATTTTTCCAAAAAAAAATTTGTGCAAATTTCCAGCACAGGCTGCACTGGGAGCATCTTAGTTCCCTGAAACTTCTGGTAAAAACATCTTCCTCTATTCCCCCTCCCTCTCTGCAACACTTCCCACAGCTCTGGCTCCCAGAGAGAGCCCTCTGGCATGGTTCGCCTTTACCCCGCTCAACCTTGGCCAGCTGCTTCCCTGTCCCAGAAACAAAGCACATTATGGATGATGCTTTCACTGACCAGACTGTTCCCAGGCCAATACAAAGTGTTCCGAAAGAAACCAACCGTGTCAACAGCCCTAGCACGCTGGTCACAATGGCAAATACTTGGTAGATGCTCAATAAAGCCTTCCCACAAAACGGTCACCAAATGGCAATGACCGTGCCCCCACAGTGCCTTGGAGAAGGCAGGTCCTTTCTCCCTGAGCTGACCTTGGTTGTCTGGCCCAGGCCCCTGAGGTATTTCTCACTTTCATTGCTCAACAGGAGGATTGGTGGTCTCATGGCACTGTGGCACCGTGGCACCGTGGTCTCCTCTGTTAGCAGCAAGGGTGGCCAACAACTAGTCGAACCTGAAGCTACCCATCCCAAGATCTACTGTACCCCACATATTGGCCTCCTGAAACACACAAGATGAACTCCAGGGCATGGCCACGATTAGCTGAGGCCAAACTACTGTTAGTCTGGTGTCAAAGGCCAGAAGGAAGTTTGAGCTTCCGGAACTCTGGACTCATGAGAAGCCAGTGCTCAGGGCCCGGGCAGTGCCCTGGACTAAGGTTTCTTTCCCTGAGATGCCAATCTACCTACAGGGTGTGCCTCAAGCTGCCCCCAAAGGGATGAACCTCAGCAGGCTGCCAGGCCAGGCCCAGCTCGCCCCACCCAAGTGCATTTGCAGAGGAGAGCCGCCTGTCTGTCAGGTAGCCATTTGTCTTCTCACTGCTGCATAGCTTCCTGCATTAAACCCTCGGCAACCGTCCAGGAGAGCATTGCTTTTAACTTTATTGTGGTGGCTGGGCGACTTGGGAAATCTGAATTCCATTGACACATTTACGATTCTCCTGCCTCTCCGCTAGCGGAAAAAAAAAAAATCCATCTCATCGACAGCCGCAAGGTCCTCCAGAGCTCAGGGCCTCATAAAGGGCAGAGGTGCCGTCATGGTGGACCGGAAAGGACAGTCTCTGGCAGAACCGTGCCCATGATGAATGCCTTTCTCTGTAGGGTTCCCTTCCTCTGGGCATGTCACGGCAGCGAGGACAGCTAGAGAAGATGGCCCCTGTTCTTTGGGACTCTACTCACTGCTCTTGGCCACCATCAGAGCCGCTTTTTCCTGGGGCCCCAGGAGTGAGATTCCTGGGGGGTGGGGGTGCAGCTACAAAAATATCACAAGGCCTAGAAAGATGGTTGCACTGTGCAAAAAGAAAAACGATTAGAAATGAATATGGAGACAATTAAACCGTCATAGCACTTCCCAATATGTGGGCTAATCAGCTGTACTTCCACCCGTGTCCTAGTTTCACAGGTGTGTTCTTATATGAAGGCTGGGCATGTTGATACACGGGGAGGCCCGGACCTGTAGAGTCGGGACTGTGGCAGTCAGTGTCTGAGCAAACAGAACCCAGGCCAATCAGTAGACTCGGGAAACTTGGGGGGAGGAAGAAAGAGCTTTTGCTGGTGACAGGGAAGGCCAGGGGACCGAGAGTCCAGCTGCAGTGGAAGCTGCCCTCAGTTCCTCCTTGGGCTGAAGAGCCAGAGGAGGGGGGATGTCTAGCAGCCATCAGCAAGACTTGGAGCCGCTGTGACAGGGCCCATAGAGAAGAGGAAGTGTTCCCAGGAAGGACACACAGCATGTGCAGAAACAGCTGAAGCAGAGACAAACACCTGACTTCTTCTTTCTGCTTCCCCCTCCCCCTTCCAGGTTCTGACCAGGATGGCAACGGTGGCTCTTGAGACCCTGTTGTGCAGGGCTCATCTCTGCAAAGACTGAAGGGATGAATGATAAGGGGACTGGGGAGATCACAGACCGTGGCCCTGGCCACTGGTCAATGGGGACAGGGTTGAGTGGGAAAGAGGACACTTCCTGATTACAGGAAGAAGGAGCAGGAATCATGAGTGTCAGCACATGGATCTTCTAGGTCTAGTCTTAGAACAATTTGCTTTCTTCCTGTCTAGAGAGGAATGGGCTTCTCTGGAAGCAATCACGGCTGGAGATAGAGAGCCAACTGGTCAACTTTGCCATCCCATTTATTCCAAGACTGTGACTCTGCACTCTGACTCCAAGAGGCTGAGACCCTGACCATGGAACACCGGCAAGATTAGAGTGCTATGATGTGTAACAGTGAGATATTCTGCTGCGATGAAGCCATGTAACAAACAGCCCCAACAGCTCAGGGGCTTACACCAACCAGGGATTTTGTTCCTGCGGGGGTGCTGACTGGCTGTGACTTGACTGAGTTTGGATGGATGCTGAAGACTAGGCTACAGGTTGGAAACAGTCTACTCCTCTCATCTTTAAGCCAGACTCAAGATGAGAGCCAGTGGCTTTGTGAGCATATTTTCTTTATGGAAGAGAGTGAGACTCAGAGAGAACTCAAAATCGACTGCTTTTCTTTCTTTTTAAAAATTATTTTATTTGCCTAAGTGTTTTCTTGCATCTGTGCATGTGTAGCACATGTGTGTCTGGGGCCTGCAGAGGCCAGGAAAGGGTGACCGATGACGTAAGCCAGCATGTGGGTCCTCTGGAAGAGCAGACAGTGCTCTTAGCCACTGAGCCATCTCCCCAGCCCCTGACTGCTTCTCTCGTTGCTATGAGAAAGTGCCGCATAGAAGCGACTTCAAGGAGGATTTGTTTGGATTCACAATTGAAGAGGGCACAGCTCACTGTGGCAGGGATGGAATGGCATAATTTGTGTCAGGGCCTTAGGGCTAGGATTCCTTCCGTTTCCGCGAACCAGGAGGCAGGGAGAGGGGAATGTCTAGCTTTTCTCATTCTCAGTCAGTCCAGAACCTGATGATTATGCCATTGTCATTCAGTTAATCCTCTGCAGACACACCGCGAGTACTCCTCACCAAGGCCCCAGATATTTCTTTCTTTCTTTTTTTTGGGGGGGGGGGTTTCAAGACAGGGTTTCTCTGTGGCTTTGGAGCCTGTCCTGGAACTTGCTCTGTAGACCAGGCTGGTCTCGAACTCACAGAGATCCGCCTGCCTCTGCCTCCCGAGTGCTGGGATTAAAGGCGTGCGCCACCACCGCCCGGCTCCCCAGATATTTTTTAAGCCGATGACACTGACAACAGAAGATGCCACCCAAGACCACTCCTGGCCTTCCCGACAGCCATACACATCGCTTTCCAGATGTGTCTGTCCTACAGCCCACAGCTGCATGAAGCTAAGGACAGCCATTCACCTACTTAAAGCATCGTGAGGGGGTTTGCTTGCTTGCTTGTAATCTTTCCCCGTAACTCAGTTGCTCCAGCATGAACTGTGCAGGTGACAATGTCACTTCACGATGTCAAAAGACTGGATGCACCCGCATGACAACAGGCTGGCAAACAACGCGTCATGCCACCTCAGAACCCAGCTCAGGGTGGCTCAGACTAATACCCACCATCCCATCTCCCATGGCCAAAGCAAATCACAGGGTCAAAGGTAAAAGCTAATGTCTGCCTATAGAAGAGTTGTTTGGTGATGACTGTTCCCCACAGCCTCATGAGTCTGAGTCGAATAGGTCCCCAGATGGTAACACTATTGCAAAAGGTGTTAGAAACTTCCAGAAGCTGGGCCTGGTTAGAGGAAGTGGGTTGATGTGGGATTCCCCTCTGTTTGCAATGAATACCATTCATTAATAAAGAATCTGCTTTGGGCCTATTGCAGCACAGAATAGGGCAGGTTGGGAACTCAAGCAGATAGAGGAGGAGAGAGTAGGCGGAGTCAGGGAGAAGTCATGTAGCTGCTGCAGGAGACAGATGCAGGACACGGGACAGAACCTTACCCATAGGCCACAACCATGTGGCAATACGCAGATTAAAAGAAATGGGTTAATTTAAGATATAAGAGATAGCCAATAAGAAACATGAGCTAATAGGCTAAGCAGTGTTGTAATAATACATTTCTGTGTAATTATTTCGGGTCTGGGCGGCCGGGAAACAAATGAGTGGCCCTGCCTACAGTCTCATTTCTCTCCAGGGTAAGTCACACCCTCCTGCTGCTTGTTCTTCCTTAGGAGAAGCCCACAGCAACAGAGAAAACCAAGAACGAACTGGAGCCTCTGAAACCATGAACCAAACACCATCCCTGATGGCTCCCAGGTACGCAACTGTGTAACAGGCAGGTTCTGATAGACAGAACCCCGACTGAAACAAATCACGTGAAAGGAAGCGAGGGAAGCTGTCATTTTAGAGAACGTGCTCTCCCAGGAGTCGAGGGAGTCTTTCCACCGTGATATGGCAGATAGCAGAGGGGCCCAAGGTACAGAGTGAGTTGCCTTTGAGTTCTGGCCCTGTGCCTCTGTCTTTCTGGGCCTGCTTCCTCGTCTAGAAAATGGAGCACTCATGTATCGACCTCTCAGTATGGCTGCGAATGTGCCTGAGGCGATGGGTGTGGCACACTGAGTGGGGAGGCCGGTGCCCAATGAGAAGACGTCAGATGCTGGTAGGTATTGTTGGGAAGGTTCACTTGAAAACGGCCCTTTGAGGTCACAGCCTGCAGCAAGAGGAGGAGAGGCTTTTCAGGAGATCTGCGTGGCCGCTAGTGACGAAGGGAAGCACTTCCGAAGCCCAGCCACACCCTGAGCTCTGGGGACAGACAGATGGCCTCACTGCAGACCCGACAGCTTGTTGGAGGGAGTGGCACAATGCGGGTAGAGGCAGACTTCCCTACCCAGCTACTTCTTACTCAGGTTCACCCACAGCCTGTTCACACCAAGGTCCGTTTTTCTGGATGGATCCTCAGTGCCAGGAACTGCCGCTCCGCAGTTGGAGGGGCTAAATATAGGCAGACGCTTAGTCTTTTCATTTAAAGAGAGATACAAATCTCTCCAAAAATACACCGCCCTCAATCATTTTTTAATCTTAGGTCTGCCCAAGTCAAGCCTTAGTCTGTTGAAAAAGAGAAGGGGCAGGGGAGACAGATCAACGGGTTAAGCGTTTGCTTTGCAAGGATAGGGGCCTAAGTTTGAACCCCAGGACCATGAGGGTGGGGGACGGGGGTGTAATGTGCTTGTACTCCCAGCATTTGAGAGGTGGAGAGGCCAGATCCTGGGACTCACTGACTAAACAGCTTAGCCAGATTGGTAAGTTTCAAACCAGTGTGAGACCCTGCCTCAAACCCTAACCAAACAAAAAGACCAAGAGAATTGAGGACAGAGTCTGAGAAATAGCAGCCAAGGTTGTCCTCTGGCCCCCGGCTACACGTGTGCACACACACACACACACACACACACACACACACACACGATAATAATAATTATGATTATTATTTCTAGGGGAAGAGACCCACAAAACAGGACTGAAGCCCCTGCAGTGGGGAGATGCCCTTGGCTGGGCAGTGGGGAGCAGGAATGGGCTTTCTAAGCCTCTGTGTGGCCCAGTGGTTAAAGAATTCCTTTAGAATTCAGGGAAGGGCTGATTTCAAACAGACAGGTGGTGATCCCGAATTGTCATCTGCAGATGAGGTGACCGTGAGGTGCGAGACCATCCTGGTAGCTCGAGGAGCAGTCTCTGAGCTGGAGAGGAGTCCATTGCCTTGTGGATCACCAGAACATACTCTCTGGAAACCAAGGTCAAGGATTGTTTACTTTGGAGAGGTCCGGAGAGCATGGGAGACACAGCTGAGCATGAGACTGCAGTCTGATAGGGCCTGTGGCACCAGTCAGTCGGCCCTTAGCGGGAGTGTAAGCAGTGTTTAGTCCTGGCAGTGAGGCAGGAGGATGTCCAGTCCCTGCAGTGCAGACCCCTAACGCATAAGATCAGTGGCTTTCAGGGACCCGAAAGAGAAAGCACTAAGGCGTTGCCAGCACAGTGGGGTGCCAAGGTACCAGGTTCAGAGGTGATCCAGTGCCTGAATAGATGTGCTCTATACAAAATCCAGCTGGTCATTGCCAGGTTTCCAGGGTGGATCAGGTCTATCGGGTGCCCCAGACCTCATGTCCGAGACTCAGCAGTTCTTGCTCTCCACGCAGGGAAGCTACTGTAAACTGGGTTAGCTGGGTGAGGCTGCACTCTCCACAGAGCTGGATGAATTCATAGCCCATCAGTCTCTAACATGGTGATAAGCAAAGGATAGGGGTGTCATGAGTCAGGACCCTACTCTGCCTACAAGTGCTGAATGCCAACTCCCCCACATTGCCCATAGCAGCATAGGCAGCCAGAAAGTCCAAGTCCTGCCTCCTTCAAGTGCTGGTTGGTGAACTGTGGGCTGCTCTGAACCTCATCCCGTAAGAGTTGAAGTTGCTGTCAGCATCCTGGGGAGAACATAAGGCTACATCTCTGGCCTCCTGTTCCCTGCAGGGTAGAGGTATAGATGGGTTTAGGACCCTTACACACAGACAGATACACACGGACACCCCCCACATACAACACAACACACACACACAGACACACAATACATACAGACACACACATAAACATACACATACCACACACAGACACAGGCACACATGCAGAGAGAGACACACACACCATACAGAGACACACACAGAAACAGACATACACAGAGAGACACATGAACAGACACATACAGAGACAGAGAGACACACACAGCACACACACACACACACACGCACGCAGACATGTGCATGCACATACACACGCACACATACAGTCTTCCTCCAGCTCTCTTTCCTCCAGTCACAGTGAGCTACGCTGCAGCCCTCCTGCCTCTTTAAGGTGACTTGACACTTCTCTGTGCGGATCCAATTTTGCTTGCATTATGGATTAACTGGCAGAGAAATACCTTCTTTTCGGTTCCTGGGCTCTCTGAAGTCATCGTGGCTTCTTACCAGTTCAGCCCATCTGTAGTTCCCATTCAGATCATCTTCAGCCATTACTTCAACACCTACTCCTCCCTGCTCCCCACAGCTTTTAGATGCCACTCTGGGCCTCACCCTGTACGGTTTCTGGAATGCTTTGACTATTTTGAGATATTTTTTATTGCAATAATATAGGCATATTTATTGCACAAAACGCATAGGTAGGAAAATACAAATACATCTTGTTTCAGGTCGTAGAGTGTGGGTAATATCACTATGTGAAGACGGAGGAGTTAGCAGTTTCTTAAACAGTCCTGGAATGTAACTCAGGTGTAACTCTGACCCCAAATCCTCCTGCCTCATCCTCCCGAGTGCTGAGATTACAGGTGGGCACCAGCAGGCCTGCCTACCAGTGCCACTATAAACAAGAGTGGACCAGCTTCCCAACAAGGATTTCCCTTGCAAATCCGGCCAATCCCCCTAAATCGTCATCAGGTGATCTTGACCCAATATCGCCAAGAAGGTCACAGCACTTCTTCTCTGAAAACTGCAGAGATTGACACACTGGAAGGTCAGCAGTGTGCTCCCCAAGTCCAGTTCTCAGCCCGGAGCCCAGGGACTCGGACAGCCTTCGCATGCCTGTTTTCTGTGTGGGTCCACTCGGCACAGGTCTCTGACACTGCTGGGCTTCGCTGGCAGCCTGCAACATGGGAACTTAGCTTGTGTCCTTGTCTTTCTCTTCTTTCTTCTCCTGTAACTTGTGGGTGGAAATGTATGTTCAAGGCACCTGTAGTCATCCGGCCCACCAAGTTTATCCTCCTATCCCCTTGGTACACCCCACAAGAACTGGGGTTACCTCCCAGGCCTCCCTGGCTCTCCATAGACTACTGGACTCACCTGAGACCTGTTAGAAATAAAATCTGATGTTTGTTTTCAAAAGTGCCTTGAGCCAGCTTCAGCCCAGACACAAACGCTAAACCTTGCTGGAGCTTGCCTAGAGAAGCTGCCCACTGTCCCTGCATTCAGACTCTGCTCAAGATGCCTCCCCTCCCAGCCCCAGCGACCTACTACAGAGTAAAACTCCCACTAGCCAAGCTTGCCTGTAAGGTCCCACGTCTGGTGATCGCTAACAGAAGCAGGATAGGAGGCCGAGAGGGCCCACACCTGGCTTCTGTTAAGAAAAAGGCAAGCGTAAGCTACAGAGGGAAAGACAGGACCTGGACGACGCGTAAGTACTCAAAAGAGTGTCATGCACTCAGAGGTCAAAGCTGTCCTCCCTCCACACTCAGTGAGCATGCCTGGATTCCAGGCCGATACCTGGCTTTGCAATGTCAGAGAAGAAACTGCTTGCAATAGTCTGGGGGTCCAATGCTCTTATTTTTCAGTTCTATTGAGCTGAGACATAACAGCTTGGGAGTTCATTGAACCCCCAACCCAAGAGGTCACCCAACCCAGAACGTTCCTACAAGTGAACACCCGCCGTGTGTGTGTGTGTGTGTGTGTGTGTGTGTGTGTGTGTGTGTGTGTGCGCGCGCGCGCGCGCGCGTGCGTGTGTATGGCTGGAGATTAAGCCTAGGGCCTCGCACAGGCTAGGCAGCTGCTCTACCACTGAGCGATGTTTCCAGTCCTCTATATTTTTTGTTTTGAGGCATGGTTTTGCTAAGTTGCCCAGGCAAGCCTTGGGCTTGGGATCCTCCTGCCTCAGCCTTCCAGGAACCTGAGATTATAGACACATACTTGGGTTTTTTGTTTTTGTTTTTTTCTGTGCTGTAAATGAAACCGGAGGCCTGTGCCACTAAGCAGCAACCGCCATCCTTAGCAGGCTTAGAAGAGATAGAGGCCAAGAACTTCAAGGTCATCCGGGGTCATCAGAGAAGCTGGGCCGTCTTCCCAGCACCACCCTGCCACATTCCGGTCCTGTTCATTGTCCCCACTGAATGACTGGAGTCATTGAGATCAGGCTCTGAGTAGCCAGGCTAGACCTGGGGTGAGGCATGAGACACCTTGGTGTGCAAGGCAGAAGTATCTTAGGGTTTCTCTTGCTGTGAAGACACCATGGCCACTGAAACTCTTATAAAGGAACACATTTAAACCGGGGTGGCTTACACGTCAGAGGTTCAGTCCATTGTTATCATAGTGGGCAGCACGGTGGTACGAAGACAGCGCTGGAGAGGCAGCTGAGGGTTCTACATCCAGATCAGCAGGCAGTGGGAAGAGAATGCCACTGGGCCTGGCTTGGGCTTCCGAAAACCCAGAGTCCACCTGCAGTGACACACTTCCTCCAACAAGGGCACACCTCCCAATAGTGCCATCCCCTATGCGCCCATGGGGGCCAGTTACATTTAGACCACCGAAAGAAGTGACCCCTGAACACCAACAGGCCATAAGAATATTATCAGTTAATATTTCGAAACTGTGACTTGTAGGCTATTTGTGTCTGCAGTCTGCAGGTTTGTTAGGGCACCCACCCACCCACCCACCAACATCCTGTGGCTCTGACAAGAGTCTCACAGAGACAGGAATGCCCTTAGCCATTCTTCCCTGAGGATGTTGGAGATGCAGGAACCAAAAGGGAGAAGACAAGGAGGGGGTCAAAAGGAGAGGAACAAAGGGAGAGAGAAATGTAAAAGACTCATCCAACATGATTTTAGAGGCCAAGCACCCCAAAGTTTGCAGGGACCCAAAAAAGCTGCAGCCCAAGCCCATGAGAGTCTCCAACAGAATTCTGTGCTCTTCAGAGAGGTCAGACTTTTCTCGTTCTGACCTTCAACTGTTGGGGGAAGGTCCACCCACTTTGGCAGGTTAGCAGCTTGACTCAGCTTCTATTGATTACAGTGATAGTCTCATCTTAGAGAGGCATCTCTGTAAAAACATCTACAGTAGTATTTGGGTACGATGGTCAGCCCAGCCAAGTCAACATGGGAAATTAACCATGTGGAGTACCTGTCTATTATCAATTCTTGATTGCTGTTTTTTCTCCTAGCTACACGAAGTCTGTGTTTGGCAAGAAGAGACTGTGTTTCATGCCTCTCTGCCTATTTTGGAATTTTCCAAAATGGTATTTTGCAACAAACAGACACTAAGTATTTGTTGTTCCATTGATAGTTATTAATTTCTCTATGGTTTTAGCTTCTATTCCTCCTCCTGTGAGGAACTGTCATTTACTTCTCAAAATCCAAGTACACAACAGTTTAAATATGAATATCAGAAAACTCTTGAAGAACAATTTATGCAGGGCTGGTGTGTAGCTTGGTTAGTAGAATGCCTGTGTGCACCCAGAATGCTGGGTTCCATTCCCAGCTCTGCATAAATCAGACCTGATGATGTCACTCATAATCCGACCACTCAGGAGGTGGAGGCAGGAGGATCAGAAGTTCAAAGTCATTCTAATCTATTCAGAAAGTTTGAGGCGAGTCTGGGTCGCAGGAGACCCTGAAGGGGAGGGAAAAGGAGAAGGGGAAACCAGACACCTCTCTCCTCCAACTCAGGTTTTCATGCAGTCTTTAACAGGCAGGAATCAAAGCCTTGGGCAGTCTTTCTCGGCAGAGCGTAAAAACTGTTTCTTTTGTGGTGCCCTCCCTCTAAGACTTAATCCTGATCATAATAAAAATGATTTATCAGATTAAGACACTAATAAATCCTGTCTGAACAACTTGATATTATCATGTTTAATTTCAGATTTAATTATTTTGGTATTTAATTACAAAGCAGTTAATTACTTCGCTATAATTGTATATCTTTTTAAAGTAGTGAAAGGCTGAAAATCCCTGATCCTGGCTGCCCTGAGGCAGAGCCATTTCTACCTCATCTCTAGGGAGAGTCCATCCACCCTGCTCTTTTTTGTGAGGGCCATCTGCTTTGATGTTCCTCCTCCTCCTCAGTTTCTCACACTCCTGTCTCTTCTTCTCGCTCGCCTCTAGAACTGGGAGCAGCACAGACTCACAAGGCTCCACTATGGAGATGCGAGAACATGGGGCCTGCCCACTGCCTGCTGAGGCTCAATAAGAACAGAGAAGGCCCCCACCCCAGGCCCTGTGCTGGGACTTGCCATCAAGTAAGCAACGACATCATCCATCAGAAGGAGCGGGGCAATAGAGCCTGGTGATGCCTCTTCTCAGACCTCAGGAACAGTGGAAGTATCTGAACCAAAGGTGAAAAAGACAGAGAAAACCCCACTGAAAACAAACACCCTACAACTGGACAGAGGGGAAGGGGAAGGGTGGAACAGCAGACGCCTGCGTGACAAGGAGGAATCACACCTGTACCTCATGAAGTCCTCCAACCTCTATGTTCCCATTCATACAACATGCTTATAAAGACAGAACCGCAGGGAGGGGAACACCCCTGGTTTCCAGAAGCAGGGGAAAGGTGAAGAGAGCCAGGACCCAGAGTGGCGGGGTTGTTCATCTTGAGAGTGGCTGTGGCTCTGTAGCTATCTTTCTCTGGGCTTGCAGACATCTATACTAAACATGAGACACTGAGCTGTGTGCCAATCCTTAATGCAGCACGCAAGAAAATGATCATGAGGCCAGCAGGGCCATTTCTTGTACCCATCGGATAGTCGCTCTTCTCCGTGCTGTGCCAAACACCCAGTGACCCAGCAGACCACGCCGGCCCTCCTGCCTCATCTGCCTTGCTCTGGTCTCTTCTTTTTTTTTTTTTTCATTTTTCCCAACACTGAAGCCTTGCTTGTCTCAGATATTAGCTTTTCCTCTCATTGCTTTGACCAAATACCTGTCGAGAAGTGATTTAGCAACACACTTGAGCAGGGTAAGAATAGAGCGTCCCACAAGGAGAAGGATGCAGGATGCAGGGCTGGAGAGATGGTTCAGCAGTTGAGAGTGCCATTTTGAGAACCAGAGTTTATATTCTAGTATTCAGGATAAGGAGTGTGTACACCTGTAACCCCAGCTCTCAGGACAGTGAGTACAGGAGGATCCCTGGGGCTGGCCGGCTTCCAAACTTAACATGAGCTCCGAGTTTAGGGAGAGACCCTGACTCAGATAGATGGAGACTGAGGAAGGGTACTCGACATCTGTTCCGGCTTTCATGATCACATGTGGGGAGAAAAGGATGGGTGGGAGAGAGACAGAGAGAGACAGAGACACAGAGACAGAAAGACACAGAGACACACAGAGAGAGACAGAAAGACACAGAGACACACAGAGAGAGACACAGAGACACAGAGGGACACAGGGATAGACAGAGAGACAGACACACACACACACACACACAGAGAGAGAGAGAGAGAGAGAGAGAGAGAGAGAGAGAGAGAGAGAGAGAGGGAGAGATTAACTGTCTATCACTTCAATAAGTTTACTTTCTTGTTCTACAAAAGAGGTTGGATCTCTCCTGGCTTAGTTCACGCCTGCTCCCTAGAGAAACAAGGATGAGCAGGTATGCACCAGTTTTTCTTCTGGGTCACCAACCAGCTACCAGGTCATGACACAGAGACTTATTAGTTTTGAACGCTCAGCCTAGCTTAGGCCCATTTCTGGCTAGCTCTTTTAACTTAAATTAACCTGTTTCTCTTTATCTAACTTCTGCCTCAGGGCTTTTTACTTTTCTTGCTTTTGTGTATTTCACTTTCATTGCTTCTGTGTTTGACTGGCTGCTTGCCTGAGGCCTGTCCCTTGTTCTCTCCTCCCTCTTCTTCTTAGCCTAGAGTTCTCCTCCTATTTATTCTTTCTCTCTACCAGCCCCGCCTATCCTTTCTCTGCCCAGCTACTGGCCGTTCGGCTCTATATTAGACCAATCAGGGGCCTTAGGCAGACAAGGTGAAACAGATGCAACATATCTTTACATAATTAAGCAAATGCAGCATAAACAAAAGTAACATACCTTTACACAGTTAAATATTCCACAGCATAAACAAAAGTAACACACCTTTACACAGTTAAATATTCCACAGTAACACATCTTTACACATTAAGTATTCCACAACATAAACAAATGCAACACATCTTTACATAGTTAAATGTTCCATAGCATAAACAAAAGTAACACATCTTTACACAGTTAAATGTTCCACAGCATAAACAAATGTAACACATCTTTACATAGTTAAATGTTCCACAGCAGCCTAGCGGTGGTGGTGCACGCCTTTAATCCCAGCACTCGGGAGGCAGAGGCAGGCGGATCTCTGAGTTCGAGACCAGCCTGGTCTACAAGAGCTAGCTCCAGGACAGGCTCTGGAAACTATGGGGAAACCCTGTCTCGAAAAAACAAAAAAAAAAGTCCCACAGCATAAACAAATGTAACACATCTTTACATAGTTAAATGTTTCGCAGCATAAACAAATGTATCACATCTTTACACAGTTAAGTATTCCACAACATAAACAAATGCAACACATCTTTACATAGTTAACTGTTCCACCACACAGGTGTTTATATGGTCTTTCCTGAGGAGACAGGAACAAATGTCTATTCGCCCCATATACAGGACCCCAACTACAGAATAACAAAGCAATTCCACTTGTCTGGCTTAGTGTACCAGTGAGTTTTGAGGGTCACTTTCAGGAGAGTAGGTGACTCAAGACAGAAGCACTGCTGAAAAGCCCACCAGAGTCATGAGATTGATACAGCTCTGCAGGGGCAGACAGCTCAGTCCGTTAGAGGACCCCCTGCTCCAGCAGTGGTTACTGCTTATTTGATCTTGGGGAGAAGCCCAGAGAAACTTGTGTGTTCCAGAACCTTCCAGAAAGCTGTGAGCTGTGTTTGCTATCAACTCCTAGAAGTTATTCTCTGATGGCTGTATGCATGCTGTTGAGTACATGTGCGCGTGTGTGTGCATGCACACACACACACACACACACACATACACCACAACACAATTTTAAAACTGTGGTGGCATACACCTTTAATCCCAGAGGCTGGCAGATCTCTATGGATGCAAGGTCAGCCTGGTCTACAGAGAGAGTTCCAGGACATCCAGGGCTACACAAAGAAATCCTTTCTCAAAAAAAAGTGAAGAGGGAGGAGGAGAAAGAAGAGAAGGAGAAGGACGAGGAGGAGGAGGAGGAGGAGGAGGAGGAGGAGGAGGAGAAGAAGAAGAAGAAGAAGAAGAAGAAGAAGAAGAAGAAGAAGAAGAAGAAGAAGAAGAAGAAGAAGAAGAAGAAGAAGAATGCATTGATGAAATAGCAAAGCTAAAATGTCTGGGACTGGCTGGCGGAGGCTGGGAGGGAGGCCACCACGCTCCTGCGGGCATTCTGCATTCAGCTGAGGTGTTGGCAAGGGAAGCCTCCAGAATTCATGTAGCAAAAGGCAAATGGTTGGAACTAGGAAGTTGAGCAGCCCAGCCTGGTTTCCTCTGCTGGGTTCTGTCCCCCTGCCTCTGTTTACAGGTTGCTGCATGGATGCCCTCTACCCTGGAGGAGGGGCATGGCCTTGTGGAAAGAGCACTTGGAACCCTAAAGCCTGAATCCTGGACTGGGTTAAGGTTTTTATTGGATTAGCCTGGGCTTGGCTGGAGTGGGCTGAGTGTGGCAGTGCTGCCAAGCCGGAAAGAGAGCTCATTAAAGAAAGCACATGCAATTACTATTATTTTTTAAGTGCAGTTAGGCTCTCTCAGGCCCCACTTTCATTTGGCCAGAAGCCCTGTCCTTGAATGTGAGCCCTAAGGAGAGCCAAGCAGACTCCCATAGTTGGATAAATGATACTCCTAATACTGAACCTGGGATAACAAGGCCTTGGGTGAACCACCAGGATGCTGGACTGTGGGTGAGTGGCAGAGCCCGTGTGCTAGAGAGGTTCCTGGCTGTAGGAATGCTGGTGATGGGCGGATATGCAACTTCTAGTTAGTGTGTACCTCACTATTTGTGAACGCAGCCCCAGGACCATAGTTGACTGCCTAAGAGTGTGTGTGTGAAGAAATTAAGAGCTCAGGCTTTTTTTTTTTTTTTTTGAAACAGGGTTTCTCTGTAGCTTTGGAGCCTGTCCTGGAACTAGCTCTGTAGACCAGGCTGGCCTCAGACTCACAGAGATCTGCCTGCCTCTGCCTCCCAAATGCTGGGATTAAAGGCGTGCGCCACCACCTGGCTAGGAGCTCAGACTCTTAAGTGGACAGACCCAGATGTGAAACTCAGCTTTAACACCTATTAGTACTTCTTCTCCTTTACCAGGCCCCACCTGCCTTCTGTAAATTGAGATTGACTGTCATATGTACCTACCTCACCAAATAATTGTGAGACTCCAGGCCTTGGCGCCACATGGCACCTTCACTTTGGGTTGGACATTCCCTGCTCCTCCCTTACCCCAGATGGGTACAGCCTCTGTCTGGGTCTGCAGTGGGAGACTAATATTTTCCTGACCAAGTCCCACAAGGGGGAAGGCTGGGTAGCACCTCTTTGATTCCCTGTCTCCATCCAAGAATCAGACCCACTTGGTGGCTCCAGCAAGCATTGGGTTCCAGGTCCCTTTCTTGATCCTGCAAAAGCAGACACTCTGGAGGGCTACTCTCTGAGACTGCCATGTTCTACAGAACATTTGCTTTGTCCCAGGGGTCTGCGAGCATCCCCTCATCGTGTCAGAGAAGGCTTTGTCCTTCCTAACCCTGGACAATATGCTTCTGTTCAAATCAGTGTTTTTCTCAAACAAATTCACATAATTTGTTTTATAAAAATTTTACACAGCAGATCACTGACATGCTGGTGTTAGTCTTTCCCAAAATGCATTAAAATAAAGAAGAAACATTGGAAATAAGGTGCTGACTACATTCTACATAAGAGCCCTTGGCATCTACAGCCCATGTAGCTCCCGTTAGAGGCTGGATCATTGCATCCTGAAAATGAGGCCCCTGTGCCAAAAGGCAGCAATCTAGGCATGGAGACATGAATAAGACATGTATTGTTGGGAATGAAGAACCAAGACTTCAAACTTCACTAGAACTTTATCTTACTTGAAGAAGGGTGAGGAGTTTGTTTTGAAAGAAAGAATTGCTCCCATGGTCCCTGTACAAACACAACGTCTTCCTTTACATGTATCCTCAAGGTCCTTGAAGTCTGTCTTCAAACTGCATGCATTTGGTACTGGAGAGACAGCTCAGCAGTTAAGAGCACTGGCCTCTTCCAGAGGACCTGAGTTCAATTCCCAGTATCCACTTAGTGGCTCCCAACTGTCTGTAACTCCAGTTCCAGGTGATCTGATGCCCTCTTCTGGCCTCTATGGGCACTGCATACACATGGTGCACATACACACATACAGGCAAACTCATTACGTGTAAAATAAAAATTAATGGCTCATTAAACAAACAAAAGGAAGCATCTATGTCATTAATGGGTCACACCTTTAGGTATGTCCATCAGGTGTTCTCAGATCAGAGCACAGATTAACTTCTCTGAGTGTGGGCATCCCTGTCTCAGGAACTGGGAATCCAGACTGAATAAAAAGTGGAAAGGAAACAGCCAGGTGAGCGGCACCTCTGCCCTTTCTCTGCTTCCCGACCCTCTCCAATGTAAGATGTGAGCTCTAGCCACATGTTCCACCACTGCCACCGTGAATCTGGCTTCTGCTGTGCCTCCCTTTCCCTGGGTACTCTCAGACCACGAGGGGAAGATCTCTCTGCCAGGTACTTTGTCACATTCTAGGAAAAGCAACCAACCATCTGTGTCGCTGGAGAATCTTCATCCATTCCAGCAGACTAAAGACACACTGTTTTATTTTGTTTTTCATATAAATAAATTCCTTATCCAAGAAATCCCTAGTTACATGTATGGTGGAAACGCATCTTGTAAGACACAGCCACCATTTACGTCCGTCACTAAGGCTGCGTGTTGCAACTGGACGAAAGCTAAGGGGCTGGACACTGGAAAGGAGAAAATACTCTCCGTTCACACTGGGCCAGGTGTGGTATTTTAAAATTTAAATCTGGAGGGCTGAGGATATGCCTCAGTGGACGGGACTGCCGCCTCGCTGACTACTGAACTCCAAGCTAGGAATGTTTCTTCCAGCATTTTGAAACTCATTCTTTCATTTGTCTCTATTTTATGTTTCTGAAACAACTGATCTCACTCTGATCCTGGCCCTTTGGTTGTGGCCCAGCTCCATAGGGAGGTCCAAGAATCTCCTCATTATTCTGACATACTTAAATCCAAAAATATGCTTTATGTGGCTCATCCCCCTTAAAATACCCTCTCTGGGATACTTACTTAAAAGTATCTGTTAATCTATTTGTGTTTTACATGTAGAAGTAAGTGTTTTACCTGCAGGTATGTCTGTGCACTATGGGCATGCCACGCCTGCAGAGGTCAGAAGAGGCGCTGAATGCCCCAGAACTGCAGTTACAGATGGCCTTGAGGGGCTGTGTAGGTGTGGGGATCAGAACCCAGGTCCTCTGCAGCAGCAATGGAAAGATTCCGAAGAAAACTCCTCAGCATGGGAATTGTGCCCAGCCTAGGCCATTCACAGGGCCTCTTTTTTTTTTCTTTTTTTCTTTTTTTTTTTTTTTTTGGTTTTTTGAGACAGGGTTTCCCTGTAGTTTCTAGAGCCTGTCCTGGAGCTAGCTCTTGTAGACCAGGCTGGCCTCGAACTCAGAGATCCGCCTGCCTCTGCCTCCCGAGTGCTGGGATTAAAGGCGTGCGCCACCACCGCCCGGCCTCACAGGGCCTCTTGACTTAAGAATGATGTAAAGAGGGAAGTGTTTTGTTCCAAGGAGCCCTTTTTAACTCTTGATGCCCAGGGTTCTCCTTCCCAAACAGATCCAGACCCCCTAGGAACAGGACTCAAGCACCTATAGTTCATGTCGCTCCTTGTGAGTCTCATAACCATCTGAGCTTAGAAGCTATGTGGGCCAGCATTTTACAAACTGGAATGTGGCCTCAGACACCTGGTAGGAACAAAGCTTTAGCTTCCCCAAGGGCTGAGTATTGACACCTTGCTCTCCCATGACCTCACCCTGCCTTCTTTTAGAATCTAACGCCCAACCTAGTGGTGTTATGAGGTGGAGCCCTAAGGGAACCCTCCCCCACTTCTGCCGCACATGGGCTCAGCAAGGACACTGTGCATAGAAAAGAACCTCTCATCGGGCACAAAGTCCACGGGCCCCTTGTTCTTCAACTTCCCAGCCTCCAGAGCTTTGAAAAATACCTCTCTGTTGTCTGTAAATTACCCAGGGCTAGGTGCTTCCTTACCATAGCTAACAGGCTAAGACACCAGATGACCCTGTAGCAGCGGAAGAATCTTGCCTGGGAGGTGGCAACCAAGCCTGGCTCAAAGATGAGAATTCTAAGTTCACAGTTAACTCTTTTTATATATAATTGCTATCAAAATTCATGTATTACAAAAAGGGATATAAATTTTATAACAGGGTTCTAAAAAAAAGTAAGGAGAATATTCATTTGCCAAGACGTCGATGCTTTTACAGGAAAAAGTAGATCTGCTGCAAATTTGCTAGGGAGGTGGGGAAGGCAGTGGTGCCCACCTCATGGTAGGTGTGTAAGCCAATTAGACATCTTCAGGACGCAGGGGCCACATGCACGATAACTCACTGTCCCCTCAACTCTTCCTGCTTGGTACCCTTCGGCACCACACAGACTCCTCTCCTCCAAGTGATAGCCACCTGGACATTCCAGACCAATCACTTCCTAGTCCCTTTCTAATGGATGTCAGGCAAATTCAACATTCATACTTCATGAGGGCAGAGAAGAGATCTGGGTTTGCAGAGCTAAGTGTTGATGCATTTCTACAAGATAGATAAAGAGTCCTTGTGGGGCAGGTATTACCAGGGTTGTCAGGGCCAGAGCTTGGGCCTCTCAGCAGGGCTGCTCTAACAAGCTGGGCTCTGCCCTCATTCTCAGTAGGGCCAATTAAAGAAGCAAGGAAGGCAGAAAAAGGAGACTCATCTGTCGTGGCTGTGGGAAGATGGAACGAGAGGCCATTGGACTTCCTCTGGCACCCACTCTACCTGAGGTGTCCTGACATGAGGTTCAAGTTTAAACAGAAGACAAGGGGTTTGGGAACTGAACAGTGCAGGTTAGAGTCTGGTCCCACCCATCACCATTGCTTGGGTTCCAGGCTCTCCATGTAAAGTTGTCAGAACTGTGTGACGTCTCTTTCTGGGAGGTAAGAAGCCCCTCTGGCTGGCACCAGGCTTTAGCCTCCTTTTCCTCCCCCCAGTATGAGGCTCTAGAGAACACTCCAAGTCCTTGGGGGTCTGTTATTTTACTAGCTTGACAGCCAAGGGAGAGGCACAATTGATTCTCTTTAGATTGTCTTTGTTCCTGCCAGGATGGTCACACAGGAAATTTGGAGATTGTAAAATGACCTTTGTTGACTTATATGACCCTTAACCTCCGAACCCCACCTGGCCTCTCATCTCCACCAGTTCACCAGGTGTCATACATCAGAGACAAAGAAGAAATCTGCATTGTCCTTATTTCAAAAATCAGGTTTAATAATTCATCTAAAAGAGAATTTTTAGCAACAAGCCTCGAATATAAAAAGGGAACAGGCCTTCGCTAAACGGCGTCTGTTCTCTGGCTGAGATGCTGAGTCGGGAGAGGAGAAAATGGCAGACGGGTCCAAGTGTATCTCTCACATCGGCTAAGGACACGGCCGTCCTCAGCCTGTTAGGCAAAAGTGATTTTTAAAGCAACCTTTGCAAGGGAAGGATGTCAAGCCACACCCTGAAAAGTCTCCTTTGTTGCTGCAGAAATCCACCAGCAGGTCATTTCAACAAACTAGCCTGCAGAAACATGTACAGATTGTGAGTCTGTTTGTTTCCCCATCTTAAAATGCCACCTGCCCAGACCCCCACCATCGCCTGGAATACCAAACCACTTCTGCTTTGTGAGGCAGACGGCAGCAGGTGAGGGGTCTGTGGGTCTCCGTGTGTGCGCACAAAGCTGTTTAGAGTGTCACAGAAATCATTCACCCCGCCAAGCTGCCGAAGCAAAGCATGACAGGCTGACTTTCAATACCTGTCACTTGAACTTGCTGATACTCGGGGAGGAGGGGAAGCCGGTGGAATAAGAAGGGGCGGAAATTAACAGAAACCTCTAATTGCCCAGGTTGCCTCTCATGAATGCGGCTGCAGCAGGTCTGCAGTAGCCCTGCAGCAGGAGGCGCCTGCAACCCTTTTAGAGGCTGGGAAAGCTGCCAGAGAGTGTTGAACACCTCCTCTTTCATTTGATAGACAGCGTCTGCCTCCTGCCTGAGGAGGCTTAGCTTGGAGATTAACATCTGCACTTCCCTTTCCCTCCCGGTTTGCTGAGGCTTTTGCAGAGTCTCGTGGAATATGGGAGCATCTTGAATAAACTGAATTTCCTAAATGCTTCAACTATCTGTGATCATGTGAAGTCTCTCAAAATCTGGCAGGTTGCTATTCAGGCAATTTTTCCCCCTTGAAGTTGTAACCTCTTTATCATTCAATAGTCTCTAGAGCACAGAAATCCGGAACTAGGAGAGAAAATAAGCGCATTTGCTCTATGTAGAAGTGTGTAGTTTGACCCTTTTGAAAGTGTGACCTGATGGGCAGGGGATGTAGTTCAGTTGGTAGAGAGTTTGCCTAATGTTCATGAAGCCCTGGGTTCAATGCCCTGCACCTCCTGAAACCAGGCATGGTGGTACACGCTGCAGCTCCAGCATTCAGGAGGTAGAGACGAGCAAATCTGAAGTTCAAGGATACCCTTGCCGGCTGTTAGAGCTTGCTTTCTATTGCAGCAATGAGATCCATGACCAAAAGCAGCTTGGGAAAGGAAAGGGTTTATCTGATCTTACAGCTTACAGGCCACCATGAAGGGAAGTTGGGAATTGAAAGCAGGAACCTGGAGGCAGGAATGGAAACAGAAGCCATGGATGAGCACTGCTCACCAGCGTGCTCCCACGGCTCCTTCACCCTGGTTTGTTATGACACCCAGGACCACCAGTGTAGGGGTGACACCACCCACAGTGGACTGGGCCCAAAGTTCATCAGCCATCAATCAAGAAAATGCCTCACAGACTTAACTGATAGAGGCAGCTTCTCAACTGAAGTTCCCTCTTCCAAACTGAGTCTAGTTTGTGTCAAGTTGACCAAACAAACAAATAAGAACAATAACAAGACAGCTGTGTAGTGAGTTGAGGCCAGCCTGGGCTACATGAGACCTTCTCGCAGAAGACAAAAACAGATGAAAGTGCCATTCTTGGCCCTGGCAATCTTGTTGCTGCGTGTTTGCCTCTAGGGAAGAGTCGGGTGCAGCCAAGATGACTGCATTCTGGGTTCAGCATTTACAAGAGCGAAAGCTGAGAAGCAGCTGAGATGGGCAAGACAGAGACCAGTGATTAATCAAATCTCAGTGAACGCTTGCAGCAAAAAAAAAAATACCGTGCAGTCGTTAGCACAGCTGCAGAGAGTTGGGTGGCTCGCGGAAGCATTAGTGTCGTGGAGTTAAATAAAAAGCCGCAGGGCAAGGCATTGTATTAGTTCTTGGTTCTTTTTAACAAATTTAAATGTATTAAATACATACACTTAGGACCGCACCTGGGAGCATTTTCTGGACCATCTCTGGAGGAAACTGAGGTCAGGCAGTCTCTGCGTTTCCTCTGCACAGCTACTGTGCACAGCTCTCGCCGTGAGGAAAACCGTGGAGAAACCCGCGGCAGAGTCCGACGAAGCTTCTCGGCCTTTGTGCTGTCACTTTGAAAAGATGGCCCCAATCAGCTCAGTTTGACAAAGCACACCGGACAGTCCACTTCACCAGGCCAAAGCTAATTACCTAGATGTGTTCTGTGCCTCTGGGTTTCAGACGACTGGAACAGTGATGTCTGCATTGGAGGGGGCACAGCACTGATCCCTCAACAGCTGCCTTTCAAACAGGAGCCCCCAGGCTTTGTGCTTTGAAGCAACAGGGAGTCGTGGGGTTGAGGGTAGAGATGCTGGAGCCGGACTGTCTGGGTTCAAAGTCTCCTGATAGCTGGGCCACTTAACCTCTCTGAGCCTTGCTTCCTCCTGCGGAAATGGAAGATAATAGCACCAACTGGTGGTTGTTGGGGTCACCTGAGAGACTGTGTGCAGGGCTTAGATGGTGCCTTGGCCTAGAGGCCCACAGGCCTGCTCGCTCAGCCAGAAGCTGCCAGTCTCTCCTGGGACTTGGCAGAGGCACCTGAAGCACTTTGGCTAGGGGAGGGGACAGGGGACCAGAACCAGGGACTCCTACTCAGGCAGATACAGTGAATTCACACCCCACATTCATGTATGCACACCCCTGCCACGCTGGAGCCCACGTGACTTCTAGGCCCACCTCCTGTTCCCCAGACTGGTTTTTAAATGTTGTCTGCTGTTACCCAACAACTATAGGTAACAGAGTGAAGGAGGGAAGTCAGTGAACTACAGAGTAAAACGGGGTCTTCCCCAGGATGAGACCACCAACCATCTGGTCCCCAGTGTGCGTACAGGTTACTAGCCCATCTGGGAGCTTCAGTGGTCTAAGGAAAGGAGAGAGGGAGAGGGAGAAAGTCAATGAGGAGTGTACAACAATAATATCCTTGATTATTCCCAGCCTCACCTGGTCACCTTTGCCCTAGTCCCTGGCTGTGCTGGGAAAGCCGTCTAGAGACCCTGCTAGACCACCCTCCAGAGCTGCTCACTCACTAAGCCTAGGGCTTCCCCCAGCCGGGTGGCAGCCAAACCATCATGTACCAAGCCCTGAGTACACTGTCAGCACTGAGCCAAGCAATTTCTAATTGTGTGTGTCTCTGTCTCTGTCCCTCTCCCTCTCCCCCCTCGTGTGTGTGTGTGTATGTGTGTGCACACTTGTGTGTGTGTGTGTATGTTAGTAAGTGTGTTTGAGTACAGTGCCCAAAGAGGCCATGGCTGTCCATCCCCTGGAGTGAGAGTGCCATATGGGTGCTGGGACATGAACTCAGGTCCTCTGTAAGAGCAGCAAGTACCCTCAACGGCTGAGCCATCTGTCCATCCCCTCTATTTATCTCTCAATCCCCCATTGTATAAGAAACCGATACTGAGAGACAGTAAGTTACCTGCTCAAATTGTAGGAGGTGGAATAATGGTTCCCCAGGATGTCTGTCTTAGTTCTTTAGTGACTGTGACAGCTTCCTGTAGGAAGCAGAGCAGGGAAGGGGCTGGGGACCAGGCATCACCGAAGGCACTGGTAACCTGCTTCCTACTTAACCCCTGTGACCTCCTTCCCCAGCTAGACCTCTCAAGCTTCACCAGTCTGGGGCCCAGTGTTCCACAGGTGAGTCTGAGGGGACATTTGATAGTCAGATCACGACAGTATCCTTGTCTATAACGTCTAACCCACGTTGTCAGGGTGACCGGATTGGGAGCCACCTAGAAGATGTTTTATGAATGGCTGAGACGAGCACCAGGATTCAGTGCTTCTGCTTCTTGCATACACACACGACGTGACCGGATGCCTTCCATCCACGCTGCCATGACTTCCCGTTCCACCATAGCGGTACCACCAAATGCCCAAATCTAAAGGAAACCCTCCCTTCCCTATGTTGCTTTTCTCAGACATTTTGTCTCAGTAATGAAAAAAGTTACTAATGTATCCTAATCTCCAGAGCCGATGACTGTTACCAGACTGAAGCTCTTGAGATGGGGACGAGAACCCTGGGCCAGTGTGGGCACCACACAGTCACAGGAGTCTTTATAAGAGAAAGAAGGAGGCAGGAAATGTGGTAACAGACTCCAAAGTCAGTGACTGCACTGTGAGCCAAGACCTGCTGGCACCTCTAACGTCTGGAAAGGGCCAGAAAACAGGTTTTCCTTTGGGACTTTCAGGTGAACAGAGCCCTGGCTGCTCACACTAGATTTCTCACCTCTGGGATGGTAGAGCGGTAGGCAACTCAGAGTCAATATAACTCACTAAGCTTGTTCTCCCCACAGGAAAAAAAATACTAGGCAATAGCACATGTATGTTAAATGGCAGAAGCAGAACTGGAGCCCTCATCCCTGTGACACAGAGACTACGTTCTTATTTCCATGTTACATGGCAGAGTTACAGTTTAGGACTTTAAAGCATGACTTTTATAATATACAACAAACATGATACCACATAACAAGGTGTAGGACCTGGAAGGCTTTCATAGGGTTAAAAACGAGACATGAAACAGTTCCAACAGGATGTAAGTAGCATCTAAGCAGGCGTCTCCACGTGGTGAACTGGGAGAAGGGGAAGGTGGGAGGGTACCACAGAGCCATGGTCAAAAGACAGAGTATGCAGCCAATGGTAGCAGGAAGCAGCTCCCCGCAACAACTTAAAGTTGGCCCCACCTGCACCTTCTGAAGGAAGAATCCAAGTAATTCAAGGCAGAAAAATGAAAAGACTATGCATAAAGCCAACGAAAGACAATTAATGAGGACATCCCATAACCAAGAGGTTGTAAGAAGGCTCTCTCACACAGATGCAGCAGATCGTGTTGGGTGATTTCTATTCAATAGATAGCTGTGGCAAACAGGTAAAGATATTTGCAATGATTTTCTTTTTAAATTAGGTTCCAGTGAAGTTCTTGCCACCCAGTCGGATGGCCTGAGTTGGATCCTCAGGACCCACAGGGTAGAAGAAGAGAACCAATTCCAGAAAACCGTTCTTTGATTTTGATGCTCTCACCATGGCAAAGGCATGTACACACATATACACACTCAAAATAAATAAACAAAATGTAATACCAGGCCGGGTGGTGGTGGTGCGCGCCTTTAATCGCAGCACTTGGGAGGCAGACGCAGGCAGATATCTGAGTTGGAAGAAAACCTGGTCGACAGAGCAGGTTCCAGGACAGTCAGGACTATACAGAGAAACCCTGTCTCAAAAAACAAAAGCAAGCAAATAAACAAGCGAAAGTAATACCAAAAATAAATTGTTTTATATATATTAAAAGAAAAAAACTCTTGGAAATTAGCAAGAGGAAATTAGAAACCTTACAGAGGATGGTAAGGGAGAGGTGGTAACAATTCGTCAATAAGATTTTAAATACTAATAACCAAGTAATACAATTAAAACAATGGACTTAATGTATTACACCCACAGGAAGAGAAAACTATAATGAATGTTGAGGGCTAATGAGGTTGTCAGGAGGCGGGAGGCTCTGTGCTCCACAAAGGGTGAGCTTGGTAGTCAAGGAAGACTCTCTGATAGAACCCTGCTCCTGGGAACACAGCCATAAGTCCTGCGGACTGAACCTCTACAGAGGTGTGGGCAAGAGCGTTCACAGCTATGGTTTTGTTTGTTCTTAAGGGTTAGTTATGCATATGGGTGCATAAAACTTGTGGTCTCCCTGCACCTGAAATAATAAAACAAGAAGATACCCCCACTTCTTCAACAGGTCAAGGCAAACCAGAACCAGATGCCAAGGACAGCCGCTTGATCTCGCACTGTTGACAGGCAGGTAATGTTGCCTGCTTCCCCAAAGTCTGAGAGTTGGATGGACCGAAGGAGATGGCCTCTGGGAGTGAGCTCACCCCAAAAAGAAGAAGCCATTCCAAGTTGCTGGAAAAAGAAAACAAGGAGATTTTTTTTTCCAATCTTGGAAAATGAAACCAAAGATTACAAAGATGTGTTTTGTGTTTTACAAAACTACGCCTTCAGTGACACATCTCAGTTGTTTGTAGTGTTCTGAGCAAGAGCTAGCACACTAAACGCTGGATATGTCTGTGGGAGAATGAACGAGTGGGGGCAGGCTCTCGGAACCCAGAACGAGCCGCATGTCAGCTTTCTCCAGTTACTCAACATCCTTTCTCGTCTTGCCTTCAAGCCACAAGATTCTGAGTTTCTGCTAACCTCGTGTGGCTTTAGCAGTTCTCCAGCTTAGCATTTATCATCTCCACGGAATCCCGTCTCCTCAAATACTGCAGTTTCCCTCCGGCATTGATCTCCACTGTTTGCTTTGCTGGCAGCGACAGGGACGTGTCAGCAGGAACCCACTTTGTAAAGGATCTGCCAGAACCTTCTGATCGTTTCCTTCTGCCCGCCGGGCAGCCCTGCTCCTCTAATGTGAAGGTGACACCTGCCACTGCCACTCAGGGGACAGAGTCGCTCTCTGAGACGGATGAAATTGATGGATCTAGAATCACTCAGGAGAGGAGCCTCTGGGTGTGACTGCAGGGAAGCTTCTAGCTGGGTTATCTGAGGTGGAAGGACCCACCCTACATGTAGAAAGCTCCATCCCGAGGACTGGGGTCCTAGACAGCATCAGAAGGAAAACACAGGCTGAGCATCAACACCTCTTTGCTTTCTGATGTGGGGACGCAATGCGACCAGGTGCCTCACGCTCCTGCCGTCACGCTTTCCCCGCTAGGAGAGAGCGCGCCCTTGTAGTGATATTTCATTTGTATTTTAATAGATAAAACTTGCCTGAAGATCAGAACGGAAGAGAGCCACACTAGTCAGCCATACAGACCAGGGAGTGGTGCCACACACCTTTAATCCCAGCAGCCACACCAGACAGTCATGGAGGCAGGGCGGTGTTGGTGCATGCCTTTAATCCCAGCACTAGAGAGGAATATAAGGTGGGATGAGACAGGAACTCGCTCTCTTTCAGTCTGAAGGTTTCATAGAGCTAAGAGCTCTCTAGTGGCTTGGCAGCTTTTCTGATCTTCAAGTTGAGCCCCAATATCTGTCTCTGGGTTTTTCTTATTCGTGTTGCATACCCTCAGACGGTGCACACAGGTAAACCCTTCCTTAGGCTGCTCAGGCATTTTGCCGTGGAACAACAAGCTCTCTGCTTTTCATTCAGGATGACGGAGGCTCCCAGAAGGCAGACAACTGCTCAGTGTGCCATGACAGGGAGAGGAGAGATGGATAGCACTGCAGGAAATACAAAGGCAGCGGAAGGGTGGTGTGGCTAACAGGGAAGCAGAGGCACACACCCACTGCTATTGGTCATAGTTTGTAAGCTCACAGCTCTGGCAAGGAAAGCGGTCTTCGTCCTATACAGAAACATTTCCCTCTTGGTTCTTCATCCTTGAGGAAGTAGGGAACATGAATTTGCCACTGAGCGGTGGCTCTGTGCTTCTCAGTCCCCTTGGGCTTTGCTGCCCCATCCTTCCCTCCCAGGGGCTGCTTGTGAGACACAGTGTCTCACTGAACCTGGCGCTCACAGACTTAGCTAGACTACCTGGCCAGCAAGCCCTCTCCGTCTCCGCCTCCTCTGCTCTGGGCTGAGGCGTGACATTCTTTGTTGCTTCTTTGGGGCCACATCAGCCTTCAGAGCAGATGGTTGCAGAAGGCCACGAAACAGGAGCACTTGGAAGACACCGGCTAACAGCCCCAGAAACAGTGTAGTCTCTCCTGGCTCTGAGAGGACCTCAGACTGACAGCGGTGTTCTGCTGACTGATAGCTACACACCGCGCACGTGCCAGGAGAGCTTGGTCTGTGATCCTCCAGCAGCCTCGCTGTGGACTGGGTGCCACCGAGGCTGAGAGAGAGAGTAGTTGCAGATCCAAAACCTTAATGAACAATGTGAGCTTCGAGCCTGCGTGCCTTCCGGATTTTCATTCCTGGCTTTTCTTCCCCTGGCTCCTCAGGTAGTTCTTGCTTTGGTTGTATTTGCTCTCTCCTCAAGTCATCCCTTCTCCATTTCTCCTGCAGCCCCACAGGAAGTGCTGCCGGAACAAGCCTTCCACATTTAGCTCTCCTGGAGATGCCTTGGGTGGCAAGCCCAGCCACGTTGGAGGTCACCAAGGTCACACACAGAAGTCAACCATGGGAAGCAGAAACCTTCCCTACCCTCCCAAGTTAGGCAGCTCTTGGAGCCTTGCCAGTTCCTGAGGGGATCCACTCGAGCCTTTGCAATGACTTTGCCCCAGTCCTGCTTCTCCCTGCCCTTATTTGCCTCCACAGCTGTCACACCACTGAGTTGAAGACTTATCCTTCATGCTGCCTTGCTCCCCAGAGAATCAGATCACCTCCAGCAGCTGCGGAGTACTCAGTCTGGGGTAGCAGATGTCCAGAGAAGAAGGTGGTGAACCTGCAGGTGGTGAAGCTTCTAGAAGCACAAACAATCGGGAAATTCAAAGTCAAAGGAGGAAATTCAGGACAGTGGTAGCTGCCCTTAACCCTGAGGAGACATGAAACAGGGCCCCCCTGGGGCATTGAACATGACAAGGAGCTGATTCTAGAACCATGGCACGCAGTCTGGTCCTCACCCTGCTACATCTCTCTGGGTCTTGAGCTTTGCCAGGTGTCTGATTAAAATGACGTTAATGGGAAAGCGGGAAGTGATGATTCAAGAGCAATCGTGGAGAAGCAGGCACACGCTGAAGCCCTGTGGCTGGGAAGTCCTGTGCCTGCAGAGACTCCATTCAGCATTTGTCTCCCTCTGCAGAGATACAGACAGCGGCCCAGAGATCATCAGCATTCCGCTCAGAGCCTTCCCGGAGCAGCACCAGAGACAGACGTCTTGTCACTGAGCAGGGCCCGTGTCCAGTTCTTCAGGGAGCCTGCCAGAGGGCACAGGGCCGCACCAGGCGCGTCTGCTGGGACTTGGTGTGCGTGACAGCCAAGGGTGGTGTCCCTGAGCACTTGTGGTCACCTTTACTTATGGTCACCTTTACGAATGCGAACGCATTGGCTTTGTGTTGTGCCTTCACTGTGTTTCACTAAAAAACAAACAAACAAACAAAAACCTTATTCAGCAATTCTTTGGAAGGAATTCTATTAGAGAGAATAACACTGCCCCAACTCCCTCCCCCGTCATGTGGCGTGTGTGTGTGTGTGTGCTTGTACATTGCTCCTCTTCCTGCCTTTCTTCCTCTTCCTTCTGTGTATGTGTGTATAAATACATGTGCACAACAAAGGTCAGCTTTGAGTGTCTTTCCCCAGGAAACTGTTGATTGAGACAGGATCTCTCAATGGCCTGGAAGACCTGCAGGATCACACTGCTTGGTTTCCATCCAAAGCCTTCCTGTGTAATCGGCCGAATCGGTGACAGGTAATCTGCCATGCTGTGACAGCCACGTCATTGTGCTTTTTTCTAGGTAGTCCTCTTTGATGTCTTCCTGTTGGCAGCGGGTGCCTGCTCTGGTCAAATCCAATACCCAGTTTGCCAGACGCTCTGACAGCCACTAACTTTGCCGTGAGAAGCTCTGACTCTCATTTTTGCCAAGTCAGAAAAATTCCCTTTCCATGATGCTGTTAGCTTCATTTTCATTTGGAAGGAAAGGAATTTTTCCATTTCTTCCTTCACAGAGAGATCGGACCTGCAGTGTGCACTGGGCCATGCATTTCTGCAGGGAGGACATTGGCGGGGCTCTCTCATGATTGTGCTACGCTTGGCACATAGCAGATAGCACTGAGCTGACTGATGGGTGAAGAGGACCACCCCCCGCTGGCCTCTCCGCAGGCTGCCATCCACCCACAAATGACTCAGGGTGCTTCGTTCTCAAGACAACTGGAGCTGGACCTTCTAGACACCTGTATTCAAGAAAGCACCTGCACCAACGGCTAGTGGGAAATAAAGACCCAAAGGGGAAATCCCAAGCAATTGGAATAGACACTCATGACGGACAGAACAGGGGAGCGCTGAGCAGAGGAGGGATCAGGAACACGGTTTTGTAAAATTTAATAAAAACGTGCAGTTGACCCTTATTAGATTTATTTGTGTTACAAAAGAAAAGCTGTTTGCTAACGAGTGAAGCTTTACTCCCCAAATTTCAGATAATAAATTCATTTTCCCTCTTCCTTGCTACTTTGGTGCGTTCTTAAATGGCTTGGTTAAAATGATTATTAATCCTAAATTAAATCTCCTTGGTGATGAATCCCTAAGAGCCAAGGAAAGTCACCCCTGCTTCCCGCTCCCACTTCTCCATGGCCACGGTGTTATTTTCTTCCTCTAGTACTACTTGCAAGCTAAATTAAAGTGGAAGAAAGAAATATCCTTTAGGTTAAAGGGGGAAAATAAATGAAAACAAAGTAACGAAAGCATTGGCCGACCCAGGCAAAGACTTCTCGGCTCTGAGATGAACTTCCCACCGAAGAATATATTTTAAAATGAAATAGCAAGTGTTTGTGCTCACTGGGTACCTTGTCTGTAAGATATGAATAATAACTGTAGCTCATAATCTGTGGGGCTTACAGGAGTTAAGTGCTTAGAACAGCACAAGCCCACAGCAAGTATCATCTTCTGGTCTTCGCTTCTCCATCCGGGGCCACTCAAGTTGCTGGATGGCAAGCCCTCAGAGAACACTTTTAAAGATTTCTGAGCATTGTTCAGTTTGAAAGGGCTCCAAGAATTACTTTTCCGTTAATAAATGTATTTTTTTCTGAACAAAACCTAGATTTAAAAATTGTGTGAGTAGGCGGAGTGGTGGTGTACGTCTTTAATCCCAGCACTAAGGAGGAAGAGACAGGTGGATCTCTGAGTTTGAGGCCAGCCTGGTCTACAGAGGGAGTTCCAGGACAGCCAGGGCTACATAGAGAAACATTATCTTGAAAACCAAACAAACAAGCAAAAGCGTGTGTGTTTTCATGAAACTAGGAAGGAAGCTGTGAGAGGGAACGTGGAGATCTCTTAAGAGCTGAGGGTACCAAAGCATACATGGTAAGCAAGCAGAGAGGGAGTTCCTTGGGGGGAGGAAGGAAAAGAGTCATGGAGGAAACAGGGGCGAAAGCAACTAAGATGTAAGAAATGATGTTACCATTGCTTGGTATGGTAACAAATGTTACCAACATATACTGGTTATGCTCAATAGGTTCTTTGGGGCAGGAGAGCTCAACAGCATTTGATAAACTTTCAAAATTCAGATGGCCAACCGCTCCTACCATCGCTGACTTCTTTTGGCTTAAAACACAAGCAACAGCAGCTGCTGTGTCCAGCTATGGCCAGCTGGCGAGGGATGACAGGGTCCTGTGCTCGGTTCTACCTCTCACGAGTGACTGAAAGTAGAACACAGCCGTTCTGGGCTCTGTATTTCTTTTTAATAGTACAGCTTTCTTGTCAGCAGTAACAAACCACCGCAGAACTGAGAGAGGCTCTTTCATTCCCACCAGAGAACAGTAGCCGTGGCCTCCACCTCCTGAAATGAGTCTGGCTTACATTTTAACCATGGCTTACAGAGCCTTGCTTGCACATCCAGGGACAGCACATTTAAAAGCACGTTGCCTTTCTATTTGTACTTCTGTTCAGCAGATGGACCACCCCTTAACTTCACCTCAGATGACCCCCCCCCCAACCTGACCCCTGCCTCATTAACATGCCTCTTGGATTCTCCATCTAACTAAACCTCATTCTTCTTGTAGGATTCTCCAGTTGTCTCAATTCAGGACAGAAGCCAAGGGTAAGAAGCAAGGAAAGAGAGATCCCAGGGTGAGGAGGCTGCGATTTCTGGATGCAGATTCATTGCGAGCTGGAAACGTGTGCCCTTGGGTTCCAGTAAAATCTGTGTCACTCCCCAGCAATCTCCGGAGGTGAACTGGAGCATCTCCCTGCAGCCGTCACCTTGACTGTAAAACTGGCAATCTCTGTGCTTGTCTAGCTCTGTGTGCTTTTGCAGCTCTGCTAACTCTCAGTTCAGAGAAACCCAGGAGGGACAGTTTAATCAAATAAGGGTTTTATTTTCCTCAAGTGACTGAAAGTCCAGATCTGTGGCCTGGAGCTGGCTGCACAGTTGCTTCAAATTCACCAGGAATCCAGGACTGCAGTGTCCTGAGCAGGAGGCTTCTGTCTTCCCTCTAGAACAGTAGCGGCTTGCCCCAGGGACAGCATCTGCACCCCAGGTACAAGGAACAAGAGGTGTGTGCCCATTACCTTAACCACCATGTAGAAGGAAAGCAGCTGCTTTCGGAGATGCTGCATCTACAGACTTCTGGTCTTAACGCTGGTCAGTGTCAAAGCCAGGGCATCCATCACAAAGCTCCATTCAGCACAGATTGGGATGGAACCTGAATCAGTTACTTTTCTTATAGCTGCAACTGAATACCTGGCGAAAGCAGTTTACAGACTTGGAAGGGTTTATTTGTCTTTAGTCTTGAGGGTAGAGTCCAGCATGGGGAAGGTACCTGCTATGGGACAATGGTCTTGTACTTTGTAAAGATTTGTCACTTGTATTTTAATAAAATGCTGATTGGCCAGTAGCTAGGCAGGAAGTATAGGCAGGGCAACCAGGCAGAAAGTAGAGGCAAGGCAACGAGAACAGGAGAATTCTGGGAAGACAAAAGCTCAGTCTGCAGTTGTCACCCAGACACAGAGGAAGCAAGATAAGAATGCCTCACTGGAAAAGGTACCAAGCCACATGGCTAACATAGACAAGAATAATGGGCTAATTTATGATGTGAGAATTAGTTAATAAGAAGCCTGAGCTAAACGGACAATCAGTTTATAATTAATGTATACCTCTGTGTGTTTCTCTGGGACTGAACGACTGCGAGACCGGGTGGGACAGAAACGTCTGTCAACGGGTACCCAGGCAAGAGGGTGAGGCAGCTGGTCACACTGCATCTGTAGTCAGGAAAGCAGAAGGATGCTGACCTGGACTCAGTCCACTTTCTCTGGTTTTATGCAACAGTCTAGGGCCTCAGCACACAAAATGGTGCCAAGCACATTTAGACTATGTCTTCCCACCTCAATCTGATCTAGACAGTCCCCAACAAACATGCCCAGAGGAACTTAGACTGTGAGCCACCATAAGCCCCTCCCCCTTAAGTTACGCTCCTCAGAGCAATGAGGACAGCAGTGGCTCTTGGCATACTGTGACATGTGGCTCTCGGCACACCGTGACGTAAACCCTGCCCAAATGCAATGGTGGGTGGAGAATCCCATCGGTCAAAGGCACATGTGAAATTTATGCTTTTCCCTTTTGTCTTTAAGACAGGATCTCACTCTGCAGCTCTGGCTGACCTGGAACTTGCTACCTAAACCAGGCTAGACTTGAATTCACAGAGATCCTCCTGCTTCTGCATCTCCCATGCTGGGATTAAAGGTGTGTACCACCAGGCCTGGCTCTTTTACCTTTTTTTTTTTAATTATGAACGCATTTAGTGAAACTGTTTGTCAGTGGCAGAGCAGCGACTGGTGTCCCAGGAGCCAAAGGGAGAAGAACCCTCGCAGACATGAAGAAAACCCTAGAAAATCCCAGGAAGTGCAAAGCTGGTGAGTCCACAGACAATACTACCACCATTCTGCTTTAAAACGCTCACCCAAGAATCAAAGGTCGTGCTGGGGCTGCTGGGTGTGGAGGTGGGACCTGCTGGAGAATGGGCTGAGAGAGTTTTTTGTGTTCATAGCCACGTGTTTGGTTGGCACAAGCCAGCCCCAGCACAAACCCATTCGGTCTTCTCTCTCCTGATTCACCCTGGCTATTTGACCTAGGCTTCCAATTCTTTGCCAAGGGTCTCCTTATTGATAGCTCTGGTCCCTGGTGCTGATCAGGAGAGGAGGTCTTCAGTTGGTATCACACACGAGGATCTAGGGTTACACCCGCTGCCTCACTGTGACTCAGCCACCCTCACTGTGTGCCTTGTCCCTGAGTGTCTCGCTCATTCCAGGACTTATCCTGGCGGGGAGGCACCGCTAGACCTGACCACCTTCTTGATACCCCTTCCTCCAGCTGAGACCCTTCTCACCCACAGGCTCCCCTTCAGAGTGCCTGGTTCCATCTAAAGACAGAGGCTGCCACTAGGGAAGGTGTTCTGGAGTAACTGTCATTTATCATACAGAACACTCGAGAAGAAAAGAAAATGCTGTATAGTAATTATACAAGAGCAAGGTGCATCAGTGAAGACAGACAGCAACAAAGTGTGTGTGTGTGTGTGTGTGTGTGTGTGTGTGTGTGTGGTGGGGTTCATCTTGGAATCAAATCACCAGGGGTTATTTGGAAGCAGGCATGCAAGACCTTGTAGCCCTTCGTGGTCTCTGATGTCATGATTCTGTCTGGATCACTCCACTCTCCTGGGTAAATGAAGGGCTGCAACCTGCAAAAATGTGTGTGGGGTGTGTGTGTGTGTGTGTGTGTGTGTGTGTATCACAGCATTAGTCAAAACAGGAAGGACTTTACCCTGTTGATAGTGAATCCAGTAAATCACAGTTCAACTCTTGACAAAACACCAGGAATAATGGAAAAAAATTTCTAAAGACTTAATGGCATATAATTAAACAGAAAAAATCCATAAATCCATAAAATAATCTATGAATATTCCATTTTCATTTTTTTAAAGTATTTGTATGATGAGAACTACAGCTGTATTCTCTGCTTGCTAGAAAAGACTAAACGTGGGCAGGAGATGGACAGTGGTTCAGAGCGCTGGCTGCTCTTGCTGAGGACCTGGGTTCTGTTCCCACCACCACATGGAGCTCCTAACCATCTCTAGCTCCAGCTCCAGGGAGTCCAGTGTCTTCCTCTGTGGGTAATGCATGCAAGTGGTACACAAACACACACACACACACACAATAAAAATAAACAGATACTTTTAAAAAAGAAACTGTAAGAATATATATACATACACACTATATATATATATATATTTCTTATGATTTCCCTTTATTTGTTTCAATAGTTTCCAATGATAAACACAAAATAAGAAATCACGGGGGCCAGTGAGGTGGCTCAGTAAGTCTAGGGGCTTGATGCCAAGGTTGACCCCTGAGTTCAGTCTCCAGGACACACAGCGGAAGAGGGGAACTGGCTCAGCAAGTTGCCCTCTGACCTTCATGGGTTAGCTGTGATGCATGCGGTCTCCTCTATACATAAACAGATGCAATTTTTAAAGAAGAAATTACAAAGCAACCTTAACAAAACTACATATAAATAAAAAACTTCTAACATACACTTCAATAAAAATATTTTATGTGGTTTTCCTGTGTGTCTACGACTCACGGACTATGAAAAGGGGTGTTTTTGGAACATTCTCTTCAACTTGGGAGTTGATTTTGAGGAAACAAAGAAAAGTGTCTGGCTTTGCCAAACATGTTTTTTCTTTCGTACATAAAGAGCCACTTTTATCCATGAGATTGTACTTTTTATAAAAAACTTCTTAAAGGAAAGATAAATTTTCTTAATTTTGTTTTTTTACAGCACTGTGTTTGCGTCTCCCCGAACTTCATCCAGGGAATCCTGGTCCCCATAGGGATGGCTCTAGGAGTGATGGCGAACTCACAAACAAAGCCTTCAAGAGTGCTGTCAGCCTGGAGGAGGGTTTTCCCCAGACCTACCTGGAGGAGGGTCTCCCCCAGACCTACCTGGAGGAGGGTCTCCCCCAGACCTACCTGGAGGAGGGTCTTCCCCAGACCTACCTGGAGGAGGGTCTCCCCCAGACCTACATGGAGGAGGGTCTCCCCTAGACCAACCTGGAGGAGGGTCTTCCCCAGACCAACATGGAGGAGGGTCTTCCCCAGTCCCTACCCATGCTGGCACACTGACCCAGGGGGCCTTTAGCCTCCAGAGCTGAGAAATAAATCCCTGCTACTTCTAAGCTGCTCAGTTTCAGTGTTCATTACAGCAGCTCACAGTTCCTAATACGCACTAAAGCTTACATTCACTTTTCCAGTGGGAAAACCAAGTTCCCCTGCTGTTCTTAGAACCCCAAATGGTGGCTGCCCCAGACCGACACTCACGCTGTGGTTAGCCTCAGTAACCAGGGCAGCCTTTCTGGTGACAACAGCATCGAGCTTCCTGAATGTCAGAAAAAAATCTGCGCTGATGGCAGAGGCCAAAACTGGGGTGGGAATACGTTCATGTGGCTTAGTCTGTGTTGCCATCCAGTCCTTCTGCAGCATCTTCAGGAGCTGCATGGTGACAGTGGGAAGCACTGGCCGCGCAACCATGGAGGTGTCTGCAGCTCCCCCCGTGTCTAGGGATGTCTTCTGCAGCATCTTCAGGAGCTGCAGCAGGTGCCCAGCCCATGCTCATCATCGGATGCCATTCCTTCCCCCGCCGCTCTTGTAATTCCTTCCCAATGCCTTTTTAATCACTCCTTTGCAACTTCTCTCTGTCTAAAAATACCTAGGAGTTCCTACTTTCTTTTATTTTAAAGAATTATTGGTATATTTTAAAACCGTTTTATTGATGGAGGAGAGTTATCTGTCTATGTTTCTTTCATTGGTTAATTAATAAAGAAAACTGCCTTGGCCCTTTAAGAGAACAGAAAATTAGGTAGGTGGAGTAGACAGAACAGAATTGTGGGAACAAGGAAGTAGAGTTGGGGAGACGCTTCAGGCAGTCTCCATGAGGAGGCTCCATGCTTCTCCTCTCCGAGATGGACACAGGTTAAGATCTCTCCTGGTAAGCCACACCTCATGGTGCTACCCAGATTACTAAATATGGGTTAAAGGAAGATGTGAGAATTAACCAATAAGAGGCTGAAACTATGGGCCAGGCAGTGTTTAAAAGAATACAGTTTCCGTGTAATTATTTCGGGTGTAAAGCTAGCCGGCGGCGGGTGGCGGGACCCAGCCCGCCGCATCACACTACATTTTATGTATTGTTAGCTTGAGTCTATATGTGTATGTGTGCATGAGTGTGTGTGTGTGTGTGTGTGTGTGTGTGTGTGTTGTCCACGTGGAGGTCAGAAAATGAATTCTTATCGTTGACCCTCTCTATTGTAGACTCTAACACTCAGGTCAGCAGGCTTTCACGCAGGTGCTCTATCCACTGAGCAATCTTGCCACCTACTCAGTCCTTCATGGGCCCGCGAGTGATACGCCATAACTCCCAGCCACATTTCTGGGTATTTATATTCTAACATTCTGGAAACTGACACTTGGATTCTAACACCCTTGCAAGAAGCTGGAAACCCAAGCTGGAGACTCTGCCTCCTCCTCTCTGCTTCATATGGCCACTGCCATTAAAATGGAGCAAAAACCAGCCCACGGCAGCCAGAGGGTGCATAAGGGCCTGAGGGCTCAGTGGGTCAGAGTGCCTGAGTTAGCTTCCTGCTGCTGCAATAAAAATACGTAGGATAACAGCTTACAGGAGGGGATCTTGGCTGTCGCAGTCCCTACTGCTCTGGGCCTGGCAGTGAGGGGGTGGTACAAGGAGATCACGGAGGCTAGGAAGCAGAGAGCGAATGCGAGCAAGATGGGGCCAGGTTCCCAAATGTGTCCTTCAAGGGCACGCCACCATGATCTACTTCCTCCAATTATGCCCCATTTCTAGAAGTTTCTACCCCCTACCAAAGGTGCCATCATCTGGGGATGAAGCCTTCTGGGCACTTTTGAGACCGAACCATGACAACAGCTGCATCCAGATTGTCTCTCTCCAAGGTAAGTATCCCACTCCCTACCCCAGAAGCTGAAACACCAGATAGACAACCAAAATACCATGAGGGATAGTAGACTTCCCTTGGACTTGGTGTTGCCTAGGGAAGGATGGCATGTTTTAGAAGGGGAAAGGAAAGGCTCACAGAGAAAAAAAATGTAAGGTTGAAGGGTCTGAGCCGTGAAAATGAGAAGTGGGGTGTACCACATGGGCACCCAAAGATCAGGCATCAGACAGACAGCTCTGAGTTCGTGCCATCTGGAGCTCTTTTATAAGGATGTTATTAAATCGTTATCATCAGCCAGGCAAGGTGGCGCACGCCTTTAATTCCAGCACTCAGGGAGGCAGAGGCAGGTGAATCTCTGTGAGTTAGAGGACAGCCTGGGCTACAGAGTGAATTCCAGGACAGCCAGAGATACACAGAGAAACCCTGTCTCGAATAACAAACAAACAAACAAAGCACATTATCATCAATTAATTTGTTTAACTGCTAGTGGGTCAATTAAACATTTTTTTCCTCATTTTTTTATTAAAAATTTCCATCTCCTCCCCTCCTCCTCCCCCTTCCCTCCCCTCCCTTCCACCCATACCCCCACTCCGCCCCTCTCCAAGCCAAAGAGCCATCAGGGTTCCCTTCACTATGTTAAGTCCAAGGTCCTCCCAGCTCCCCCTAAGTCCAGGAAGATGAGCAACCAAACTGACAAGGCTCACAGTGAGCCCGTCCATGCTGTAGAGTTCATGCTCATCGCCGTTGTCCTTGGTTTCTCAGTCCTCCTCCACCGTCAGCCACATTCAGAGAGTCCGGTTTGGTCCCCTGTTCCATCAGTCCCATTCCAACTGGACTTGGTGGTCTCCCGTTAGATCTGTCCCACCGTCTCAATGGGTAAACGCACTCCTCATGGTCCTGACTTCCTTGCTCATGATCTCCCTCCTTTTGCTCCTTATCAGGACCTTGTTAGCTCAATCCAGTGCTTCTATGTGGGGCTCTGTCATTTTCTCCATCCAATGCCAGGTGAAGGTTCTATGGTGATATGCAAGATATTCATGAGTATGGCAATAGGATCTGGACATTTCTGGCACCCTCTCCTCAGCTGCCCAAGGAAGTAGCTGGGGGCGTCTTCCCGGGACCCAGCAATCCCACTGTTGGGAATTTACCCAAGAGATGCCCAATCATATTACAAAAGCATTTGTTCAACTATGTTTATAGCAGCATTATTTGTAATAGCCAGAACCTGGAAACAACCTAGATGCCCTTCAGTGGAAGAATGGATGAAGAAAGTGTGGAATATATACATATTAGAGTACTACTCAGCGGTAAAAAACAATGACATCTTGAATTTTGCATGCAAATGGATGGAAATAGAAAACACCATCCTGAGCGAGGTAACCCAGGCCCAAAAAGATGAACATGGGATGTACTCACTCATAATTGGTTTCTAGCCATAAATAAAGGACATCGAGTCAATTAAACATTTTAAATTAAAAATAAAAACCTTCAAAGCTGGATTTGTATTAAAGACATGTAAAACTGGCAAAAGGCAAATTTCTAAAGGAATAACCCGACCCCCAACACACAGGCTCTTTCCTAACTTCTGGTGGACACAACTCACTTCTCTCAGATTGGCCTGAGAAGCCAGAGGTGACCTGTTCCTGTTCCTTTCACTGTTCTGCTTAGGAGACAGTGCGGGGTCTCCGTTGATGCGGCGAAGATTGGAAATAACCAAAAATAGTCCTTTTATAATTATTCAATTTTAATACAAAGGGAGATAAGGGAACTTACAGAACCAAGGGTCCAGCGGAGCCGAAGGTGAGCGCGGGGCAAACGAACGGGGCACCTTCCGGTTCCCCAATCCTATTTAAGGGGAATGCTACCCCGCTGGAGCAGCCACGCCCCTGAACGCAGGGATTGGGCCAGCTGCCCCAACATCTCCCCTTTTTTGTCTAAATAAGACAGATTTAGAAACCAAATACAACTATATACAATGGGAACAGATCATATAAAATTACAAAAAGTAAACAATATCAGGCGAGAAGTATATAACGAAGAATTTTTTTAATCACTCTACTTTGAGAAGTCTAAATAATCTAGAAGGTAGCTACCATTATCTAATCTTTAACCCCATCAAAGATCTGAGAAGGAGAGTAAAATTACCAAAGCAACCAGGAAGCACAAACGAGAAACTTCCAAAATGTGCAACAGAAGACAGAGACAATTGACTACCTGGGCAACCACACGAAGTCTTGATAGCAATGTTGAGGCAACCAACTTTGGCTGAGGCCTGAAAAAACCTGACATACCATTATACAATGGCAAGGAACCTTTAGTAGAACTATCCTATCCTGTCTTGGCAAGATAAGACAATTCTGTTTTATCCACTTATGGATATTTCGTACTTTAGTCAGTAATGGAGGTATGGGCTTTTCTTTGCCTCAAGGCCAGTTCTGCCAAGTAGAAGACAAACTCCCAGTGGAGTGTCTTTGGTGCTCAACGTTTTCTCGGGAGTAGAGCATTGTTGCCAGGAGTGATTGTGTCTCATAAATACAAAACTGTAGGTTAGATTAAAGGCCATGTTCTACAGTTCTTCAAAGAGGTTGAAGATTATGTTATCTATACTAAATACAACCTCTATGTGTCTAAAAAACCTGATTGTCCTAAATATAAATATGACCAACATATAATTCTCAACACTTATGTAACTGTATGACTAATAGAATAGACAACTGTGCAAAAAATGAAGACAATGATTTCCAAATGTAAACAGGGTCCTTACATAAATAATATCTGAGGTAGAAATGTACAGTGCAATATGGTAAACAATGTCAATATAACAATTGTTTTAAACAGAGGTAGTATCATACTCTCATACAATGTTTAACATATCAATATACAAGAATCAACACTCATATAGTTTTGTTTTGTTTTTTTTTTAAAGAAAAAAAAAAGGAAGAAAAACAACAACTCACAAAAATCAATTATTCCTTCAGATCACCAGTTAATCCCTCCCTCCCCCCCCCCTTTTTTTTTAAATATATATAGATATACACATAATTTATACCCCTGAGTCCATATAAAGCCTTCCACAACCCGACCACCCTATGTCAGCCACCAATTAGTGTCCCTAAATCTGAGGGTAAACTTTGTTGGGAGGGGGGGCGTCGTCATCCAAGATTGTTTCCAGCTGACATAGGGGCGACTTTTTTTCCCAGGGGTTCCTGTGAAAGCAAATGATGGTAGAATACCCAGGGTAACATTTTGTCTAGGAAAAATGTGTCCAGCCTCTGAATTTTTTTTTTTTTTTTTAAAAAAATGAGGCCAGAATGTTGTCAAAAATGTGCACCATTCAAAAGTGTTCTGTGCAATTGGTACCAAAAAACAGGCCAAATATTAGCGCTACTAAAACATGATGTCATAATAACTAGTTGGAGTTGATGTTGTGGGCCGGTTCCCCAATCCTATTTAAGGGAAATGCTACCCCGCTGGAGCAGCCACGCCCCTAAACACAGGGATTGGGCCAGCTGCCCCAACACTCCGTGGTTCTGCAGGACTGAAGCAATGACAAGCCTGGAGGATAAATGCCCGATGGGCAAGGTCCTTGAGTGTGAAGACACAGAAACCAGAGTTTCATCTTAAAAACCCACCTAAGGGAGCAAACACTAAAAGGTGCCCTGGGACCCATTAGCCAACCAGGTCTTGGTGAGAGCTCCTGTCTTTAAAAGCAAGGGGAATGGTACCTGAGGTTCACAATTGCCTCCAGATAAATGTGCACACACGGGCACCCACACAAATTTGTATGTACCCATGAAAAGTAAGAAAGAAAGGAGGGAGGCAGGGAGAAGGCAGGGAGGAAAAAGAAGGGAGGGAGGGAGGGAGGGAGGGAGGGAAAAGAGCCGGGGTGAGAGTTATAATGGAATAGTGGGGTCTCTGAGGCTCAATCTCAAATCTTCCTGCAAAATAGCTCAGTCAGCCCCCAATACATGTTTATCAAATCAAACTTCGTCTTTGCTTTTGGGCTTCTCTGCAAATCTCCCAGCTGGAGAGCACTCTGCAGCTCTGATGAGCCAATGTACTGCTCTCATCTCTTTCAGCAACCTTATGGGATTTGGATCAGCTCTGAGGAATCCACCAGCATTAGGAAGGGCTGGGGAAGGAGGATAAGTCAGCTAGGGTTGTGATCTGCTGAGCGGAGCCACAGCTCCAGTCTGAGCCAGCACCAAGCAGAAGGTTTCCCCTGAATTGCAATGACCATGAAGTCTCCCTTCCTGGGCGAGATTAACATCAAAGGTCTTTCAGAAGCAACAGAGTTTGGGATGAGCACTCCCTTCCAAGCAGTGAGTTGGCAGGGCTGCCCAACTAAAGTTCACATCCATCTGAGTCACACTTCCTGGCTTCCTGGCTCCTTCCTTTCCCTTGCCTACTTGTTTGTGAAACACACACTTCTCCTCTGGAAAACACTGTGGATAACACATTTGACACTAATGTAGACACTAATGATTTTAAGTCTCTCCAACCAAATCTGAGCATTTTCCCATGGTGCAAAAAAAAACATGTGCATGGGCTGCCATGTCCCCCCCCCCAGAAGCTGTTTGGAATCCTGCACACTTGTGTTCCACTCCCCAAAGTCTGGTGTTTTCACAAATGCAGGGCAAATGTCTCGGGGGAGGGTGCACTGTAGGAGCTTATGGGAGGGCTGTGAACAATGTCACCAGCCACCTTTCTCACAGATAAATGGACTGGAGCCTTGAGTTCAGGATCTCACGGTGCATTTTGAAGGTTGACTCCATTTGGTTTTCCTATTGGGTGCCACATTTTTGTTGTTGTTGTTGTTGTTTTGCTATTTTCCTTAAGTGAATAAACACTAACTGAGAACACAGCAATAAAACGGTTTAATTCCTTTATTCCCCCACACTCCAGGGGCAGGCATTTAGTTCAGCTGCTGTCCTGAGCACCCATCCTGCCCTGTCTGAATAACAAAAGCAGATTGCAATTCCTGATTTATCAGTGTTAGAAATGCTCTGTTGATAAACAATAAATCTAAAAAAAGAAAACAAAACAAACAAAAATAACAACAAAAAACATGTTCCAGAAAACCCAACCACCTGCAACTTTGGCTCCAGGCAACCGGATGCCCTCTTCCGGGCTCTGAAGGCACCTGCAAGAGTGAGCGTACACACATCAAAGTTCATATGTAACCTTTAAAAAAATAAAGAAACAAGCCACTAACTTCCTTTTAGGTTAGACAAGAGCAGCTCCCTTACATATCATATAAATGCTAGTCATTGTTGAATCAGGGAGGTGATTGCATCTTTTCATCTCTTATAAATTTTTGAATTTCCTGGAGTTTATCATTGCCTCAAGATTTCCCATCTACATCATATCTTCAGTGGATCTATAAAATGCATGAGAATAACATTTATTAAGCGGTCGTGCAGGGAGATGTTCTCTGTGTGCTGTAGTCTCTCTGGTGATCTCTCTTTGTAGCTCTCCATTTGATAACTATTGTTCTAGGCTGAGTGTAGACTCACCCAGGTTTTTCTCCATGACCATTCTGGTTGGTGTCTCTCACTTGGATCTGTTTTCCTTTCTTCTCCTCTTCCCTGATTTCTCCCTTTGCTTGTTTAAGCTCATACGGTAAGTGTCTCGGGAGTGGCTGATGAGGAAGCAGCTTTTGGACGATGTGTTCATTTAAAGATATTTGCTTGGGCTGGAGAGATGGCTCAGTGGTTAAGAGCATTGCCAAAGGTCCTGAGTTCAATTCCCGGCAACCACATGGTGGCTCACAACCATCTGTAATGAGGCCTGGTGCCCTCTTCTGGCCTGTAGACATACACACAGACAAAATATTGTATACATAATAAATAAATAAATAAATATTTTAAAAAAATATATTTGCTTTCAAGCTTGATTAATAACTTGAAAGTATAGATTCATTGGCTTGAGATGTTTCTCCTCATGCATCTAAAGTTATTTTCTCTCCTGTCATCTGACTTTGGTTATGCTTTTGAGAGCTCCAGCATCTTTATGCACACAGTGCCTGCTGTGGGGCATATTTTGTAATTTTTTTAATTTCTTCTATTCTTTAGTATGAATACTTTTACACCTTTACACTGAAGACTGGTGTGTGGCAGGAGGTTAGCCAATCAACAGCGCCTGAAGTTGTTCCTTCCTATGTCTCTGCAATGCACAGAAAGAGTCAGGAGAGCATACCTATAAGCTGATGGCAGACCAAGTGATCAGTTGCCAAGTGAAGATATACAGATAATGCATGTACAAACATGTATCATACAGGTTCATCTTTACGTGAGCATATTTATACACGTGCATGCCATGTGAATTCATCTTGGTTATAACCAGCCATGCATCTGCAGCAGTGGCCCCACCCCCTCCAGCATCACTTAGGGACATCACAATGATCTTGGCTGGGGTATGTGCTCTGTAATGTTGACACAGAGACAACTTCAGCCAGTGATGCTTTTCTCAGGCATCCTTGTCATTAAGCAATACATGGCTGTGCATCAGTGGCACATGTAAACACACACATATATAGCAATACATGGCTGTGCATCAGTGGCACATGTAAACACACACATATATAGCAATACATGGCTGTGCATCAGTGGCACATGTAAACACACACATATATAGCAATAAATGGCTGTGTATAAGTGGCACATATAAACACACATATATAGCAATACATGGCTGTGTATGGTGGCACATATAAACACACATACATAGGATCGGGCAAGCTAAGTTTCCAGTCTATATTTATTTTGAAACATAAATTTTTACTTAAAAAAAGAAACTATTTAAAAATTTTCCTATTTTATGGAAGGCCACATGATCCAGTACTTCATGACAAAGTCTTATGTCCTTATAAGCTAAGCTTACCTTGACTATGTAGTTTTGACGGTACCCAGCAAGATGCACTAATGGCCCCCTGAACACCGAGTGAGCAAAGAAGGGATGAGCAGCTCACAGCTCTGGTTTCAAAGACAGGCATTAGGGGGCAGATCTGGAGAAGGAAGGAGGAAAAGGCAAGTCAACACTGTTTGTGGATCCCATGGGAAACTGCCTTCCAGACATCCTGAGTTGGTCTCAGAGGGGATCCTCCAGAGCAGTTGGGCTTTCTAAAAGCTTAAGCACAGTCTATGTCTTAACTCAGATACACTGGGGGCTACGATGGCAGCTGAGGTGGTTTGAACGAGAATATCTCCCCAGAAGTTCAATGTTTGAATACTTGGTCCCCACTTGGTAGGACTATTTAGGAAGTTTTAGGAGATATGGGCTTGTTGAAGAGTGTGTGTTACTTGGGGTGGGCTTTGAGGCACAGGATTGGTGGGCTCAAGTCTTATCTTGTGAGTTCTGGATGGCAGTGAGCAGTTATTGCCACAGGGGAAAATTCTTTTTTTTTTTTTTTTTTTTTTTTTTTTTTTGGTTTTTCGAGACAGGGTTTCCCTGTAGTTTCTAGAGCCTGTCCTGGAGCTAGCTCTTGTAGACCAGGCTGGTCTCGAACTCACAGAGATCCGCCTGCCTCTGCCTCCCGAGTGCTGGGATTAAAGGCGTGCGCCACCACCGCCCGGCCACAGGGGAAGATTCTATGCCATTTCCACTTAACTCTCTCTGCCTCCTGCTTGGGGATCAAGACGTGAGCTCTCATCTGCCTCATGCCTCTGTTCCACTATCATGGACTCTAACCCTCTGAAACCGTAAGCCTCAAATTAAACACTTCCTTTTATAAGTTGCTCTGGTCAGGGTGTCTTATCCCAATAAGAAAAGTTACTAAAACCAGAGCAACTTATGGGAAGAGTCTTCTGGGATCATAGTCTCTGAGGCCCCATGATATTTGGTCCAGGTGTTGGGCAGAGCATCGAGGTGGCCCAAGCAGAATCTATGACAGAAGAGGAAGAAGCAGGGAGCCCTACAGAAAGTGGCCACAGACTGTTGACGGAAGGTGCTCATTCGTTTCCTGGCTGACCAGACTTCCCAAATAATCAGTTAGAAACTATATTATTTGCAATACTCTTTGGCCAATAGCATAAGCATATTGTTAGCTAGCTCTTACATCTAGAATTAACCCATTTCCATTATTTTATATTTTACCAGAAGATTCGTGGCCTACTGTCAAGGTTCCAGCTGGCAGCTCACATCTTTTCCCACTGGCAGCTACATGGCATCTCCCTGACTCCACCTACTCTCTGTATATATCTTTTCCAGTCTGGCTATATTCTGTTAAGCCGTTGGCCAAAAGCAGCTTCTTTATTCATTAACCAATAAAAGCAACACATATACAGAAGGACTTCCCGCAATAGACAATATAATGTTAGGGACCTATCTCCAGTATCCCACTTCCTCCCATAAATCTCAGGTTCTGCCAGTTCTACAACAGCACCAGCTGGGAGCCAATTATTCAAACACACTAGCCCATGGGACATTTCATATTCAAACCATAACAACAGATTCTCTCTCCTGGAAATAACTAACTGGTCTCTGACATTCATAACCTACCCAACAAGATCTGATTCCATCCGATCCTGTTACTATGGGCCAGCCAAATGACCCTAAACTTGATGCCCAAGAACCAGGAATAGGCTTGGTTGGGCCCTTAACCAAGGGGTATAAAACTTTCAGTTAAAATCAAATTTTGTCCTTAAATGAATGTGTCTTTGTAACAGTTTTTTTTTCTTTTTTGTGGGAGATGTGAAATATCTAAACATTTAGGGTCTCAGTCTTTGAAATTTATTCTTAAAGTAAGAACAACAACAAAAAGAAATAAGTGTGAATAATAATGATAATAGAAAAGTAAAATATAGAATAAATATGAGCAAAAATATATAAACATGACCTAGATGTCTACCAACAAAGAGGTGAGCAAAGAAAATGTGATATACATACACAGTAGAATTATTTTCATTTATGAAGAATTGGGTTATGCTATTTATAAGGAAATGGATGGAACTGGCAATAATCATATTAAATGAATTAAGTCAGTCTCAGAAGACAAAATAACATATTTTCTCTGATTTGTGGTTCCAAGACGTTATAGGTACACTAAATCATACACACACACACACACACACACACACACACACACAGAGGACATGAGAGTATATGCAAAGTTTGTTCAAGAGCACTGGCCGCTCTTCTAGAGGACTCGGGTTTGATTCCCAGCACCCACCTGGCATCTCACAATCAACTGAAACTCCTGTTCCAGGGGATCTAACACCCTCTCTGGCCTCTGTGGGCACCAAGTACACATGTAGTACATAGACACACACGTAGACAAAGCACCCATACAAGTAAAAGAATAATAATCCATGATAGTGGTATAGCTGCATGTAAATTTGGATGCCCCTCCCCCAACTTGTGAAATCTTCCCCTGAAGTGTTATCTGGTTAACAGAACATCCCATTTTAAAGTGTGGAGACTGACATCTTCTGGGACTAGCCGTGTGTGGGGCCACACATTCTTGCCTGCTGTGATAGACACAGTTCCCTGCCACAGGACCCTGTGGCCACCTCTTGCTGCAAGGCATGTGAAATATCTTCCTGGCTAACAATATTTTCAACTTTTGATTGGTTTATCAGGACAACCCCACCGTAAATTGATGAACATCTGTATACTGCAACCTGGTTCATTTCAAAATGGTAAATTTGTGATATATAAACCACATCTCTATAAAAGCATTTTAAAGATGCAGAAGGCCGCAGGTTGACAACTTACCCCATAGGGCTATAGTGATGGCTCCGGGGTTGAGCATTCAGCCTGCTCTTCCAGCCTACCTGAATTTGCTTCCCACGTAGACAGGGAAGCAGAGGGCTTCCCCATTCTCCTGGTCCCTACCATACCACACACAATTTTTGATCTAACACTTGGCACAGTCTGTGATGGCTGATGGAGTCTCTCCTGTCCATCCCTACCAGACTGAGAGCTTTAAAAGCCAGAGTCTTGTTTTGCTAGCTCTGAGCACAAGGCTGCTCCATCATGAGATCTTAAAAAATGTGTTCCTCAGGGACTGCCCAGCTGACTGCTCCATCTGAGGCAATTTAATGTCGGCAAGTCAGTGGGGTTTTTGTACTACTGGGGAGCAGGAGTTAGTTTTGGTTTTTTATTTTTGGTTTTTTTTTTTTTGAGGGTTTTCTTTTCTGTTTGTTTCATTTTTTGAATTTTTTTTTTCAAGACAGGATTTCTCTGTGTAGCCCTGGTTGTCCTGGAACTTGCTCTGTAGCCCAGGCTGGCCTCGAACCCACAGAGATCCTCCTGAGTGTTGGGATTAGAGGTGTGCGCCACCACTACCCAGCTGGGAGTTAATATTTTATTATTTATTAATTTTATTTATTTGTGTGTGCATTCATGCACATATGTATGTTGGGGGGAGGGCATGTGTGGATGCCAGAGGTTACCCTTGGGTGTTGTTCCTCAGGAGTCATTCACCCTGTTTTTGTTTTGAGACAGGATCTCTCGCTGACCTGAAACTAGCTGATTTAGCTGGTCTAGCCAGCCAGAGCCCCCAGGATCTTCCTATCTCCATCTCTCCAGGGTTAGGATTATGGATACACCACCAGGCTCAGTTTTTACGTGGGGTCTGGGGATCTGAACTCAGGTCTTCATGCTGTGCAGCAAGCCTATTAGAAGCAGATTTTGTTGTTGCTGCTGCTGTTGATAGCTTAAACCTATCTGGGAGGATTCCACAAAGCCACAGCGTTCTCTTTGTGAAAATAATAAATGCTATGAGACGAGATGCTGGGGCCTGGTGTGACTCTGTCTCCGTGACTGGCAGATGCTCGCCCGCTGCATTCTCGTGTGAACTCCAGCAGTTTCTGGTCAGTAAGGAACAAAAGACAAAAAGACAGAGGGAGAAGAAAAGATGCGTATTTGATGATAAATAAATCAGCATGACCAGACTGTCAATTTGGAAGACAATGCCAAACTCTAAAGAACTGCTTAAGAAACCCAAGTGCATGGAGGAAGAATGGGAAAGAGTCTGCTCAGCACTGGGCAGATTTAAACCTCTACCCTGGTCACGTCTAATGGGAGAACAGAATTCCTGCACACGGGGCTGCAGCAGGTTCTATCTGAGTCCTCCCACATTGGTGAGTACATTTCTGGGAACTGGGCACATAGAGCGGCCATCCCCCTCTCTCATTGTCTCCTCTTTCCCTCCTCCTGCCCCCTCCCTCTGCACTCTGCAGGCTGCTCTCTGGCTCCTTCCCAAGTCTGGGAGAACATCTGGAATGAATTCTCTATTGTTCTTGATCTAAGTTTGAAAAACCACAAAGAACTTTGGTAAGCACCATTTCCTTTAGCGTCTAAGCCTACTCGATTTGAGACGACTCTCTTCCTGTGCTTCTGACTCACGTGTACCTGACTCATCAAGGGCCTTTTTCTTCTTCTTCCTCTGTTTTCAGGGTTTTTTGTTTTGTTTTTAATGAGCCTTTTGCATCCTGGAACCTGGGGTGAGCCTCACCACCCTGGTCAGTATCACTCACCTTTTCTCCCAAGAAGGTGGATCCTGAACGAAAAAGGAGATTGAGGGTGCCCTCACTCACCCCAAACATCACCTATTGATCTGGGAACACTGGGGCGTCTCTGAGAATGATTGAGCCTTTCTCTGCTCAGAGTCAGGGAAACTTTATGGCCACCTTGAGCTAGTGGCTTTTGGGTTATTGTCTAGAAACTTCAAAAAGTAAAGTTTGTGAGACAGAAAGAGAGAGGAAAGTAAGAGAGAGAGAGAGAGAGAGAGGGAGGGAGGGAGGGAGAGAGAGAGAGAGAGAGAGAGAGAGAGAGAGAGAGAGAGAGAGAGAGAGAGAGAGAGAGAGAGAGAGAGAGAACAACTCCTGTGGGAGATGGCGTACCAGCCAACCATCAAGCTGCCAATCCAGGGGCTCTTTAAGGGTTTACAGCTGAAAGGAGGCGCAGTCGGTCCAGCCAGGCACACAGGTTTCTCCTCACAGTCTCCACACAGAGAGTTCTGGGCTCAGGCTCAACGTGTGGCCTCTAACCAGATCAGAAAGTAAGAGAGAAGGGCTAAACACCATGCAGGGACAAGAAGTGTGTTACCTCTTACCTCCAAAGGAAATCATTTCTGTGAAAGGAGGAGGGGGGCTCACAAGGCCCAGAAAGCTACAAAATTAGTGAACCCCCACTGAAGTATTAACCAATTGCAGGTGTGGGGGTTGGAGCCTGAAGACTCTCCTGGAGGTGTTCTTTGGGCTGGAAGCTCCAGGGATACAGCTTTCAGGAATCACCCTTGTTGGGGTGGGGTTTCTGGTGACTCTAGTTAATTCACTGGCCCACCAAGCTAGGCTCGGTTGGAATTGTGTCTTCAATCTGTCTTAACTGGGGTGAATGTCTATCGTGCAACAAGAACACAGGTGCGCGTTTTAAAACAAGGCACTTTGTCAACAAACAGCAGTCTTGAAATCGTTGACCTGATTTCTGAATCAAATCTTGGCCCATAAAGAACGAGTGGAGTAGATTAAATCATAATAAAGATTCCGTCTGAGTATTGAAGATAATAACCAGGAATGGTTTTGTTAATGAATGAATGGCGCCTGCACCTCTCTTGCCCTAAGGATTCTGAGACGGGCTGTTTGATTTTGTTTATTTATTTATGTTTATTGGGCAAACTTGTGTTGGAGGGCAAAAGCCCCACTTGTTACACTAGAAACTTCATAACCTGTACTCAAAGACCAAAGCAGAGAGAGATGTTGCTGGGAACTGCCAAGGGTCATCTTCGGCCTCAAGGTCATCCATCAACTGACCTTTGGCACAGGAAGTAGCCAAATGTTGCCATCCAGGTCCTGTCAAGGACATGTACAGAAAAGCAGGGGCCAATAATTCAGAACTTTCCAGAGGTAGGATTCTTCAAGGAAAGGAGTAACATATGAGCCTGACTCCCCCTGCCCAGTCCTAAGCCTGCATCCCTGGTCCTGACTAAGCCTGCATCCCTGGTCCTGACTGTTTCATTCACATTTGATGTATTCAAGATGAATGGCAGCAATATATTTGGCTGAGTGTATTGGGGACAATTGCCTTACTGCTGACATCTGTTTAACTTGCTAGCAACCCCCATTTTACAGATGCAAACACTAAGTATCAGCAAGAGCTAGTAGTAACTTGGCCAAGGCAACAGAATTAATGATCCTAGTTGATCAACACGGGATACCGCAGTTCTGATATCACATCAGATTTATGGGGTGACAGCTATGACAGCTGAATCTCTGCATCATCTTGATTTTGGCCCAGCCAGGGAAGACTGGGTACTTCCTACCTGCTTTCTTACTGTCTTCCCCCACTAGCATGAAGTCACACTAAAGCAAGGTCTGCTCTTGGGGTACAGTTGTCCTGAGACCCTGGCAGATCCGGCTGGGGCTGGATGAGACAGGAATAAGGCTCTGCTTGCTCTTCACCCTTTTGCCTTCAGGGCAAAATTCTTCATGCAGGCAGTTGGCCATGCTTCTCAAGTGGAAAGAGACAACTGTCCCAGCTTGAGCAACATCAACAACAACCAAAAGGCAGCTCCAGAGCACAGCCCTGAACAGTGAAATAATAGAGATGAGCCCAGGAGAACGCAGAGATGGGGAAGTGTTGCACAGTGGGTTAGAGAACATTTCTTCAGATGATCGTCTCTTTAAATTTTATTTGTGATTAAGTGCTGCCGGTACCAGAGGCTTATGGGAATGAACCTAGCTGGAGCTGGGAGCAGGAAAATGGAGCATCTAAGCAAGCAAGAGTGATGGAGGCTGGGCCTGCCGAGCAGAGATGCCAGCACCCGCTGCGGAAGGCTGACTTCCGGCTTCCGCCTGGTCTGAATTCCGAAGACGTCTAACTGCGTCTCAGAGCTCTTTACTGCATCTGTCATGAATTTTCTGGCTCCTGCAACCTTTTTAAGGGGGGCGGGCAGGCGGGTGGAGAAAGAGCTGCGTCTAGGCTGCTCTTTAATAACACGGAAGGCTTGGTGAGTGTGTGTTAGTAGGAAGGACCTGAGGAGTGGCTGGAGCCAGAGTTTTCCTAATGCTATTAGAAGGCCAGTGGACAGAGGGCTGTCTGCTGGCAGGGCCCAGAAGACAGACACTGTGGCTAATGAGCCTGTGATGAATAGGGGCTCTTGGGAGTCGCAGCTCCAGAGGGACCCATGGCTGAAGAGGGAACTGTCCTTGAGGAACTTCTTAGACCGCAAGGCAAGGGCGCCAAACAAAGGGTCCTTTATTTCTCTGTAACAAAACCAACCGTGCATGTCTCGGATGACACACAGGCTTTACGTACCAGTACCAAGGTCCCGGCTCCAGTGCACAGGCACTTGTCAAGTCCCTGTTTGTGACACATTGGTGGGCATCTCATTGGTCCTATGTTCTAGGAGTGGAGAAATACAGGACACCTCTCTCTTGATGAGAAGGCTGGCTGGCTCAAGGACCTGAGTTCGGTACCCCATAAGCTACACACAAAGCTAGGCACTGTGGTATGTGCTTGTGAATTGAGATGACAAACAGAGACAGAATTCCAGAATTTGCTAACCAGCTTGCCTGACCTACTTGGTGAAGTTCCAGGCCAGTAAGGGAGATCCTGTCTCAAACAAAAGATGGAAGGCACTTGCGGATGACCTCGAAGGTTGTCTTCTGACCTCTGAAGTCACACGCGGGCACACACGCTCATGGACACACACAGAGGAAGTGGAAAGCCATCCTGCAGAGGGTATGGAGAAGGGAGGGGACGCATTCTTTAAGCCATTTTGCAAACAGCATGTGGCGTACTGGCCCTGGCCCACTCAACTTTGAAGAACCCTGAGTTTATTTTTATCTCACTTCAGTTCATGGTCACTCTAGCAAAATGATTGGCAGGATGCTGTGGGGCCAGCCAATTGAGAGAATTATTTACGAGCTCTCTACATCTGTATGGTCCACATTTTTACACGCAGAGCCAAGCTTTGAAAATGTTCCGGGGGAGATCACGCATCTGTAGATGGGAAGATGTTTTCTTATCATTATTCTCTAACAACAAAGGTTAGCAACTGTGTAAGCAGTACTCAGCTGGATGAGACCTTGCAAGCCACCTAGAGAAGAATTAAAGCCTGGAGGAAGTAGGTTGCATATGCAAATTTGTAGGAGGGGCTTGATACCCACAGGATTTGGTATGCACAGGTGTTACCAGCCCCCATAGAGTCCAAAGAAGGACTGTAATCTCATTCCCACACTGGCCCTGGAGTGACACAGCATTGTTTTTAAATGGTCTTGGATTCGCTATAAACACATACTGTAAAGGGCAGAGAAGAGGCTCAGCAGGTGAAGGCATCTTCCACCAAGCCGAGTGCCGTCACTGGGGTGTGATGGGAAGGAAGAACTGTTGTGGAATTCTGATCCCTTTAGCCAATGGCTTACTTAGAATCTTCAGTATAGGATGGCTATTGGAATAATCTCTGTTATCTGCCAATTACCTATGGCCTGGACATGTAGAATGTGTTTCTTGCTTGCTGTTGTTCCTGTTGGTTGTAGTTTCATCTTTGCTTATGTTATTACCTTCTCTTTCTTCTATACAATACTTGATAGTTGTTCCTATTGTAGATGGTTTTATGTTAGGATTAGAACCTTTTTATTTAGAAAGAAAGGAAGTATGGGATTTCAATCCCTTTAGCCAATGGCTTTTGGGGATTATGAATCCTAGGGCGTGGTCTTGTCTACAAATGTGACAACTTATAAATTTAGGGAGAGGGTTTCTCCCTCTCTCGCACCTGTGCCCTCTAGGTGGCCAGAGCAGAGCAGGCGGCTTGCTCTTCATTCCTGGACGGAACAACTGGATGAAGGCAGCTGGATCAGCGGTGACGTCTAAACCGTTCTGTATCAGCGACTGTTTACCCTTATTTTATACCCGAATAAATTCTTGAGAACCATTAACAGACTCTTGTGGTTTCTCGCTACAAAGAACTGCCTCCTGCAAGTTGTACTCTGACTGCCACATTCATGACAAGACTTCCACACACGAATGCACATGCATGTCCACATATGTAAGTGAATAAACATAATGCTTTTAATGCATATTGTGAACTCTGGGGAAAAGACTTAAACTTTAAAAATAAAATAAATATGATCAATATGTCAAGAGCTGAAAGTACTTAGGAGCAGCAGGCATGGTGTCCCCTCCAGCAGCCCTCTGTAATTTGACCTGAAGACTTACAATATCTATCCTAGCATCGCCTGTCATATGGCAAAGGCCTGGTTTCCTTGAACTGAGAGATCTCTGAGAGGGGAGGAATGCCTTACTCGTGTATGCATACTAGTCTGTCTCCCCCACCCTTAGTACAGGAGCTGGGAAGTAGTGTCATCACTGGATGAATGATGGGCAGGTGGATGGAGGAGGATGGATGGATGAATGGATGGATGGATGATGGATGATGATGATGATGATGGATGGATGGGTGGATGATGATGGATGGATGGATGATGATGGATGGATGGATGGATGATGATGATGGATGGATGATGATGGATGGATGGATGGATGATGATGATGATGGATGGATGGATGGATGGATGGGTGGATGGATGGATGGATGATGATGATGATGATGGATGGATGGATGGATGGATGGGTGGATGGATGGGTGGATGGATGGATGGGTGGATGGATGGATGGATGATGATGATGATGGATGGATGGATGGATGGATGGATGATGATGATGGATGGATGGATGGGTGGATGGATGGATGGATGATGATGATGGATGGATGGATGGGTGGATGGATGGATGGATGATGATGATGATGGATGGATGATGATGGATGATGATGGATGATGATGGATGGATGGATGGGTGGATGGATGGATGGATGATGATGATGATGGATGGATGATGATGGATGATGATGATGATGGATGGATGATGATGGATGATGATGGATGGATGGATGGATGGATGGATGGGTGGATGGATGGGTGGGTGGATGGGTGGGTGGATGGATGGATGGGTGATGGGTGGATGGACAGGAAGATGAGTGAATGGGTGGGTGGATATTGTTTACTTCGATCCCCTCAAATAGAGCCAATATAAGACTTGATTTCAAGACATTTTCTAGGAGGTGATCTCAGAAACAAGTGTAAAAGGGGAGAGAAGAGGGAGAAAAGCAAGGATATGAATTTCCTTAAGGAAATGAATGGCTTGATTGCTTTGGCTGAGGAGGAAGGGTGTTGAGTATGTCCCTGTGGGGTCTCACCCTCAACAAAGATGCTGAGACATCTATATACCTCACCCTACCCGTCACAGGTTGGTATAACTGCCCACTTTCTTCCATGCCCAGGCTCTTCCTGTTTCTAACTCAGCAACTTCCTGTGTGTGGGAGAAAGCCTCAGACCGGGCATCCGCAACATCTGCTGCCAGTGTGCATGTACCAGGTGCTTGGGCCTCAGAAACGCTTTTCTTCAGAGTGAGTAGCTCTCCCAGCTCATGCCAGCCCAGATGCGATACTTCCTTTGCAGATGGTCAACACTATTTGCTGTCCGAAGTGACATATGTTGTCCATTGAGTCATGTCCTGCGGCCCTGAGACCAGCGTGTCTCTCACTCTGACCCCGACTGCCTAAAATGATATTATCCATTATCTCATATTCCCTTGGTAGAATCCAGGGCTTTGCACATGCTAGGCAGGGAGTTCGACCACTGAGCTACGTCCTCCAAAGTCTGCCCTGAATTACTATAGTTTTTATGGATCCCTAGGCAGACTGAAAGTGTGACCACCACTCTCAAGGGCCTCCTCACCAAAGCGAATCCTCTAGGAACAGACTGGGTTGCCGATGTCGTTCTATACAAGGAGCAAAAGAGCTGAGGCTTGGTGGTGCAGCAAGGAAGCGCTGTCTCGTTTCAACAAAGCTATATGGTTTTGCTGATGTTTCTCTGAGCTTCGATGGCCTTTCCAGCTGCGAGGAACATATACGAGGGGAGAAAGAACAATTCAGTTCAGAGAAGGGAGAGAGGAAACGCTGTCTGCAGCCGATAATAGAATTGCTGGGCTGAAAGTTTCCCATTGTTCTGCTTTTTCTTTACATTTTAGGAGACAACAGAGGGAGCTGGAATTCTTGCTGAACGTAAATGCTCTTTCCACTCTGAGCCATAGTGTCTCCTGACTTCCTGATGTTCTTGTTCAGAATTAGAAACCTGTACTCACCTGCACACCCCTGAGCAAAGAAGATGGCCCAGAATTGGCTTACGGGCACCAATCCCAGAGAAAAGGACCTCTGTGCTAAATCGCAAATACTTCCCTGGTCTTGAAACCAAATACTGAGAGCCTAGATGAAAGTCCAGCAGAGTATGTCTGGACCAAATCCAAGTCCCTTCAGGAAGTGGTGACATTTTTAGGCCAAAAGAACCTGGGGGGAAGCAATACCAGAGGTGGACAGATGGCCTCTGCAGAAGCAGGAAGGAACTAGTAAGAGAGGGTTTGGGTTGGGGACCATCCTCAGCCTGTCCCCAGAAGCTCAGAAGCAAAAATTACCCCAGAAGCTTCACCTAGTCTAATGCAGCCCAGTCACTGGCTGGGGAAGAAGGTCGGGGGATTTATAGCCAGGAGGAAAGGTTGGGGGGGGGTGAGTCTCTTACCCAGCTAAAGCCAGTGTGAGCCCAGCAGCCCACACTCCTGAGAGCTTCAGACACACCCTTTTCCATAAAGGATCTGTGTGGGTTTCCACAACCCTAACCATCATTCAGAGTGTCTTCATCCACATGGTATCAGTAAACATGCAGAACCAGTGAGGCAAGACAGTGATCTGACACGGCTCACTCTGCTTGCCGTGGAAGACAGTCCTTAACAGTTGGTCAAAGTTCCTCTGGACACTTCTTATCTGTTAGCTTTTGGTATTTTAAGTGTGTGTGTGTGTGTGTGTGTGTGTGTGTGTGTGAAAGAGAGAGACAGAGACAGAGACAAAGAGAGAGAGAGAAGCTAGTAACTATACTAAATAACTACACTGTTGGACTCCAGTGAACTTAATCATGTTGAAATATATATCACACTTCTACCACCTGGGTCACAACCAAGTAGAGAAACAAACACCACACAATGTGAGTCAGTTAAATTCATGCCGGGCAGTGGTGGTGCACGCCTTTAATCCCAGCACTCGGGAGGCAGAGGCAGGCGGATCTCTGTGAGTTCGAGGCCAGCCTGGTCTACAGAGCAAGTTCCAGGACAGGCTCTCAAAACTGAAAGGTTTTGGGCGCAATTTCATTTGTTTTGAGTCGCTCATGAACATTTGTCTTAGATAAGCAACTGAGTTGGTCCTGTGGACATGTTCTCTCTGTGGCACTCACTTAAAGATCTCATCATTTGCCCCGAAAACTGACCCAGGGAGGAAGGGCACCTGTTTGAGAGCTGGCAGAGTGTGGAGGAGGGGTGGGTGAGGACACGCTCGGGAAGAAGTGACTCTCACTTAGCAGCAAGCTTGCCTGGTTGTTAACCCGCTCATTATGTCCCTTCCTGCCTCTCTTTCTTTGTAAAAAAAAAAAAGCACCTGGCTTTTGTGTGCATGTGTGTTGGTGCACCTGTATGCATATGTGTATTATGTGAGCGTGTATTATGTGTGTGTCTGTGTATAGTGTATTTGTGTAGGTATGTTGGTGCACCTATGTATGTATGTGTGTGTATTTTGTGCATATATTTAAGTACATGTATATGTGTGTGCATGTAGGTTCACATATGTGTATTGTATGGGTGTATGAGTGTTTTATATATATGTGTGTGTGTGTATTTATGTGTGTATATGTATGTGTGTTTGTGCATGTGTACTGGTATACCTGTATGAATATGTATGTGAGTATGAGTATGCATGTGTGTATGTATATAGTGTGTTTGTATATATACATTGGTATACATGTATGCATATGTATGAGCATGTATGTATGTGAGTATATATGTGTATGTGAATATGTATGTGTATATAGTGTGTTTGTATATATGTTTTTGTATATATGAATATGTATGTGTGCATATGTATGTGTACATGTTTTGGTTCACTTGTATACATATATGTGTATGTATATGTGAATGTGAGTATATATGCATATAGTATGTTTGTTAGTACACCTATATGCATAAGTGTGCATGTATGTATATACATACATACACAGTATGTATGTGTGTGGGCTTGTGTATGTGTGTATATGTATATATGTGTATGTGTGTATGTATATGCATTGTGTAGGTGTATATGTATATATGATATATATGTGTGTGTATGGGTGTGTAAGTATATGTATGTGTTATGTATGTATATGTATAAATGTGTGTGTATGTATATGCATTTGTATATATGTGTGTGTGTATATAGCAGTCAAAGGTTGATGTTAGGTCTTGCTCAGTCTCTCTCTCTTTCTTATTTTTGAGACAGTCTCTCCCTGAACCTGGAGCAACTGATGCACGTGGGATCTGCTTGTCTCTGCACCCAGGGCGGTGATTACAGATGCAGATCTCTGTGACTGTGGCCTTTTACGTGGGCACTGGGGGATCTTAACTCTTTGTGAACTGAGCCACCTCCCCAACCCCTGCTTCCTCCCTTCTTATCACCGTTCTTGCCTTTGCTACTATACACCACTGGCCCCCCGAAGGCAGCCTTGGCACTGACGCCTGTTTGCTACACTCTAGGCCCTGCAAGATGACAGCAGCAGCTTTGTACTGGACCTGGTGCAGCTTCCGTATCCTGTGACTGTTCCCAGGCAGGAGACAAGGACACTTCATTTGCTAGAGGAGGCCCAGGCTGCACCAAGACTGTGTCTGCAGGGCGATGAAGGCCACGGAGCCTGCTGCTCACTTGGGGTTCTGGCAGGATCCCATTGATAATTTTAAAAGATGAGCTTCCCCCTCTTTCTCTTTGAATATTTGCTTACATACACTTTCTCACTTTTCTTCCCATCTTCCCACCCTTCCCACGTACACACACTAAAATAGCTCAATCCTGCCGCACTGTCAGAGAGGGGCTGCGGAAGCCTGTGGTCTCTCCCTTAGCTGGCAAGCTGCCGAGGAGGGAAAGGGGGGTTCTGGCCCCGAACCAAGGACACAATTATCGACACGCTTAGCATCCAGTGTCTCATCTCCTTCAAGGGCCCCGTTAATGAGATAATCTGCCATGCGGGTCTTTTGCCATGCTCATTTGGGGAGTGGGGAGAGCACTTCTTAGAATTCCCTTAGAGCATTGCTGAAAGTGGAGCCCACTTGCCCAGCCTGATGTTTCTTTTCTTAACAAAAAACAAAACAAAACAAAAAACCACTTCAGAGTGTGTATGTACCACTGAACCATCTTGCTGACCACAGCCTGATGTTTGTAAGGAGAAATCTCTTTCTGAATCCAGACTGGATTAAGTGCCTGCACACAGAGTACCTGTCTGTGACACCAAAAAGCTCTTATGTCCCAAGGAGATGAAGTGTTCCAACTCTGAAATTAATCCCAATTAGCTCTGGAGCCCTAGACAGATGCCTGCACTCAGTGAGACCTGTGATGAATGACATCTGAGGTCACACCTCCCTCAGTCCCCCAGGCAGCTGCTTTCTTCCTGTGTTATGTGAAGCCACGGCCACACCCACGTGTCACGCCTGGCAGTGCAGTAGGCATCCGCTGGGGATAACCACTGTGTTTGCGGCATCATCAGGAATGCCACCAGTACACACGCCCACACTCATGAGACCCAGGCTGCAGCAATGCCACAGGCAGAAATGTGCAGGGTGGATGGCAGGTGGAGCTAGCTAAGGCAAATGCCTGGCGAAGCCCTGTGGGTGATCTGAATTGCATGTGGACACATGACCAGGGGCTGCTGACCCATTTTTTTTTCCCAGAAAAGCTCAATATTCAAAATGTGACATAAAGCCTCTGATTTTCAATTAGTGTTTAAATACTTTTGAACAACCCGCATGGACCTGTCATGAGTTGGAGCCTCCCTAAAGCCTTGGAGACAGTTGTCAAGCATGAATTGAAGCTTCCTGGGAGGATTCACTGATACCTGTGAACTCTGTAGAGATTTTCCTGTCCACGTTGTTCAGGGGAGAGGCTGAAGCCTAGATATACATTCTCCGATGTTATTTCTAGACTCACGGCAGTCGAGAGACCTGCAGAGGGAGACCGCCTCTGCGGAAGTCTGCAATGACAAAGCAGTCAGTCACTGCAGAGGCTAAGATGCTGACTCATTCAGGCTCAGGGACAGGCAGCCCCCGCCCCAATACAGGTTACCCCAGGAATTAAGCCACATAATGTCTGCCAGTGGGTACCGGGTGGAACCCTAGTATCAGGTAGATAAATGCTGGATTGTTTGGGCTAGAACAAGACTTCAACCCAGGAATGGTGGGGGTATGCCTGCAATCCCAGCACTCTGGAGGTACAGACAGAAAGAATGCAATCCGATACTACCTACATAATAAGACTCCCTCCACCGAGAGAGAGAGAGAGAGAGAGAAAGAGAGAGAGAGAGAGAGAGAGAGAGAGAGAGAGAGAGAGAATGAGCAGAAGTATCAATATGCCCCTCTGTTCTCCATACCTAATCTAGACCCCCAGACTGCTGCTGGTAGAGAGATATACTGTGAAGACTCCACCCACAGCGTTCCCTGAGGTCTTGGTTCCTTCCCTAGGCTACCCTTCTCGCCCCTCAGGACAGCTTCTATTTACTTATATTTATTCCTTTCCCGGTTGTGGCACACTCTAAGACTCCCCTGAAGACAACGGCATGGTCATTCCTCACCCTCCCAGTGTCGTGACGCCTTCCCAGGCCACGAGCAGAAAAATAAACCCATGCCCACAAAGTGCAGCTTGTAGCATGGTAGGCGTCCATGGTGTCTGTGTCTCCCCTCCGCGCCTTGCCTGCTCTCTGCAGCTCCTCACTTGGAGTCTGTACTCAGAGCTGTTGCATGGTCCTGTGACCCACAGACTTGCTCAGGACACCAAGCCAAACCTCCTTGCGCTTGACTCGCTGTGTGTCTTGAAGTTCCTAGCAACGTTTAGATACGAGGCTTCTTGCTTTCTTTGTACTGGGCTCTGTCAATTCTGTAGTCAACACTGATGGTCTTCCCCAAAGCCAGGCAGTGCTCTAGGGGAACTGGGTGGGAACACCCTTCACCACAGCTCTCAGCCTCACAACAGAGTTGCCTGACTAGCTCTGACTGTGGTAGAGAGGCTACACAGCCAGGCACAGGACAGGAATGGATATTCCCTAATACCCGGAACCACAAGGGCAAAGCAGAGGAAGCTAGGATGGGGAAGGCATGCGGGCCTGGGCCACACGCAAGGCCCTCTGCAGAGCCACGGGGACTCTCCCTATTCATAATGAAATGTTATTTGTCAAGAATATATTACACGTCAGGCTCTTTTTGTTCTCCATGGCTTGTCCTTACAGCATAGAAAATCCCTTATTTTATAGAGGGGAAACTGAGTCACAAAAGGTTCTGTAACTTGGACAGAAGGCTGAACCTTGCACAGCAACCTCCAGCTATTCCTGCCCTGCCCTGTTCTAGGAATAAAAGTGTTCCTTCCTGTTCTTGGGGCCTGGAAAACACCTCAGATGCACCCATGAGGGAGCTCAGAGCCTGAGCCCTCAGCCCACAGCACACACTGGGAAGATAAGGGATAAGAAGGATCAGAAAAGGAAGAAAAGCCAATGACACCAATGACAGGACAAAGGAAGTAATTACATCTAAGTTTAGTTTAGTGAACAGTGAGTTTACTAAGGTTACTCACAGGAACAGGGGTGAGGAATTACTCACAAGAGCAGGGGTGAGGGGTTACTCACAGGAGCAGGGGTGAAGGGTTACTCACAGGAGCAGGGATGGGGGTTACTCAAAGGAACAGGGGTGAGGGGTTATTCACAGGAACAGGGGTGAGGGGTTACTCACAGGAGCAGGGGAGAGAGGTTATTCACAGGAGCAGGGGTGAGGGGTTACTCTCAGGGGTGAGGGGTTACTCACAGGGGTGAGGGGTTACTCACAGGAGCAGGGTGACTCAAGTTCTTGGTTTTTATTGTCAACTTCACACTACCAAGAGCCACCTTGGCAAAGGAAGTTTCAATTGAGGGATCGCCTGTGACTATTTCTATAGGGATTATCTTGATTACTGATTGATATGAGAAGGCCCAGTCTACTATAGGTGGCGTCACCCTTAGGCAGGTGATCTTGGGTTCCATAAGAAGGCAGGTTGAGCAAACCATGAGGAGCGACCAGTAAGTCTCAGTCTTTTTGTTTGTTTGTTTGTTTGTTTGTTTGTTTTTCGAGACAGGGTTTCTCTGTGGCTTTGGAGCCTGTCCTGGAACTAGCTCTTGTAGACCAGGCTGGTCTCAAACTCACAGAGATCCGCCTGCCTCTGCCTCCCAAGTGCTGGGATTAAAGGCGTGTGCCACCACCGCCTGGCATCAGTCTTAATCTTCTATGGTCCCTGCCTTCAGGGTCCTGCCTTGAGTTCCTGCCCTGACCTCCCTCAGGGAGTGATGCTACCTGGAAGTGTAAACCAAATAAACCCTTTCCTCCTGCAAGTTGCTTTAGGGCATGGTATTGATCACAGCCACAGAAAGAAGCTGAAACAAAGGCTATTGGGAGGTCACAGCCGGGATATGAGAAGCTGCATGACTGAGCAGACAGTATCTCAAAGCAAACATTGTTCTTCAGAAGAGTTCAGAGCTGGGCAAGAATGGACAGGTTCTAGTGCCACCGTGCAAAGAGCACTGGGCACACGAAATAGTCTTAGAAGCCGAGGAAGACTTAAAGCCTGTACAACCGAGGTCATCAGCTTACCCAGCTCCTCTTGGCAAAATGGCAAGTCCTTTCTGGAAGATACACCCAGAACTACACCATCATGGCTGACACATGAGACCTAAAGACAGGATGACTAGCCGCAGCAGGATCTGAAAATTTGAAGATTCTCAAAAGTTTAGGGTTATATCTCTGTAGAATATCAACTCTTCCATGATTGATACATTCTTTTTCTCCTTGTCACTCATACAAAAAAAGAAAAGAAAGAATACAAAGAGCACCTCCTGCTGACAGGCCTCACCTGGGACAGCTGTGGGGAAGCGCAGGCCTTGTCTCATCAAGATCCCATAGAAGGCCCTGTTGCATCCTGCCTTGAGGAGGTTAGGACAGAGCCCAGGGCTTTGTGCCCAGCAGGCCAACATTAAGATGCAGCCCAGCTTTCGCTCCACTCTCAGACAATGATGCTATTTTATTTATGTGTCTGTGTTTTGGAAGATGGGTGCTCTGTGACATTGGCTTTAGACTGACAGACACTGCCTGACTTGATTGGCGCCTTACTTTTAGGAACCCCACCGGCAGAGCACATTCCAGCCATCATGGTGGAAACAGCTGAGAGCAGCTAGGGAGAGATCTGAGCTTGGATTCTATGCCAGGCCTGGCCTAGGAAACAAGATCACAGAGGGAGTGACACAGCGGTGCTAAAGCTGGCGTGTGGCCACAGAGCCATCCTCAGCTACGTCTACTCCCATTTAGCGTGGACGTAGAAGATCCAGCAGCCAGAGGCATAGTTGCTTTGCCGCATTTGGGAACCACCTTCTGTGTGGCCCCAAGGCTTTGTGGGGAAAAGGAGGGTGCTGTAAGTCCTTGGTCCATATTCCCTTTTACTAAATGTCACAGATCTTTGCCATTGTCCCTGTCCCTAGGAGATGCATCTTTACCTTTCAAAGTGTTGCTCCTGCTCCAAGAGCGAGGAGAGCCATTTCTCCAGCATCCTGACACTCAGCACCCACAGCCCCTGTCACTGTGCTATGGAAGATTGCGTTAGTCAGGGTGTTCTAGATGAAGGACTGATACAATGAATATATACTACACAGGGGGTTTGTTAAGCTGGCTTCCGCGGTGAGAACTGAATGGCCCAACAATGGCTGCCTACACCCAGGAAGCCTGAAAACCCAGGAGCTGCTCAGTCAGGAGACCAGATGCCTCAGCGGTCCCAACCCGCTGCTGATGGTCTAGAGGATTTCTAGAAAGTCATCAGCCTTCAGTCCACACTGGAAGTTTGAAGAAGCTGGGTACCGATGCCAGTGTAAGTCTGAGGCACGGCAACAGGGTAGACGCACGCACCAGCAAGGAGCGAAGACGGGCAGCAGGAACTGATGTTCCTTCAGTCCTCTTTGCATCTGGACTGTGGCTGAAAGTACCACCCATGCTGTGGGGAGGGTCTTCTTCCCACAATTAATCCTTCCTCAGATGTCCTCAGATCTACCCAGAGGTGTACACCATCATTGATTCCAGACAGCATCAAGCTGACTACAGAGATTAACTGCCATATATATGTTTATTCAAGTGACATGCCTTGTCAGAACAGTGGTATCAGTCTCAATGTGGGAACCATGTGCCAGAGGAGCTGGGTATGGCATGGCTACTACACTCTTTAAAGTGCTAACCTCTCTGCCCATGCACACAGCCTGCATTTCCCGGGAATTGCACAGCATGAGAAGATGCAGTGCTTCTTCCTCAGAGGCTGAGGGTCCAGCTCAAGGCAGAACTCTCAAGCGCCGCGCAGGCTGTGACATCAGGACTGGAGTCTCAGAATGGAACAGTTGGATCTTGGGAGGACTTCAGAATGGTGGCCAAGGGCAGGGGTGATTTGTGGCCAGTCCCTTTGACTGCCAGATTCATACTCAATCTGCAAGATGATCTAGCCCGCAGGACCACATTAAAATGAGACTCAGAACTGCGGCTTTGGTTCCTGATATTGGAACTTGCTGTTTTATAGTCTTTATTGTGTTGGCAAAAGGAGATTAATGCAGAGAATGAAAAGAGGCCATATTAACAGAAGGGACGTTTAAATTTGTATTCTGAGCAGCGAATCAGCAGTGCTCAGCGGCGTTCAGCAGCGACGGGTGCAGAGGCAAAGAATGGCATGTTAAATTACCCCTGTCTCAGGCTGTCAATTTTCAACACCTTGCCTGCATTCTTTTCTTTGACCAAGTACATGTGCATTTCACACACAGTATGAAGGCAACACATGCTAGCCTGCAACGTTGGTCCCTCCCACAGATACAAAGCGTTCAGTGGGGAAGGATTCTGAGTTCAACAGAAGAATTGCTTTTATCAGGAGCATTTTTGTGTATGAATATAGGTCGCTACGAAAGTGTATGGTGTGTGTGTGTGTGTGTGTGTGTGTGTGTGCGTGTAATGTAGGTGCAATTAAAAAATAAAGACTGCCGTGGTTTGAATCATAATGATTTGCAACTAAAAATCCATTAGCCCTGTCTACGGAAGATACTAAATATACCCAGTGTCAGGATGTGGTGGACTGGAAGGGTAGCCTTAAAATAGTTCCTTTGAAAATAGCCCCTCTGGATAGCTTTTCTCCGCAGATCTATCTCCTTGACACACATTCCTGGGGAAAGAAAGCAAATGATAGGGCGCAGGGAGAGTGCTGTGGACTGTTCCACGATGTGAGCTCCAGGAATGCCAAGCCAGGGGTCCCTCGCCCAACAGATATTGCTTGCGCCCCAACCTCCTGAGACCCTGGATTGAGGTGACACTCCCCGAAAGAGTCAAGCTGTCTCGTTGTCAGGCAGTCTCCCTGCAGCTGGTGACATGGAGCGTTTGACAAGCAGAGGTGGTCAGGGAAGAATAAACAGGACTGAGTCCTCCTGGCGGGAGCTGCTTGACATGACTGTGGTATGTGACTGTAATTTCTCCTGTTGTCATGTGCCTGCCTGTGCCGCTGGCCTCAAGGGTCAGGGGATTCGCTTCCCTCGGGGCAGCCCCCCCCCCCGCACACCTCAGTAGTTGATTCAATATCTCAGCCCCCCTGCCTCAATTTGGACAGGGCTGAGGGGCCTATTTTGTGTTGCTCCAGGGTTTCACAAGCAGAATGAGTCTGATCTCCCAGAAGCAGCTGCTCTCCGCTAAGCTTCCATTGGTCACTTCCCCTACCCAGCCTCAGCTCAGCCTGCGCCCCTAACAATGTCTCCTGGGGACCCCTCAACCTACACACTGAATCCTTCTCATGAGTGGCTCTTGGAAGAGCCCAAGCCGGAACCAGCCTGGGATTCCATGGCTGTCATTCAGAGTCCTTTGCTATTTTTTCAGAATGCAGATGAAAGCCGTGGAAGTGTGCCAATTTGAATTTTTTTTAAATACGCCTTAATTATGTGGGAAGCAGGAATCGAGATGGATGGAGAGGAAAGAACTCTGGGGTAAGGGAAACAGTATTTGTCTCACAGCGTCTCTGGTCTTCAGGGTCACCTTGGATACTCTTGCGAGGCAAACCAGGACACCTGGAAATCTCCCAGAAGATACCCTCCTGCCAGCACTGGGGAAAATGAAGAAGACTGTACACTTGATCAAGAAGATGATCTGAGTTTGTAAAAAGCTGAGGCTATCTCATTCCAGCTCCTCCCTTAAGGTAGGACTCCAGTTGCAGAGGGAATCAGGCAACATAGGGAACCAGGGACCCTCGGCATCAGCATCACCTAGGGACGCACCAACAGTGAGGGGCTGATCCCCTTCCGTGGACCCCGAGCATCCCACCCACCCCAGCACATCTGGCATTTGGAAGTGGTTATCTTTTGGAAGGATTACAGTAGGAGCTAAATGGGTAGACACAACTTGAGTAAAAATATGAATGTTATTGTCAAGAAAGAAAGTAGAGGTCTTATATAATATTATTTAGAACTGTAGATATAATATAAAATAAAATATAATATAAAAACTTAAAGACACATAATTTGTATAACGGCAGAGGGACAAGCGCCATCTGTTGTAGGAAGGAGTTCAAGTAGATATGTGTTGGTTTAATTGCCATCGTCAACTGGACTGGGTTTGAGAGCCACTGGATGTGTCTGTGAGTGCATCTACACGAAGGTTTCCTGAGGCAAGAAAACCAACTCAATAGGAACTGAGTGAGCAGACGGAATAAAGAAGACTGCCCTCTCTCTCTGCTTCCTGACTCTGGACACAATGTGACCAGCCATTTCCCATTTTTGTCTCCTCGCCTTCCCCACCACAGACACAATGTGACCAGCCACCTCCCATTTCTGTCTCCTTGCCTTCCCCACCACGGACAGTAGCATCAGACCGTGAGACACAGCAAACCATTCCTTCCTTAAGCTGCTTTTGTGGGGGTACTTTGTCACAATGAGCTAAGAAATAGAGAAACCATCACATTGCTTAGAAGCCAAATCTTTTTCAAGGTCCTGGCTCCAGGAAGCAGCAATAGCAGAGACACCATGGACAGGAAAAAAATGATTTTATTTTTGTTGTTTATTTTAATTTATTTTATTTTAATTTTGACTTATACATACATGCACTCATTTTTTTTTTTTTTTACTGATGGAGTTAACTTTGGAAAAGAAAGAAGATGCCTGAAATAAGCTAAACAAAGACAAAGGGTGAAGGAGTATTTTTAGAACACATAAGACTTGGTATATCTGCAAAAAAAGAATAAAACAGGAAACATGTAAAGAGAAAGAAAAGAAGTGGTAATTAAATCTTGGTCCTTCACTATAGCTGTTCCTTTGCTTAGTTTTCCCAAGAATGTTGACAGGATGACAGGAGACTGTATTTTCTGAATCTCAAAAATAAAAATCACAAAATGGTTTATCTTGTTAAAGATTTCTCTTTTCTCTCCTCCTCCTCTTTCTCCTCTTCCTCTCAAAGCTAGTTCACCCCTACCCCATCCTCAAAAGTTGTCATTGTTATCAATTAGGCATGTTTCTCTTTGTATCTGTTAGCTAATGCCATATAACAAAATTCCAGAGCCACACAATAGGCAATTGCTTACATATCTGTGTGGCCAGTACAGTGGTCCTCTTCATTTAGCCTTGGTTTGCTGCCTATCAGGGTGGCTTTGACCAAGACAACTGAAAGGAGCTGCACTCTCCTCTGGCCAAGGCATGCTGTCAGGAGGAACAGTAGAAGCACAAAACCCAGCAAGCCCCAATGCATTGTGCTTTTCACACCACATTGATTCAAGTCATACATCCTGCTGATTTAAAAGCCTGTCACACAGCTATTCCCAGAGTCCATAAGAGAAGGCAAAACAAAGATTTGTTGCAATAAACATGGAGACAGGAAGGCCTGAAGAGCAGGGCAGTTGTTAGCCACACTGCTTAACAAGGGGTTGACAAGAATAGCCAACGGATGAGTTTTTCTGGAACACAGTCACATTATGTATTGTCTATGGCTTTGTTCACACCAGAGTGTCAGAGGAGATCTGGTCTACAAAACCAGGTGTTTAATATATGGTCCTGGAGCCTGGAGAGCTGGCCTGGTGGTTAAGTTCACTGGCTGCTCTTGCAAAGGACCAGAGTTCAGTTCCCAGCACCCAGAGGGTGGCCCACAACCATCCATAGCTTCAGTTCCAGGGCTGAGAGCGCTGGTCACCCTTGTAGAAGATAGGATCTTGGTTCTCAGAGTGTCAGGTGATTCACAATGTAACTCCAACTCTAGGAGATTTGATACCTTCTTCCGGCTGCTACAAGTACCTGCTTTCAGGTGTGCATACCTACACACAGATGCACGCTCACACACATAGTTAAGAATAAAAATAAATCTTAACAATGGTTTCTAATTATTTACTTTGGTATATCAGCCTCGGATCTTTTGACATTACTAAATTTATGTCTTGGCTCAATAGATATTTTATAGATTCCGTGCAGCGTTCTACCTAAGATTATGTAACTTGCCAATGTAAACAGTTTTTATTATTTTTCTTTCTGATATTTGCACCCTTTATTTATTTTCTTGCTTTATAGAAATGGCTTGCATATCTAGTAAAAACTGAGCAGATTTGTTGACCAGAGGTGTTGCCTGATTTCAGCTCCGAGGAGGAAGAAGTTGAGAACACTACCAAGAGACACAATGTGAGCTATTAAGTTTCTAATAGACTAATTTTATCCATTTGCGGAATAACATCCTTACTCTTCTGAACTGATTGTTAAATGCTTTATCTGTACCTGGTCAGACAATTATATGGGTTGTCTCTTCTATTTTGCTAATTGAATATAATGACTTTTTTTTTAAAAAAAATACTAAACTAACCTTTCATTCCTCACATAAATACTACTTGGCATATATTATAATTACTGTAAATCAATGTGAGACTTAATTTGCTAGAATTTTACTAAGGATCTTTCTACCTATAACTATGAGAGATATTACTGATCCATAATATTTGGGGTGATACCTATGTCTGATTTTGCTATTAAGGTGGTACTCACCTCATGAAGCCAGATAATGCCTCCCTTGCTTTATGAAAGTTTGTGTAAGAGAATTTTCTATATGTTTCATAGAATTACCAGTTAAACCATCTGAGCCTAGGAAATGAATGCGCACGGAAACTCAAGATTAAAGCTGCTTTCATTACAGTACTACTCAGATTTCCTCTTCCATCCTGTGCCTATTTTGGTAACTTATATTTGTCAAAGAATCTAAAGGAATTATCCGTTTTGTCCAATGCATCAAACAAATTGTCATATAATTATTTGGAATAGCCATTTGTGAACCTTATTTTGCCTGTAGAGCATTTTATTTTTCATTCTTGATATTACACAACCTACCCCCCCACCTCGCTCTCCTGTCTAAATACTTTGATTGATCTCTTCAAATAACAAACTTTTAGCTTAATTAATTTATGCAGTTCTTTGTTCGTCTCTATTATATTGATTTCTTCTCTCTTTAATTTTGAAACATGCTACTGGACAGACTCATGAAAAGCTGCCAGCCAGTCTCTCCAACAGTACATGAATGTACGGTGCCATTCCATTTTCCATTTACGTAATATTTCTTCAAAAAACCCGAGGGTCCTCTTTTTCCACCATTAAGGCTTTTTGATGTATCAGCTCACTGTTGGGATTAGACATTACGTTATGTCTTTGTTGGCCATTTGTTTTACCTTTTCTGTGAACTATTTATTCACAATTTTCTCAAAGATTGTTTCTTTCTTGATTCGGAGGCAGGGTTTCATGACGGTGCCCGTGCTGGGACTACAGGCGTGTGCCCACCATGTCTGGTTTTCTCCAGTTTTAAGCAAACTGTGCTAATTTTCACTGGGTCTGTACGTTTTTATGTTAAACTGTCTACCGGTCTCCGTGTGCTGCGGTTTGGCCTCAGCACACAGTCTTCATAACATCTTTCTATCGTGCTGTAGGCTTTTTTTTTTAAACTGTGCACAGCTTTTCAATATTTTACATTTCGTGTCTTTTCAATGCTAAATTTACTCTCAACCCTGCAAGCGTTCTCATCCGCAGCTCCTCGTTTATCTCATGCTACTCCTTAATCCACCTGGAACATTTTGTTTATGACAGGAGATAAAATCTAAGTTTGTTTTCTCCAAGTGAATAGGAAATTATCCTAAGCATCTCCCTCATTGAGTCAAGGTCCTGTCTTTCTCTCCCACCACGTTACCAGTTCAGTGGGTTCACACCTGGTCTGCGTTCGGTTCTGCTAGTCCCTTTCTTCCTGGGGCAATGCCTTCCTCCACCACTGCCACTTTTCCTCCAAACGTTAGGCTGAAGTCGTCCCCAAGTGCAAGTGCTAGGACCCTGAAGAGGTGTCTGAGTTGAGTTCTTCCCTCACTAGGCTTGGACCAGAGATTGTGAGAACTGATTACGTATTATAAGATAGGTCACCCCTCATGTTCCACCTCCTACACATTCCTGCCAGCCCTTCCTCACCTCTGACTTGTTACAGTGCAGGTCAAGGCCCTTACCAGAAACCCAGCATGTGATGGGGGACCAGTTACCAGAGCCCTCATTGAAAACAAACTGCTTCCCTTTCTAAGTTATCCAGCGTCAGATATTCTGTTACAGCAGCTGAAAACGGACGAAGGCCTCCTAGAGCATGCTCCACAACCAGGGGAACTTTATTGGGTTTTTTGGTTTTTGTCTTTGTTTTTTTTTTTTCAAATACATGACTTTGCTGTTCTCATTCGCTTTCCATTGGGGTAATTTTAGCAAATTCTACTGGAGCTTGGCCAATGGTCACTTGGTCTCCTAATTACCATCAATTATCATTGCTTTGGCCAGGAATGAAATGCAGCTTGTGCCTTGTTCCTTCTGTTTGTGCTCTACATCCTTGAATTTCCCATTCTTCTTATTTTTATTTGATATGCTTTGCATTGTAGGTTGGGCTCATCGGTTCACTTTCAGTTTTACCAGGTCATTTTGTTCCTAAGTATATTTCTTTTTTTTTCCCCAATGTAATTTTTTTTTTTTTTTTAGAGACAAGGTTTCTCTGTAGCTTTGGAGCCTGTCCTGGAACTCACTCTGTAGACCAGGCTGGCCTCGAACTCACAGAGATCCACCTGCCCCTGCCTCCCGAGTGCTGGGATTAAAGGCGTGCGCCACCACTACCCAGTCCCAGTCCCAACATAATATTTTTGTTGATTATTTGGGAATTTCACATAAGGCACCTCACTCACACTCGCTTCCCATTCCGCCCAGGTCCACCTCCTTCTCCTTGGGCCCCCCCAAAAAAGGAAGAAAAAATACCTAGCTTATTTCTTATAAACAGTATACATTCAGTTTTCACAAACAAACAACAATTAACCCAGTGTATACCAGGTGGATTTAAGCTGCTGTTTTATTGCTGACATGTTGATTCATTTTGTTTTATTCTATTTTCCCCTTTGTTGTACATTTTCATTTCTTTTTACTTTTCTTTATTCATTTTCTGTTCGCTCCATCCTTTCTTCTCCAATTGTCTAGTAAAAGCATGAACTCAATCTTTCTACTCAGTACTCTTAGGTTGCAGCAAGGACTTGCTTACTTTTGTCTGCTCACTCTCCCGTGACGACTCATCGTAAGAGCACATCAGCTTCAGCTGCCAATATTTATTCTCACGTCCTGAGTTACTGATTTATTTGGTCTCTAGTTTGTTTATTTATTTATTTTGTTTTTTCGAGACAGGGTTTCTCTGTAGCTTTGGAGCCTGTCCTGGAACTAGCTCTCATAGACCAGGCTGACCTGAACTCACAGAGATCCACCTGCCTCTGCCTCCCGAGTGCTGGGATTAAAGGCGTGTGCCACCCCTGCCTGGCTGGCCTCCAGTTTATAATACTAATACTAATAATACTAATAATACTAATAATAATAATTTTACTATTATTAACAATGTTATTACTTTTACAATATTACTTTTATGACTTAGATGAGACAAAACATTTTACTTGGAATATAATTCCATATTGCCTTTTTGATACTGATTCTTCTTACGTGTTTTGTTTGCTTGTTACCTCATTCAAGGATTCATTTTCAGTATTTCACAGCGTGCAGCAGGCTGGCCAGCTGCGGAGAGCTTCTTCATTTCCTCACTCGCCTGCCTGAGAGTTTAGGGATCCGCATTGAGATAGATCCCTGAGCACCACGCCGCCTCACCTCGACCAACTGAAACATCTACATCTATTGGACATCCGTCCCCTCAGTACGAATACTGAGAAGAGCAGCTGGCCTTATTCATCCCTGCAAACTCGCTCTGGCCTCCATGTGGTCACTGACCCTTGTGAGCTCCCTTGAGAGAATTCAGATGAAACCCAGGATAGTGAGGAGGACAGGGGGTTCCTCACACAGCAAAAGGCGGCAGCTGCAGGGGCGAGCACGGACACTGACCAGAGAGCACCGTTCTGATTTTATCAACTATTTTTAAGTCTCTGGGGCAGACAGTTTCCTAAGGAGTAACTTTCCAAGTGACTCTGACCGGAGGGCAACGGCTTCTTTGGTCTTCACTGCAGAGCCTCCTGCTACGCAGTGACCCATCTCAGAAGGCTGAGGGCAAGCTCTCCCTGAAACTGCACTTCTTGCTTCTATAAGATATTGACTATGAGGGAGGGGGTCAGCCTTGATGTCGTTCAACATCTAATTGCTAGCAGCTTACTAGCTACCTGAAAGTATCTGCGTCAGTCCTGTGAAGACTCAGAGTCCGGCTGTTAGCGTTTGCTTGGGAAGGACACTTAGGGAACCGACGAGGAGCCTTGCAGAAAATGCTCGCGCGTGCGCGCACACACACACACACACACACACACACACACACGCACGCACGCACGCACGCACGCACGCACGCACGCATGCACGCGCGTGGATACACACGCCCATTCCTCCCAGCTCCCTCTTCTACCTGCACCCTCAGGACTCAAGAGCCTGCCCCCACTCGTGCAGCCAGGGAAGTCTGCTTTTTGCTTAAGTTTGCAAATCCAGCAAATCTTTGTTTTATAAAAGCTTCTAAAATGAATTTAATACAAATTTCCTCTTTAATATCCAAATTTTCAAAAAAAGAAATACTTCAAATATGACTCTGTTTCCAAACCTCAGCTGAATTTTTCTGATTTAAAGGAACTCTTCCATTGCGTAAAAGCTGTGGGGAAAACACCTTGATTAAAGTTTCGGGATGGAGAGTTTGATTTTGGCTCGCATTTGAGGGTGTATGCAGTGCATCGTGGTGGAGAAGACACAGTAGCAGGAGAATGAGGTGTCAGTCAGGAAGCAGAGAGGGGAGCACTTGTGCCCAGCTCACTTTCTTTTTACTCAATAGAGGACCCCACTCTGTGGATGGTGCCACACATAATTAGGGTGGGTCTTCTCTCGTGGACTAAACCTCTCCAGAAACACACGCAAGGACGGGCATGCTCAGAGCGGTGTCTCCTGGGTGACTCTAAACCCGGGCAGTGGACATTCAAGGTGAGCTATCACTGCCTCCAGAACAGACTTAGTGGGGAGTTTCCTTTATCGGGTTGAAGTCCAAGAATGAAACTATATAAATTCACACAAGATTTTGAAGGACTTGGTTATGATTTCTGGGTATGGATGCTGTCACTGAGTTGTTGAAATGGGAAAAAAAAAAGAACAGAAGGGAAAACTAAAAGCTCTCTTGAATCTGCAAGCTATTGTTTTTAAAAACATCACAATCCATGTGATGTTTTTAAAAGCATTTTTAACAGATTATCAGCACCACAACTTATAGTCCGTCATCTAGAACCTTCTTCCTAGAGGTTCTCAAGCCATCAATACTCTTGTTCCCAGTTAACAACCCACAAAACAAAGGTCCCAAAGACTGACAGACAGTCCAGAGTGACACACAGCCACCACTGTGGAGCACCGAGTCTGGAGCCTGACGTTCAGCTGGTGCTTGGTGAACGTTTGTTACATGGAGACTCTGGATCCTTTTCCATCTGCTTTTGTCAATAACATCTCACTTTCCCGTGTTACTGCCCCGGTCACCAGGGACCGCTCGTTAGCACGCTGTTTCCCAGAGACACTGCTACACACACGTTGGAAGGTCAGCCTCTCGTCTGTGGTATTTGCGTCTAAAATACCCTTACGGATAACCGCTCAGCATGTATGAGTCCTCACTCAACTGACAGGTTTTCCCAAGAGTGACATTAAGGGTGACTTTTTATACAGTGACCAATAAGGCTGACTTCGTGGTTGGGACTGATATAGCAGTGCTCCAGGGAGCTCAGCACTTAATTCAATGCTCTGCCTTCTCCATTTAAAAATTCAGTTTTTGTTTAGATTTTGAGACAGGCTGTCTTGTTAGTGTTCTGTCGCTGTGAAGAGACACCATGACCATGGCAGTTCTTATGAAGAGAAACATTTAAGAGAAACATTGGCTTACAGATTCAGAGGTTTAGTCCATTATCATCATGGCGGGAAGCATGGTACAGGCAGACATGGCGCTGGAGAAGGAGCTGAGAGTTCTGCATCTGGATCAGCAGGAAGCCTCAAGAGAACACCACACTGGTCATCGGTCATGGCTTGAGCATTTGAGGTGTCAAGGCCCACGCACAGGGACACACCTCCTCCAAAACCACCACACCTGCTCCAGCAAGGCCACACCTCTGATCATGCCCCTCCATGTAAGCCGGGGGCGAGGGGGGGGACATTTTCTTTCAAACACCACAGAGGGTCTCACAACTTAGCCCTTGCTGGACTGGAATTTACAGCATAGATCAGGCTGGCCTGTACCTCACAGAGATCTGCCTGCTTCTGCCTCTTGAGTGTTGGGATTAAAGGTGTGCGCCACCACACCTGCCTTAAAAATTCATAATAATTTTTAAACAAAGACACTGTAATTTCATTCTTCACTAGGGAATGTCGGTGAGATTGTCAATCCTATGGACACAGACTAATACCAGAAAAGGAGTGGGGAGGGGATGAAGGTTTTTGGTATGTGTGGTGGTTTGAATGAGCCACCCTTGCAGTCTTGACACTGAAATACTTGGTCACCAGCTGGCGGACTGCTTAAGATTAGGGGTGTGGCCTTGCTGGAGGAAGCTCCTCACTGAGGATTTGAGGTTTCAAATGCTACATCTCATTCCCAGTTGTTTTCTCTGTTTCCTGTTTCCACTCTAAGATGTGAGCTCCCCAGCCAGGTGGTGGAGGCAGAGGCAGATGGATCTCTGAGTTCGAGGCCAGCCTGGTCTACCAAGTGAGTTCCGGGACAGCCAGGGATACACAGAGAAACCCTGTCTTGGGAAAGAAAGAAAAAATAGATGTGAGCTCTCAGGTGTTCTTGATGCATGCCTGTCTCCTGCCACACTTCCCAGCCATAATGGTAATGGACTTTTCCCCTCTGGAACGGTAAGCCCCAAACAAACACTGATGTCTGCAAGTCACCTTGGTCATTGTGTCTTACCACAGCCGTAACAAAGTACTAATGGTGAACCGTATAACACAGGTGGTGTGACGTTACCTGGAGTGCCCGGGACAGACGTGTTTCCATGTCAGGTTTTAGAGTTCTTTGCCTCTACACAGGTACACTTTGGAGACTCAAACATGAAATCCATTCATGTTTTGCGCACGTGTTATTCGCATAGCCCGGAAGCAGCAGCGCTTCCGTGCGCCGTTGCTGCCAGTGGGAGCCCTCCCGGGTCAGTCATGGAATTCTCTGCTTGTGGCATCATGGCAGATGCTCAAAAATCAAGGCATTTGAGGTTTGGAATTTTTGGGAGCTACTGATGCTCAGCCTGTGTGTTCTTTGTGGGAAGACACGTCACGTTCATTTAACAATAGGAGTTGGGCGGCAGTTCGAATAGAAACGTCACCCATAGACTTATGTATTTGAACGCTTGGTCCCTGGTAGATGGTGCCCTTTGGGAAGGCCGTGAGACCTCTAAGGGGTGGAGCTTTGCTGGAGGAAGTACGTCACTGGGGGCAGATTTAGAGAGTTTCTAGCATGGTCCTACTTTTAATTCATTCTCTGCTTTGCTTGCAATTCCCTCAGCTTCCTGCTCCAGCCACCTCCTGCTGCCTTGTTTCCTCCAACACTTAGGGACTGTCCTTCCAGAACCGTATGCCAGAATAAATGCTTTCTTCTAGAAGCCGCCTTTGGTCATGGTGCTTCAGCGCAGCCACAGAACGGTGACTAATACAAGCAGCTTCCCCACAGGGGCCTGAGATCTCCCCAGACATAGGTGTCTGCCCTGGCTTACAGTACTGGTTTGCGAGCTGTGGGGGCGGGCTTTACACCTAACTAGAAAGGAACTGGTGGCACCTATGCCAGTAACACTACTAACAGGTGGGGACATCTTGCCGGCATGCTGGCAGTGCAGTTTTCAGGGTCCCTGGCTGAACGGGACAGCTGGCAATAATTCTCTCCCATCAGCCTGATAATACCTCCTGGTACCATGACAGTCACTCTGCTGGGAGGAGCTTCCAGCTCAGTCTCAGGCTGATTTCCCCATATCCTTGCATCCGAAGTGTGTAGTGTCCTCAGCCGCAGAGATTTGCAGTCTTGCTTTGGTATGCAACCAACAGCAATAGCAATTGCCTTTTTGGGTTTTTGGGGTACTAGGGATCTTCCCAGCCAATAACTCATGGGGAAGCAGCACACCCTGCAGCCTGAAATTTGTATCCAATAACCCTATGATGCCTATGGATGCCTTTTTCTACCCATACAGGTTGCCCTCTATATTTTTGCATTTATTATGTGTGTTTGTGCATTTGGGTGCACACATGCCATGGTTCCCATGTAGAGGTCATAGGAAAACCGTTGAGACTTCTGGTTCTCATCCTCCACCATATAAGTCACGGTAAGGCTCGGCAGCAGGCGCCTTTCCCTGCTAGCCCATCTTACTGGCTTTTCTCCTGCAGGGAAGACATGCATACAGTGTATTCTGGGGGAAATGACTGCATACTCCTACTAAGTTTTCACCTGTAATGTTCTGCCACTCACTCCTCTTCCATACCTCTGGTGAACTGCTCCTCAGGCTTTAGAGCCTTCTAGAAGTTCACTAGCACAGCATTTAGCTTTCTGTCAGTTTTTTTTTCCTGAGAATTCCATCTAAATACAAACTTTTTATTTGTTTATTTATTTTATACAAATATACAAACTGTTTATTTGCCATTATTGCTTTCAAGTGACCTGGACAGGATCCAACATGTTTTTCTTCTCTTTGAGCTCCCCTAATTGCCTTATGAACCTGGCTTACATGCCAACTTCAATTATTCAGACTCACCAGAACATCTCATGTTTTGTAACAACCAGGTACCACCATGGGGCTCAGCAAAGTAGTTAAATCTCAGCACCAGTCCTGAGGTCTCTGATAAATCCACTTCTTTCTTCTGCATGGTGCAGTCTTCCCAGGACTGGTGAAATGAGCACCAGACAGCACCCTGAGCACAGAACACTCAGCAACACCTGCCCTTCTCTGTTGCCTTCCGGTCCCCGGTGTGCGTGAGGCACCTGTGAGCCCATCAGGAGCTGGTTTTCCTTCTCTTGCCGTAGGTTGTGCAGCCTGTGTTACAAGGGAGGATGAGCAATGCCATCCTTGGTTTCTCCGTTTCCGTGATGCTCAGACAGACATCCTGCCCATCATATGTCTCTTGGGCATGAGGACTTCTTAATTTTTATTTTAAAATCTTTCCTAGCTCAGGGGTAGGGTGTTCTCTTATCATGGTTTTCTGTTTTGAGGCTCCTGTCTGCACGATGAAGGACGGATTGTCCTCTTTTCTGAAGTAAAGAGTGCACTAGCAGAATGTTTTCTATCACTTCTACGTCTTCCTTCCACTCTGTCCAGTTCTTCCCACTGTTCCATGTCTTTGGGCCCTAGTAAGAGCTCTTTAGTCCAGGTGTAATTTATACCTGCTCCCTGGCTGTTAGAAACAGCGAACCAACCACTCGGTCTCATCTTCGCTTTGCTCTACTTTTCTTGCCAAATCCATGGCTAGCACAGAGGAAAGTCACCAAATGTCTTTTTCCCTAAGGCAGGCGAGTTCTTCCTGGGCTGACAGTCATACGTCTTATCACCCACAGTGAACGGAGGTCGTACAGCCTGCTTATGACCCCATGGCATGCATTCTGCCTGCAGGGTTCATACTATTTCCCTAGCCGTGGGCCATTTGGGGGCATTCACATGACAGATATCATTCACTAGGAGGCACAGCAATACCAAACAAAAGATAGCTATCATGGGGTTTCCCTTCAGCACACTTGACCTTCAGACAGCCTAGCCTTGAAGACGCGTCTTACAGCCCACAGTCGGGGATTAAACAACCACCATTGCAGGAAGCAAGCACACATTCCCATCCATACAGGGAATGTACTCATATTGGAATTGCCCTGCAAACGCTCCACTCTCAGACAGGTCAGCCCCAATTGCAAGATTATCACCTGCAAAAAGGCTCATTCAATTTCTCCTTAGACTCGGCTTTGTTGGTTCCTGTGTGACACAGGTTGGATGGCTCTTCCTGTCACATGAATAAGTATCTGTTTGCCCACATAGAGCACCAACAATGAGCTGAGTGAGGAACTGTTTAGCTTGAGAGCCATCTCGTGCCCCACTGCAGTTCCCATGCCGCTGACAGGTAGTGCCAAGGAAGGGTCTCCTCCTCCCCAGCAATCTTTCACTTGTGTGTATAATCTTAGTGGGGTGGACACCATGAGTCTTACAACTTTCTTGGGAGCACCCAGGAGAAAAATGTGTGAATCCAGAGGACGTAACCAACATGTGGAACACTCTTCATTCAACAACAGTGGTGTGTGTGTGTGTGTGTGTGTGTGTGTGTGTGTGTGTGTGCGTGCGTGCGTGCGTGCGTGTATGTGTGTGTGTGTGTGTGTATTTCCCTCAGGAGCCAAAGACGCTATCTTGCCTCATAGGAAAGACCTCTAGAAACTTAAAATAATTGAACTTTGTAAACTGTCTTCTCTGACTACAGTATAGTCGAACTGGAAATCAGTAGCAAAGGTGGCAGGAAAACAATTTTCAAACGCTTAGAATTTAAACAACACACTTATAAACTAACGGTTGGTCAAGGAGGAAGTCTGAAAAGGAAATTTAAATGTATTAAAGCTGAACGGTAATGAAAATGCCTATCAAAAATATCAAGACACAGTTAAAGCCGTGCCAGAAGGGAAATTTACAGCTTTAGTTGATTGCAGCAAATGAGGAATTCACAAGCCAATAATGCAGGTTCCTCCCTAAGAAGCTAGAAAAGTACAGCCAAGTGAACTCGAAGCAACAGACACAGGATAAAATGAGAAGGAAAATAATAAACTTTAAAATCAGAGGCTTAGGAATATCTCAGTCAGCAAAGCGCTTGCTTCCAAGCACAAGGACTCTGAAGACTGAATCCTCAGAGTTCAAATAATGTGATGGGCATGGTGACACACGCTGGAATCCCAGCTCTGGGGTGATGGGCATGACGATACATGGTGTAGTCACACTCTGGTGTGATGGGCATGGTGACACACGCTGGAATCCCAGCTCTGGGGTGATGGGCATGACGATACATGGTGTAGTCACACTCTGGTGTGATGGGCATGGTGACACACGCTGGAATCCCACCTCTGGGGAGGCAGAGACAACAGTATCCTGGAGCTCACTGGCCAAACAACCTGTTTGATGAGCTCCAGGTCAGGGAGAGACCCTGTCTCAGAGGCAGTGGATGGCATTTTGGAAGATCACATGACCTCCACATGCACAAACATTATGCTCACATGCACCTGCACACACAAGTGCACAAACATGCATGAAAAGAAAACTAAATTGAAAATAAGAACAGAACAGAAAAAAAACATAAAATGAAAAGGTGTTTGTTCCTTTAATGAAATCAATAAAGGTAATACATCCCTAGCAGGACTAACAAAACCTAAAAGAAGGGAAACACACGTCACCAATATCAGGAATAAAACCAGTGATGTCACCACATCCCTACATCTCTAACAGACAAGAAGTGCCACTACGAACTCCATGCTCCATTCATTAAAAGAAATTATAATTTTTATTTTTTAAGATTTGAAAAAAAAATTAAGTTGCATTTCTGTGTGTGGGTCTGTGCATGAGAATCCAGGTACCCAAAGAGGCCAGAGGCATTGAGAATGCTCTAAAACTAGAGTTACAGCTGGTTCTGTACCTTCACGTGGGTGCTAGGAACTGAACCATGGTCCTCTGGGTGACCAACAAGTACTCTTAACTACTGAGCCATCTCTCCAGCCCCCAAAGAAACTTCAAAACTTAGAAAGTAACTTAATTTCCCTCAGACTAAAAACTAACCAAATCCAGCCAATATTAAATATACCATAGTCCTACAACCATTAAAGGAAATTTTACCTGAAGGTTTATTTTAAAAGTTCCCATGGCCAAATTGTTTTAGAAAAGAATTGTACCAAAATTTAAAGGAGGAGGAGAAAGAGAAGAAGGAGGAGGAGGAGGAGGAGGGGGAGGAGGAGGAGGAGGAGGAGGAGGAGGGGGAGGAGGAGGAGGAGGAGGAGAAGAAGAAGAGGAGGAGGAAGAAGAAGAAGAGGAGGAGGAGGAAGAAGAAGAAGAAGAAGAAGAAGAAGAAGAAGAAGAAGAAGAAGAAGAAGAAGAAGAAGAAGAAGAAGAAGAAGAAGAAGAAAGCTTGTGCCCACAGAGCCCAGCAATCACTCTCATGGACGTTCTTCCCCTCTTCCCCTAGAAACCCATAAATCTGCACAGGGATGCTCATTAACATCTTTATCAATAGTAACCAAAACACAGAACCAGCCCTTGAAGGAGCACACTGTGTGCCCCCTCCTATCACGAATGCAATCCAATGACCAACTATGGGTGGAATTCTAAGAAATGACACTGAACATATTTTGTTGTTTTATGCTTTTTGTTTTGTTTTCAGAAAGAACAAAGGAAAAGACTACATGACTATATAATTCCATTTACTCAACAATCTTGAAATGACAAAACTTGGGAGGGGTGGGCCAATAGAGTGTTGTCAGGAGTTACTCATCCTCAGGAACAGGGAGACTTTGGAGGGTCAGCAGTGGTGGTGACTACCCAAAATTTCATCTATGTGGGGGGGGGGGGTCGGGGGATACTGGAGATGGGGGCAGGGATTCTATCCGTGCTGTACCCATAGCCTCTAACGTGGCTTTGTTGGTAGTTTCAACGTGAGGGGCCTGGGAGCTGTAGCTCAGTTAATAGAGTTCTTGTCTCTCCTCTAAGAAGTCCCGGGCTTGATCCCCAGCACCGTATAAACAGGAGTGATGGTGCAAGCTTGGGATCGGGAGGCTGGCAGATCAGAAGTTCAAGGTCATCCTAGACCACCTGCTAAGTTCAAGGTCCAGCCACTGCAGTGCGAGACCCTGTTTCACAAACAAAACAGCACCCAAAAGCCTGAATTCTTTCTTAGAACTGCACGGTGAATCCACACTTCTTTCAAACTGCGTGAGTGCTACTGGACTGTATGTATTCTTAAACATGCTACACGCCTTGACACACACAAAGACAAGGGACAGGTGATTATTTCTTAAATTTGGGGACAGTACCACGCTCCTAAGTGCCATCCCCTCACGTTGCTGTCAGCGACTGCGGGGTGTGAGATTTAGGAGTGGGTGAGGAGGATTCAGGGCCTGGACGCGTCGCTATCAGGTGTGTGTAGAGGTGGGCGTTGATGTGAGCGAGAGGCATGGCCCAGAAAGAAAGCGCCAAGGCTAAGCATCCCCTCTTGTCAAAGAAGGTGACAGGCTAAGAAGGTACCATGCAGAATGTCAGTTGGGGAAGGCTTTCGGGAGGATGCTGGAACCTCGGGAACGCCCTCCTGTGCACCTTTCAGGAGGCGGTGGGAAGCGAACGAACCCCCGGGAGCAGTGACCGAACCCCCGCCATTCCCAGAGCCAGGTAAGCAAGGGACCCGCCGGGAGGTGCGGCCTCCCGGCAACCGCCCGCAATCTTGCTGGGCAGTTCGGTTCTCAGAGGCGGCGCCGGGTCTCGGAAGCTGCGGCGGAGACGCCAAGGAGGCTGAGAGCGTGGAGCGGGTGGGGCGTTGCGGAGATCTCGCCGGCGCCAGCCGAGTAGCAGCGGCTGGCTGAGGGCGCGCTCACCCAGGCACGTGGGTGTGCAGCCACCGGCGCCGCCCGGCCTGCGCTCTGCAGCACCTCGGCGCGGATGCAGGCGCGGGAGCAACCGCGCTGGGCAGGGTTGGGATACGGCCCGCACCGCATCCTGGCCAGACGCCTGGAGGCGCTCTCCACGCGCGTCCCTTCCCCGCTGCCCGGGCCTTCTTAAATTTCCGGAATGGAAAGCCATAAAACGGGAGGCTTTGTCCAGGGATGGCTGGGGACACCGGAGCTTCTAAACCTTTAACTCACACCCTGACTAGGGGTGGTGAGGCGGAGACAGATGGACATTGACCTGTGGAACCACCTTGGGTTTTTACAGTAACTCTACCAGCAGCTGAGCCCAGGACCCTGGGGTAGCCGGCGGGTTCCACGTGGGTGCACTCGGAGCTGGGGCAGCCGTGCACCGGCTGCGAATCGCCGTCGTAGGCGCTCCGCAAAGGCTGCTCCCAGCCCTAGGCATCCACGCGTGCCTGGTCCGGGTGCAGTGGAACCCTCCGGGGAAGGAAGGTGTTGGGAGGGATGAGAGGTGAATAGCCAGCAAGGAGGGGGCAGAAGGCACTAGAAGGTAGCGGTCCCACTGTCGCAGCAACGCTGCAGTGGGCTCAGTGGAGACGACAGGGACAGTAAAGTGCCCGCCAGGCGCACGATGGTCCTGGCAGGGCCTTGGTCCGCTCTGAGAATGAACAGAAGGGAAATGGCAGGCCCAGACTCTTGCGGCTGCTAGCCGACGTGCAGAGATTTGGTCATAGGGACTTAGAGGAAAAGAGGCGAGGGTGACTATGCTTGTGCTATGGAAGGGAATGGTGACATTTAACACAGTTCCTGAGGGCATGTCCGCAGCCTGGAAGCTTCTGAACTCCATCTTATCCCGGACCCCCACCCCCACCCCCACCCCCCGCCAAGTTGCCATTTGTCCCCTTCCACCACGCCCTCGTCGCAGCCTTCCAAGATTAGCCTGTCGATACTGCCAGCTCCCTTTTAGATTAAAAACCAGGACAAATTCTGCACTTTATTAACCTGCCCCACCCATCACCATAGAGCAGCTTCTCACAGCCCACACCAGGTGTGGACACTCCAAAGACACAGTTCCGCAGACCTCGGATCGAGCAGCAGGAGGACGCTGAAGGCAAACACTCTGCAGCGACTGGTCGGGTTGGTTCAATGTCATCCCCTTCTTCCAGGTTGCAGTACGCTTTCTCAACAGGGCGTGACCCTGTAGACAGATCAGCCGGGTGGAATCAGGGCCCTGCCTGCATCCAGTCACTGCCGCCCAACACCCCTACCCTTCACTGTAAGGCGTGCCTCCCCCCCCCCACACACACACCCTGCACCGCGCCAGCTACATGCGGCTCCTCTCAGTGCTCTCCAAGGGCAGGGCGCGTGAAAGTCCAGGATCTGACCTCACACCTCCAGCTATGCGGGACCCATCCTGTGTAGGTTTGTACGTTTAACTACACAACCGTTCCCAGACGAGCAAGATAAAGCACTGGGCGGGGGTAGTTTGCAGTTCAAGTTCAAAAACACATCCTTGAGGCTCTGAAGTGTTATTCACGGCCTCTCTAGGCTTCTGTATATCGCAATCTGTATATTGAATCCAGATCCCCGGAATTGTCTCTTCAGGCCTGCCACAAGTGTCCAGTATTCTCCTAGTTTCCCCAAGAGAGAGGGTTGGGAGAGCAAGTTTAACTGTGAAAACCCTACGATCTGTGTCTTCTGAATTTTTTGGCCATAACCAACTTTCTATTTTAAAATGGTGGTTAACATCAAAATTAACACCTGGAAGCCCAGAATACCCAGCTTCCTTACTAAAAGGTACAAGTGTGTATGTGTTTTAAATGAATTATTCCCCCCTTTATGTAATGTAGTTTGGAGAAGGACAGAGAGGCATCTGCTTGAAAACTAGATGCTCCCTAATTTGACAGGTCCGTTTCCTTTTACGTTTCTCTCTCTCTCTCTTGGGTAGCTTTCTAGCATCCTCCAAAGTTCTGTCTAGCCTTGGTGCCCGAAGCTCTACATAACAGTTAAACTTCCTACTAAGCAAACCTACTGAACATTTGCCCTCTGCCCATCGAAGCTAAACACTCACAGGACATGAAAGGGTTGGGGACAGGCCCTCTGGGTCGAGGTGGGGGTAGCTTCGCGGATGGAGGCTGGGAGTGAAGGTGGAGCGCTAACGGACCAAGGGCCAGAGTCACGTCTTCTTTCCTTTCCTGCCTTGGACTCTGCAGTGGTCACCTTGGGCGGAAACCGCATCCACGACCAAAACTAGTACAGAACTCCTTTGGACAGAAGTTAGAAAGAAGCTAAGGTAGAGAGAGACAGTTTGCTTCTAATAATCGCATAAGTATACCTACAGTACCGCCCAAGCGGCGAGCAGACGCGGGATTCACCGTCCCCACGTGCTGTTGGGGTTGGCGCAGACCAGTCCGCAGGCACCGCGGCGAACGTGACACCGCATTTTCTCCGAATTCCTGCCATCTAGGATGGTGCAACCAAGGGAGGGGGTCATGGGGAGGTGGCGTGCGAGGCTGCGGAATCTGCTCTCTGCAGAGAACTGGAGCTTGGAACAGCGCGAAACTCCGAAGGCGTTCACATTCAACAGAAAAGCAACGCCCAGTTGTGGGTGGTTAATAGCAGGCTTCCCACGGCCAGGAGGCTTGTCCCTGGCGGCACCGCTACCTTATGTTTTAATTTGATCTTTATTGGGTCTTTGCTTCCCTAGGCTGCGGACTGTGGACTTGTGTTCCAAAGGCCACTGCCCTCTCTGGGAAGGGTGGACCTTCAACTGCGGCTCCGTTCCCCCCACACCCCCTCGAGGGAGTCAGCTAGAGTTCCTAGCCTTCTAGACCTGAGTTATCCGACATCCCCGGGCGTGGTCCAGTCCTGGGGGTGGGGGCTGGGGGGCTTTCTATCCTTGGAGCTGAGCCGTGTCTACAACGCATCGCCTTAAGCAGCTCTCCGGTACTCCACGCCGGTGCTCAAAAAGGAGAGAAGAGGAGGGGAGGGGTCACTCTTAACTATGAAGTGACAGTGGTCTACACACGTCTACCCAGTGTGTGTGTGTGTGTGTGTGTGTGTGTGTGTGTGTGTGTATGTGTGCGTGCTGCAGCCCCAGGAGGGAGGGTTCTACTGCCAAGGGCAGGGCGGAGGACAGTAAAGGCCGGCTGGTAGAATGAGAGAGCTTTCCCAGGTTCAGCTGCGGTGATCACCCGGCACTGCAGCTAAAAGGGCTGGTTGCACCCTGCGTGCTCCCCCGCCTTCCCTGTGTTCCCCGGCTTTTCCAGGAGGGAAGATGGGGTGCCCATAGCGGGTGGGGCGCGCCGGGCTGCCCAGCCGGGAGATCACGTGTCCCCCCCCCCCACTCTCCCCCTCCCCCGCTACTGCAGCGGGAGTTCCAATCAGAGCGCGCCAGGGGGCTCCTCCCGGGCAGGAACCACCCGGCTCCGCGGCGCGGGGTGGGCCGCCGTCACCTGACCGCCCGCCCCCGCCCCCCGCGAGTAAGGGGCGGTGGTAGCGTCTGCTCGGTTACAAATGGCCCCTCCCGCCCCGCTCGCCCGCTCGCTCGAGCTCGGCGCGGACCCGCCCGGGACCGCTCCTCGCAGCAGATGCCTAGGTCCCACCGCCCTACCGGCACCCGCTATCCGGCCACCTCGGAGGGCACGCTCAGACACCCGGAGGTCCGGCCACCTCAGTGGGTGCATCGGGCACCCTGTGATCGGACCACAAGGCGAGGCGCGCTGGTCACTCGGGTGGGCGTGCTGGGCTTCTCTGCGGCGGAAGTCTGGACCACAGTGTGACTCCCCTTCTAGCAGTAGGTGAGTGCCCAGAGGGAGCGCAGGCGTGGGATGCTCTCCCACCGTGTGGGGACCCCGGGGTCCTCCGAGGCACCGGCGGATTTGATGTAATGACTAAGTCTAGCTTGCAGAGCGAGTCCGAAGTCGCTTGCCTTCTGGGCCTCTTTAGGAGTTTCCCCAGTCTCTGGTTTGGGGAAGAGCTCTTTGCTTGGAAGAATTCTTGTCTTGAGATACTTGACAAAGGTTGAAAAGACACTCAGGTGGGAGCGGGTAGCTGCAGCTAGCTGGCGCGGGTTGGGACTGCCTTAGAGTCTAAATGTGGGGGGCAGGGGCCCTCATGAAAATCAGCCCCAGATAGGGCGAAACCTCTGCGTCCCGTCACTCTGTCCCCAAAAGCCACTTGAAATGCCAAGGAGAAAGGGAAACCGAGTGGTTCTAGTTGTTGCATGCTGACCAGCCAACCCCCTCGGTTTCTGATCTACCTCTGTAGGTTTCCAATCTACCCCTGTACTGCAGGTTATTTTGCCAAGGAGGTGTGAGACTTGAAGGCACCTAGGAAATATTTTTACTTTATGACTTTTGAGCAGAAAATACGTGTTAAAGTGTTGAATTAGGAGGAAAGATGTGAAAATATCATTTAATTAGCCTTTATTTGTAAAGTTTTTGTTTTAAATGAAAGGTAGCATAGGTGTAGGTATTTAAAATCCTATTTTGCGTCTGTACCTTTGGTTTTATGACTCTGGGTTGATTTTTTTTTTCTTCGTAGAGAGTTGCATCCATATATTTCTTATAACCCTCATCCCTTCAAACAAGACCCATCAAAATAGAAATAAATAAATACCAAGGTGTGTGTGTGTGTGTGTGTGTGTGTGTGTGTGTGTGTGTGTGTGAACAGGATTGGAGAAAGCGGTTCTGGGGAACAGAAGACAGCCTCCTTTGAGTACAGTGATGGCCAATTTAATTTGTCATATGCCACTGAAGGGAATGTCAAGCTGATAACACACAGACTGGAGAGAAAATGAAGTAGGAGTTGCCGGTGAAGGAAGAAATAGGCCCTAATCCAGTTACACTCAGGAAAGAGCCGAAGGCTGAGTCCTTCCATGCTGGAGCTTCAGTCTGTCTTGGTGGAGGTGGAGGGGTGGAGGGAGGCAGTTTGAGATGCAAGTGCTGAGAGAGAGAGAGAGTCAGGATTGGGAAAATGGGTGTGTCCAAAGACAGCTCTTGCCCATCTACTTCAGCTACAGTGTCTGAAGGGTTCAGAGGTCTGCTGACTCATAAGGAGGCCAGCACAGTTAGGTTTTACTTTTAGACCTTAACCATACCTGTAAAATTAAAAAAAATAATAAAATAAAACATATAATAAGCCTTATCAGAGAACTCAGTCTCCTCACATCTCGACTCTGGGAGATTTTTCTCCTGGGATTTTAGATTCACCCCTTTATTTCAGTGCCCACCATGCATGCTGGTGCATGCATCTCATTTGACTTGACACAAAGGTTTTCATCTCCATCTTGGTATCAGAAACAGTGACACCCTTAACCACACGATTATGTCCAAGGTATTGTTGAGCATATTGGAAAACTGGAATGTGGGCAAAGATTCTCCTTGCCATTGCATTGCAAGACCAGAGAGCCCCACCCTGTTTCTGAGCCTCTGCATGCAGCCAGGGAGGGAGCCCTGCAATTGCAGTCCTGCAGGGCGAGGCACTGCCAGTCTTGGGTGTTGCCTGCACTGTGTGTTCACCACACTCTAGGGGGAAGACTTCGACCCATGTGCCGGGCTCCAAAGCCTGATGTTTCTCCATCCCACCTGCCAGCTCGGCAGATACATTATTTATAATAACTTTGAAAGGCTGCTTTTGATGAAAAGACACAAAGTGAGAACTGTTTCCAAACTTAAGGTCTGGGAGGTTGAAAGACACGATAGAAAAACAGACAGCCAAGGCTGTGGGTCTCCTGATAAAATTTCCTCATTAAAAAAATAAGGTTTTGGAGGGTTTTTTTGTCTTGTCTGATGAGGTTTTCAGGTGATATATGGAATAAGCCAGCATGTGGGTTAAGTCAAGAGCCTGGTATCTTCATGAGGACAGGAGGAAGAAGTAAAGGAGTAGACTAACCCTTTAATGCAAGGTCCGCCAAGCAGAACCAGGTCAAGCTAGGCCACCTGACTAGAGGAAGACCACATCTGCAAGACAAGATTTTAAATCTATAGGAAAGAAAGTGTTGCAAGCCCTTTGAAGAAAAAGGGCATTATGAATTCATAATTGCTAATCCCCATGGCTGCCCTCCTGCGCATCATCTACCGCAGACAGCGGGGCTGACCAACAGGAAGGAAGACCAAAGCTTTTCTACTTCCCTTAATTTTTTTTCTGAAAGATGCCTGCCCACTTGGTCACCATCCATTCTTAAGGTAAATACATGATTTTAAGAGGAGAACGAGATACTTCTCACCTGATTGCTAGAATGAGCTAGCACATTTCCAGATCTGGCTGGACCTGTTAGCACTTCTCCAAGCGAAAATTGCATGTTCCTTTTTAAACTGGTCATTCAAGTTCAGAGCTGATGAAGCTCCTTCTGTCCCCCCAACATACACACCTTCACCCCCATTACATGATCTTACCCTCTCTTAAATCTACGAAGCATACCTGCAATCCCAGCCCCTTGAAGGCGTTGAGTCACAGGAACAGTCAGGGAAATTGCCTGCGATCGCAGGTCATTCTAAAATCGAAATGACTTCAGTAGCTCCGGGACTCAGATGGGCAGGACGGCTCCAGCGCTCTGCTTGGATGCGCGTGTCTTGGCAGCCATGCTTGCGAGGTCTTCTCCTAAGACATGCAGTGGCACTGTCCACTTGCTTGCTACTGATTGCAGTGTGAGAAGGTTCCAGAATATTTACTGCCTTGAGTTCCCAGAGTAAATAGACACACACAGCATTGTATGAGGAACATTCCAGAACATTCCAGTGGAGCTAGTGATGTGACTGAATTAGGAGCTGGACTAGTAAAGCACAGCAACTAGTCTCATTTTTTACCCCAAGAGAAGCTGTCGTTAATGAGCACAGGTTTCTCAGGACACTGGAGAGGGTTGAAGGACAAAGGGAGGGGCAATATCTGACGTGGAGCCAACCTTGAGAATCTGTCTTCTCATTTGGGCATGTCACATCACACTTGTGATTTGTGAGGCATTTGTTGAAAACCCAGTTTGCAAACCAACTGATTTCAGGGAATTTTAGATTTGTAACATCATTAGTTCTTGTCTATTTGAAAATTGATACATTTTTATTCTCTCTCCCTCTCTCTTTCTCTCTCTCCCTCTCTCTCTCCCTCTCTCTCCCTCTCTCTCCCTCTCTCTCCCTCTCCCTCTTCCTCTCCCTCTCTCTCTCTCCCTCTCTCTCTCTCTCTCTCTCTCTCTCTCTCTCTCTCTCTCTCTGTGTGTGTGTGTGCATGTGTGTTTAAGAAGATGAAAAGCAGTTTTGTAAACCCTGGAAACTGGGTGTGGTAGTGCATGCCTATGATCCCAGCACTCTTGAAAGACTAAAGAAGGAGGATCCATGTTCAAGGCTAAACCTTGTCTCAAAACAGACAAAACACAAAAGCCCCACCCAGGCCAGCAGTCCCCGACCCCAGCATTTGGAATTGCAGCCCTTTTTATTTTAAGAGGCATTAAGTACTTGCACAGACATTTCTGCAGGGTTCAAGAATGCGCTTCGCATGCATTCTGCCTCATGCACATCCTTCCTACACAGACTGAGTCTGCCGCTTGGGATTATTTGATTTTCATTTTGAGGAGACTCTGGAGTTCGCAGGAGCCTTTGTAGTTGTGTCTTTCCTGTGGCTATTGGATTCTGATTCTAGCTGGGCTATCTCTGGACCATAAGGACAAGCGATGAATGAATATTGTTTTTTTTTTTTTCCTATGAGCAAGGGAGGTTCCTCTCCCTCTCAATCTTTTCAGTGTGCCATTTTTTTAGGTTTCTAATTTGAAAGCAGTCCAGTTCTAGATGTTTGGAGTCAAAATTCTGTGCCAAGTAGCCTCGCTCAGAAGTCACCCACTTTGGTCAAACATCTGCCGCTCACAGAATCTGCAGACAACTCTAACTGCTAATGTTCTGACCGCTTTGCTCTTGCAGGTGTTCTGACCTCCGACTGCTGCCCTCCTGCCTGAGAGTAGTTCAAACTGTAAGTTCAACAAACCACATAATTAAATATCAATAGTTTAAGAGATCTATACTGATTTTCCAGTCTGTCTACCTAAGATTCAGGAAGAGGGAAAGGGGGTGGAGACCATGGCTTGGGGGGACATTTATTTGTGACTTCCTGTGACTGCCTAGACCCTCGCAACCCTTAGCTGCCTGCCCTTTGCACCCTTCCTTGCTACATTGTAAGAGGGCGTGAAGCTCTGGTGTCTGGGTAATGTCTTTTTCTTTCTGGATGGCCGTGTATGTTCTAGAATCTCAGCTCGAGCAGATGGCTCCTCATATGTAGTTACCTCCAGATTCGGGAGCTGAATTCTTCGGGGTCAGATGAAACTCTGTGGATAGCAACTTCACCCCCTACACCAACCAAAATGCCGGCTCCCAGCTGATGAAGACTATAGTCTTGGGGTGCTATACTAGTAGGTTATAAAATGCAATGTATTAAAGCACCCATAAAAAGAGTACATGGCACAAGAGTTTACAAGTTTTCCCCAGGGGCTGGATCTGTGTTCTCCACCTTCTGGGTATCAATGCTTCCAATGTGACTCTTTGAGCAAGGGGGATCATCTGTGCTCTGAAGGGATCGGTGCTAGGAGAGACACGCTCCCCCTCCTGCTTCACATGCCTTGACATGTAATTCAAGATATTTTAAAAAAATCTTAGCATTTAATGCACTCTGTCGGTGGATGGGCTCAGAAGAGCTGGGTTTTTTTTAATAGAAAAGACATTTCTCTTATCTCCTCTCTTGTTTTTATGCCGCCCTGTGTCTGCCTCCTCGTCTAAAACACAAATTTCTGTTATCGTTCAGTTCACTCACTTAATACCCCTTCCATTTTTTGTGTCTCTGCAGCTCATTGCTAGAACCGCTAATAGACTTTCAACACAAATAGTGTATTGATCACTGAAATCTCTTTCGAGCTTGACTGAATATACACAATGAGGTGTCAATCGGAGAAAAATCTCATAATAAATGGCAGGCGACTTACATTCATGAGAAAAATGTCTTGGGCAGCACACAAAATATCATGTCTACTGTAGCATGACAGGCTACCCTCACTGGTCTCGGCCAGTCTCCGCCGCATTCGTGGTGGATGTTTAATCGCAAAGGCAGGGTTAGAATGCCGAGCTCCTGAATCTTCCCTTTCTTTGTTTGTGCGAGAGGCATTTTTGTACTCCACAGAGTATAAACATCTTCCAGAAGCTCCGCCAGCAAGAAAGATCTTTTATACCTGAAGAACTCATAAATTGCAAACAAATCTGTTTAAGTTGATGTATATTTAAAATCAGCTACTGATTTATGCAGTCCATATTTTTAAAATTTTTACCATGTGTGTACCAGGGCATACACACACTGTATGCAAATATTTCCAATGCATGTATGGGAACACACAGTGTATTTAGAGAGAAGCCTGTTTTACATAAATTATTTTTAAGAGCAACCAAACAGAGGAATAGCCACGCATTAGGAAAACCACATTTTAATCCCCCAACCAAACCCCCTTTAAGCTTGCTGTTGGATGATAACGTGAAGGAATCTCATTTTTATAATTTTATATGCAATCCTTTAAACTTACTTTTCCTGCCAGAAGTCTTGGATTATTTCTGCAAACCCAGTACCAGAGAGGCTGAGGCTGGTGGCTAGCTATGAGTTCAAGGCCAGACCGGGCTACAATGTGAGACCAGTGTCAAAAGAGTTGAATTACCAGGCTTGATGTTCCATATCATTAGTCCGAGCACTTGGGAAGCAGAAGCAGGGGTTTCTTGGTGAGTTCTAGGACAGTCTAGTCTACATAATGAGACCATGTCTCAAAACAAAGTGGTCAATCAATCAATAAAACGGATGGAGATGGCTGGATCCCAGGAGCCGGCATAGTGTACTTGGCAAACTATAAGCCAAGGAAAGACCCTGTGTCAAGAAACATGGAAGATCGTGCCTGAGGAACAACAGCTGAAGTTGGCCACCACACTCACATGTACACACATGTATGTGCACACACATGCATGTGCACCTGCACTTGTGCACAATTACTACTTCTCCTACTGCGAATGTTTGACAGGACAGTCACTGAGACATGCTAATGTTCCCGGTGAGAAGGGACGCTCAGGGTGGTACAGTCCTGGGTAACAGTCGCTGAGACATGCTAATGTTCCCAGTGAGAAGGGACCTTCAGGGTGGTACGGCCCTGGGTAATTGTAGACACTTCTGGCACAGTTAGTTTCTTTACCGTACTGACTCGGCAGCTACTAGCCAGTATCGAATCCTGCTCCTTGAGGGATCATGGATGTCCATGCGTGAGGTGACACACTGCTTCTCCCCACGCAGTCTGAAATGTGGAGTCTTTCCCAGTCTGTTGGGCAGGTGCAGCCATTAGGTTTGTCTTCCTCTTCTCTAAGCAAATTAAGCCGACGGCCTTTTGCTAATCAAATTTCAGGGGTTTTTGCTGGGCAGTGGTGGCACATGGCTTTAATGCCAGCACTCTGGAGGCAGAGGCAGGCAGATCTCTGTGAGTTCAAGGTCAGCCTGGTCTACAGGACCTAGTTCTGGGACAGGTCCCAAAGCTACAGAGAAACCCTGTCTCGAAAAACCAAAAAAAGGGGGGGTTTAAAAAATTATTGTGTGTGTGTGTGTGTGTGTGTGTGTCTGTGTGTTTACAGTTTTCTTGATGGAGCACATACCACCGTGTGCTGTAGAGGACAACTTGTGGGAGTTGATTCTCTCCCTCCACTGTATGAGTTCCAGGGATCCACTCAGATCATCAGACTCCAGCAAGTTCTAATATACCGTGTGTGTGTGTGTGTGTGTGTGTGTGTGTGAGAGAGAGAGAGAGAGAGAGAGGGGGGAGGGAGAGAGGGGGGGGGTCAGGGGCATACAAAAAGAAACGGAGAGATGGTTCGGCAGGTAAGAGCATTTGCTGCATAGCCAGGCCCTGAGATCAGATGCTAGCACAAAAGCTAGATGCGGCTGTCTGGGCATCTGTAGCTTCAGCGCTCTGTGGACAGACAGGAGGATGAGTGAGGCTTGCTGACTGCCAGCCTAGCTCAGGTTCAGTGAGAGCCTCTCAAGGGACTGGGACAGTGACAGAGCAGAACACCGGACGTCCTCTGGCCTCCTTGTATATACGTATGCACACACACACACACACACACACACACACACACACACACACACTGGCCTCCTTGTATATATGTACGCACACACGTGCACATGCACACTGGCCTCCTTTTATATATGTATGCACACACATGTGCACACACACACACTGGCCTCATTGTATTATGTACACACACGTGCGCACATACACACTGGCCTTCTTGTATGTATGTGCACACACATGTGTGCACGCACACATACACACGCTGGCCTTGTATGCAGACACAAGCATGCATACACACTGGCATCCTTGTATATATGTATGCATGTATGCACACACACACTGGCCTCCTTGTTTATATGTATACTTCTGTAGTGAGGAGCTGCAGGCAGGCCTGCTTTTCGTCCCGCCCGGCTCCCGCATGGTTAGCTTTACACCCGAAATAACAACACACAAATTGTATTCATTTAAATACTGCCTGGCCCATTAATTTCAGCCTCTTACTCACATCTTGACTAACTCATATCTAATAATCTCTATAACACCACGAGTGGTGTCTTACCGGGAAAGATTCAGCACATCTGGCCTGGTGGCTGGCTTCATCGCATCTGTCTCCTTGAGGAGAGGCATGGCCGTCTGCCCCAGAGAGGTGAGGCATGGTGATTTATCTCACTTAGGAGAGGCGTGGCATCTGACTGAGCCATCTACCTCACTTCCTTCTTCCTGTTCTGTCTACTCCACCCACCTAAGGGCTGACCAAGGCAGTTTCTTTATTAAAACAGAAGACCTTCCCACATCAGTATACATGTATGCACACACATGTGCACATACATGCTGGCCTCCTTGTATATATGTATGCACAGACACACATACACTGACCTCCATGTATGTGTGTGTGTGTGTATATATATATATATATATTCATGTATGCACACACACACTGGCCTCCTTGTATATATGTATGCACATACATGCCCACATACACACTGGCCTCCTTATATATATGTATGCACACACATATGCTGACCTCCTTATATTTATATATATATATATACATGTATGCATGTATGCACACACACTGTCCTCCTTGTATATATGTATGCATGTATGCACACACACACACTGACCTCGATATATACATATGTATGTATGTATGTATGATGTATGTATGTATTTATGTATGTATGCCTGTATGCACATACACACACACTGGCCTCCTTGTATATAAGTACATACGCACAGTGACCTTGTATATGTGTATACACACTTACACACACATATACACACTCATACACTCTCACACACACTCTACCTCACATCTCTGCAGCTTTGGAGATGTGGTAAGTGTGGTGGGTTGTGGTTTTCATGGTTCCCACCTCAGGTGACAGTCATACTGATCATTGTGCCCCTCGGGGCAAGTAAAACCGCTGGGCATTGAGCGCCAACCTTCCCTTTCCATAGCGAGGACTTGCATTTTTTCCCTGCTACTTTGATGAAATGTTTTTGACTCTTTTGTTTGTTTGTTTGGTTGGTTGGTTTTACGTTTTTGGCTAGCAAATGGGATGGGCACAGTTTGCTGAGAAAATGGATTACGGGAAAGCTGGTATTTAGAGATCCAGGGACATGTATTATGGGAAAGCTGCCCTTACCAGCAAATGGTAACTATAAAATATCCCTGGTGAATAATCTATACGTATCCTTTTGTATGTCAACAACTTGGTTCCCATTAGAAACTGTGTAGGGCATGTGTGACTTTTCAGTCAGTTACATAGCTTATGCTTGGAGACTATCTGGTAAGGCTTTAATGGAAGGTAAGCTTAAATTCAGTCATAAGAGCCAGCCTCGTGAATTTTAGCCAGCAGAAAAGTACATATGCAAAAGTTGGAAGAAAACTGGGGCTTCTTGGACGTCAGCGATGAAAGAGAAAATTAAATCCTAGAGAAAAGAAAATTGGAAAGGAAAAGTATCCCTAAAGGATGTGAGTAGGAAACCTGCATTTGTAGATCTTGCTTGTCTTGAATGTTGGGTGAAACATACATCTCACTAGAGCAGACAAGAAGAGATTATATGAACTTGCCTTGGGCCTGTTGGTGCAGGCTCTACCGCTGGACCCCACCTTTGGTCACACGATCCATTTTCCCATTGGAAGAACATTAAAGTATCTTTGGGCTATAACTACCCAGTTTGGTGATATAAATACATAGTCTGCTTAAATAGTTCTTGCCAGTTTTTAACGTACTCTTGGGCTGAGGCTACTTAAAGATAAACAGAACAAATCTGGTGGAGTTAAAAAAAAAAAAAACAGCTTCTACACACCTATCAAATTTTTAGTAAAGCTTCCACATCATTTAAAAATATATTCAAGAGCCAGGCAGACAGCTCAGTCAATAGAGTAGTAATCTGAGTTAAATACCTAGAGCCCGTGTTAAGAAAGAAAGAAAGAAAGAAAGAAAGAAAGGAAGGAAGGAAGGAAGGAAGGAAGGAAGGAAGGAAGGAAGAAAGGAAAGAAACAAAGGGGTGGGGGCAGGTGTGACAATAGACAGCACTTGTAATCTCAGCATTAGGACCACAGAGACAAGAGCATCCTGGTCTCTTACTTTACAGCCAGCCTAGCTAAACAAGTAAGAGACCCTATCTCAGAAAACAGGGTAGACAGTGACTGAGAACAACACCCGAGATTGTTCTCTGGCCTCACACATACGTGTATGCATGCAGGACCATGCACACACACACACACACACACACACACACATACACACACACACACAGTGCTAAAAAGCAGCAGAATGTATAGCTGTTTCACAAACATGATGTCACCACACCTAGAGTTTGTGTTGTATGACTGCAGAGAAATTAAGAAAGATCTAGAAGTCCTTGTGTTTTCCTTTCCACCTGTGCTTTTAGCCGCCTAAGCTCAGCATGTGTAGAGTTACGACCACGAAATAGAAGGGCAGCCGAGACTAGTTCTCACCGTCATGCCAGTGAGACCAGGGTAACACAGTGAATGAGGATGATGATTTGCTTTTTAAAATACTTGCGAGGTTGGCTTTTATTCCACTTTAATAAAGAACACATTTGGGTAAAGGAAACTTTTGGTGTATGCAGTAATGCGTTTATCAGCTGGGTAATCTGGTGTAAATGACTTTTAATAATTTAGCTTTCTGTTTAATAAAAAGTTTATTTTTAGGTTTAATTGCTTGCTAGGGGAAAATTGAGAGAAATTTGCTTAGGGCATGTAACTGAGCATCAGGCTAGTTGGCTTCACCAGGGAAGTACTATAACTGAAAAGCTTCTAGTGCATCCCCGTGTGTCTCTCAAGCCTCTGAACCACCATGAGAGCAATGACAGTCAGTGGGAATTCATATCATATTTATTAATATATGTGCACTATATAGGTATAGAAAACACCGTAAGTACTCATTAAGTAAATTGATACTTAAATATATACGTCATTTCAAATGAGCCAAAGCCATTTCTGTTTAACCGAAGCCTGATACTTAGACACGACTAGATGTTGTATAAAATAAGAAAACAGGCGTGTTGATTTCCACTACTTAGTTTTGTGTAAGGCACACACTATATTAAGTGATTTTCTTGAGGTCTGGGGAAATGGCTCCATACGTAAAGCATTTGCAGAGCGAGTGTGAGGACCCGAGTTCTGGTCCCCTGCTCTTGTGTCGACTGGACGTGGTAGCGTCTGCCACTGCAGTGCTCTTGCGGTGAACCGGGAGGAGGAAATGGGAGGATCCTCAGACATGAGAGCCTGCTGGACTGTGAGGAGCAGGGGGCCTGCCTCAGACAAGGTGGAAGGGAGGAGGGTGAACACCCAAGGCTGTCCTTAGACCTTCACATGTCCTTAGACCACGTGTGCCATGGCGTGTCTACATGTGTCTACATGTCACACACACACGCACGCACGCACATGCACACACACACGCACGCACAGACACACACGCATGCACGCACACGCACGCACGCACACACGCGCGCACACACACAGATTTTATTTTTTAAAAGCTACTTTCTCATTGCTAGGCAGATAAATCATAGCCTCGCAGAACCTGGTGAGTTTGCTTATTGTTTGTTTGGTGCGGGGAGGAAACTTTTAAGGAGCGAGATTCTTATATTTAAAAAAAATCAAAAATCTGCAAAATCAACGGATCCTACTTTCAGCTTCAGTTTCCTCTTCTGTCCTGCTGCAGCTCTGGTCCCCTTAGTACCGTGTGACGGCCACAATAGTGTGACAGGTAGACTCAAACTCAGCGGGAGAGGAACTGGGTTTTGGCTCCTCCGAGTAGCTGGATGCCTTGTCTGTGAATTCTTTCCCCGGGAATTTGAACATCCAGTGTCAGGGCCAGTATGATTCCCAGCCAGGGCCCCTCGTTGGGTCAGTGGGTTTCCCCTGCTGCTTGGGATGGAACCCGTGCCTTGCTCATGCTACCGCTGAGCTCCACCCCAGACCGGGTGATTTTTCTCCTCTGGATGCCTGAGCTGTTCTGTAAAATCACCTCTCCCTCTTATTCTTGCAAAATGCAAGCTTACAGAGTTCAAGATAAGATTTTAAAATGTGAAACCTACGCAGATTGCGTGACTGGGCTCTTGCGTGTGGATACAATCCCTGGACATCAGCCTCCGTGAGGCACCGGCTTCTGCAGGTGCTCTGGGCAAAGGTTCCTCGGCCCACTGTGTACAGAACTAGGCTGCATTAAATCAGGCAGACGGGCAAACCTCTGAGGCTAGGGTTTAAACTGACAGTAAAATAAAAAACAAAACAGCACATGGTGACAATCTAAAGCGGTGACCGCTGATGCCTCTCTGGCATCAGGGAAATCGGCCACATGCCGGTATTTTCCTCTTCTTCTTTCCCTCTGTAGTCCCCAAAAGATGCCACTGAAAGCGACTACAGCGACTGAACCCTCTTACGTTACCAGCTCTGAGCATGAGCTTATGGGGTTCCGCACCCTCAGCATCAGCATCTTCGCTGTGTCAGCCGGGGAACGCTCCGCAGTGAGGGACACATTCCCTATCGTACAACTGCTTAGAGCTGGAAAGAGAAACTGTCCATCGTGGCTCAGAAACCGAATGGGTTATCTTACTTAAAAGTTTTTAAAATGTCGCATGTGGCTACTTATTGATTCATCCTGCTTTGGCGACTGACGGATCAGTGTTGGTTCTGCATGAAAATCCTTAATGCTCTGTAAACAACCACGGCGAGCCCTAAGCATAGTGGTGGTGAAGGCTCAGGCTTGGTCTGGGAGGATCAAGTCCTCTTAAGAACTGGGGTATGACGCCATTGTTTCCCTCTGGAGAGTCTGGGTTATCTCGACTTCTGCGGGTCTTGACTGATTCGCTTGGCTTTGGGGGAACTTCTGAAATGCTCACAGAGTTCTGGCTTTGGCAGAAGAGCTTAGTGGCAGAACCTCTGGATTTGCCCTTCCAGATTCTTCCCCGGCCTTTTTGTCCTTCTTTTGGTATGGCACTTGGTCTCTTCGTCTGACTTGCATCCAGCCCCTGGACTGTGAAAGAATGTTTCTTGAACCACTGTAGTGCAGGCAAGACCAGCTAACAGGCTGAGATAGTTCATTCACACACTAACACACCGCTTTGTAGAGCCATTGCCTCTCCTCCCCACCCATGAGAGTCACCACCGAGTTGGCCATGAAGGGCCCAGAGCCTGCTAGAAATACAAGCATCTTCAGGCAAGCTGGCTTTTCCCAGTGGATCCTGCTTTTGTCCACGGACAGACATGAGGGGAGGGAAAGGTGGGTAGAGGAGCCACATGGCTGTCCTTCCCAGAGTGACACCGGGCACTCAGGTCTCTGTGTAAGGGCAGAGAATACAGCTGCATACTCTCCTTAGGACTCTCACACCCAGCCCCATGTCTCATTTACAGAATTAGAGCCTTCCCCTCAGTTCTGTCTTCGGAGCCACCATCAGTTGCAGAGAGAATCAGAATCTTAGGGAAGAAGCTGGATTCTGGCCACTAGAGGTTCCTTCCCTCGGGTCTTCTGTGCAGCCTGAGTTCAGCGAGGTGTAAGGCCCATCAGCATTTTTTAGGAACCTGCATCCTCATGACACTGTGTTTGAGTGTCCCTTGCCTGGTCACCTGTCACCTCCCTTTGTAGTCATGTCTGCTCAGCACAGTGGGCAGGCTCCCCTGGGTCTCTCTCCCTGGTTCCCAGTTCCCCAAGCAGACTGGAGTACTCAGCAGTGTACACTCCTGGGAGGAGACTGGATGCAGGCCTCCCTCCGCCGGTCCTCGGATGCCCCCACCCTGTGTTCTCCTGTGATGCCTGTTCCTCTCCCAGCTCTGCCTCTGACTTCCCTCAGGCTGGTGCTATCTCATGTGTGGGCTTTTTCCATTGCTTCTCCTGCTCTCAGCCTCCTTAATGGTCTCTGACTCAGGTTCCCCTTCCCCAGCTGCCACAGTAACCCTCTAAACCTGCTTCTCGCTGAGAAAAGGGCCTCCCTCATCCGCCCTAGGCCAGCCTTCATCGTGACCTGCTGCCACACTGTGGTCCCTGCTCCTCAGTGCCATGCCCAGCCACCCACTAACCTCCCCTCTCTTCGTCTCCCCGTCCGAGCTCACTGCCCAGTCTGGTTAGCCGACCACTCCACAGACTTCCTCAGACAGCTTTGCCCAGATGACCTACACCCCCTCCTTAGGGATTTTGCTCAGCTGTCATGTTGATAGCTAAAGCTCTAGGGCCATCCCAGCCAGCACCCAGCTGCACCTTTCCCTCCCCCAGGACCGGATGCTTGCAGAGACAGTCACACTCTGACGCAATGCCAAAGGAGTATGGCTTTTAAGTGCTCCCGAGTAGGTGTTCTGGGCAGTGAGGGAGGCCTTTGGTTTTCCCTTGGGTATGGGTGTACTTCTGCCACTACTCATGGGTTCTTTCTCTGTGTGTGTGTGTGCGTGTGCGTGTGTGTGTGCGTGCCGTGTGTGTGTGTGTGTGCGTGCGTGTGTGTGTTATATGCACACATACATAATATGCATACACACATATATTTAATATGTATGTATGTACATATGCATGTATGTGTACTCGATTTTGTAGTCCCAGCCTGCTGGAGTTTACCACCATTCCCCATGTACCCCCAGACTGAGCGATCTGTGTTGGATCCATGTCCCATGTGTGTCCCATGTGCACATCATCCCACCCCTCCCACTGTCCCCTCCCCGCTCTGTTATCCTAGCTGCTCACTGACCCTGTATCCGCAAAGTGGTCTCCTGTGCCACGATGAAACTTTTGGAAAACCCAATCCATCTGCCACATTCTTCCATCACAAAGTAACGCCCGAGGACAGACATCAGGAGCAGAGGCCAGATCGAAGCCAGCCCAGGGCGAACCTTCCTAGCTGAACCTGGGGAGCTCCCATGTCAGTCAGGTACTCCTGGTGCTTTGAGGGTGACCTCAGATGTCTGAGCCAGGCTATCAAAGTCGCCTGCGTCCACCCGAGGGCAGTTCTTGGGAAATCTGCTCTGGACAGGTGCGTGAAGACGCAGCAGGGGGCCCGCTTTTGAGTGCCCTTCGGGCGGGAGTCAGTCCTGGAAGGGGAGAAGGAGGCAGAGTACAAGACCACAGCGTTAGAAGCTGAGAGGTGCCTATCAGGGCAAGTCTGGGGGAGTGCGGAAGGCAGGGTTCACCAAGCACCCCAAGTCCATCAAGCATAGGATGGAAACGGAGGGAGGCGGTGCAGCCGGGAGTGCAGGCTTTGGGTCCGACTTGCTCTTCTGGGCCCTTCAGTTCTGTCTCCGCATGGATTCCAGCTGCCTGCCTCAGCCTCCCTGACTGGCTGGGCTGGCTTAGCTTTTCCTGATATGCTCACTGACAAGTATTACTGTTGTGTCCACAGTAGGTGCCTGTCCGCTGAGGTCATCGCAAGTCTGAGGGGCAGAGTCAGTGCTGACAGGTCTCCTTACCTTGCTCAGCCTCAGTGGGGCGGCGGGAAGTGGTGGTATATCCCAGCAGGCCTTGACTACAGAACAGAGTAGACCATTTCCACATGCCTGTCACTGGGAAGCCACGGGGTAGGGAGTGCATAGCCAGCCTTTCTCTCCTCTCAGATTGCTCCTTACTGCAGTCCCTCGAGAGCCAGGGTGCACTGGACTGGGACTTGCCTCCTTCCTGCAAACCCTCCTAGGCCATGTCCCTTGGCGGCCCCACAGGCCCAAAGCCTGAGAGGAGGCAGCCGGCTCTGGGAGGCCCCCACGCACACGCCTCCTCACCAACAAGGCCTGGGCCTTCAGGGAAAATGCTCTTCTCCTCTTTGCCGTCAGGCTTGGGGCTGACAATTAAGCCACTGAAAAAGGAACAATTCACAACAGGCCTACACAGAGAAGTCTTTTCATGCCACAAATGGCGGAATCGTCCCCGTTGGCACCATTTATGTCTTGAAAACGGTCAAGAAACCTTGCTCAGAAAAGGGTGTTTGGCTATTCTGTAGAAAGCATCCTGAGAGAGCTCATTGTTTCCAGCTGTGAGGGGGCCCTAGACCAAGACCAAGAGTTTGCTCAGTGGGGGACTGGGAGCTCACTGACACAGTGATTGTCACTCTGATTGGCAGAGCCTTGGTCATTGAGATTGTTAGCTGGGGAGGCTGCAGTCGGGTGACAGGCTCTGCTCAGCCCCAGAACGTCCCATGGAGGACACAGCGGCCTGTGTGGCCAGGGAATCCAAGGTTGTCTTGGCTTAGTGGCGGCTTGACATCACAGTGCCAAAAGCCAGCGTGGAAAGGACAATGGCTTCTGGCCTGTGTGCTCTATCCACTCACAGAGACAGCTCACAGACACCCTTTGAACCTCATACAGCCATGTTGGTCTGAAGGCATCTTCAGAGGGACCTGGTGTGATTTTTAAAGATGATCTCTGCCTTCAGGAGTCAGAGCCTCTGAGAAGCCCCACCTTGGCTTATCTGCTCCCCGCTTGGCTGATTATTCGAAGTCAGGTCTCCTTTGCAGTACCAGTCCTGCCCTACTAGACTGTTGGAGAAACAGGGGTGTCTGGAATGTAGGGCCCTAAGCAGGTCAGAGTCATACCTAGTCACTGGGCCAGGGTCAGGGACATCCTGTGAATTGGGAATGTCCAGAGGTGTGCTCTGTGTCCCTTGGCCAACTGGCCACCTGGTCCTTGAGCAGCAGCATCCAAGACAGAAGGAAGCTCCTCCCCTCCCCCCGCTCATTATCACTGCGGTGTTAACTTTGCAGCATTGTCTGGGCTCAGTGCCTGACTGAGTGTTTCTGTTTTATCTCCATGACCACCCATGCATTTTTGCAAGTGAAGAATCCGGCCCAGAGTGGGCAGGCCAACGGCTCAAGGTGGCATTCTTTTTGCCATCCTGCTTTCTGAGGCTTTGACTCCACAGGGTCTCAGCCAGGAGTCCAGGCCCCTCCACACCACCCACTCCAGGTGCTTCTGAGTCATGAGCTGTGAGGGGGGAAAGGAAGGATGGAGTCAGAGGTGTGGTGTGCTCCCGGCCCTCGTTCCCCATACCTGCCTTCTCCCAGCTGGGCTAGCGGGCCTTGGTAACCATCCATGCACTCCCCAGACCCCACTCCATTCTGTCTGACGTATAAATGACTCATTTCCTCAACTTCTCCTTTTCCTTTGCTTATTAGAAGAATAAACATCCTGCCCAGAGATTTTATGTCTGCCTCGATTAAATGTTCCAAAGACTATCAGAACTATACATGTGTATGTATATGTAGGTGGGTGTGTATATGTATGTATACACACACACACACACACATATCCTGTTTCAGCAAAATCTGTAGCTATGTACCCTCAACCCTGGAAATGGGCTTGGATGGCGTCAGCACCCAAGTTCTATGTCTTTCCACAGTCTTAGCCAAAAGAGGTTACAAAGAAATGTGTCTTAGTTTTCTTCTTACTGTGACCAAAGATCCTCAAGAAGCAACTTCAGGGTGGAAAGCTTTATTCTGGCTCATGGCTTGGAGGGGTGCAGTCCATCATGGTGGCGAAGGCATGGCAGCAGAATCGTGAGGCAACCACTTGCTCACAATGTATCCCCAGTCAAGACAGCTGCTCACAATGTATCCACAGTCAGTCTAGAAGCAGTGATGATGGGTACTGAGCTCACTTTCTCCTTTTAATGCATCTGGGACTCCGGCCTATGGAATGGCCCTGTCAGCATTTATGGTGGGTCTTCCCATCTCAACTAACCTCACTTAGATAATTACGCACAGACATGTCCAGAGGCCTTCAGTGATTAAGTTGACAATCAATATTAACCTTCACAACTGAAGAACAGGGTAATGCTTTGGGGTATACAATGTCTGTCACCCCTGGTTTCTCATAACCATGTGAGCAAAATGAGAACACGAAGCAGATGGGCAGAAACTTGGGGATGGCAGGGGCACTGACTGTAAGCCTCCAAGCAGGCCATAGCTCCTGAACTTATTCATGCAATAGCACATGCCTTAATTTAGATGCCTGGGGCTACATCCTGCCTGTACCACTTCCTCGCTGCTGTGTGTCTTTGGGCAGATAATTGAACCTCTCAAAAAAAATTCAAATTTTGACTCTGTAAAAGAGTTTGGTTGTCACCCCGAGAAGCGTGCCTAGCATTGTCAGTGGAAATAAAGGGCTTGTTTCTAGGAAGGGCTATTCAGAACAAAAGGCTGAGAGAACTTTCCACCCAACAATCCCCACTTCACATAGACAAAGGCAGTAGCCCTCCTAACCTCCCAAAACCAGGAGAAGTCCCTGCCGGCCACATCTCAGAATTCAGGGAGAATATGTGCCTTAAAGGTTTATTTAATCGGTGTGTGCCATGTGAAGCTCCACAGAGTCTGTTCTGTCTTCTGCTTGTTTTTTCTCAATTGCTTTTTGATAAAGGAGGCTAAGGCAGGTACTGGTTTGTCTTTGGAACCAGGCCTGAGACTCCAGAACCCCTGCCCTCAAATGTTTGTGCACCCTTGGCTGGTTGTTCTTCCTTTGATTACCTGTCCTAGTGGGGGTGGGGACAAAGCTCCACCTGCTGCTGTGTGTGTTTCCCTGGCCCTCTTATAGACACCTGTCCCTTTTCAGAAAGCTCCTTCTGGGCTCAGGCTGTGTATGCCACACCCAGTGGTCTGCTCTGTGCTGCAGCTGGGCTGGTTCTGGCCTGTCACAGCCTCTATCCTATATCTGAAGTCCACAAAGCGGACGTTAGCTGGCACCGGGCGCTTGGCCTACTGTGTTAAATGTGGAGTGTCATTTAGGGACTCACCCAGCCCTCTTGCCCCTGCTGCTCGCTGGTGACACATTCTTAGCCTTGTGTCGGAAGGCAGGATGTGAGTATGTTTCAGGGGACTGGAAGTCCCTCCTAGAGTTGCCAGGCAGCCAACTGTGTGAGCCCTAGCCTGCTGTCATCCTGGCACCCTCATCTCCCTCACACCCACACACTCCATCCAGAGTTACCATTAACTGGAACCCTTCCTCTCTCTCTGGAGCCCAGGCTTCCCAGGTCCATATGTGTCAGGGTCTCCTCCACGCCCCCAGCCACTCATCCTTGCAGGGACGTCTTGCCCATAGGAATGTGTGTTTTGCCTCTTTCCTCTTCTCCTCCCTTGGGCAGCATATTTCCCGTGCTTGCAGTTGTGTGTGTGTGTGTGTGTATGCTTAGGAATTGTTTTTTCTAGCCACCATCAAATGTAATTTACACCAAGCAAGGCTGTGTCCGATACTTTCTGTACTTCACCCCTAAGCCGTCCTGATCCTTGTGGCTCGGGAGTAGAGAAATGAACCCAAGAAAGGTCTGGGGACCATCAGCTCAGGTGAGAGGACCCATTGGAGGTGACTGCGTAGGCGAAAGTGGCTGTAGAAAAAGCCCCAGAGCCCACCTACCTGCCTCTTCTGCCTTCAGGAGTTACTGGGAGCCACTCTTGCTAGGCAGGACAAAGAACTTCTAGGCACATGAAGGACCAGGGCATTTCCTCTCCCCCAGTGGGTGTTGAGCTCTGCTGTGCTGGGTAGGTCATAAGAGCTTGATGTGGCTCCTTAAGGACCTTTGTCGTGGGTGTGGTACCGACACTCTCAGTCCACTGATACCCAATCTTTGTGGAATTATTTGACCTCATTTACTTCTCACTGGAGGAGGAAGTGGAGGGAGGCGCAGAGAGGCTGGTACTGCCTCCCTTCCTGTCCCTTCCTTTTCCCTTCCCTCCGCTCTTCTCCCTTTTTTCCGCCTTTCCTATCCTCATGAACATGCACTGAGCAATTCTCCCAGGAAGAAGCAAGCGTTCAAATCTCTGCCTCACTATAACCCACACAGCTATTTCCAGGTCATCAGCAAGGTGGGGTCTGACACACACCAGGGCCGTCCGGGGATGATGATGATGATGGTTTGCAAGACAGGGCAGAGTTTCTACCCACAGAATGTCTGGGTTTGTTCAGGACAGGGTTGCCGTGTGTAACTGAGGCTCAGCCAAGCAGGTTGGAGGTCTCACCCTGGGACTGAATGGTGTCAGTACCTGTGTGGAGTATGGGGGAGATGAACGGCAACACCGATGGGTGTGGTACCTCTTGCATCTATATCTTGCTGTGAGTTTGGTGACCCAGCAAAGACAAAGGCAGACAGTGGCGTCCGTGCCGGCACAGCGCAATAGGCAGGACCGGCAGACTGTGAAATGGTGGTGGGGATGAGACAGTTAAAGGAAACAGACCAAAGAACGGAACTCAGACAGTAGACCTAGAATTTAGGAGGCCCTAGGCATGGTGGTGAGCGCCCACTTGGGTGGTGGAAATTCAAGAACAGCCTCAGTCAGAGTGAAAAGCTTTGCGGAGCTCCAGGAAGCCCGGTTGCCAGAGCAATCAGAAAAAGAATTCAAGAGGCTAAGGGTGGAGGCCCAGTGTCTTGGTGTGTGCTGTCAGGATTTCAGAGGTGCCACTGACGGGCCCTGTGGCCTGGGAGGGTTCCTTAGAGCCCCTGAGAGCAGCTCTGACCCGCTGTCTGTTCTTTCTGCAGCACCCTCTCCTGAAGCCTGTCCAAGCACCCTTAACTTGTGTGCCTGCCCTGGGGAAGCTCGCAGGAATCCCCAGGCTGTGCTGGCATGGCACACTGTGGTCATAGCCCATGTTTTTCCAGCCCACCCCTTCTCTGATCTCTTCTTCCATTCTGCTGTCTTTACCCCCCCCCCCCCCTGCTTGTTCCCTGCCAGGCTTTCACCACCATGACCATGAAGCTCTTCCTTCCCACCAGAACTCTGCAGTGGGAGAGCTGTTTGCCCCACCTTATGCCTGCGGCTGACTTGGGGGAAAAACGTTCAGGACAGCAACTCCCCATCAGTCCTGACTGCAGCTTCACTAGACAATAGCTTTTTATTACAGCCTCACCCGGCCAGCTGCTGTGGAATTTCTACTCTCAGGGGCAGAGCAACTGGAGAAACCAAGGCAGCAAAATTGCCTAAGCCTAGTCGAGGCAAGTAAAGGAAGAGAATGCATCTTTGGTCCTTTTCCCCAAACCCCACAAGCTGTAGGAGCCCTGGTACAGGAAGCTGCCTCTTCCTTCTGACTGTGTCCAGCCCCACACTTGCTTCTGAGAAGACTACAGATTAGGTCAGGCAGAACTGAGCTGCATGGAAGGAAGGGTCTTCACCGCCAGGCTCACTTTAATCCACTCTTGGGGGATAGGATTAGTTTGCCTCCTGCTTACAGCACTAGCCAGTAGGCTGATGTGAGGGGGGTCAGGGTTAAAAGACCCGCTCTCCAAGGTTCCATCTTGGGTTTCCTGTGGAGTAACAGATAAGCCATCCTGCTGTGGACTGGGGTGTTCCAAGCCAGCAGCACTTTGAAAAGAGTAGACACAATCCTAGGACATCCACTGTGGGGTCACCTCTTTGCTGTCATTTTGCTTCTTCTGCAAAGTAGAGCTGCCACTACCAAAGCTTACCGTAGTGCTTCAGTTGTCACGTTTATATAAACACTACCACATTTGGGTCTGCTGTATCTTCCTTTCAAACAGTGGTGCTTTAATGGCTCCAGCCACTTCGACCTGGCACTGTGTGGAATAGAGTCAGTTTTTGTAATTATGGTGTTGTAATCCTTCACGAGACGCTCAGACAGCCTTCTCAGGCCATGGTGCTGCTGCCACGTCAGAGTGACAACTGATGCCAAGGCCAGGCAAGAGCATCTCAGGGAAGGGAGGACCAGAAGGCCAGGGTGCTGAGAAGACAGAGAAGATCAGAGGAGCCCTCTCCATCCCAGGACACCCCCAGCTGGCAGCCACAACCCTGAGGTGTGGAGTCCACTGGTTTGACTTGTTATCTGGGATTCCTTGACCAAATTAGTCAGAAAGCGGATGCACAGCCTCCTTCCACATGGGCCCCTGCTCTGTGTACCAGAGCTGTGGCACAGGATCCAGAAACCGAGCGTCTTGCACTGTTTTATAGAAAATAAAGCTTGCAAGCCCAGTCTAGAGCTTGTGAGCAAGGCATGTGACAGGAAATGGCTCTTGGCCTGCACTGAGGGTACAGAATGGGAGTTTGAGTCTATGCAAAGGCAGGTGTGACTGAGACAAAAAAGATCGAAGTGTTTGAGCAGCTGCAAATCCTCTGAGCAGTAGAAATGTCCCCAATGCCACAGATTTCCGCTGCAATTACTACAATAAACATTTTCCTATAGAGGATAAAAATTCTGAACTTGAGCAAGGTTACCCATCTTCCATGCTATGGGGATGGTAGGGTTTTTGACTTACCTTAAAAACAAGAAATCATCCCACACCTAAATTACTTAGACCACCAACCAAAAACAAGTTTATAATTCATATTAGCTCTCCCACTGAATATTAATCTCATGTATAGCAATCCAGTTTCCCCGTTAAAGTGGTTTGTTACCATGAGATTTTGGGAGACTTATTTTCGTTCTTCCAAGATGAGCTTAAGGGTCACTGCCTGCTGAGCAGTGGTTTCAATGCTCAAAACAGAGATGAACCCATTGTCCCACCTAGTTAAACGTATACCCCGTTCAAAATTCTGATTCTCTGTATTAACACTGTATTTTGTGGAGAACTTGATACGACTTCTTGGCTTTCAGGAGTCACACACTATTCATGAGTTTATCCGGCCCCTTGCCTAGATGCCGTAATACTGAGGCCAGTGTTCCTGAGAGAAACTGGGCAGAAGAGCAACCTCAGCTGCACTGAGAGATGTCCAGATAGATATTGGATGTAGGAGTTCCATGGCCAACGTTGAATTAGAATGTCAGTTGTCAAGAGATTTTTTCTAAAAAAGGAAAAGAAGTGTGTGTGTGTGTGTGTGTGTGTGTGTGTATGTGTGAGAGAGAGGGAGAGAGAGAGAGAGAGAGAGAGAGAGAGAGAGAGATTTAAGATTTAATTAGCAAGTTAGTTATCTACCACAGATTGAGAATCCCAGCTCTTCCTAGGAAGTGGCAAAGGCTCATGCGTTCTATTAAGAGGTGCCTGTATAATGCAGATTGATTTTAGCGTTAGAATAAATACAACCTAGTAGGAAATAGCAGCCAATGTGCATGTGTATGTACATGTTTCTCCCCAAGCCTGTGGGTGACCCTTGTCCTTGCAGAGTGGTGGCATTTTTACCTTAAGGGGTGCACTTCCCACCTCCCCGCAGGCTGTCATGTCTGCGTTGTTCGTTACCTTGGGTCTGAGAAATTAAAATTTTACGTATATGTGACAATAGTTTCTCAGTCCTAGAAAGCAAGTAAGAAAGCCAAAAGCATCTAGATGAAATGTTGCTGCTTCTAAGGCTCTCCAAAATAGACGGATATAAATGATATTGATTGATACCCATTGATTTTTTTTTCCTAGGGTTTTTTTATTCTGTGGAGTCGGAGGAGGATGTGAGCTGACGGGGCTGGTAGCTTTCTGTTTTTATAAGAACTCCAGCAAATTCTAACATAATGTTTCCTAAACATTCCATGTTTCAGGAAACCTGCATGAGAGAGCGGCACCCATGCATGGGAACAATGCAGCATTCTGCTTTGTCTGCCTATAGGAACTGTGAGCCATGCTCCAGCTAAGAAATGCCAGCCACCTCTTCCTTCCTACATTCCACAACATTAATTATAAGAACAGTGACTTCTGTTCTAGGGCCCAGACTCTGTGTGTTCTCTGTACCTCAGCTAGTCTCTTCCTAGATTCTCCCAAATGGACACATGCTTGCCGAAGGATGAATGAGAAAAACGGTGTGGTCGTGGGTATTTATTTTGTGACACTGCCCACAAGGGCTCACTGGCCTGTAGGCGAGATGCCAGCTACCAGCCCGTGATTTCTCCGTGAAAATGAACCTTTTAGCTCTGTCACCTCCTGGAGAGAGCTGATTTTCCAGCAGTCAGGCTTGATCGGGGTAAATAATTAGAGAGCTGGAGAGGGAAGACATCACCCTAGTGCTGTGTGTGTTGCCGCTAATGCAGCCAGCCCCTGTGACTCTAGGCTGATACAGTCTCAGGGATTTCTCTAGAGGCGGGAGGGGGAAAGATGAGAGGGGAGAAGAAAACTGGAAGGGGGTGAGGGAGGCAGTAACAAAGCCTTGCTTTGCATCGCCTTGAGAGCCAAAGAAAACAGCTCCTTATCTGGTGTAAGGTGAACCTCCATGGACTGCTCCCCCCCTTCTCTTCAGGCATCTGCTTGCTCAGGGCAGTAACCTGGGCATACTGACTTGTTTATACAGCTCTGTTGCTCTGGGCTGTTGAAATGTGCTGGACTCTGGGTTGCTAGGCTGACCACTTCAGGATCAAGCAGACCCTGGAGGGGCTCATAGCTTGGCACTGAACTTTCACAGACACTCAGTAAAAGCCATTTAAAAAAAAAAAAACAGTAATTTTTTTTAAAGTACATTAGCCATTTATTTGTATATCTCTACAGATATCTGCTATTGTGAAACTTACTAGGTTTTATCCTGTCCTGTGTGGTATTTATGGAAACTTTCTAAGGCAGTGAGTGGTTCCCAACCTTTCCAACACTGCGACCCTTTAATACAGTCCCTTATGTTGTGGTGACCCACCGACCAAAAATTATTTTTGTTGCTACAAAAAATGTCCTTTTGCTAATGTTATGAATCATAAGGTAAATATCTGTGTTTTTCTATGGTCTTAGGCACCCCCTGTTTGACCCAGAGGGGTTGAGACCCACAGGTTCTAAGGCTTAGTGAAGAGCTCATGTTTCCTCTGTGTGTGTCTTTACTGAGGAGGAGTTGTTTAAGCAGGCCAATTTGATTTACTGGGAAATAATAATTGGACTAATGGTGTCTTGCTACTTATGAGAAAGATACAGTTATTAGTGAATAATAGGAAATAGAATACAACCTAATTAAAATCATAACCACCACATAGTTGTATAATTACAAGGACTCCTTAATAAACAGGACCAATGCGGGAAGATGTATGAAAGAAAAAAGCTGTAACTTTGGGTACCTCACCTCAGCGGCGTGGAAGACCCCCTAGAATCAAGACAGGTAGCGGCCGGCCGGTCTCTGATTTACTCATCACAGGTCTCAGAATTAGTGGGCCTTGGTGCTAGAACTTCCATGAAGCTGTGTGATGAAGGCTACTTCAGTCACCAACTCAGCAGGCCCTGCTGGGTCCTAGGTTTATACCAGGATAGTCTAGGCGCATCTAGAGAGCATGTCAGCCACTGCCAAGAGCTTAGCATTGGCACAGGTCAGTGTTTGTCTTGTGTGTTCAGAGCACACTTCCTGTATCGAGACTTTTCCTCCCTCCCTTCCTTCCTTCCTTCCTTCCTTCCTTCCTTCCTTCCATCCTTCCTTCCTTCATTCCCCTTCCTCCTCCTCCTTCCTCCTCCTCCCTCTCCCCATCTTGTCCTTCTCCTTCTTCTGCCCCCACTAGTTTATTAAGAAGCAGTTTGTCTTAGAGCTAAAAACAGCAATAGTTGGTTGGTGTTAACCACCTACTTAACCAGCCTAGAACCTTCCTCCCCCTCCCCCTCCCCCTTTCTCCTTTCCTCCTCCTTCCACCCACCCTTCCCCTCTCCTTCCCTCACTCCTCCTCCCTCCCTCCCTTCTCCTTCCTTTCTTTCCTTTCTTCCCTCCCTCCTTTCTTACTCCCCTTCCTCCTCCCTCCTCTCCTCTCCTCTTCCTCCTCCCTCCCTCCCTCTCCCCTTCTCTTCCTCTCTACCTCCCTACTTCCCTGCCCCACACCTTAGGGGCTTCTCAAGACTGCTCCGAGGCTGCGAGGTGTCAGAGGACTGGCCACTAGCAAAGCGGTCCTGGCAGGAAGGTATGCGCACGGGGGGCATGAAATGTGAGAGAGACCACCATGCTCTCCGGTAGGGCATTGAACAGGCATCTGGAGAACCCGGGAATACTTGTCGCGGAACATCGGTCTCTGTGTCCTGGTGTCATCAGAGAAACCTCAGAGGGAAGCAGTGTGCGGAACCCATGCTCCCTGTGCGCCAGCGGGTCGGGCCCTGGCGGGCAGTGTCTTTGTCTGCCTGAGCCCTGCGCTGTGCTTCCCATTGATTTTTGGCGCCGCGGGAGTTGGGGGCCCGGCCACTGGCGAGTGCCCGTCCACATGAGGCGAGCTCGCTGCAGCTGCGGGGTTCCTCTAACTTCGAATTTCCTTATTACACACACAAAAAGAGGTTCCTCCTGCATCCGATGGAGTCATTCCATCTGCTAATGACGCGGACCGGTAAGTAGGAGCCGCGCTCCAGTGGCCAGCTTTGGGGCTCTGCTGTGCGCATCGGGCATACAGGGAACCCAGCAGGTGAAGGTGCAGGACGTCATCTCCTTCACTTGGCAGGGTGAGCTCGCCCCTCCCCCAACTTCTCTGGGGGCATTTTTTCCCCTGAGAGTAAAGTCCCTGCTCCCCAAGCATCGCAGGTGCCTTTCTGGAGCTCAGTCCCAGGCAGAGGCTGTGGCAGGACAGGGTAGCTCTGCCTGCCCATCTAACCTGGAGCCCGGCTTGACATTTGCAGGCCGAGTTAAGGATTTTGTAGATCTTACGGACGCGGTGTGTTTTATTTTAGGTATTAGGCAGTCCAGGATGTATGGGAGGGCACTTCTCAGGAACGTTCATGACTAGAAAAGAAAGACAAAGGTACCGCCCAGCCTTCCACGGTCTGGTGACCAGACGTATGTTGCTCTATGAAGATTTAATTAGGGGGAAAATACACGCACATATGTATATGTGTTTATATTTACTGTATATTTTATATTATTTTATTATATATATATATATTCTCTGAGATTGCGTGGATTCCTGTATGTTTAAGATGCGCACAGCTCAGCAATCCCCTCCCCACAACATTTGACAAGTAACAGCCTCTGGACCGTCATGTAAAGATTGGACAAGGCACCGTGTGCTTCTGTTTAGGGATGAAACCTAGGTTGGGATGGGCATTCTGCACAGTTTAATAAGGTGTGTGGAAACGAACGTTGGGTTTCATTGCAAAAGCTGCTCCCAGCAGTGACAGCAAAGTGGGGCTTGAGTTGTTTGCTCCCCTTTATCCTAGCTCGGACTTGGTCTTCACCTTGCCAGGCTCGCAGCTGTCTTCTCCTCCATCCAGAACCACATCATTTAAAGTAAAATAATCCTCTTTTGTCACCTCCAAGGTCTCCGCTATGTCTGTAACTTGGCCTGGACGGCGCTACCGATTGGGTTGGCTACTTTACGGGAAATTGCAGTCTGGCTCAACATATATCATGCCCCACCCCAGCCAAAGCATCTACATTGTTTTAAGAGATTATTTTTAGGCCACTGAACACTTAGCAGAAGTATCTTTATAGATTCTGATAAAGCTATTTTTAGTTTCAGCGCAATGAAAGCTCGCTCAAACCAGCTGGTTCTAATCGATCTTTCTAACCAGATATATTTATATTGTTAACTGTTAAAGAGTTGTACACGCACTGTACGGCATAGCTCATCTAATAAAATAGACATTTCACTATGTAAAATACCTCTCTAATTTTAAACACTTGGAATGCGTTTGTCGTATTTGGAGAAGAGGCTCCGCCGAAGACTGAATTAGGCCCAGTAGCATTTGTTCTGGGTTTACATTGCCTGCAAACTCACTCTGTATTCTACCCAGCATTGTGCCTATCACTTTTTAAAATGATCTGCTAACATGTGTTCAGCCTTTGTTGTATTAAGATAGATGATGGCGTGTGCATATGTACACGTGTGATTTACTCTGTGGGTAGAAATGACAGCCATCCGGGCGGCCATCAGGAAGTGGCTGCTGATGAGGAGAAGGGGGTGAAAAGTCACCCGGAGCGGTATCGGTGAGTGATAAGGAGCCAGAAAGCCCCCTTCGCCGTAGCTGTCCCACGGGCTTTCCTGGTGGAGCGCTGAAGAAAAGACACAAAAACGGGACATTTATTGAGCAATAATATGCTGTTTTCGTTTTGCTTATTTAACTACGAAGTTGTCGAAAGGCCCTTATGGTCAGCAGAAAATCACCCTAAGATGAACGCTATGTATGTGGCCTTAGAATGAGCTGGTTCTCAGGGAGCATCACTTGTAGACTGAGTTGCCGGTGTTAGCTATGGAAAGCCAGCATAGTAGACATGGAAGGAGTGTGGTGTCTTTAGGCCTGGTGTGTGGAAAGCTCGTTACGTGTGTGTCTGAATCACTACACTGATGTGTTGCACGTGGAAGGAGTGTATAGCGTTCACAGCAATAATACGCTTATTGTAGTGAGCCATACAAGCATCTTTTTGAGGGCCTGAGGAGAACAAAACCTTACAGGAGACTCCAGGAAGGAAGGAGGAAAGGGAAGAAGGAAGAGGGGGAGTTGAAATGAGACTGAGATGCCTCCCTTCGGTACAAGAGATACTGTAGCTTAAAATGTGGGTTTTGTAAGGGAGCAGACAGACCGTGGGGACCCCGTTGTTAAAGTGGGCAGACCGTGGGGACCCCGTTAGTGGCACTCTCCGTGTGTGGCCTTTGTTCATTGTGGTGCAGTTGACTCTTAGTCCCTGGGGTCTATAAAAATCTTTTACTTATGGCCTGAATTCTATTGTGTTCTATAAAATACATACACACAAACACACATTCATTAAACAATAGCCTGGCTATTATGTCCTCATAGAGTCCTCTTTAGATCAGAAAAAAAAAATCATTCCAAACCCTAAAAATAAAGTTTCTTTCAGTCTCAGAAATATTTGAGGCAAACATCCTAGCCCTACCTAATGTTAAGCCAACGTTTCAAATCATCACAAAGTAAAAAGCACTCCGTCATTTTGGTGACTAATTAACAGGGATACGTTAATATGAAAGGCTGTGTGTTGTTCCGTGGTGGTTGCATCAGCGATCTGGGAAATCAATTCCAGAAAATCCTATTGATTTCTCATTTATTAGGGGTGGCATGGAGAATATTAGAAATTATTTTATAGATATTTTACTGGCTCATGAGTCTATTTTTTGTGTTTTTAACCATAGCTAAAAGTAAGACAGGACACTTTGAGGGGGTTTTGGTGCTACCCTCATGTTTACCAGGAACTGGGTGGCGGGAAGATCAGAGTTCAAGTCCCAGAACCCAAGTTAAAAGCCCAAGGCTGGTCACGCACACCTGTGATCGTAGTACTGGGAGTCCAGCTTACTTGCTGAGTTTCGGGCCACGAGAGGCCTGGTCTCAAAACACAAGGTGTGTGGTGTTTCTGCAAGATTGACTCTGGTTCCCCCCGACAGAGGGTGGGAGGAGAGGAAGAGAAATTGAACAAACGAGGCTCTCAAAAGCAATGGGATCTATGGTCCCTTTGTGATATAAACTGTGGGCCGGTGGCTCTTCTACTCCCTGAGCTGGTTGACTGATGTTAACAGTTTGACATGTCTTGGAAGACTATAACCAGGACTTAATTCCTAAAAAGCCCCAAAGGCTCAAAGCAGCCAGTGCCTTGTGGATTCGCAGTGGGCAGCTGTGAGTGTCTGACTCTTCTCCCCATGCCCACTGGGTGATGGGCAGTCATGGCTTCTGGGATCTGGTGAGGGATGGAGAGTCATGTCATCCCTCAGATTTCTGCACCAGTCTCCAGGTGGCAGAGGGGTAGCAACTCACCCTTTGTGCTTCAAGGATGACCACAAGGTTAAAGTGCATAGTGAGGTCAAAGAGCACAGCCTCACTAAGACGCCTTTGAGTGTTTAGACAGTGGAAGATTTTAGACATTGAGTGGTGATAGTCCCTTGGAGTGTCTAAGAGAGCATGCCAAACACAGCATCCTAGATGAGACTCCACAGCCTAAAGAGAAACTTGTGACATATTCTTACACATATTTAAAGCATAACCTTCACACCAATGCAGAGCTACCAGAGACAGCTTAGTGGAGTGTGGCAGGGGAGAAAAGAACCATGTGCAGAGCTGGTCTGAGTGCTAATTTGGGCTTAGGGATTGACCAGGGCGAATCCCACCGATCCCTCAAGTCCTTAAGGCCACAGCACTGCACGAGGAGACCCACCCCAGTCTCCTCTTAAACAGACCTCTCTTTCTGTCTTCCAAGAACCCCAGAGGCAGGAAGAGGAATGGGATGGAGAGGAAAACGATCCTGCCAAGATCCTTTCCCCACTGTGTCATCTTAAGTGGCAGAGCAGGTGATCTCTGTCTCTCTCCATGGGGAGGGGATGTGCATGTTAGCAGAGCAGGGGACTCTAACACACAGTGGAAGGGGAGCTGGTACATGAGTTCCCTGTGCCGGTGGGAGGCAGGACATGACAAGGGCCTTCCCACAGAACCTCCACCACCAGATCTCTCGAGATCAGCTCCTCCCGGAAGATACCACCCTTTTTCTCAGTGATGATCCCTAGGACAGGCTTCAGGCTGAGCTGCATCCACCTATGTCCAACATACAAAATCGCAAACCGTTTCTAATCTTGCCTCTTTCTTCACAAGGCAACCAAATCATATAATCCCCCTGCCTCAAGATGTACCGATGCCTTTCTAAGAGCTGATCCTGCCTCTCGTGGTTCTCCTGGAATCTCCCGCTTCCTCCTACGATGTCCTGTATCTCACCAGCCATCTTAAGCCTCAGAACCCTTGCCCTGGCCAGCGTCGTCCATGGGTGACTCCTTTGCACCGTTCGGGCCTCAACTCAAATGTCTCGTCCTCAGACAGGCTCATGTTGTATCTACAGGACATCTCCCCGGTCCCATCGTCCTGTTTTGTTTCCTCCATAGTACTTTAACCTGGCGCAAACCCAGCTTCCACTTGCCTGTTCCCCTGTTGTCCCTCCTTCACGGTGGTGGAGAAAGATGGCCTTATTCTGTTTTGTGCCTTCCACCCAGCACCAAGCAGGCGGTTAGTGTTTGCTAATGGACGCATTGGGCACTTAGTGCACGCCCTGAGTCCTCACGGGTGCAGCTGAGCAGAGCCTAGTGACGGCTCTGGCCGCTTCCTGCAGGTGCAGCCGGTCATGCCCGGCCTCCCGCTTCTAGCAAACACTTCAGTCAGACCCCTTCACTTGGGAGGGCTGGCACCTCTGAAGAGCTACTTTCTCTGCTTGTCTTCCATCTGCTTGGACTCATTGGGTGGTCCTTGAAAGACTCAGCCCTTTCACTCACGGTGCATAGATCCTGTGTTTCCTTGACCTATTTTCCTGTCCCCTCTTCTGCTGAGCTGTCAGCCCCGGAGCCCTGGTTCTAGACAGTGTTCTTGGGTGGAACTCGGGCTAGCGAATGAGATGGACTCACAGAGGCAAAGAAGGTGTGTTAGGTGACATGGTATTTTTTTCTGGAAGATTCTCCATTCAATGAAGTTGCTGTACTCACAGTCAGACATTTAACACGTGGCGGCTCAGAAGGGAACTGGAGCTCAGAGACTCTGAGTAACTGGTGCTAGGTTACACAGCAGCCCACAACCAGCCAAGTCCGGTGCTGATGAACCACACCCAGGGCTGGCTCCCTTCCACTTCCTCACGGCCACACGCTCGCTCTCTCCTGCCTGCCACTGCTGCGTCACCAACAGTGGTTGTCCTCCTTTCTTGTCTCTCAGAAAGTGGCACAGGAGACCAGGATGTGGTGCTAACCGCTCCTTCTGCAGGGATGGGCAGGAGCTCATACCGCACTGGCTCCTGCATTTTCGCCAGCTGTGTGGTGCTGTCAGCCTGAGCACCCACCGCACAAGGGTCCCTGTCGCAGTGAGGGCTCGGGTGTGTGAAGGATGGGACAGATAGGGCCGACCTGTGCTATCACCCTCACAGGCCACACTGGGGACTGTCCTCTGGTCTTTCTGCCTGTAGTAGGAGAGATGGGAACACAGAAGGGATGGGCGATGCTATTGTTTTTCCTTTCCTCCCTGCCGGAGCCCTCACTGCTCTGAGGAGCGCCTCTGATTGGTGATCACTAGAGGAAGGGTTTCATTCCTTGTTTGCATGGGGTAATCATGTATGTTGCCTGCAGGCATGTTGATCACAGGTGATTTGGTATTGGGTTTCGAGTGGTAGAAGGTGGTGGGGATATTTATTAATTTGTCTGTCTGTTTGCTTATTTTTTTTTTCCGTGACAGGGTCCTTGTAGCCCAGACCAACCTCATCCTTACTCCGTAGTTGAGGGTGACTTTGAACTCTTGATTCTCCTACCTCCATCTCCTAAATAATGGGGTTCAGGCTCGGACCAGCATTTCTGGGGTAGTGTTTAGCTGCAGAAGGAGCCGCCCACACAGGGACAGACCAGAAGCTAGAGAGCGGGACTGAGTTTCCAGAAGAACCAAAACGTCCAGTGTGTTCTGGCGGTAACCCGCCATGAATTTCTCATCTCAGCATTTATTCCTGGGGACTGCCAGTTTCCTTTACTGCATAGGACTCTTGACATGACAGATTATAATTTATCCATCCAGACGCAGGGCTCTGCTGCATCAGACAGCTTTAAATTACATGCCATTCCCTTTACAAAGCCAAGGAATAAACAATCAGCAAAATGACTGATATGGAAAATAAAGTGTCTTCCCTTTGGAAAAGATGGGCCTGGAGAAAGGGCTTAGCAGCTCAGAGCGCTGGCTCTGCCAGAGCATCTGAGTTCAGCTCCGAGCATCCAGGCAGCTCACCGTTGCTTTTAACTCTAGCTCCAGGGTATCCAAAGCCATTCTTCTGGCTTCTTCAGGTTTCTATACACGTGTAGCACACATATGGCACACACACACACACTGAAAAGGAAGAAGGAAACTTGGAGCCTTTGCATAAGCAGTAGATAAATTGTCTTGGTGTCTCATTAAATGCTTTATTAGCACATGTTAATCGTTAAAGTGATGAGCTTCAGGGAGGCCGTTTCATACATACAATGACCTTCGATCACTTCCATCGTAGGCACCTGCATATCCCCCCTCCCACTTTCCCTTTCCTCTCTCCCCTCAGTCCTCCTTAAAATCTAGATTCCATGAGTAAAATTGACAAGATAGTCAGTTCTGAAACTGGCTTCCTCCTCCTCCTTCCAGCTGCCACAGTTATCTTCAGTCCTGTTTCCTTGCACACAATGGGATGGTGTGTCTTGTATTTCTGTTGTAAAACAGAGTCACGCTTTGAGAGATTTCCTCTCTGTTTGTTCCTTGATTCTAGTGGAAGGAGCCCTGGTCTCTGGAACATGAGTAGACATAACAGACATTTCTTTTCTTTTAGGTCTTTTGCTATCATTCTCAGAAAAGATTACTCTAAAACACAGCTGGAGCCTTTGGATTCCCAGGGCTTCAAAGAGAGCCCTTACCTAGTGTGAGGCTTAATCTCACTTGTCAGCTTGATGAGATCTATAATCACATAGATGACTCACGGTCTCTGGACATGTAAAGTCAATTGAGGCGGAAAGACCCACCCTCTATGGGTGGCACCATTCCCTAGGTTGGGGTCCTCAACTCTATAAAAAAGAGAGAGTGGACTGAGTCCGAACGTTCACCCTGCTCTGCTTCTTGCCAGTGGATGTGATATGACCAGCTGCTTCTGTTGAAGCCCTTGCTGTCTTGACTCCCCGCCTCCCCATGCCCACCCCCGATGATAACTGTACACCTGAACCGTGAGCCCGATAAAACCCTCTCCTCCCCTTAATGGCTTTTGTCTGGGTGTTTTAATCACAGAGACAGCCAAAGTAACCAAAGCACCTATTATTGCTTTCTAAGGCGTGATTTTAAAGTACTGTCTGGAACTCTTGCTCATGGCTCGGTGTTCTTCTTACTCATCAGCACGCTGAGTCAAGCCTTTAAACGCAAAGCTGCTCTCTTCCTCTTCCTGCTGCAGGCTGTGTTTGTCACTGCGGTGCTCTCTGTTTCTCCCCACAGCCAGTGGGCAAAGCCACCAACGTCTTTTGAGCGAAACTCCGCATGTACTTCCAAGCTCAGGCCAACTCCTCATCCTCTCTATGCCTCGTGGCTGTGATTTATTTCACCCTCTTTTGTTTGAGGAAGTGTCTCCGTGTTTTTAAGCGCGGTAGGAAAACTAGGTCAAGTGTTTTAGATTTTTTTTTTATTTAACCAATTTTTCGTGTTTTTAAAAACCTCACAATGAAAAAAGAAAGGCTGCATTTTGGAAAGTGGAACCGTTAACTGGTCGTCAGGTTAGAAGCACAAAATCACCAGTAGCTGAGTGAGCCCGCTCACTCATGAATGAAGAGCAGCTGTCATTCATGATTTATTCAAGTGCTTCTGCTGCTCTTCCTGCTCACTCACAGGAGATGAGATGCTCCCGTGCAGTCCAGAGACATCTCACATACGACGTGGTTGGCTTCCTCACTCTTCTGGAACTGGATTCTTTGTTTGTACACAGGGCCATTTTAGAACCCATGGATTCCTCTTGGCTACCATTTTAAAGTTTTGCTGTTATCAGTATAGCAAAAATAAAATGCCTCCCAAAGTTGCATGGTGGTCAAGATAAACAAGGTAGACTTCACTTAGCCCTCACAGACTCCTAGGGCCACCTGATGGCCCTGTTCCCAGGACAATGGTTAAATCTGACCCCACTGGATAGAATGGCCCCACTGCCAAATGATAGAAATTCATGATCAGTCAAGAAACAAGTCTCTAGGAAATGGTGGATTAATGGAAAGATGAGGGTGGGGGCTCCCAGCACCAGGATGACGGACTCAGTGACCTCTCAGTGGAGGTGCATTGAGACCACCCGCGGGGGGTGAAGAATGTGAATTGGAACTCCAGGCCTACGGTTCCCCAAACCTGAGTTCCTGATTCATCTGAAGACAGAGTTTGCATTTGAAGCCTTCTGATGCCTGTGACTGACAGACTCATTTGGTTTTCTTAGCTTCAGTTCTCACACCCCTAAAAAGAGTAATAGCTTCTATTTCACAGGGTTGTTGGCAGGAACTGAAAGAACGTGTGGGCAAGGGCCATGGGAACCGTGAAGTGAGACAGTCTGGGGCTCGCTGGATTGGTGGGTTTGGTTCTCAGCTTCCTTCTGGAGTTTCTGCTCTCCACCCTCAGCTGAGGTCACCCTGCCGTGGGTAGACAGATGCTGAAAAATACTTTATTCCTCATTTCCAGACAAGTTTCTCAGGACTCCATTCTCCACCTCCACCTCCTCTCAATCCACTGCTAAGCCCTAGCTCCTCCCTCCCTCGCTCCCTCTCTCCCTCCCTCTGTCCTTCGCTCCCTCTTTCCCTCCCTCCCTTTTTCCTTCTTTTCCCCATTCCTTCTTCTCATGCATATACTGAGCTCCATAGTTCCAGGTGTTTGGGAAACAATGAAGATTGTCTTTCCTATCATTTGTTTTTGACCCAGATAGGAAAAGCATTGTGGTTCAGTTGCTAGAAAGGTCACTAGTCAGATCCCAAGTGCTCTCTGTATAACCCTCAAGATAACTTTGGCCACACATGTCTTCAGTTTGTTCTAAGGTTAATTCCTAAAACTGGGGAGAGAATTGCCTCTCCAAACCCAACTGTCCAGCCTTCCAGAACTCTCCAGAACCTTCCAGAATCATCCTTATTCAGCAACTCACAAAAAAAAAAAAAAAAAAAAAAAAAAAAAAAAAAAAGGTTTTCCCTGGTCGTACTGCACACCTCCTTCCTACGTTGGCTTCTGTATAGCCCCAGCCTGAAGCTGGACTCCTACTGCAGACCACACACAACCGAATACAGAATTGAAATCCCTTCATGAGTCGCTCTTCCAGAGTTCCTGAAAACCGTATCACCCATCATTTGAAAGGCATCCTGAATTATTGTGACTTACCTAGACTATTTTAGGATAACGAGGACCATTAATTAAAGGTAGACTTCTGTGGCAGGAGGTGGACACAGCACTCTGGCTCCAATGGCACGGGTCTTCCTTCTGCTAATGCTAATAGATGGTAATTCTATGGGAATAGACTCAGTCCACAGTCAGGCTGCACGCTGCTTAGATAGGAGATCACAGGTGTTGAAAATGTACTGGAAGCAAGCGTGGAGGGAACACAGAAGTTCTGCGGGCTAGCAGCAGAGACAACTCAGGCACTTGTTTTCCTCCCCCGAGCATGGATGGTGTGTCTTTGGTAGGCTCAGGCTTGGGCCCCTGAGTGAGGGAGTCACTAAGATAACAGCCTGACTCAGGCTGCAGTGGTGGCTTCTCTGAAAGGACCAAGCATTTTGGCAGGCACCAGGTAGAAGCCATTTCTCCCAAGAGTGGGATCTCTGAGGCTCCCCATTACCTGTGAAGCAAAGATGCACCTCCTACTACCCTCCGTCCTCAGCCCCCCGGCCAGCCAGTCTCAGGCCACCCTGGCCTTCTCTCACTTCCTTGGATGAGCCACGTAGCCCCCTCTACATAAGTTCTTGCCTTGAAATCCAACCCTTCTTCTATTTGTGGCCTTCAGATCTCAGCTCAAAAGGCAACTCTTCAGAAGTGCCTCCTCTGTGCTATTTAAAGCCGTCCAGTGAGAAACAAAGTACCCTGACATCCAGAGCTAGTCCACTGTCTTCCTGCACCTCTGAGACCTCGTCAGGGCCCTTCAGAGAGTGTGTGCTGTGTGCTCCGTATAGGAAGGAGGGAGAGGTACTTCAACCTGGAGCTCTAAATGGGGATTGGGTTTTGTGACTTGTCAATCATCCCAAGTAATGAACTCAGTGAGCCTGACTGGGCTTTCCTTGTGTGTATCCCACCAAAGCATGAACCGTGCTGAGCTTGGTCTCCTCACGTTCCGACCCACTCCTCCTTCGTCTCTCCTGCTAGCACAGGCTGCCTACGTTTGGCTCTTGCATGACATCATACCCTCTCCCCTCTCCCCTCTCACACCGCTGACCTTCTGTCATTTCTCCAGCATCTCCCCTCAGAGGCCATCCCCACAGCTTCGCCCACACTCCACCCTGGCTATATGCTGTATTCCAGATCTCAGCGTCCTGCTTGCAACAGGTTAGGCAGTCCCTTCTCATACTGTCATCGTGGGTGGAATTAATAAAGGGTGCCGGATTGTTTAAAGTAAAATTTTTATTATGTTTTTATTTATCTTGCGTGTGAGCACATGCGTGTGTGCATGGGTAGGAGTATGCTATGGCACGTGTGTGGACATCAGAGGACATCTTTCTGAAGTCAATTCTTTCCTTCCATTGTGCGAGTCCTGGGGATTTGTCTCTGTTCATCTTGCTTGGTGGCAGGCACCTTTCCCCACTGAGGCATCTTGCTGACCTAGAAGTAAAGTTTTTAGTAATTGCCATTTTTTCACTCAGAAGTCCATGGGGAGAGAAGCAGATTTTTGCTGACGGCTTATGCAGCACACACACCAGAGGGCACCAACTTGCTTACCTCCGAATGTCCCTAGAAGAGAGCCTTGGTTACTCAGAGGAGCATGAATCAAAACAGCAAAGCAATACTTAATCAACAGCTTTCAGTTGCCCTAAGGCTTGCCCATCACACAGCCCTTGCATGAGCCCAGCACCCCTCAGCTGCACCCTCGGGAGCCAGTGCTAGCTCAGATCTGGAATCAGGTCTCTGGTTGGCAACAAGGCAAAATCTGTGCCTCCTAGTTTCCCTGGCATGGAGGCCATCCTGTGTAGTATGGCGCTCCTTGCCTGGTCCATCTGCCTTTAATGCCAAACCTCCTCTGATCTCTTGACCCTCCAGACCTTCCAAAGTACTCGCTTTTCTTAAATAGAGTTTCATAGAAGCTGGAATACAGCTGAGCCTGGTATCACGGGGCTTGTAATCACAGCTACTTGGGAGGCTGAGGGCAGGGAGATTGCAAATTCAAGGTCTAAAGTTCAAGGCTAGCCAGGGCAACTTAGGGAGACTTTGTATCAAAATAAAAATGGAAAAGGCTGGAGGTGCAGCCTGGCAATAGAGGACTTAACTTAGCGCATAAAACTCAAGGTTCACTCCCCCGGACTTCAAATAATAACAACAGTAAACAGGGATAGAAAGCAGGAGTTGGCCGGTGGTAAGCCGGGAACAACGGAGGCATGAACACTACTGACCACCCCAGTCCAGCCATAACCAAGACCCACAAGTCCTTGTCTGTCTCACAGTCTTCCTCTTCCACACCAAAAACCTGTTATTCTTTATCATTTACAGATCTCTTATTACGATTATTATTATTACTATTACTATTTTGAACATTATTGTCTCCCTTGCTCAATCAACTCTGATCTCAAGGTTAGGCAATAATAAATCCTACTGTATGCACTTAGCACCCAGTACAGTGAATGGTAACTGAAGACTGGATGGATATCCGGAGGGATGATGGGTAGATGGGTGGAGCTTCAGGGTGTTCCATCTGCCTCGGTCCAGCTTCTTGAGAGTGCCACAGTTTCTGGGGGTGACTTCATAGTACTTGAGCCCACAGTGCCTCGGGTCCAGCTGGGGCTCCGTTTGCTCTGCCAGGGGAGCAAGGGCTAGCCAACAGAGGCCATTGCGGCACCTTCTAAGGACGACAGATAAACGGAGTAGCCGTAAACTGAAGTTGCAGGGGGATTAAGGAAGCCGTGGAGCATTGCACCCCGCCCGCCAGGAGCAGCCCCACATATTCTGCCTCATTCATTGTCCGCGCGCCCCACCGCCATGGTGAAGTTGCTGAGGCGAGAGAATTCACTTTTTTGGGCCTTCTTTAATGTCGTCCCTGAAGACATTTTGATACAAAAACTAAAAAATCAAAGATGATACTCTACTTCAGATCTTTTTGAAAGGAGGAAGGTTATAAGTGAAAAATTCCAGACGGCATACGTGCACATAGCTACAGGGATTTCATGTTCGTTCCATTTGGGAATAAACTCCAGTTTCCCATCATTTAAGTTCAGACTCTGAAGCCATCTTATTCTGGAACATTTAAATTTACTGTGTGTGTGGTGTGTGTGTGTGTGTGTGTGTGTGCATCACACACATACGTGTATATATGAGACAGAGAAAAAGAAGAGAGAGAGACAGAGAGGGAGGAGTGAGTTTGTGCATGTGCCCTTGGATGCCCTGGAGCTGGAGTTGCAGGTTGCTGGGTGCTAGAAACCAAACTCGGGTCTTCTGGAAGAGCAGCCATCACCCCTAACCACTGACACCTGTCTCTCAATCCCCACCTGATGTTTTAACAAGGATTCTGGGCGCTGAACTCAGGTTCTTGTGCTTACAAGGCAAGTCCTTTACTGACAGCTGTCACCCTAGCCCGTGTTTTTCAAAAATAACATTGTGATGAGGGTGATAGTGTGATAATAAGAGGCAGTTCCCGGTGTTCTCTATGCCGTATAGAACAATTGTTTGAAACAGTTTTTCATTGAGAAACTGTTTTGTGACCTTTCTCTCCTCCCTGGTTTCTCATTTCCCAGTTAGGTAGCCCAAATGATTCCCTGGGATTTGGACCAGTGAGTTCTATTCTCTCAGACGCCCATTCCCCAGCTCTTCCATCTTGGGGTTGGAGCCGAAGCCTCTGTTTTCTGTGGCGCTGAGTAGCGAGCAGGTTTTCTCTCTCGCACCCACCCACACCCACGCCCTTTTAGGAGTACAGTACCGCGGGGTGTACCTCATTTCCATAATAGCGCCGCTGCTCCCGGGCGCTGCATGGCACACACATTTATTTTTTACTGTCCATATTGTTTCTTCTGATTCTAAAAGTAAGATTTTAGACAATTTGGAAAGTACAGCAAAGCACACAGGAAAAATAAATACCACCCACACCCATACCCTGTGACAACAAGAGACCACCTCCAGCCCAGCCCCGCCCGCTGCCTTGGTCTCCAAGCTGGCACTAACAGGGTCTAAGCTGGGTTCACTTCCTGCTCCCTGTCCTCTGTCAAGCATGTTCTCGTGGTGTTAATCAGGTGAACTCTGAAGACTGGATATAAGCTCCATGTGTTTAATTGTTCCCCTACTAACAAATGTCTCTCCTCCGATTTTTGTGAGTAGGCATTGCTCATTGTCGTACACCTGCAGGCTCATCTCCAGCCCTGCACTTTAAAATCGAGGTCTCTTGTGCATACAGTATGACATTCGGGTCTTCCGTGTGCATTTTGCATATGAATTCACCACGTGTATTTAACATTGAAGGCTCCTTTCTCCAGACATCAAATTTGTGCTCAGTTATTTGCCACTAACTTCCAGGGACTTTCCGCATATAATCCTGCCCAGTGCTCTCTAAGGCACCCTGAGATGGGAATACTGGCAGTCCAGCTTTGAAGTTGAGAAAACGGAGTCCAAGTCACCGGAAGACGGTGGCTGAGGCCATAGGGCAAAGGTCAGTAGAGTTAGAACCAGATCTCCGTCCACCTGCACCCAGAGCTCAAGTACTTGACAGTGCTTTTTATGGGAAAATGGGAAGTGAAAGTACCAGCATCCTATGACAGGACAGAAAAGCACCGGATTTCGTTTTGTTTGGGTCTCCCTACCACCTCCACTTTGAAAGCACAGTTTGGGGGAGACTCGCTGGGGAAATAATTCGATTGGTAAAGTGCTTTCTAGGCAAGCAGGAGGAACCATGTTCAATCCAAGACCTCACATTAAAAAAAATAATAATATTAAAATAAATAAAAAAAAGAAAGCCAGGTTGACATTTGTAATCCCAGCACTGGTCAGGCAGCCTAGCCTAGTTGGCCAGCTCCAGGTCCCAGTGGGAGAGCCTGGCACCTGACAAGCCACAGCCGAGGTTGTCCTCTGGCCTGCGTGTGCATGTGTATGTGTTTGTGCTCGTGTGCACACAGCCACGTGCACAGCACTGGTCCATCAGTAACTGACCAGCACGACCATCTGGTCTAGTGGAGGACTGGCCCCGCTGCTGCAGGTCTGGGTGATGCTGTGTGGTTTGGGGTGGGTTTTTTTGCACGTTATGCTCATTGCTGCAGCCCTACCCCGCCCACATGCAACCCTCCCACACACAGGCTTTCCCAGCTCTGTTACAGAGAAGAGGAGCGCTTCTGAGCACAGAACCCGATGACAACCCAGTTAACAAGTTGTCTTGGGCTTGGTTGCCAAGGCACCAAGAAAGAGACGGCCTCTGTTCAGGAGCAGTGTAGACTGGAGATGTGTGCAGAACTCCGGGATCATCTTACAAAGCCTCTTCAGTTCACACTGAGTGTGTCTGCCAGGGGAGACAGACAGAAAGGGCGTCTCGTCTGCCCAGGGGATGCTGGCCATGCACAACGCGAGAGCTTCCCGAGGTGACAGCTGGATGAAGGGCAGTCATATTAATGACACTCCCACTGTCAGGACCCTTCCCAGCCTGGGGACATTGCCTTTCCCAGAACACCCATGTGTATCACGTAGAAGAATCCAAAAATAAGCACTTGAGGTGAGAATGGGTGAATACCTCCCCTACAAGTTCTCAAAGATCAGGCTAGATTCACAGTGACTCTTCCGTGGACCGCTGTCCACGGTAGGGGGTTGCTCTGGCTTTCTGTGTGAGGCTGCTACACCCAGTGCTACTCAGATACCAGCCTTGCACATCCATGTGAGGTGCCCCTTCTGTAGATCACCCTATATGCCACCCAAGGCTATTCCCCTCAGGGTGTTTTCACCTTCTCTGGAGAAACACAGCTAATATTTAAAAGGCTAGTCACAGGAGCCCTGTGTCTCTGGGCTGACTCCCCTTCCAGAGGGGTTAGCGGGGATAATGGCAGTACCACTCAGGAAGGGGGCAAGAATCAAATGAATTCACAGATGCCCTAGTCTTTAAGATGGCACCATATTCCACAGCAATGAAAAACCCCTGGGTTTATCTCTCATAGCAGCAGACCTGTGCCCTTGACCAGAGACTTAAACTACACAGCGCTGTGAATTCACACGGCCTTACTTTATTTCAGGATCAGTCACCTCCATCTTGTGAGTGTAAGGCTAAAAGCCTTGATTAAAACGATGGAATCTTCCAGAAGGAAGGAGCTGTTGGATCCTAGGCTCAGCCAAGATTCTGCCCCAGAGCTTGTGTGATGTTAGCAAACACTGAACCAGTAACCGTCCTGGCACAGAGCCCTAGGGGAGGCAGGGTCACCAGGGACTATGCTGTCCCTGGTGATATGCAGAGATTCCTTCCCACCGTCAGAATCATGTTCCTGGCTCCGGTAGCTGCTAGCTTCTCTCCCCAGCTTCTCTCATTTCCGATGTCCTTCCTGTAGGTTAGGTGGCTTCTCTCTGCTGCTCTTTCTATGTCTTCCGTGTTCCTGGTGGAGAGCAAGGAGAGGAGATGATGCCAGGAGGAAACCATCCATGGAGGATGTCTGTCTCTTATTTCCTGGCTGGCGCTCAGAGACAGCAAAAAAACAAGAGGAATTTTGTTTGCCTGTGATCTGTGTGACATCGCTTAGGAGTGGGTAGAATGCCAAACTTATTATTGATAAGAAGTAGAATAAAGGACCAGGGCGCTATGAGGCCCAGGCAGACCTGGCCTCCCTGAACTCCGCTCACCTGCCCGTTGGCCCTGGAGTGATGAGCAGGCCACCTGGGAAGTGACCTTACTGTCAACCACCCCGCGTTTATCTCCACGTTCACTGATGGTAGGTTCTGCGATGTAAGTGGAACTTTACGACAAAATCAAATAGCTACACAATGCCAGGGTAGCCTTGTAAAACTGTACCGTGAAAAATAACTTTTCAGAGCTTTTTTCATGTAACTGAAAACTTCTGAAAAAGTCTGACTATCTACATGCATGCACGCATCACACACACACACGTGTACATACGTGTACACACATGAGGACTCTAAGACAAAAGTGGCAGTGGAGTCGCAAATGCCCTACAACTCGTCTGAGTGCAGAGATCCATCAGTAAAGCCTCTGAGACACGTAGGACACACACGGCAGCTTTACATTAGAAGTCTAGTGTAATGGATTAACCTCGGTCACATGCTAAGGTGTTCAAGGGTTTCAATGAATAAAAAGATTTTTTTACAAAAATTTGTTTTCATTCCCAGTCTTAAAAATTGCAAACCAATGTGAGTAGAAGGATATTTGCCAGAAAGTTAGAGTAAATACCTTGACCAATGAGTAATAGGTTATACGTAAGAAATGCAAAGACACCCATTCCTGGGTCTGTAAATGTTCCTGGGCTAAATTCTGTAACTTCGTGAAGGAATAAATGAAGTAAGGGTTGAAAAGAAGATAAATTTCGGTTTCCTTGAAACCCATATGGCAGTCTACCTAGAAAATCCCAGATAATCTACATAATTAGAAGCATTCCATGCATCTGGGAATTTTGACAGAGACCTAGTTTAGTAACATTCTTAAGCACTCCCGACTTCTAAGTAGAAAATGAAGTTTGAAGAGTTCCATTAACTGGAAAGCGAGAAACAGAAATAAATCTAATAGCAGAGGAATGAGAATGTGGGGAGCTGTTAACTTTTCATTGAAAGAAAGAATATTTAAATTAAACTAATACTGCAAAGGGGAGGGGCAGCTTCCCCCAAATTAGCATATTACTTCGGTACAGTTTCAATAAAGGTATTCACAAACTGGATCCAGAAATCCATGTTGAATACTGAATACCAAACACAGAATAACAAAGACAAGCTGGGCTTGGTGGCATGGGAGGCAAGAACAAAAGCCAACCAACCAAACAGGAAGAGTCAAACAGTATGAATCAGGTGTAAGTGCTCACCTAGCTTTCAGGGAGCCCAGATGAGCATAAATGGTTGTGGAGGGCACACCTGAGGTCTCGGCACTGATGAAGTAGAGGCAGGGGGATCACTAGGAGCTCAAGGCCAACTTGAGCTACTTAAGACCTCACCAAATAAATAAATAAAATAGCAAAACAAACACCTGAGCCACACAGTGTTAAAAGCATTTGCAGAGAGGAACCTGTGATGCTTGGGTTCTGTCCCTGGAGCATGGAACGTCCAGGTTCATCTTCAGGAGTGACACTGTCAATCAGTGCAAGAAGGGAGCCAGCTCAGAACGCCCTGCTGGGATGCCTGGGGTTTTTTTTTTTCATACAAGGAACTAACTATAAATTTAGATAGCTTTCTTAAATGTGACATAAAAATAAATTTCCAGATGGATCCAAGACTAAATGTAAGACAACGTTTTAAAATGTTTAGAAGGAAAATGTACATGTCTTTCTGACCTCAGGGAAGGAAGCATTTCTTAAAGAAGACCTCCCCCCAAGGCACCAGTGACTTAAGGAAGTCTGATGTAGGCCATGGAAACCAAGTTGAAAGGGTAGGAGAGAGGATGTTCCTCGTGTTTAACAAAGAACTGATTGAGACTCTCCTAAAGGATCCTAGAAGTCAATCCGGAGCACAGAGAAGCTGAGCCGGGTATTTAAAAAAAAAACAAAAAACAAACACCTGAGCTTCTGCTCTGTGGAGCAAAGGAGTTAGTGCATGGGCATTTGGAACGAGATTCAACTGGAAAGGAGGAAATGGGCATTATAACCTTAAAAAGCCACAGCCACAGCCAACACCTTAGCTAGAAGGTTTTCTGTCAGCTCTGAAGTAGTCTGTCAGACCAGGAGCAAGCTGTACCCTTAACCCAGACACTCCTCCATTAAATCTTTCTACTTCACTCTCTGTGGGAGCAAAGAAAGGCACCATGGTGCCCTGTGTGGGGTCTGTAACCCCAGTTCCAGGAAATCTGATGTCTTCGTCTGGTCTCTGAGGGCACCAAGCATACATTTGAGAAATATACATACATGCAGGCAAAACACCATAGAGATAAAAACTAGGGGTTGTTCAACAACAGGACACCTAAGGTTCTTGTTCCTACCACACTATTGAGGTCACTTGCCTGTGTATATATAGTGAAAGACTCCTTCTAGGGGCTTTCTAATAGAGAACGCTGTGTGCTTGTGACAGGCAGGATTGGAGAACCTTTGATTCACCAGAAGGCCACAGTTCCCAGTGAAGACGGGATGTCTTTCTGGCTAAGGCCACTCCTGTGACCACAGTCCACAAAGCTCTGCTCATCTCAGCCTTCCTTCCATTCCTCATTTGCTCCCTGAAGAGTCCATCTGGTACAGTGTGGTCCTAGAGGGAGACCATTGCTTCTCTTCAAAGCTTGACTCACAGACCAGTGCTTGATGTCCAGGCAACAAGTTAACAAACTCCATGTTGTCTGCAAACTCAAGAGAAGCACATGGCTGTGAGAGGCCTGGAAGGGTCCACGCACCCTCCTCAGGAACACATCTGGAGGGGCAGAAAGACAGAGATGAGTCAGCCAGCAGGCAGGTGCAGTGGAAAAGCCTGGGGAGGAGGAGGAAAGATATGTCCCTTGCTCCGGAGTACCCAAAAGGGGGAAGTGCACAGCAAAGCAGGCCCCATGACTGTACCCAGTAGCCTTGCTAAAGGCCACTGCCTCCTCCTCTTTGATCTCTTTCTCCTTTCTTCTCCCTCCCCTCTCTCTGTCTCTGTCTCTGTCTCTCTCTCTCTCTCTCTCTCTCTCTCTCTCTCTCTCTCCCCTCTCTCTTTTTCTCTTTCTCTTTCTTTTTTGAGATAGTGCATGGGCATTTGGAACGAGATTCAACTGGAAAGGAGGAAATGGGCATTATAACCTTAAACAGCCACAGCCAACACCTTAGCTAGAAGGTTTTCTGTCAGCTCACCACAGAGCCCAGGCTGGTCTCAAGTTCATATTTCTCCTATTTCAACCTTCCAAGTGCTAGGATTGCAGGCGTGATCCACCACGCTTGCATGATCCATTCCTTGCCTCCCCACGATCCCTGCATACTGTTCTCCTCTTGGCAGAGTGACTTCAGCAAGCTGGGCCCTTTCTGAGCATAGAGACCTCGTTCCTCCAAGTCCCTACCTGTCCCGTTGCTACTGACCAGGACAGGAAGAGAGTCCCAGGACCTTCCCCTGCCCTGCAGCCAACACAGGAAGCTCATATACTATCTTCAACGAGTGCCGCTCTGAACGGCTTTGGACTGAGCTCATTCCAGCATGGCTGCAACCTCCACATTAGTTAGCCCACTGGGGAGCTTGCTGGCTTTTCACGGGTGTCTCTGAAGACCTTGCTTTCTCTCCTTGTTTTTATGATAACATGGGAAGCTCCTAAATATCCTTCCTGAGGAACCGAAGCATGATTTGCATGCAGTTTCCTCCACGAGGACTCTCCTGCATACGTTTCTGAGCAACCTGGGTCGCCTTTTCAAGGTGAAGTTCAGTTTGACACTGGGAAAAATGGGGCACCTTGGTTCTCTCCATGCTTTAACCAACCCCACATCGGTCACTGTGACGGTCACCCACGGAAGTCTCCAGCATGGGGACTGCTGTGCTTAGCACTGGGTAGGCTTTAATCAATGAAACGTCCTTGGCCATTGTTATTGACTTAGAATTTGAGGCCTTAATACAAAAGAACAAAAGTAACATTTAGCCAGGCACAATGGCTCGCAGCCTCGCACCAGGGAGGTTGAGGCAGAAGGACTTCCGTAATTTGAAGTCATCTTACCCTAAGTAGTGAATTCCAGGCCAGCCAAGCTGTTTACCAGATCCTGTCCCAAAACAACAGCAGTGACCAAATGAAATTTTAAACCATCTTAGCAGACAAATTATTAGGAGATCTCAACTTTTAACATTCTTTGAGTGCGATTTTTTTGTTTTTATTTTTGTTTTTGCTTTCAAATCCAGTCGTATTTTCTAAAGTACAGAAGGAGGGAGATGTCCTATGTAAAGTCAATTCTGTTAACTCATTGTCAATAGATAGGATGAAATTTTGCCTTAGTCTGGAAGGCACTGCCCGTGAGAGGCGCCTTCTTCAGGACCTACTAGAGTATAGTTGGCATTCACACTCCGTGTGCCTGTCCACCCCACGGGCACAGGCTGACCACCTTCTCCTTACCCAGCACAGCCTGGCTCCTCATGGACCTTTCTGTCCAGCAGTGTCAGGGCCCCTCCCGAGCCTTCTGCAGCTTGCTCGGGCATGCAGTAGAGTACCCTGAAGTGACTTCCCTGTCATCCTTCCTCCTTGTTGGGGCGGTGAGGTCAGGAGTCTTGACCTCCATCTCTGTTTCTAGCATAAAGAGTCTCTGTAAACCAGGTTTATCTGTAACACAGACCGCTGGACGTTCTGACCCTGTACCTGGACCTCTTACCTCTGTGGTAGCCACTCACTCCTTCATCCTGTGGTGGAGTAACTGCTGTCTACTTTCTTCTGATGCTTGGGTGTTAAGTTTGAGCTGGGTGGGAGGGTATCAGACATTTTTGGAGCCTATACCTGATGCGGGTGGAAATGGAGTTAAATAGCATATTTTTTTTTTTATCAGACTTTGTGTTGGGTTTGCACTAGTTTGAGGTTAATTCTATATTAACATTTACTCTCTATTTTTAAGATTTGAACTTGAAGGGGTTCCCCATGCCACTCAGAATCTATCTGAATGAAACAGGTTCTTAATATTTCTTATTGACTATCTGAAAGTTGGGTTACGCTGGGGTATTTTAACTTTTCTTGATGTCCTAGTTGATATCCGCCTTTTATGGGAACATTGAAATCCTATGCTATTACTACTAACACTATTCTATTTACAGTTGTGTATTTCTTTTTAAATATTTTTATTTATTTTTATGAGCATTGGTGTTTTGTGTGCCCGTGTGCCAGTATAAGGGTGCCAGATTCCCTAGAACTGGAGTTACAGACAGTTGTTAGCTGCCATGTGGGTGCTGGGAATAGAACTCAGGACCTCTGGAAGAGCAGTCAGTGCTCTTAACCACTGAGCCATCTCTACAGACCCATGGTTATGTATTTGTAACATAAAACGAACCCTTAAAGCTTCTTTATTTAATCATCTTGTAGATAGCCCCTGAAAATAATGGGGAATGCTTCATTCCTTGATCCCCTCCCTGCCACCCTGCTGAGGTCCCCAGTCCAAGCTGCCCTGAGTCCCCTGGGAGAGACTTTAAGCCCAGCGTAGAATGCGGTCCTGTTAATGACTTGTTTCTCCACATATCCGGCTGGGGGTTGCCAAGGTGATGGCTGATAAACTCTGTGTGCTGGTGGAAGAAGTGAGTGTTGGGGGCTCTTTCTTAGAACCCCTGTCTCTGAGACTCGACAGGTAGCAAGTTAGCATCAGCCATATTGTGCTGAACGCACTCCTCTCCTGGCTGTTTAAACAGAAGATAACCCACTGTGGGGCAGGAAAGACGCAACGTGACAGACCGCCATCCATCCTCAGATAACCGATAATGAACCCAGTGTGCGCCTGTCTGGGGTCAGATAACAGCTTTTTTTTTTTTAACTTTTGGAATAATGTCCTTCAAACAAACAAACAAAAAAACAGGCAACGACTTCATTAGTCTGCCCTCGTCAATCTAGAGACGCTGAATGCAAAGAAAGTACTTGGAGGCCTCCATTGTATGCAGGAGTGTGGTGATTTTTTTTCCTCTAAGCCTTGTGAGCTACGTGGCATGGACGTGAATTACTCCCTTCAGAAGTCTGTGGTGAGATGTCATATCTGATGTCTATTGTTAGCTCTGAATGATAGACTAAAGAACCCCCTAAAGGGGTGTCACCAGCATCTTTCTCTCTGAGAAAAGGACTGAGCACAAGGTGTACGGAAGACCCTGTTCAAATACCTTTCCTTATAGCAGACGTTGTTAACTCATCAAGTTATTAAGTTAAGCAGTATGTGTGTTTGTAGTGTGCTGCATTCATGTATGTGTATATGCACACGTGTGTGCATCTGTATGAAGGTTCGAGGTCAATGTTAGGTGTCTTCAGTCACTGCCCACTCTTATTGTTTTGAGACCGGGTCCCTCAGTGAACCTGGAGCTCGGGTTCAGCAAGACTATGTGGCCAGCAAGAGCCAAGGGTCCTCCTGTTCCTGCCTCCTCCGCATTAGGGTTGAGAGCCATCAGTCACATGCAGCTTTTTACGTGGAGATCCAAGCTCAGGCCCTCATGCACACGAGATGAGCACCTTACCACCTATCTTCCCAACAGGGTTTTACAGTCCCGGGTTTCCTGATTTTCTCTGTATGTGTGTATTTTCTTGCCTAAAGGTGAGAAAAAGACAGTAGGAACAGACTGTAAAGGTGGTAACTCCTTAGCTCTTAAGTGAGACTTGAGAAAGCCAGGCTTCCTCACGTCTCCTTGTAATCTAAATGCCCCAGCAACTTTCCGCTGAACGGCTGCTTACACACACACACACACAGAGAGAGAGAGAGAGAGAGAGAGAGAGAGAGAGAGAGAGAGAGAGAGAGAGAGAGAGAGAGAGAGAGAGAGAGAGAGAGCGCTGTGTTCTCTGTTCCCAGTAACAAAAACCACTCTGAGGTGGGTAAGGGTTTGGAAGGTCATGGACTTGATCTGAACCCGAAGTCATCCCAGCCACACAGGCAGGGCCTTGGCTCCTGGGCTGCACAGGAACCAGCTGCTCCAAGTGTTGACCTACTTCTTCTTCCAGCTCCAAGTTCTCCATCAAAGGAATTCTGATCGCTTCAGAGAACCTGTTCCTCCGCCCCCGCCCCAGACACAGGTATTAGGTAACACTGACACGTGAGGTACAGAGCCATGAGTATCCTTGGATTCCAGTAAAACCAGCAGAAAGCAAATTTCCCCACTGGGGAATGCAGCACAAAGGTACGTAGCAATGGCCTCCACCTTGGCAGGACAAGGTTACCGGTGACTAACCGAGTGGGGGAGGCAGCAAAGCAGGGCTGCCAGCTCTGAGCAGCTGCATGGGAGTCACTGACAGCCCCCTTCCCCACCCCTCACTGCAGCAGACTCATCAGAATGCAAGCAATATGATTGTATGGATAGGCCTGACAATTACTATTTTTAAAAGTCAATCATAGTCTCAGATTTTTAACACCTCCTTCACTCTCGTTGGGTTCACATTACTGTGTGATACAGCACTGTGCCTCAGAAGCCAGAGGGTGATACACCACTTTCTGATTATTTGCTGATGATCTCTTAGCAACAAAACCCTTTCTAGGCCAGGGAGATGAAACAGTGGTTAAGTACCCTTGCCAGTGAGGCAAGCGTGGGGTCTGGAGTTCAGATCCCGGAAACCCATGTAAACACATCTGGGCGTGGTGGTCTGTAAATATATCCTCCGATGGTGGAGGCAGGGTGTCTTGGTTATGTTTCTATTGGTGTTCCTTTGGGGAGGGAAGGGTCCGTTTGGTTTGCGTGTGTCCTAGCACAGTCCTCTGGGGGAAGCCAAGGCAGGAACTGAAGCAGAAGCCATGGAGGAACACTGCTGGCTGGCTTGTTCCTCCCTGCTTGCTGAGTTTGTTCCTTATTTGCCCTAGGACTATCAGCCCAAGAGTAGCACCAGCCACAATGGACTGGGCCCTCCTTCATCCACCATTCATCAAGAGAATGCCCCAGGGCTCGCATCCAGGCTCTTATGGAGGCATTTTCTCAATTGAGGTTCCCTCCTTTCTGATGATTCTAGCAGGTGTCAAGTTAACAATAAAATTAGCCCTATGAGGAAGCTCTATCTGGTTTTGGCAGAGCCCCAACTTCAAAATATAAGGTGGAAGAGTTACCAAGGATGCTCATACCTGAAAATATGGGAAGGAGGGGCACTTTTTCCAGGGGAAGACATAGAAGCTAGAAGAACCTTGTTGAAATCATCCAACCATCCAAAAGTATCGTTCGCAACCACATCCCTCCCAGATGGTTCAGTTAGCAGCATCCACTTGTTTATAGAGTCAAGGGTCTCAGTTCATTCCAGCACCAAGGTTCTAGAGCAGAAGGGTTGACTCTCAGCAGTCTCCAGAGTTGGCATGGTGATCAACAAGCCTTGGGATGGAGGAGAGACAAGAAACAAAGCCAACACAGGAGCAATTTAAGCCCTCTGTATGCTGTGATTACCATTAATGAATAAAGAAACTGCTTTGGACCTATATAGCAGAGTAGAACTTAGCTAGGCAGAGAAAACTAAACTGAATGCTGGGAGAAAGAAGGGTGAAGTCAGAGAGATGCCATGTAGCCCCACTGGAGACAGACGCCGGAACTTTAGCCAGTAAGCCACAGCCCTGTGGTGATACACCAATCAATAAAAATGGGTTAAATAATATGTAAGAGTTAGCCAATAAGAATCTAGAGCTAATGGGGCAAGCAGTGATTTAATTAATAGTTTCTGTGTGATTATTTTGGGGCTAAGCAGCCAGGAACCAGCAAACAAGCAGCCCTCCTTTGAACTGTATGACTGCCTCCTTATCTTGGGAATGCATTGGGATAAGCAAGGCTTCTGAGTCATGCCAACTCTATCTGTCTTCTCTAGCGACTGAACCTTCTGTCACTAATCAGTTCACAGCAACCCAAGAGGTCTTTGGTGAATGGTCATCTTGGCTCTTTGTAAAGACTTCTGAATGAGGCTGTTCTCTATGAATCATCCAGATAAACAAAGGGTCCAGTGTGCCAGGCTTTGCTGGTGTTTCTACCAAGTTCTTTGAGCCAGATTTCTTCAAACAGTCCATTTTTGCCGTTCTGAGCAGGACCAATGGTTGACATCTGACGACCTTAGGAACAAAGTTTCCACAATCCATTTCTCTAGCGGGGACCCTAGACTTGGGACTCATAGGTAAGGCAATTTCCATCTGGTTTTAAATGAGGAGGTATTCTTGTCCTGGTTGGGGTGGGGGTTGCGGGGTGTGCAGAAGTGAATTGCTGCTTGAGATAAGTGTGGGGAGATATGAGGTTGCATCCCCTTGATTGATGCTAGCTCTGGGTACAACTAGGGAGTGACAGCCTGCGATCTACCTGTCACCTCAGGGCCAACCTTTCTGTATAAGTCCTGTTCCACTGCCAGACTGTGGTGGGATTTCACAGTGCCTTGGTGAGGGCTGTGTCAGTGAAGGACTAGCCAGAAGTTACCACGAGGCGGCCTCCGAATGCTGGCCAACGTCTAATCAAAACATTTGTTTTCCCAAGTGAAGGGATACCCTTCCATCACAGAGCCAACATCTCTTTTCAGCAGCACGAGAAGCATGTGGTTCTGTGAAGTCTAACCCACATCAGCATGTGAGCTGATTGCTCTTCTGTAGGCAGAGCTGTCAAATGTGATCAGAGCTTCTTCCACAGGCTCTCTCCTTAGTAGATAAGAATGTCTGTACGGATTAAACCCCGCAGCCTCCTCTGCAGGAACTCTCTGGGATCATTGCTTGTCTTAGGACAGCATGGACTAGGGCTCAGAGATGTCAGGAGGATACCTTATGATCATTTCCATAAGAGGTTGATTTAGGGATAAATTTCATTTATTATTTTGGCTCACTGTACCTTTACACAAAATCCTTTAAAACCAGAGTAAATGAGTAGGTGTATCTTTGTCTCTTCTCTTCAATACGGGCATTTTTACATATCTTCGTATAATGGTACATTTGGCTTATGCAAGAAAGACTTCTATCTCTAAAGGGATTTACCTACAAGTTCATTAGGAGTTTCGGTCCTTACATCTCAAGGATAACTTAATGGTCAGGAGCTGAAATGCTTCATCCAATTTCAAAAGTAGTCTTTATTCTGGCTAGAGGTTGTTAAGCCGCTGAGACTCACAGATGCAAACACAGGGAGTAATGGCCAAGGAGTGCCTGTCACCTGGTATGTCCCTTTCCTTGTTGTTGGGACAGATTCACTGATAAAAGCAACTTAAAGAAGTAATTATTGGGCTCCCAGTTTTGGGGTACTGTCCATCATGACGAGAATACTGATCACTTTTCATCCAGCTGAGGAGAGAGGCAAATGCTGGTGCTCAGCTTGCTCCCCACTTTCTGTTCATCAGGGACCCCAGAGTGGAGCACGGTACCACCCACATTCAGCATGGGTCTTCCTTTCTCAGAGGAAACACCCTCACAGACACACTCAGGGGTGTGTTTCCATGGTGATTCTAAATCTAGTCAAGCTAAAGATTAACCGCAGCACATGGTGTGACGAGGAGCACGGAGTGCGAAGGAGCCTAAGGAGAGAGCACTTGGCAGACGCGCCAGCGCCCTCCGAGCGTCTGTACGCAAGGTGGCATCCGCACTGCTGCCTGTCGGAGGGCAGCTTGTCAGCGTGAGCCATTGCAAAGCAGCGTCCCGAGCGGAAAGCCATGCCCATTTGTCCCACTCCAGAGCGAGTGGCCTGCCTCGTGAAGACAATGGTGTGTGAGGGGCCCTCTGTGTAGTCCGTGCAGTGCAATGCCAGGGCCGCAACTGACTCGGGCATGCTTGTACTGCCGCCCTCACGCAGCTGGCCTCACCCCATGCTGAGCACGAAGCTGGCACCTGGGATCTCAGTACGTTTCTGTTGAGCTGAAACGGTCCTTCTTCCCTGGTCCTTATGTCCTGGCCCCAGAGCACAAGGACCATCACTGATGACTTCCCATTGATGGCCGTGGTGAATCAGACAGGGGGAGACCGCGGACATCTCCAGCACTGACGTGGCTGTTTGCACACCCTCCCAGGCTGCACAGCTGGCCTGTTGCTGACACAAAGCACAGAGTCTAGTGTAATGCTCTCCAACACACCCTCGCTGTCGTGCACAGCTGCCGGGCACAGCTGCCGGAGCAGCAAGCCACACGCCTGCCACTCGGAAACTAAGTTCGGTCTCAAACTTTGGTCAAAGTTTGGTCCATTTCCACTGAGTCTCTGAAGCATGAAAGGCATAAAATCAGCTCCACAGCACGATTAAAACGGGCTCTACATAGCACAGAGATCCTCGGACACTAGTGTAGCACTGTTGACCGTGAGTTACAGAACAGACCTCAGTGCCCAACATCAGAGGAGTGGGTTAAAAGAAAGTGTATATATGCAATGGTATTTTTCCAGCAATTAAGAAGAATGGAGTTATTTTGTTTTCAGGAAAATGAATGCAAACAGATAGTGTATTAAGTGAATTAAGCTAGTTTCAGAAAGACAAACATTATATTTTCTCTCCTTTGGTTCCTAGATATACGGTTACATAAAGGTGTGTGTGTGTGTGTGTGTGTGTGTGTGTGTGTGTGTGTGTTAACCAAAAGCAGACGTGAAGCTGCAGAAAAGAAAGGAACTAATAGGACGGGGGCGGAGCAAAGGAAGACAGGCAGTAAGGGGATGGGCTCCACGTGCCCTGTGTATTTGTGTGACCTTCTTTACGTAGGCCAGGGGCGTGTCCTCTTTGGGACTGTGGCACTCAGAGGAGTTCAAGGGCAGCCTGGGCTATAAATCCTGAGTTGCAAAAACCACTTAGCTTCTTCCTGACTAGAAAGGTACAGTCCTTCTGGGTCTCGTGAGACAGCTTCTGTGTCTCAGGGGGAAGGAGGCAAGGAGCGCTCTGCTCTGTCTGCCTTTCCTCTCTTCAGCCGGGCAGGCTGAACAGGCTAGTTTGGGGCTTCTGGGTTTACCTCCTCTGCTCAGTGTGTTTGAGGCATAGGGACTCATTTTCTTTCCTTCTTTCTTCACACCTCTGTGGATAGGCTACACGATCATCCCTAACCGTCAGGCCTTCATGTTTGCAGCCACTGCTGATGGGCTGGGTCCATGTAAGGGCTTTCGTGCCCTGGGAGCCCTTAGAGGCAGGTTCGCCTGTGCCGCCACCCCCACCCTTGAGAAGCCAATTTTAATAATGCAAAGCAGAAAAGGGAGATGTACTCAATATGTCCGGCCATAAGGCTAGGTTCTGACTGACTCCAAGAACAGCTTGGCTCCCCAACCCCCAGAGGTAGCGAGGGGAACCCTAATATGGAGAGCCAGACCTCAAGTATCATAAAAGTACAGACGTGAGCGTCTGTGGTAAGAGCCTTGGAAACAGTAACCACGTGTTTCCTCTCTAATACCCAGCTCTGCTGGTGGAGGTCTGTCAAGTGTGGGAGGTGCTGGGCTTCCATTTGAGACCCCTGCACAGTGGTGCTTGGGTGCCAGGCAGGAACCAGGGCATCCTTAAGGAATGCCAGCTAGATCGGGGCATGATTCTGCCTAAACAGGGTGGTGCAGACTAGCAAGAGGACCACGGAAATCAGTGCAGGAAGGGAGAAGCGTTTAAAAATAAAAACATGACAGTAAAGTCAGAGGTATTTCCCTGTGTCCTGTTTTCAACAGTGTCGCCTTCAAAAATCTAGATCTAACAGCAAAAGGCAAGAGGATCCTTCTTAGAGCGGCTGGGGCTGATTGAGCTTGGCATCTGAGATGAAGTCTGAGATCTAATCAACACTCAGCAAGGGTCCTGTAATTGATTATTAATGTCTGCCAAGGGCATAAGAAGGAGAAAGCCCAGACGCTATGCATCTGCCATTTTCCTTTCTTCTCCAGACCTCCTGTCCGTTTATTCCACCCCCAAAAGATTTCCATTATAGTAAACGTTAAGAGGCTGGTATAGCTGGTCCTACCAAAGTTGTAACCTATCCTGGCCACTCACCGAGTGCCCATTTTAAAGTGATTGTTTGTGGGTTAGAGAGGTGGCCAAGGGATTAACGTCTTGCTGCTCTTCCAAAGGACCAGTGTCTGGTTCCCAACACCCATGTGGGGCCCCTCATGGCCATCAGTAACTCCAGCTCCCTCTTCAGGCCTCCACAGGCATTGCACTCACGTGCCTGCAAGCCCCCCACCCCCACCCCCAGCATCATCCTGGCACTTGCCTGTGACAGATAGAGGCAAGAGGATCGGGAGTTCAAGGTTATTCTTGTCACGTTGAGTCTAAGGTCATCCTGAGCTACACAAGACCAGGTCTCAGAAAAGACATGAAAAGGATGAAAATGTCTGGGGACCTCGAAGAGTCAGGAAAATCAAGCAAAATGACATAGACCTTTGACAGAGGTGGCCGGCAGCCCGTAGGATGTGTGCTTTTCTCTTCAAACTGGCACTTCAGTCTCACTTTTGACCCTGAGTTGTTTTTATTCTGAAGTGGCTGGGTTGTGGTCGGCGTTCCGTGAACCTGAACCTCGTGGGTTACACCAATATCCTTGTGTTTACGATGCGGAGGCAGAAGGCGTTCCTGGTCAGTCTGGGAAAGTAAGACTCTGCCAGCCCCCACCACCACCACCACACACAGATGGGGGAAGGGAAGCCGACCATATTTGCCCAGTAGTGTTAACCTCACAGCTTCTGCTCAGTCAAAGAGAGGAGGGAAGCCAGAGTCAGCCAGGGACCCAGCCAGCTCCAGGAAGAGCACATTGGGTATACTTCTGGCACTTTTCTCCTTTGTAAGTGTGGTCTGTCCTGAGAGGTTGCTAAGTCCACTCAGCGTGGTAGCCAAGAGCCTTCAACAGAGGACTGTGCTCTCTGGAGTATTAATGGGACATGGGGCAGGCAGCCAGGTTTCAGGAACCCCCATGGCATTTTGTTGCTGTTGTTCTGTTTTGGGTTTTTTTGAGACACAGTCTCACTGTGTAATCCTGTGAGGGTGGCTTGTAACCCCTGGCAGTCTTCCTACCTCAGCTCCCCGAAGGGTACTGGATCACGCCCAGTGTGGGATATAGGATCACTATGGGTTGTGGTCCTGAAATGGGAGCAGACATTGAACACTCCTGATTTCTGTAGCCTTCCCCCTTTTTTGCCAGGAATTCAGTGCTATTAAAAGCATTATTATATTACTCTAGACATAAAAGTCTGTAAAGTGTTGGGTACTCCCTCAAGACACACCCTATTTCCTTAATTCTCCTGGATCTCGAGAAATTAGAGCAACCCAGTAGCTCTTTTTCAACCTGCTTGAAGACTCTGGGGCCAGCCTTCCTGTCAGTGTTTGTAAGAGCCCAAGGGCCTCTTGAGACAGGCTGTCAGGAGGCCTCATGTCCCTCTTGACTTAAAAATGTCTCCTGTGTGTCCCTGTTCCCGTCTTACCATGCGTGTCCATGGCCAAGCTCTCCTGGTCTGTATTTTTAAGCCGGCAGTATTCAGTGCTGCTCTGTTGTAGGCTGCTGGCCTCTGGCAGCAAAAGCTGACCCCCATCCTCATGCTCACGTGTAAAGGCCAGGGAAGAAGCTGGCTTCCCTGCTGCCCAGAAGCCCTGAGATGCTGACAGTCTGCGCCAGTTGCCCGGTTCTGTTCGATTATTGTGTGTCTGTACCTCTGCTCCACCGTGGAGGATCTGCCATCCTCATCACCGGCACTGCCCCAGCTTCTCACCGGTGGACCCATTTCTTTAAACTGCCTTCCTGCTTCCTTCCCAAGTCTTTCCCAACACTGCCTGCCCCTTTTTATACCCTACCTTTCCTCCGGACCCTCTCTCTTCACCAAGAGCCTACCAGGCAGACTCTCAAGAAGAGACTGAGAAAGAGAGGAAGGGTTTATCTCGCTTACAGTTTGTGGGTACCTGATGACGGGGAAAGTGCCAGCGTTCAGCTGGCTCCCCCTTTTACCAGGCCAGGAACATGGCCTGTAAGATGGTACCCCCCGCCACACACACACACACACACACACACACACACACACACACACACATTTTAGATGGGCCTTCCCTCTTCAGTTAGACCTCTCTGGAAATACCCTCACATCACAGAAACATCCAGAGGTGTGTTTCCATGGTGATTCCAAATCCAGTCAAGTTGACGGTGAAGATTAATCGTTGTGATTACCGTATTTTTCATTTTCCTCTGCATGTCTACCTCACTCTGGACATTCCCAGCTTCTTAGAATAATGCTGTTCGATAAATTCCTCTGGAGTGGAACTGGGTCTTCCCCGTCAGGTTGGAGCCCCACCTCCATCCAGGGTAGCTTTAGACTTCTTAGATCTTTTTTTTTTAACGTGACTAGAAAATTTGGGAAATAATCTTATGTTGTCTATTTCCCTGCAAATTTCTAGTTATCAAACCCATTGTCAGTTATTAAATAAGGAATAAAGGGAAACTAATTTTTTAAATCACATTTTTCTTTCACTAACACTCTTCCGCTCCCTTGCTAGTGGCCCTGATAATCCCACACTGGGTCCAGTTACAGAACCCAATGCCCAGAGCAGCAGGTGGGCTGACATCAGCAGTGTTTGTGCTCAAGTCAACAGACCTAACCTGTCTTCATGTCTGCCCCCTCCGTGCCTCCATCCTGCCCACCACACTTCTAAGGCGCTCCGTTCTTTCTCGCTTCCATGCTGGGGATGACACTCAGGCGTCTCTGCCACTGACTGTGCTTCCAGCCCTCTGCTCTCTTGGTGGGGAAGAAGTCCTTTCTCAGTCAAGGGCACAGAAGCGGGAGCTCAGGTGTCACCAAAAAGGCTGTTGTTCCCTGAGCACTCTGAGGCAAGCAGGTGTGCTGTGTTTTATTGTTTTCCAAGTGAGACAACTGGACTGTTCAAAGGATCTGTGTGTGCACGCTCACACCCTGAGCTTGCACATGTGTGCACGCTCACACCCCTGAACTTGCACATGTATGCACGCTCACACCCCGATCTTGCGCATCTCACACCTCCCAGCTGCCTGGCAAGATCGTTTGTGAGGATAAAAGGCATTAAAGAGTCCCTCAGAGCAGAGCCCGAGGAGTCGCAGACAGAACGTGCCTGCCAGAGTGACTGTCCTTCTTAGCATGCCAGGCAGGGGCTCGCAGGTGGGTGTGAGCAGCCTTCTTCCTTGGGCTTCCTGCCACCTGCACACCTGGCACAGGCAAGCTGCCTGGCCCACTGCCTAATCTGCAGGGCTCACCAGGCTCCTAGGAGTGAGTTTGCTAGCCTTAGAGGAGGAGAGTGTGGTGAGGTGTTGTGTGACACCTGGTAGTATTCACCCAGTGCACCGACCCCACCTGAGAGAGAGCAGCTCCCGTTCTCACTGTTTTCTCCACACAGTTCTTCTGGTCGCTGGCCCCAGACAGTCACCTCATCCAGCCTGTCTGCACCAGGAAAAGGAGACTGGAGGGCTGTTGTGGAGATCTGCAGAGCCTGCTCCTGAGGTCTTTCCTGTTGGGGAAGTCACAGGAACGGGTGGCCTTGGATTCCATTTGTGTTGCTTCTCTGCTTTTCCGCTGAGAGTTAGCAGGGAAGGCAGCTCTGTGCCAGACTTGTCTTTCTCTAGTGTCTGTTGAGAACCCACGAACCACAGCTGTGTAGACATCCATGTGGCCACCAGGACAGAAAAGTCATAGCCCTCAGGGTCAGCTGTGTGTCATTCTCATGACTGAAACGGTAGCTACACAGGAAGGTGACAGGACTTACCAAGGTCTTAATTAGATGCCACTTGGGGTGGGTCCTGCAAGAACACCCTTGGGTGGGCCAGGCCCGGCTTTACTCTGTGCATTATCTAGTATTCTCAGATCAAAGTCCTTTAGGTGTCCTTTTCCCTTTCTCTTTTTAAAAAACTTTATTAATTACATTTGGTTTTACTACTTTTGTTTTTCTCAAATTCCTTCTTTGTTAGACTAATTACATTTTCCCCCTCTCCGGTGATTTACAATTTTTATCCCATGTATATTTGGTTCATAGTTAGCTTACTTTTAAAAATTATCATTTGATAACTTCATGCATGCGTAGATTGTGGTTTTATCACGCTCATCCCCCAATTACCTGCTTCTCCCACTCCAGTAACTGCTGAACCCTTTCTTCTCAAAGGCTTGTCTCCAGGTGGGGGTCGTGGCCCACTCAGTTTAACTAGGATTGCTTTCATTAGCGTGGGTGAGAGATTATTACTGGAATGTGAGCAATTGGCCAGGGGCTACACCATTAAGGAAAATGACTTCCCCATCCCTGATAGCCATTAGTAGCCAACAGAACCTCTCAGGACCTCCTGTTCACAGTTGATAGACCCCGTCTTGTACAAGCTGCGTGACTCCATGAGTTTACCAGCTGCACCGTGTGCAGGAGATCGCATTTTGTGGCGCTCTTCCATCTCCTGTAGGCCAGGCTGGCTTGGAATTTATGTGTCACTGAGGGTGACCTTGAGCTTCTGATCCTCCCAAGTGCAGGGATTACAGGTGTGGCCACCGTACCTCGCTCCTTTGTGCCCATGATCAAACCCAGGGCTTCGGGTATGGTAAGCATGCACCAACTGAGCTACATCTCCAGCCCAGGTCAGGTTCACGTGAATATGGAAATTCTGGGATGCTGAGCTTGACCCTACATCATCTCAAGGTGGGTTTTGGTGTTTGTCTTAAGTCAGGGTCTCCCAATGTGCCCCAGGCTAACCCCAAGTGCACAGCCCTCTTGCATCAACCTCCCAAGTACTCCTGTGGCAGTTGTCCATCACCGTGCCTAGCTCAAGCTGGGACTTTAAAATGCATTAGATGTGGTTGGCGGGTACCTTAAGCCCCCCCCCCCCGAGCTACCATGCTGACTATCGGAGAGAAACATGCCAATCAAAATGCATTTTTCACTTTAGCAGAGACACTGGGAGAAGGCAAATTTCAAACCTCAAATTAATGAAAGCCAGGGGGAAAGGTGAGGATGTGACCAACTAGTTGGAATCCTGCCTCCCTCCTTTTGTTCCTAGACAAATCTGTTTTTCCTAATTACTGGGCTCCGTGACAGAAGGCAGTGTGCACAGTCAGTATGCATCATTTGTTAGACCGCGGCGGGCCCCCTGGAAACTCAGAAATGAAACTTGTGATGTCAGGGAAGATGAAAGAAGGAGGTGTCAGGAAAAGGAAGAAAAGCAAAGGAATCAGCCACAGATGTGCCTCGCCAAACAGCCAGGCGAGCGCCCCAAACAGCCAGGCGTGAGACCCGCAGGCAGGGTGTGAACAGCCTTTCCTGCAGCCATCTGGGGATGCCTCTACCTGGCTGCTCACGCGTTGGGAGCCCAGGGAAAGGAACCACAGAGAAGTCACCTCAGGAACGGCTTTTACTTGTTAAGCACTTTCTCAGGTGTGTTCTCTTTTACCACCGACTTGTGGTTTCTCCAAGAAGTTAACTGCTTTGATTCTTCCCGTTGACCTTGAGAGAGATTTTTTTTATATATATATCTGAAAGAAGTGACATTTTAGTTTTCTAATTTAGAAGCACAAAGGGATTTGAGAGAGCTGGTGAATGGGCCCGGCTCACACTTTATGGAAAAGTGCTCGGGTTAAATTACATACTCTTGGACCCGGGAGCAAAGATAACATTGTTAGACCTCTGCAATAAATAAGACTGATAGAACGCAGGGGTGATGTTGACGCCCCTTTGTGTGCACAGCTCTGGCTTGTATATCCTGAAAATGTGGGGATGTGGGAAAGTCTCTGGCAGTGAGGCTGGAGTCCCTTTGCCTCCCTATTGCTGGGGCTTCAGGCCCAGGCCACCGTGGCCCAGACTATGACACGGTTGCTGCAGACTTAAACTCGGGTCCTCAGACTTGTGCAGCACGGGCTTTGCCAACTAGACCATCTTTCCAGCCCCTACGTGGGTACGATCTCTCCAGTCTCTGGCTGGCACCATCTCTCCGGTCCCTGTGCTGGCATTTTTAAAGAAGAGCTGGTTTGATCTCAGGGTAGCAGATTGATTCTCCCCCAGTCCCCAGCTGATCTCGAGAAGCCAGCATCAGCCTCTGAGATGCGTTTCAGAGATACCTGATCTCTCAGTAGGAAGAATCATAGACCTGGTTCGATGGACAAAGAAAGCCACATTTCAAACACAGCTGTTTAGGGGTGATGATGTCACAGGTAAAAATGTGCCTGGCAGATTCTTCTTCACTAGGAAGTGTGTAATGCCTTGGTTCTCTCATGAAGAATAAAACAAAAGGTTGGTGGGACATTTTCCGAGGGTTAGGTGTCCCTGTATACACTACAAATGATTTAAGGGGCTCATATGCCAATTTAAAAGACAGAACACCCTCCCTTGGGTATAGTTTGTCTTCACGTCAATATCAAAGTAACTTGTTTGCTTGAAATAAAAATGAGAATAGTCATTAGTCCTGCTGGAACTTCTTAATGTATCTGTTTTTTAAGTGCTTTTTAAAAAGACACTTGTGAAAAGCACCATAAATTCCTATAGGTTATCTCCTAGATTTTAACTTACCTTGTACTTATTAAAAGAAAAGTATATCCAGTACTCATTTGACTACTAGAAATCAAATCCATCAATTTAATCTCCTCCCCCATTATTATCAGTGCTCCTCTGTCTTTGCCAGTGCCTGGTGTTCATTCACTGTGGTAGGAAGAACAGGCTGATGGGATAGGTTTTCCCCTGTCTGCCGAAAACCCTAGCAGCAGAAACACTTTGGGTCCTTCATGTCGGTGTTTGCTTTAATCCCTTCAAACCTATGCTGTCTTCACAGTAATTCCAAGACACACTCTTGAGGGTGTGTCCATTAGAATACACTGGCTGTATCTCTGGAAACTCAGCCAAGTAATAGAAACTGGCATAGAACTCAGCCTATGCTGGCACCAGGTCACCACTGTCCCTGTCCCCACAGGCAACCTACAGGGACACCAACGCCGATCTGTTTTTTAAAAAAAAAAAAAAAGAGGATGAGGATCTGTGACAGGGGCTGGTGCGTGGAAGGCAGACATCAGGAGAATCAAAAGTACTGGAAAGGTGGCTCAGGAGATAAGAGCACCCGCTGCTCTTGTGAAGGACCCAGGTTTGGTTCCCAGCACCCACACTGGGTGACGCACAGTTTCGGAGGATCTGAGGCTGTGTTCTGGCCTCCCAGGGCACACAGACATATGTGGTGCACATTTTGACACACACACACACACACTCATGCACAAAGTGAGCAGTGGGGACAGTCTCTAGTGCAGAGTTGACACTTGTGGGAAACAAGGAGCCACAACCAGATGAATGGCTGGCAGACAGTGCTGCTTTGCAGAGATGCCCAGGCTAGATGTAAACAGAAGTGGGGTGCTATACACATGCTACTGCAGAGACCTGGCAGGGCTGGCAGATACACCCACGCTGGAAAGAGAGGGACAGTTATGTAGGCGTTAGAGAGCTTTGTGAGGAGAGGCTGGTGGGGTGTAACATCAGAACCAGACAGCAGCCATGCCCTTAGCTGGCCATCCATGTGGTCAAACTTGCTTCTCAAGTTGGCCAGTGCGAGGCCTCGCACCCAATTCCAAGCAAGGGCCTGCTTCTCTGCAGCCCCTTTGCGACCAGGTCACCTACTAATTTTTCTCATCTAAACTGATGTCCATCAAACCCCAGTGACCCTCCTGTCTTCACAGCCACCACCCGAGGATTAAGGGCCTGTTTGGCTATGCCCTCGTATGGTATGTGCATGTGTGTGTGTGTGTGTGTGTGTGTGTGTGTGTGTGTGTGTGTAGCGGGTACTCTTACTCATTGAGCTAGCTCCCAGGCCTTTTTTAATTCAACAAGATTTGTTGAACATCTGTTCCATGCTTATTCATCCTTGCTCTTAAGGATCTGCCCACTGAAATGGGGAGGTGAATAAGCCATATGGTGGCATGCACCTGTGATCCTAGGACTCAAGAGACAGAGTGAGGCAGGATCCAGGCTCAGAGCATCCTCTGTCACACATCGAGTTTGAGGTTAGCCTGGGCTCCATGAGATCCTGTTTCAAAATTCAAATTTCATAATTCCCACAACTGCTTAACAGTGCAATGGAAGAGGCAAGGGTGGGGCACAGGGGACCCGACCGGAAGTTGTCAGAGCAGTGGGTGGTGACCATCAGCTGAGAGCAGGGCATAGCCCTTAAAGGACACAAACACTTCAATCTCTGGAGGTGCCTGGACTCCTTTGTTGGGGTCAATAGGTGGGTTACTCAGCTTGTGTTCAGTGTCTTGGAGACGTGGAGGGGCATGTTTGCGGAGATAAAGTTGAGGACATAAATTAGACATTACCAAATACCCATCACATGGTGTGGCCAGACCACATATTGGACACCCATGCCATTCTTAGTGTAGGTAATGGTGTGTAACACACACACACACAGACACACACAGAGAGACAGATGCACACACACAAACACACACACACATATGTGCAAATTACAAAAAAAAAAACACTTTGCTCTTACATATGAAATAGAGACTACACAAAACAATCCTTTATGTTTGTGTTTTCTGAGGGTCTAGGAGGGCCCACACCAGCCTGTTCACAGCAATTACCTTTAGGACAGGAAAATAGAAAAGAAATAGGGTGTGGGGGAGGGAGTGTCAGCGGAGACTCTGATCATTTTGGGGCAATCTTCTAGTTTTATTTGAACAAAAATATGTTATCCTGACATTAAAATTAATTTTAAAATTCAAAGAATAGATGGAGTCATTGGCTTACTTCCTGGCTTGCTCTAGAAAAGCTTTTCAGTTGGAGTCTGCACGTTCTGAGAACTGGGAAGATATTTTCTGAGACCAAACAAAACTCAAAGATATATTAAAAAAAAATTCCCATCCGCTCCCAGTTTTCTCCCAGCCTGAGCAGCCCCGTTCATCTACCTCACCAGTGACCAAGTGAGAAAGCACACTCCTGCCCCCCAGTGACTTTGCAAAATGGCTCAGTGTCCTTCCCGTGACCGGGTGGCACCCTGTGGCGGTGGCTGGCTCCAGGCAGTGGTGGTAAGTATGTTTTTCTCTTCCCTGGCACCAAGATCATTTTCTTGGAGAGTCTCTGTGGACGTTGGCAAGTAGTTTTGGCCTCCTTCCAACAGATTGGGTTTATACCAGCCTAAATGAGGCAGGCATTCAATCAGTCACCCAGGGAACAGGCTGGAGGCCCTCTGGTATCTTCTTTATAATTAATTTTTAACATTTGTTTTCAGTATAAAATTTGGGCCTTTATCCTCTTTGAAATAAAAACATAGCATGCATATTAGACGGTATTGGCAGTGAACTTCACACGCTATTCTTTTATTCCTCTCCAACTATTAACTCCTATTAAACAAGACAGAGGGATAATCAGATCCCCCTGTGCTCCCCCGGCTGCCTGGCCTGTGCCGTGTCTCATCCTCCCTAATTGTCTTCGGTGGCCGAGTTCTTTCCTATCATTAGTATGCCATCAGAGGCCACTTGGCAGGGACCAGGCCACCTCCCAAGCTGTTCCCTCGCCCAATATCCCATTCCAGGCTCTGCCCCTTTCCCTGGCCCAAACACGGGGACACGGGGAGGTTCTGACTTACTAGGTGTTAACAAGACACAAAGGCTACAGCTGGAACTTTACCCCTATAATGTAAACATACATGACTAGAGGTGATCTCCCCCGTTTTGTGGTCTATTTGGTTGACCTGCTGCTGGCTTCTGAGCATCTAAGCCTAAATTAAAGAGACCAGAAACACCACAGCATTTCTCAAGCCTGGTTGTGTGCAAACAGCTTCTAGCATGCTGTTGAGGATGATCCAAGGTCCTGTGGAGCATTAATGGTGCATGCCTGGAATCCCAGCCCTTTGGGAAACAGGCAGCAGGGACAGGAGCCAGACTGGAATGTGTAGGGAGTTCAAGGCCAGCTTGAGTGAGATCTTGTCTCAAAAAACAACCCGACAAAGGAAGAGGCCGAGGAGGAGGGTGGAGGATGGGGAAGATAACTCAACGGGCAAAGTGCTTGCCCGAAACTCTGAGCACCAGCCCAGCACCCACATGAAAGAAATTTAGAAAAAAAATGAGAAAACTAGGTGTGCTGGTGCACACTTGCAATCCCAGCCCTAGGAAAACAGTGAGGCAGATGCCTAGGGCTCGGTGTACAGCTAGGCTTGCTGTCCGGCTAGGCTCGCTGTCCGGCTTAGACTACTTGACAAGTTCCATGCCAGGTGCCTCAAAAACCAAGGTGAACAGTTTCTGAGAAACAATATTTAAGGCTGACCTCTGCACAAGTTGTGCATGCACAGGAGCGCTCTCTCTGTCTCTCTCTCTCTCTGTCTCTCTCTCTCTCTGTCTCTCTCTCTCTCACACACACACACACACACACACGTGCACGCACGCACGCTCTCACAGGCACACACACAGTGTCTCACACAGACACACATACACTCAAATACAAAGACATACACACAGAGTCTCACACACACAGAGAGACGACACTCACACTTGCTCACATACATACACACGCACACACACACGTGCACACACGCGTTCACACAGAGCAGAAGCTAGGGATGTTGCTCAGTGGCAGAGCAGTTGCTGGGTGTGTCAAGGCCCCGAGTCTGGGCCAGCCTCTCCACGTGCCCTGTTAGACTCCTTGGGGCAAAGGGAAGCTGCTTTTCTAGTCCCCCCTTTTCATTGCTCTTTTCAAACCACTGTGTGCAGGGGTCGTCTTCACTTTTGCCTGAAAAAAGTCTCAGCTCAAACCTGTCTCCAGGCTTACTGCCCTGGGTGTGCTGCCACAAAGCCTTTGCACAAGTTAGAAGTGGGTGACCTACCTGGGCAGCTCCAGGCTTCATGGGAGGCAAGGCCTAGCCCATGTAGCCATGGGTCTCAGCACTATTTACCTCTGTGACCAGGAATCTTTATGTGGTCCGCACAACCCCACTGCCTTGTACCCGGCTTACTTTGTGCCCCTAAACCTAATGAGTAACGCCCCTCAAGGGTCCCCATGTGTCAGAGAATTGTTAGCAGCACTGTTGGGGGGGTGGCAGAATCTTTAAGGAACTCTTAGAATCTTAGATCACTGGAGTAGTGTCCTTCAAGGTGACGAAGGGCTCCCAGCCCATTTGTCTTTCTCTCTTTCTCTTCCCTGCCATGGGGTGAGCGGCTCTGTGCTACCACAGCCGCTCACTTTAATGTATCCCCACATGCTCAAAACAACCGGATCCAAACAAAGGAAACGGTTCCTCTTGCATGGGGCATTTTGATATAGTAACTGAAGGCTAATGCAAGTCTCTCCATGTGTGAGCATAGGCTTGGACTTTTCCTAGCTACACGCTATTTTAACCACAACAGCAACCTTTAAGCTCTTCTGTTGAGGAACGAGAGGCATGGAAAATTAGATTTTCCTAAGATAAGGCGGTCATAAAGAAGACCTCAGCCAGACTTGTGGTGAGCACCTGAGCTGGAGGGAAGACCGTGGGCACTTCCCTGTCCCTCCCTCCTCCCCTCCCAGAAAACTGTTAACTGAAGAGCTTGGGAGGGATCCCACAGCACATAAGGGAGCTGCAGGCCTCCAGATGATGGATGAGGAAGTGCTTAGAAGACACCGGAGACCCGAGGAAAGGCATCTGATTGTAAGTTCGTCATTAGAAAAAGTGTCCCTCTCTCCAGCCAATGGGCAGGACCAAAAGTCTCATTTAGTTATTTGTTTGTTTTGCATACTGTGTAGAAATATCAGCAGTGTGCTGGAACAAAGGCAATTGGATAATTGATAATACTCAAGTTGTCAAAGCCCCTCCATGAAATAGCTCAGTAGTCTGCCCTCTGGGATCAAGGGCTGCCTGGAACAGAACCCTGGCCTGGCAACCTGGGTGGAGCTGGTGACAGTTGCATCTGTTCCAGGGCCCCTGTACCAGGTATCAGTGGTCGAGGTAAGAACGACCTCAGAACTCAGCGGCTCTACAGCCCATGGGTGTTAGCACAGGCCCACAGGGCTGCTGTAGCTCAGCTTCTCTGGAGTTTGGTGAGTCCCTGTGCTTCGGAGGTCACAGCTGTGTGTCCGTGTTCCCTGCTCCCTGGGTCTGGGGTTGGTTGGGTACCTCTACTCATCTGGCTCCTCTTCTGTGGGCCAGCAGACAGTTAGGGGAGCTCCGCTTGCAGCAACGAGAGACAAACAAGTGAACACATGCGAGTTTCCTCGACATGGACTCTGGGGCAGCACACCATGCACCTGCCTCATTCTATTGGCCAGCGCATGTTGCCCAGGCAACCAAAAGTCAGGGCAGACAAGGATGCTCCCCACTCTGTGAATGGGAGGGCAAGTTCTCAAGACAGAGGAAGGGGATAGGATAAGGATGGGAGCTAGTAATGCCCCTTCTTCAGTTTTTCATCCCTGGAGCCTCTTGGTGGAAATTTCTTGCTTTGCTTTCCCTGTGTATGGGGGAGGCACAGCATCCTTCCTCCGTGGCCTGTCCCCATAGTTGTGCTTTCTACATTGCTCAGGATTCATCCAGGCAAGCTGCTCACACTTGCGGGGAAATCTGTCCCCCATCAAATGTTCAGTTAATTGCAAATGCACTTGAAAGAGCATCTTCTAGAAGCAACACCCTCCGCTCTTGGAGAAGACAACTCAGTTTTTTTTTTATATAAACTTAATAAATTGACAACTCAGTTTTGATCCTTTCTTCATTCTTGGTACATTCTGAAATATCTAGATTGCCTTTCCCACAATGGAGGTGGCTCTTCGTCTTCATCTTTCGTGATGCTGCTCCTTCTCAAATAGAACCAGAGGGTTGAAGAAGACAGCCACCCTAATGTGACCACCAGAGGGCATACAGGCAACACGTGTCCTCGATTGCACCACCCCAGGGTAAATGTGAGTGAAGAGGGCCATGTAGCCTGGTGTGTCCTTTATTCTTTATTCTTTATTCAGGTCCTGATTCTGGGCCTGGACCAAGTGGTTCTTTATCCCAGAGCACTGGTTACTAAGCTGTCAGTTAAGGGTTAGGACAGTGTGGTAATAAGTACAGGGTTTTTGCTCATTGCAGTCCTGTGATCTAGGCTCCAGGGTGAGCTGAAGGGTGAGCTTTTGGAAACTGCCAAGTCACTCAAGCTGCTGGACCATTCCCACTGGGAACACATTGCTCCAGAAGCCCATTCCTGCTCTCCTTTCCAACATGATTTGGATGTGAGCTGTCCCTCACAGGCTTTGGTCCCCAGCCAGTGGGACTGTTGGGAAGGTTGTGGAACCTCTAGGAAATGGAGCCTAGTTGGAGGAAGTAGAAGTCAGGGAGGCGGGCCGTGTGATTTATTGTTGGGTACCACTTCCTGCCATGTCTCTACTTTCCAGTCTGCCCAGATGTGAGCAAGCGTGTTACACCGCCACTGCCATGGCCACAGCCACGGCCACGGCTGTTTCTGATGCTGTGGCTTCCCTGCCGTGATGAACTGTGCCCCTTAAACTCCAGACCAAAAGAAGTCACTCTTCCCTTCGGTTGCTCGAATCGAGTCTTTTATCAAAGAAGTCAGACAAGTACCTAGCATTCTGGGTCAGTAAGACTTGGCAGTGTTGAAGAGCGTTATGCAAATGTCTTGTTGAAGCGGGAGGTTCTCCTTCCAGCAGAAGCTGGGTCCTGTGCGTCCCAGGTAATGAGTCCCTCGCTTTCTGTGATCCTGAGAATCCTGTTTTAAGTGTCCCAGATGTTTTGTTTGTTTGTCTGTCTTATGTTCGTACAACTAAATCGAGTCCTCTTCAGGCTTCGAGTCCTCTGTATTACTCACCAGGCCTCAAAACAGAGCAGTGTCTACATGTGACATCCCAAACAAAGCTGGTTGTGAGGGGAGAGGATGCATTCACCTCATAATCTGTGTCTCTTTTACTAGTTCTCTTGAAAGGGTCTGGGGACAGAAGTTACAGGTCCTGTTTTAGATTATTGCCATTTCTTACACGACCATTTTAGTCTTCAGCTTATAAAACCAGATGGTTGGTTTAGGTCATCTGGAACCTTGGGACTCAAAGTGACTCACTGAAGCTTGTTAGATCAGAGTCTGGGCTCTCCCAAGGATCCCAGATTGAACACACAGGTGATGTGTGAGCACACTGGATTGGAAGAGGCATTGTTCTATAAGGTGTCTTCTGAGAAACTCTGGATCCATGCTTTCGTGGCCACTGTGGCCCCATTCTTTTCTGTACTTTTGCCCTGCCTCTTTTAACCCATCTGCTAGTTCCTGGCCCTCTCTGGGTCAAGTTGGCACTAAAGACTAACCAGGATGCATGGGTTCATGAGGCCGCTCAATGGGACTGAGGAAGAGTTGAGTCAGTGGTGATCTTCTGGGCAGGAGGGCATAGCAGGGCAGCCTTGTAGCAACAAAGGTGGTGGTGGAGAGAATGACCTCATCAACTCCTTGCTCAATGCTTGCTGCGGCGAAGGTCATGGATTTGACTGGGTGGCAGAAGGGAAAGGCAGCCTGTTAAAGTGCCTGCTTTCTCCTAGGCAGGGTGCAGTGAGGCATCTCACACCTTAGGGCAGAGGCAATGTGGGTATTGCATGGCAAAGTGTCACATGAGGGTCAAGACACAGAAGCACTTTGCTGTCTTTGGAAAAAAAAGAGAAAAAAAGACGTGTACATCACAACCTATATTCAAGTAGAAATTGTAGTGTGTGTAATCAGCTGTAATGAGGCCAGGTTTATATAGAAAGTAGGATCCAGTTGAAAGTTTGAAAGTTGGACGGTTGGGAGGACGGTGGGAGCTGGAGTGCCCTTCAGGGTACCTCCTCTGGTTTGCAGTGGCACCGTGAGACTCCCCTTGTGAATTTCTACCCATGTCATGTCCTGAAGTGGGGGGACTGTGCTCATCTTTGGTTTCTAGCCTGCCCTGCTGGATCCTGGATGCTCAAGGGGAGTAGCCACACTTCTGGAAAGTGCTGTGATTGGGGCTATTGGGCCTAGGCTGTTAAAGAGTTAACTGCGTGCCTTCTGAGGTTGTTCAAACCAGCCAGAAGTAGGACGTGATTAATTGTTTAGTGGTAAGTGGGACAGAAAGTAAGAGACTGAGGAAATGAGGGAAAAGCCGAGTCCTTTGGGGTTTTCTCAAGCAGTCTAGACTCTAAAGGGACAATCAGGAGTGGGACAGACCCTCCACGGGGCAGCAGCAGGGTAGAGAGGCTGCCAGGACTGAAGTGGAGAGAGGGTTGCTGGCCGTCCCCTAGCTAGGAAGATGGTGGCTCACCTAGATCGTATGCCAGGACATAGCATCCAGGGGACCCGAGGCAGGGTGTAAGCTGGGCTGACGTTCCAAAGCATCTTTGTCCCAGTGATGGATGGATTGAAGTGAGAGGTGGGAGTGGAGAGGCCTTCAGGAAGGCAGTTTAAGGGATCAGGAATGTGAGATGGGACATGGGAGGTCTGTGTGCTCCACATTCTACACCCCAAGCCTGAGTTAGACCAAAAAGTCTGAGGTCTCTCCCCTTCTGACTCCTGAGATGCTGTGTTAGGTAGGAAGGGTGGGGGTGTCAGATGAAAACCTGGACGGAGCAAGTGATAACACTCGGCTTCTAGGAGTGGCAGGATCACCTGTCACCACCTGTGTGTGAGGCAGTGAAGGGAACGGTCTGTTGGTTGCAACAGGAGAACAAGGGAGGGAGAAATGGCTGGGGGGGGGGGCTTAAGGAATGTGGTGTCTGTAGAGCAGCTCGGTCGGGGCCACACAGAGGCAATAGATGTCACACACCACGGGTGGTGGTGCACGCCTTTAATCCCAGCACTCGGGAGGCAGAGGCAGGTGGATCTCTGTGAGTTCGAGGCCAGCCTGGTCTACAAGAGCTAGTTCCAGGACAGGCTCCAAAGCTACAGAGAAACCTTGTCTCAAAAAAAAAAAAAAAACAAAGAAAAAAGGGTTTGATAAAGGAACTATGAACCAAACAGAAAGAACCTGCAGAGATGTGGCCATGTCTAGTCCAGGAACTGCACTGACCTGCAGGTACCAGAGGGAGCGGCAAAGACCTGAGCTGATGGTTTAACATGGAAAGGGAGCCTGAAGCCTGGCTTCCCTATGCCAGGAGGGGAGGAAGCCATTGATGAAGTCCCTTCCTGTCAGCCCCCAAAGCCTCACCAGCGCAACAGAGGGAGAAGAAGGGATGCAGGCATCACAGGCAAATTGTAAAGTGGGGAGCACTGAGCAGCAGATGACACAGTGGCAGGTGAGTCCTGGGCAACCCCAGCCTGCGAGGGATGGAAGCTGGGAGCCAGTGTGACTCTTGGAATGAAAACACAGGAGAGAAATGAGGGCTCGTGACCAGAGGACAGGCAAGATGGAAAGGGGTGGGTCTGAGTCCTGGAACCGAGCAGAGTGTGGTCAGCCCTCCCTCTGGAATTAGAGTAATTATAGCAGAAAATTTGTACCTGCATAACCCATGCGGCAGAGGTAACGGTGGAGAGTCCCGGCGGCCTCTCTGCAGCTGAGGGGGCTTTCTATCCTGTGGAGTTCTTCTTGTAAAATTACTAAGAAAAGGGCTGGGGGTGTGGTTCAGTTGGTAGAGGGCTCTCCTAACACACTCGAAGCCCTGGCTAGAATCCCAGCCTTCAGGAGATGGAGGCAGGAGAATGAGAAGGTCAGAGTCATCCATGGCTGTAGCATGAGTTCAAAGCCAGCCTGGACTAGACAAAACCCTGCTTTATGTAAAGGAGGGGAAATGGGAGGGGGGCTGAAAGAGAGGGGATTAACAAGAACCCACAGAGCCCAAACTCCACCCACCCCCTTATTCCCTGTCCCTGAAGATCTGACCCAGCTTAAAGTGTAGACTAATTTACCTAAATCACCTGATGGGAAACAGCCCTGTCCTTAGGTCTCCCAGCCCATGAGAACCTACACAGGGATAGGATTCCTGAGGCTCTGTGGGTACTCGTGGGGATCTTGTGAAAAGCATTTTCCCACAGCCAGGGCTTGTCTGGCCAGCTCCCAGGGAGAGGATGCTGGTCTCTGGAGCCACCTTGAGAAATGAGAAACAAGGCCCTGGGAGATGGTTTTGTGTTTGTTTGGTTGGCTGGGTTTTTTTTTTTTTCTCATGATTAAAATTTAAAAAATAAAATAAAACAAACATGAGGTGAGGTGATCACAGGATGGACTCTAGATCGTGAACCTGAGAAAACAGCTCCGAGTGACCCTCTGCTGCCCTTCAGAACAAACAGCCCTGCAGCTCCAGGAGCCCAACTCCTCTGGGACACAGGACAGACAGGGCTGCCTGAAAGCCAATGCCGGCAGCAGGCTCTCATGCTCTCTGTAAATTACCTGTGAAAAGCAGGGGCATCGTAAATAGCTTGGCCTGTGGGTTGCTGATTCCCTTCTGAAAATGGCGCTCTGCTTCACAGTTAGACATTTCCCCGGCACCACCCTCTCCTGCTGCCTGCTGCACACTCAGGGAATGGAGGCAGATACTTCACAGCCTCCCTTAAACACCTCCTTACCGCCACTGACCGTGAGGCAGGCGGGTCTCACCATCTGTCCCACCGCCACCAGCAAATCTGAGTCCATTGTACTCCTTGGCTGAAGAGGCTGTTGTGTTTTGTTTTTTTTTTTTTTTTCTGGTTTTAAAAAGCAAAGGGATTTGGAGGATGGTGATTTCTCAGGCCCTGGCTGTTAGCCTCCTTCCTGAGAGCAACCTGTGTGGAATAAACACAGAGATTTGCCGTTTTGCTGTTTCCTGTGACTGTTTGGCAGTGAGCGGAAAGCTAGTGGTATCTCAAGTCCACGAGAAAAAAAGCCTGCCCGGTCTTCTTCTCTCCACCTTCGCGTGGCAAATTAAAACAGCACCCACATTGCCCCCGCCCGCCTCTCTGAGGTGAGCCCTGGATATGCAACTTCTCTTGTCTTGTCACCTCCTAAATTATCTTTGTTTTTGCCTTTCTGGGCTCTGGGGGTGGGGTCTGCTTTGTTTTGGAGACAGGATCTCTCTCTGTAGCCCCTGATCATCTTGCATTCGTGGCAATTCTCCTGCCTCAGCCTTCTGAGTGCTAAACTTTCTAAAAACCAAGTGATCCCTTTCGTCAGCCTTGTGGTGCTGCCACACCTGGACTCTGCTTTCATTTTCTTCTCGTTCCCAACTCACCAAGCAGAACTAGTCACCCATCACCTCTGACTTATGCTAGACTATGGGGGCTTTATTTACTTCATGAGGACCCCACTTTACCCCCCATCTCAACCACCCAGCAGGGTTGGTGGCTGCTGTAACCTCCCAACCTGAGCCCTGATGAGCCCTTACAATGTAATTCTTGCACACAACACATCCTTCTGCTAGGTTAGGGTAAAATCAATGCTCACATCACACAGATATCTGGGGGTCATGCCTGAATCCTCAGCAAAAAAATAAGTATCATGTCCACAGACTCCAGGACCCAAGTTCCTAACTAGCAGCTGCTTACATCTGAGCAAAGATGCAGCCCCAAAGCCGTGGTCATTTGAGAAGTTCAAATTAAAATAGCCTCTTAATTAAAGCATAGCAGCCCAACAATATCAAGGTCTCGATGTAGAAGCGGGGTCTGTTTTCCTTCCAAGGGTGGCTCACTAGCAATTGCATCTAGGTGAAGTCCTTCAGTGATCAGCACAGGCCTGCTCGTGATGCCCTGGACTTTTGCAGGGTGCACAGACGCAATGAGAGGTTAGCATTTCCTCCTGAATACACGGCAGCCTGAGTCATGGGTCCTTTTCTGGGTTCCATGCAGGGAGGTACACGCATGGGCCCTCTCCTGTATCCTCTCACTCCGTGAAATAACCCAGCGTTTACAGATCTCTGACCTAGAGGCTTGGCACTCCCATGGGCATGAATAGTGGGAGGGGTCTGTCAGTCACAGATTATAGTGTCTTGGAGCCACAACAACTTTATAACCCCATGAGGTGCCTGCAGGAGCTCTACCAGCCAGTGGTTCTAGAAGGGTCTACATGGAACCCATCTATGAATGGTGCCAAGTGTGTGTGCTACCCAGGACCTTGTACAAGTGCACCAGAGAATTTTAGTTCCTTTCAAACACCCTGCGGCAGCTGGAGATGGGTGTAGCAAATTAAAACAATTGAAGTCACTCACTTGGGCCTCTCTGAAGTGAGCCGTAAATACATAAATCCTCAACCCTGCCATTCAGATCCCACTAATAGGTCTGAACCTCTGTAGTAAGCCCCAGGAAGCAGCTGTGAGGAGCAGAGCAATAAATTGGATTGTTAAAGTGCAGGGTAGGAAAATGATTGCAGCATTTTTACAATTACCTGGTTCCCCTCTGTCCGTGGAGGGAAAAGTGGTCCCTCTCTCTCCCCTCTCTCTCTCTGTCTCTCTCTCTGTCTCTGTCTCTCTCTCTCTCTCTCTCTGTCTCTCTCTCCTCTGTCTCTGTCTCTCTCTCTCTCTCTGTCTCTCTCTCTGTCTCTCTCTCTCTCTCTCTCTCTCTCTCTCTCTGTGTGTGTGTGCCCACCATTATACCATCACAGCCTAGCTTGTATTGATGACTCAGTACCTCAAGGCACGCAGCCTAGTGATCTACCCTCTCCACCCACAGCTCTTCTGCCCTTCCTGATTTTAACTCAGCCCAGCAGAGACAAGGTTCAAAGCCAGGATCCAACCCTGGCAACAGATGCCAGGATCAACTCTCCAAGAATGCAAGGTTTGCTTTCTGTTCCATTCCAAGAGAAAGAAATTAGGTCGGTTTTTAGCTTTCAAATCATATTCCCTTGCTATATTGGAGGAACTCCAATAGTCTCCAAATATCCCAAACTCGAGCCCTGTTTCCCTCCAACCAGAACATCCCCATTCCTGTACCCAGTGGTCCATCACGTTTTATTCCAGTGTGCTGCTGTTGTCATTTATCCCTGCCTGCCCCATCCCCATGTTATTAAAAGTCTCATAAGCAAACTTTGCTCCATTTTACCCGAGACAAGCCATTTTCTATTTTCTGCTTTTCTACTTAAATTTTCAAAGAATCTAAAATAGCACTTGCCAATTTTTAACCGCCTCCTCTTCTGAAATATTTAATTCTTCCTTGGGCGGCTTAACATTTTGTCATCCCAGGATTAACTGCCATTTTCGAAGGCAGTCTATTAACCGAGAAAGGCAAGACTTTGACCAAGTGGCAGAGACAGGCCGGACTCGAAGACAAGGAAAAGCAGGGAGGCTGCCTGCCCATCAGCCAAGCTGAGACTGTGGCTGGCTGCTTTTATTAAATGCATACTGGGTTTTAAAAAGCAAAATTCCCTAGCAAAGACCAATTTTAAGGGGATTAATGCTGGATGAATAAGAAGCGGGAAGGATGATAACGGAAACACTTAATTGGCAGAGGGAGCGTCAACTGTGGCCTGCGCAGGGGGCTGTGTGGATCTGAAGCTGGTAGAACTGAGAACAGGATCTCGGGTCCCAAGTCCCAAGCCCTCAGAGTGACCTGACCAAGACTGGCCAAGATCTCAACTGTTCTAACTACTGTTTGTCTTAATTGTCTGTTTCTAAAGACCTGTGGGAGACGGCAGGAAGGTAAAAAGCATTTGAGACGTGAAGGCTTTGGTAATTTCTGCCTTTTTATTTGATGGTCTTAATCAAAAGCCTTAGTTTTTCGTCTGAAGTAATTAGGTCAGCTGATGTTGCTCCCCAGCGATCCCTGAGGCCCTTGCTTTTGCTTCCCGGCCTCACTTCCTACTCCCCCAGGGTCAGCCTTCCCGATCTGCCTTTTGTGCTTAGCTCAGGGGCCTTCATTCATTTGTAGCTCTTCTTTCCTCGTGTCTTTGTTTTTCCGCTTACTTTAGCAAACTGATCTCTTGTTCTGTGAGACCTTTGCTTCTTTGGCCAGTGTATCAGAACTCAGCCGTGGTGACTGTAGGAGGAAGAGCTGGTTTCTTCTTTGATATCAACTTTACCTTGTTTTTCAAGAGGTTTCTACCCAAATGTGGAGTCCTGAGTTCAGTCTCCATCACCCATGTGTTGGCTGGTGAGGTGGGGACAGAGCCTTAGAGCTTGATGAGCAGTAGGCCTGACAAACGTGGGAGGGGAGAGAGAGAGAGAGAGAGAGAGAGAGAGAGAGAGAGAGAGAGAGAGAGAGAGAGAGAGAGAGAGAGAGAGAGAGAGAGAGCACCAGCACAGGTTTCTGTGTCAGGAGAGGAAACAGTCCTTCAGGCTGGTGTAGAAAAATGGGACTTGTCAGGTGAACTCCAGGGTTGATTTTTTGGGCACAGATGGGGCAGAGATAAATGGCCTAGCCTATCCTCCAGCTTGAAATTAAAGTGTCTGGGAATTCTGAGAGACTATTGGGAGGCCACTTTTAGCACCTTCCCCCCTGGGGCTGGGCCCTGCATGAGGCAGAGAACACCAAGCCTCATTCCTACCTCCCTCAACATCCTTAGGTGACGGCGAAGGTGAAGATTTCCCAAGGTGCTGCACAGCTGGCTTTGCCTGGGAAGAGGACAACACTCCTCGGGTGGCGGTCCCTCTGCCCTGGCATCCCCTCCCCCAGGTTCGCAGTAACCGTGGATGCGGCACAGGTGTGGAAAAGGCTCCCAGTTGGCGGTTATCTAGGACTCATCAATGACTTACCTAGTTATTTGGGACTGCTCCAACCTCATTGCCTCAGTGGGCTTAAGTATCTGGGTGAGGGGTAACCCTCTCTTGTAGAAGTTTTCTCTAGCTGGGTGTGGTGGTCACTGGGGTCCCAGCTACTGGGGAAGCTGAAGCAGGAGGATTGCTTGGACCTTAGTTGAGGGTCAACAGGTGTAGCTCAGTTAGTAGTGTGCTTATCCACCATGCATGCATGAGGCAGCTTAATCCTGGGTTAAATCCCCAGCACTCTTGGGATAAAGAGGCACACAGCTATAATCACAGCACCTGCGACATAGGAGGATCAGGAGTTCAAGGCCAGTCTGGACTACCTAGTGAGTTGGAGGCTAGCCTAGGATACATGAGACCCTGTCTGACCAAAAAGAAAAAGTTGAAGTGAAATAAAAAGGGAACATAAAAGAAGCACCCGTCAAGACTTGCCCTTAAACTGAATAGACAGATCTGGAGAAAGGACATGGTGACATACATCACTTGGTCAAGTGAGAGCCACTGCTCTCAAAGCAAGCATGTGGAGCTTTCAGTCAAGGCCTGATCCGGGCTTCCTTTCCTGCAGTGAATATGGGCTTAAGAAGCACTGGGGAATGTATGTTTCTCAGACACGGGCTGAGGCCTGATGTATGATTCACCATAAACAATGTTCTCTCTCCATGGTTGCTAAAAGAAGTCTCCCTCCCTCTGAACCAGCTCCTTCCCCCGTCTCTCACCCACGCAGCCTTCCTGCTGTATCCCATTCCCTCTTATACAGCAGGCTCCCCGATCACTGGTTTTAATATTGTCCCCAGTGGTTTTTTATTTGATTGTGTTTGTGGCATGTGACATTCGTCAGCTGTGTTCTCCCTCCAAAGGCGGCCCAGCAGCTTCTGGTCCTGTTCTCCCCAAGAAGGTGTTTAAAGCTTAGGCAGTAGGTGAGAACACACTCTTTGTCCCGCCTGGTAAGTCTGCCTCCTTTTACAAGGGCAACAAAGACTCCACAGGCCCACGGGAGTTGCTTTGTTGTGCTTAACAGATTTTTCTAAAAGCAAGAATATATTTTAAGGGCTGGAGAGATGGCTCAGCAGTTAAGAGCACTTACTGCTTTTGTAGACTGGAGTTCAGTTCCCAGGATCTACATTGGGCAGCCCAGAGCCAACCACCTGTAACTCCAGCTCCCAGGGATCCAGTGCCTAGGACCTTCATGGGCACATGCGTGTGTGTGTGTGTGTGTGTGTGTGTGTGCACATGCATATATTCTTTCAAGACAAAGTCTTACTGGATAATGGCCTCAGACTTGTGGCCCTCCTGCCTCAGCCTCCTGAATGATAGAATTACAGGCAATTATGTATGTCACTATTGTGACAATTATGTTTGCCACTATACATACATACAGAGAGACAGACAGACATGTGTGTGTGCCCAGTCTCATATATGTGTGAATTACTGAATTGAATTGGTAAACCTAACATTTCTCTAGCTAGGTATGGAGATGTGTGTGTGTGTGTGTGTGTGTGTGTGTATACACATAATTTTTAAGTTAAGGACCCCCTTATTCTAGGGTACTTCTTCCACTAAGGGTTGTTTTAGGAATTAAGTTAGGCCCTTCCGTAGTGAAAATGTTGGGTCTCTACATCATTAATTATAGTGGATCATTATAAATATCTACCAATTTAGAAACTTTTCATGTTTGAGCAGAACAGTTATAATGTTGAAACCAGTGTGTCGGTAGCATAAAGCAGGGCCACTGTGGCCGCCACTGGCAACTCCTATCTTGTAGACAGCATTAAAAGAGGTATTTATCTCCCCGCCATGCTTCCCAGAAAAAGAAGCGTGGTACGATAGAAAGCAGGAGCGTCTCATTTGGTTTCTGACTCACCCACTGACTGGGAAGTGTTGGGTTCAGTAATTCAATTCTTGATATCACTGCCTCCCTCCCAGGGTTATTACATGCTTCCAAAGGGTTTGTGGGTGAAGGCTTTCAGAAGAGCACCATCGGGGTGTGCTCTTAGGTAAACTTAAGAAGTCCACAATGAAGGTGTTACTCTCTTGTCCACTTTGTACATAGATGGACACGGGTTACCCTAAGGTGGGCACATTTGAGAAGCAAGCTAGCAGGAGCAAAGAGATTGGGAAGAAAACATTTACTTAATTAATTTGTCAGCGTCATTACCCCGGTGCCAAAGGGAATTTACATCCTGACCCACGGAGAGCACCTCATTGGCTGACACCACACTGTCATCAAAGATGGCTTTTAAAATGTGCTTGCCATGTTTCAGAACACTCAGCCAAAGCGTGTGTGCAAGAAGTATCGTCCCCTTCTAGTTAGGTCGAGCCTGTTGGTGTCACAGGTCATTGTGATTTTTAGTTACTGAAGTCCCTGGGCTTGTTCTGGATGTCACCTATTCATTTCATTACAGGGTGAATCGCTGTTTTGTCAGAGATGTCCTGGAAATCAGAGAGAAACTAGAGCTACATGTGTGAGGGTGCAGCCAGCCCTGGTGACGGCCCTGAACGAGTCAGGTTTATCCCTCAGGCATCCTCTTCCTCTCTGCCTCTTAGTTCAGTGGAATGTGGATGCAGGACAACTACCTCAGATATGTGGAGATGTTTTATTTGTGCTTTAACAAATAAAGCCGGCCTGAAGATCAGAGTGCAGAGCTAGCCACACTAGTTAGCCCTAGAGTCAGCTGTGGTGGCGTGTGGAGGGGCCAGAAAGATGGCTCAGAGGTTAAGAGCATGGACTGCTCTTCCAGAGGACATGAGTTTAGTCCCCAGCAACCACATGATGGCTCACAACCATTTATAGTGAGATCCGGCGCCCTCTTCTGGTGTGCAGGTATGTGCCACCACAGCTGGCTCTAGGGCTAACCATTGTAGCTAACTCCGCACGCTGATCTTCAGGCAAGCCTTATTTGTTAAAGCACAAATAAAATATCACCACACAAGTATGTATCTATCAAGGTAGCTGTTGGAGAATCCAGGTTCCTCCAACTTCATACAGCAAACAGAAAAGCTTTTGATAACCTCGCGTCTGACAGAAACGAATGTGTACTTTCTAGACTGTTAATGGAAAAAGAAAGCACCAAGTCCCCAAGCCATCTGTACGTGGGACCCTCCGCCTCCAGTTCTGCTTCCTCGTTCTCTCTGCACCTTGCTGGTTCATTTTAGTAACTTACATGTTTTTAGATTATCATTTTATTTTCATTTCCTTGCTTATATTTTCAGACGTATCATTAGTACTTGCACACACATGCATGTGGTAATTTTGAAATCAAATCCATGCCTGTAATTGCCATACCCTGTTTATTCTTAATTTTGCATTGTTCAACCTTTTTTAAGTTTTAGTTTTCTGTTTATTTGGCTTTTTTTTCTCATCTTGCCTTTTTATTAATTGTGACATCTTTAGGTCTAACGATCAAACCAACTTGTCTCGCTTTCATCTTTTTCTTTATTGAATCCCTTCAACTTTAAATTTTTTTTCTTGAGCTAACAGTGATTTTCAGGCTTCTGTGCTTGCTGGGAGCCTTGGAAGCTGGAGTCTCTTTGATGCCTCCTGCAGACTCTGAGCCTAGTGCTCGGGCGCCATTCACCACAGTGCTGTCTCTAAGTCACCTTTGATTTTCTTCCATAAACTACTCTTGAGTCAGAGCTCCAGGAGGCCCGGAATATTTCCCTTTCCAAGGAAGTTTTATTGAGATATTACTTGTGACCTAGTACTGGTGAGGTTTTTGAAGTGTTCTGTACAAATTTAACCACCAATGCTTTGTGCTGTTGTTTGAGAATTGCATTTGGATGTGAAAACCATCTAGTTCTGTGCCTGAATGTTCAAACCACCTCTCTTTCCGGCGCTTGATTCATGAGTTTCTAAGTGAGAAGCCGGGAAGCTCCCTGCTCTGAGCTTGGGCTTCCCAGGTGCCCCCGCTTGGGCTGTTTTTTAATCTAACCCACATCACAAAGCTCGCATGTCCTGAGATTCTGTTTTGGTCTAATTATATCAATGCCTTTTCCTATTTTTTTCTTATTGATAATATACTATGCTTATTTCCAATTATCCCATGCCACAGCATTTAAGTCCCTTTCTGGGTACCATATGGGTGGTTATACTATTTCCCAGCTAAAAGTCTGTCTCTTAATAGGGGAGTTTTAAGTCCTTTGTATTATGCCCAGTAGCATATTTGGGTTTATCCCTGTCATTTATTTTTGTTTCCTACCTAACATGCTTTTCAGTGATCATCGCCTAGGCCACCTTTTCTGTTACACTGTATTCAGTGGGGTTGGTTTGTTTGAGTTTGTGTGTGTGTGTGAGAGTGTGTGTCTCTGTGTGCATGTGTGTGTAAGTGTGCATGTGTGTGTATGTGAGTCTGTGCATGCATGTGTGTGTGTGTGTGTCTGTGTGTGTGGTAGGAGAAGGTGATTTAGAATTTCTAATCCTACTGTTCTACTTTTGTTACCTAAAGCAGGATATTTAATCCTTGCCGCTAATAGGAAAATGTGATTTTATTCAGAATTTGTAATTTGCCCTCCGCTCAAGATAAAACCCTGAGCACATCTTTACATGTGTTTGATTTCTGAGGACTCCTCTTGCTCTCAGATTGCTCTTTTTACACTGGCCTGTTTGTTTTTCCTATGCGGTATATTTCTAAAGATTTTATTTCCTTTCTCTAGGAAGGGAAGAAAACATATGTGCTTGGTCTGCCATCTTGAACAGGAGTCTGAAAGAGGGTTCTGAACGTTGTTCACACGGATCTCTTAGAGGGAGGAAAACAGACCACCAAGTCATCTGTACCATGAACATTTGCACAAGACGCGTGAGTTTCCCCACAAGCACCAGTCAGAGAGACAGACCGGAAGTATGGTTCATGTTGGGGTACAGTGAGGGCTGAGCAGAGGCTGGGGGGGGGGCTGTGTTTGTACTGGCGTCCACAGTCCCACATGCTTAGCTGCCACTGTGCACATGGAACTATTAGCAAATGAAATTAAATACTTCAGTTGCCTGGTAACTAATCCAGTCTAAGAAAGAAGCAAAAATAGAATACATAAATTTAGAACTTTTAGGCCACGTGCCAACAAAATATCCTCGCTTGTATCCTTTTGATTATCTGCAACTTGAATGGAAGGCAGTATATTTTATTGTCCAGGAGTAGTGTGTGGGTGTGCGTGTGCATGCGTGTGCGTGTGTGTGTGTGTGTGTGTGTGTGTGTGTGTTGATATTCCGTGCTAAAAGTGAATTCCCCTCAGTGGTTGAACATACATGAGACATGGTCTGGCTTCCAGTGGCAGAACCACATTGGCCCTCAGAAGCCCAAATAGAAGATACTGATGACTCTGGGAGTTGTTATTCTGACATAATTAAAAGCCAAAGGCATTATATGATTATAATCCCTTCCCGTGTTGTACTATGGGAAGAAAAGCAGAAATCATCTGTTTTACTTAATTTCATATAAAATAAAAATACCATTTTTCTTCCCAAACAGTTTTCCAACAAGACACCAAAAGGTAGGAAACAGCTTAAGTTTTCTGTGATGTTGGCGTTTACAGAAACACCACAGTAAATAAACAGGTATTGCAGTACTGTTGGTTACTTCCTGTGTGGCTCTCGCCTCCTTGGAGAGAAGCCTGTGGTCATGGCTGGCTTGTTTCAGAAGAGAAGGGAAACAAGGGTGTCGGGAAGATGGCTCAGTGGTCGAGAGCACTGGCTGCTCTCCCAGAGGCCCCAGGCTCAGTTTTCAGCACGGTGTCTTACAATCCTCTGTAACTCCAGTTCCAGGGGATCCAGGTCCCTCACACAGACATGCATGCAGGCGAAACTCCAATAAACATAAAACTAAATACATCTCAAAAAATTGGAAACTGTCTGGAAGTTCGTATATCTTTGAGGATTTCGGCATGTATTTACGGAGAACACAACAGCGTCTGCACAGTTGGGAAAGGTGACACTGGCGGGTGGTGTCTTGGCTCGGCTGTCTGTTGTATTGCATTGGTGAGTTGGTGCAGTGTTAGAGTCTCCTTATCCTATGATGTCCTTTACAGAAATCACCCCCAGCCTTTCTCTCCCTCCCCCACTCCTACTTCCTCCCTCCCCCCCTTCTCTCTCTTGGCTTTTCGAGACAGGGTTTCTCTGTGTATCCATGGCTGTCCAGGAACTCACTCTGTAGACCAGGCTGGTCTTGAACTCATGCAGATCCACCTGCCCCTGCATCTAGAGTGCTGGGACTAAAGGCGTGTTGCCACCATTGCCTGGCCATCTCCTTTTCTGTGAACCCAGGCAATAGCACAGGCTGCACTAGCTCAGGAGGACTCTGACTTTGTGTGACCTGAAGCCCTTTTCCTCCTTCACACCTTCCTTCTGGTGCTGCAAAGGGAACCCCAGGCCTCCAGCTCAATGGCCCAGGCTCTGCTGCTGAGCCCCAAGCCACTACCTTGGCATTTTTGTTGTAAGAACTGAGACTGTGCCTCTATTTGGATTCTTCTGCTCTTTCCTCATGGTTTAATAGAAGACACATTTTTCTTTTCTATATTTTTTAAAGATTTATTTATTTTTATTTGTGTGTGTATCTGCATGTATGTATATACACCATGTGTGTGCCAAGCACCCAAGGAGGCTAGAAGAGAACTTAATATCCCCAGGAAGTGGAACTACCAGAAGTTGTGGGCCACCATGTGGTTCTGAAAACTGAACATGAACCCTCTGAGCAATGGTTAGTCCCTAGATGTAAGGAGAAATTCCACCAACCAAATCATCATGGCCAAGTTAATTAAAGCAGGCTTTGTTATTCATGTACACAGGCTGTCTCTCCTTAAAGGTGGGGTTCAAGACATCAGCACTGGATATGGGAAAGATAAGGGTTTTTATAGTTTAGGAGTAGAGGGTTCTCCAGATGAGATCGGGTGCATTCAGGATGGTATGGCTATAGACAAGTAGGGAATTTCTAATGGGGGATTTGGCAGGCACACAGGTGGGGTTATAGAAGCGGAACATAAGAATAGTAAGCTGGTCATAACAACCCCTGAAATACAGACATGGCTGCAAAGTGATCAATTTTTTTGAAACAAAGACGTGATTACATTCCTGGAAACATCTGTAGTTAAGATTACAGGTGGAACACAGCCCAATCCTTGAGGGTTTTGTGTATGCTGTGTGTGTACGTGCACACAAAATAATATGGTTACACACAGTTGGATTTGAAAGAAGTTGCCTTTAGGACTGGAATTTTTCACATCTGAGTCTCCTAAGCCGTGAGTTTTCACTGGCCCTGGGTCATTCTCACGCACAGACACAGGCATGCGTGTGCGGTACGTTCCAGGTGGTATTCGGAAACAACCGTGTTTCTGCAGTAACTTCCAGTCTTAGAAATGCTGGCTGTGACACCCCGTTCATAGTGCGGCAGAGATTAGCAACAATAACAGGCTTCTCACTTTTAACTCAGTGCTAGAGTAGATTCTTACCTGCTCCGTATCAGCTTCCATGAGCTCTCTTCGCCTCCCTTCTGTGCAAACACCGAGAACATAGAGGGCAGCTCTGAGGAACAATGAGAACCTTCCCGTTCTCATTCATTCCTTCGTCCACCAAGCAAGCTGATTCAGCATTCGCTACATGCTAGACACTGTACTTGGCATTAGTGTCCCAGAGCTGAGCAAGTCAAAGAAGCTCCCACCCTTGAGGATCTTCTGTTCCTTTAGAGAGGTATATGATGTACCTAGTGCAGAAATACAAGAGATAGGTAGCCAGGCAGTGGTGGCACACGCCTTTAATCCCAGACACAGGCAGATCTCTGTGAGTTCGAGGCCAGTCTGGTCTATAAGAGCTAGTTTCAGTACAGTCCCCAAAGCTACAGAGAAACCCTATCTTGAACGCCCCCCCCCCCAAAAAAAAGAGATGGGCATAAATACTACTGTAAGAACCATGTGCTGGCAGAAAAGCCTATAGGCGACAGTGGGACCTTCTGCAGGCTCTGGTCTCTGGTCTCTGCTGGGTAGTCTGCCTGGGGTTGGGGCCAGCACATCTCTGTTCAGGCCTCCCATCTGCTCCCTCTTTTCCGTTGGACTGGATGCGAGGTTAGTTTGCATACAGCAGCCCACATGGTCCAGAAGCTCTTTGCGGACAGTTTGTGGAAGCATCGAGCTGTCTGATAGCCAGCTCTCAGAGGCAAGGCAGAGTGGCCGTTTTGGATTGGACCTGGGTCAGGGGTCTCAATGTATCCATTTAATAATCTGTGCAAAAAGTTAATAGAGCATATTTATTTAACCTGATTCTTACATCAGAACTTTGGTCAGCTTGATACAAATCTAGACATATCGGGGAAGAGAGAATTACAGTTGGGAAAATGCCTTCCTTAAGAGTGGCCTATAGGCAAATATGTGGGGTATTGTCTTGATTAATGATGGACGTGGAAGGGTCCAGCTCTCTGGCAGTGGGGCCACTCCTGGGTGAGTGAACAAACCTTGGGAGCAAGGCAGTATGCAGAGCCTCTCTGTGGCTTGTGCTTCAGTTCCTGCCTCCAGGGTCCTCCCTTGAGTTAGTGCCCTGACTTTCCTCAGGGTAGAGTGAGACCTGAGATAATCCTCCCCCAAGTTGCTGTTGGTCCTGGTGTTTTATTGCAGCAACAGAAACCTAACTAAGACAATGGTAATTAGATTTAGAATAGATGTCACCTTGTTCCAGCTGTCTAGACATTGTGTGACTGACTGGTCAGTGTTAGTCAGACATCACTGTCTTATCCACCGGTCCCAAATCCAAGCCATGCAGGGCTCTCTTCTGCCGTTTATCCTCCCGATTCAGAAGGCAAGGGCTGCAGTTATTTCTTCAAACAGCAAAGTTGTTACTTTTCCACATCTTGATAGTGAGTCCTTCATTGTCAGTTTGACTGGATTTAGAATCACCTGGGATATACACTTCCAGGAGGGTCTGTCTGTCAGAATGTTTCCAGAGAGATTTAACTGAGGAGAGAAGAACCACCCTGAAGGTGAGGAGTGTTATCCCACAGGCTGGGGCCCCAGACTGAATAAAAAACGGAGAAAAGAGAGAGTGTCATTGGGCTGTGACATACAAGGCTGCCGCGCCTTCCCAGACTGAATGAACCATCAGTCCACAAACCAAAATGAGCCTTTCCTTCCTCAAATTGTTTTGTCAGACATTTTGTCACAGCAATAAAAAATAATAACCAGTTATGTATTCTTAAAATCACTGGGTAGCATGGATTGGGGTACCAATGGAGGGGACAGCTGAACCCATCAAGGTTTAATTAGAAACAATCTTCTAAGTCATTGAAACCGATGCTTTGATCACCGGCCTGGGATGCTTGACTATGAATTTAGCTGTGAGCCATTGTATATCCAGCGTCTCCACAGGAGACATGCTTTCACCACGGCTTGATCTAAGGCGCTCACCTGGCAGTCGGAGAGCGATGCAGTCCCCGGCTCTGGACAGAACCACTGTATCCAGCCAGGTTCCCGGGCTCTCCAAGGCTGACTTCGGCACGACCCCCCACAGTCTGAAATAGACCCCACCCCTGCAAAGCTCTTGATTCCCGTAGCTTTCTCCCTGTCACGAGAACTAGGGGTTCCCATGACACATGGCCCACCTGAAAGAAAAGCGAAGTGGGTACCTTTCGGCCGACCCCGCCAAGGAATGCCACTAAGCAAACACGCCACACGCAATGGAGTTAGTGCAAGAGGTTTATCGGGTGGGGGGGAGACTGAAAGCCCATGTCAGAGGAGGCTGGCGGACAGACAGACAGAACAGGAAAGAGACAAGGAAGAAGAGAGGCAAGAGAGAGCGGGCTGTGCCTGGCAGGCATTTTTAAGGGGTGCGCGTAGCACACAGCGGAGGGTGGAAAGGCACCTGGCGACAGGTGATGATGTAACTGACTGAGTAGGTGGCAGGGGGACGGGGGGGGGGGGGGGGGGGGGGGGGGGGAGGGAGGGGAAGGGGGGCAAGCTGCTGCTGAGGCAGGAACTGACACCGCCCACTGCAGGAAAGCCCTAGCTGGTGCTCACACCGCCCAGGAAGCCCCTCATCTACCTTCTCCTTTGCACTCATCTCCTGATTCAGAGCTGGCAAGGCTGCATGCCAGAGTTGTGCTGAGCAATTCCTGTCCCCCCTCCGAGGCAGACCTGAGGGCAGAAGTCCTCCCTGGAGAGACTGTGAACCCCAGAACCTCACTAAGGTCAACAAAAAAAGCAAGACTAAAAGATCAAACTTCCACCTTCATGGCCTTGTGACGCTTCAAAGCGTGGAAAAAGAAAGTTCAAGGAGTTGGGCCCCTGAATGACATTTGGATTTTGTCACAGTAAAACACAAGGCATAGCCAGGAATTCCTCGCAGACACCCAGGCTGTGTTTGTTTGTGGCCTCATGAACCTCCCAAGCCAAAGGAGGAAGGAGGAAAGGAAGGACAGGAACCAGTAAAGTGTAGGTGTCCCTATTCCCAGTGACATTCGTAGCTTCCTCTGCCATCCGCAACCACTTCTCCTCACTGCCTGCTGTAAACTTGTCCAGAAAATGAGGCCCCTTCACAGAACGCCTTGCCCTTAGGGAAGTGTTCTCATCCAGAGAGGGGCAGACCAAAGGAGCATGAAAGATCCTCCCGGTGAGAGAGGAGCCCTTGAAAGGCAAACGTGAAAGCCTTGGGCTCTGAAGGAGAGCCTGTGGAGCAGGCGTCACATGAACCGAGTGCCAGCTGCCTGCCGCCATTCAGCACATCCTGGATCCTTTGTGGGAGGTATCCAGGGCCACCTCCCAGCACACATCCCTTGTAACTGTGAGGAGATGGCCACAGCATGGCCCCCTGGGAGATGCCACTCATCACACCATATTAAAAGCAGTGACGTCGAGCCTCATTGTTTCGTGTTTTTAATCTCAGACACCAGTGCAGGAGCCCGAGATGTTTATTATAATTTTGCAGACATCGCCAACAAAAGCTTTACTCGTGGAGGAAAGATTAAATGCTAAGGCTGTGTGGATGATAGGGGAGGGTGAGCCGGAAGGCTGGGAAGGGTAGAGAGGGGACGTGTCATTTCCCTTAGGAAAGGAAGACAGGGGCGAGCCATAAACATAGCTTCATTTTCAGGCTGGCAATTCTTACCGTGATGTGTTTTGTCAGGCAAGTCCTCAATACAGATTAACACGAGATGCCGAGTGAGTGAGTGAGTTCCACCTCTCGGTCTGGGAACAATGCGGAGTGTTTTGATGAATGTCAGTTAATGACACTCACACTCTTGAATTCAGCCCTGGCAGCCAGAACTGAGGGTTGGGGGAGGGGCGTGCAGTGCAGAGACCAGAGACATCGAGATGCCCAAGGTGGGTGACCTTCCAGGGTAATCAGACCCAAAGCCTGAAACACAGTTTCCAGGGGGCTGGGTCCCAGCAGGAGGGACTAATGGGTCTAATTTCAGTGGAAGGGAAGGAGCACCAAGTGGCCACAGACCTTAGCAACTGTTACTCAATAGTTACACTTTTGACTCCATCCAGGCACAAACCAGACCTGGAAGCCTCGGCCTGCCCCACCCTCATGCCACACACTGCCTTTGTGGGGCTTGAATTCAAAATTCCCAGACCCTGATAATCCTGGGAATTCAGTAAAGCCTGAAGCTGCAGCAGAGCTTGGTCCCTCCTTCCCAGTGACTGGCAGGTCACTTACCCCTCGGGTCCCCCTCTTCAGCTTGACTTAGTGTTTGATTATTCTCTTACTGTTTGGAAGAAGACCTGTCACTGGGAACTGCTGGCTAATTTTCTCATTGCGTGGCTGACAGTTAATGCCTGGATCCGTTAATCCTCAGGAGCAAAGCCTGACAGGCTACCTGGGTGTCTTCCTCACAGTGGCAGTGTCTGTCCTCCTGGGTTAACTCCGGTGCTTATGTGCGTTTTGCTGCTGTGTTCTCTGAATAACACATTCTGTAGTATCGAGCTCAGCTTCTTAGACATTGAGTCAGAAAGGGAATTATCACAGGAAATCATGGAACAGGTAGGAAAAAAAAAATCCCTTTTTGTGACCAGAATAGAGGTTGCAAAGGTAAGAAGATTAAAACTGAGACACTCTGGGTTCCCCTGTTCTCATTGGTGCCCTGTGATGGTTCCTGCTCCCCCACATCATCTGGGGTGGTCTTCCCAGAAGCCTTCCAAGGGACACACTGTCCTCATTCTACCCAGGAGGACACTGAGATGCATGCAGCGGGGAACTACAGAGCCAGGAAGTTCGCTTAAGCATCAGCCTTAGTCCCGTGCTCTTTCTAAAGCTTGATTTTCACAGGGAGTCTGTCAAACACATGTACCTGTAACCACAGCACATGGGATGCAGAGGCAGCAGACACGGCAAAGGTGGGAGGGTCATGAATTTGAGACCAGTGCGCGCTATATAGCAAGTCACTTTGTCAACAGGTGGGGAGTTGGGTGCAGAGCTGGGGAGACAGAGCATGGTGAAATGTTTCTCCCACAGCATAAAGACCTAAGTTCAATTCCCAGAAGCCACAGGGAAAATGGGGTATGGTGGTACTTACTTGTCATGCCAGCACTGGGGAGGCAAAGACAGCAGATCCCTAGGGCTGACTGACTAGACAATTAACTTAGTGAGCAAGCCCGAGGTCCTCTTGAGAGACCCTCAAAAAACAAGGATAGTTCCTGAGGAATGGCACCCAAATGTGTTCTCTCATCTCCACAGACGCAGACACAGGCAGACGTGCGCATGCAAGCACATACACATATACACACAAAAATTTAGAAACTTATTTATCCTCGTTGCCAAAACCTGAAAAAAAAATAAGGTAAGTACCGACTGGGAAAGAAGTGCCCCTGTGCTTGCTCACCATTACTGAGTTTTTAGTTTTTTTTAGTCTCGTGTGCTCTGGTCAATAACTATCCTTCAAGTCTAAGATGATTTCCAAGAGCCGAGTCCACCGCAGATGGCTGCTTTGTACATTTGGAACTGGTGTTCTGCCGGGGAGGGGCTGCGAGGAAGGAACCTTCTGCAGCCGTGTCTGAGCCAGAGCCTGCCCACTCTCCCTACTGTGCTGGGGTCCCCTGCTGCAGGCTTACCATCTGGGGGTCTCAAAGCCAGGTACCCCGGCTGGCCAGCCTACCGCCGGAAGCACATGCAGGGGCTGGGGTGTCTCTGTTTTCTCACTCCCAAACTATGGCGATGATTCTGTCTTACCCCACGCCTTAGTTAGGGTTTTGTTTTCTGTTTTTAGAGACAGGGTTTCTCTGTGTAACAGTCCTGGCTGTCCTGGAACTTGATCTGTAGACCAGGCTGGCCTCGAACTCACAGAGATCCATCTGCCTCTGACTCCTGAGTGCTGGGATTAAAGGTGTACGCCACCACGCCCAGCCTTAGGGTTTCTGTTGGGGAGGAAAGGGTTTATTCAGTTCATCATGAAGGAGGTCAGGACAGGAACCCAAACAGGGCAGGGACCTGAAGGCTGGAGCTGAAGCAGGGACCATGGAGGGGTGACCTTCCCGGCTTGCTTGTCCTGCTTCTTATAGAGCCCAGGACCACAGCCCAGGGATGGCACCACCCACAATGGGCTGGGACCTCCCCCACCGATCACTAATTAAGAAAATGCCTCACCGCTGGATCTTAGGAGGCATTTTCTCTATGGAGGTTCCCTCCTTTCAGATAATTCTAGCTTGTGTCTCGTTGACATAAAACCAGCCAGCACACCAGGTTGACTACACCAGATGACTACAGGGTTAGGAGCGGAGGTGTGTATGAGCAGTGGGGCTTGGTGGTGTTTTCTAGATCCTCCAAGGCCCAGTGTGTCTGTCCCTCCTCAGCAGCTCTGAACCAGGTTACTGCTGATTTCTCGAGGCTGTGTCTCCAGTGTTTGGGACAGGAAGGTTGTGTGAACATTATCTCTTAGGTCCCAGCCCATGATGACTAATTCAGAAAAGCAGCTGGGCTGGCCCAGAGAGCAGGAGGGAATGGCCTTGGACCCCTGGGTTCAGTCAGCACACTGATGAACTACCTTGGGCTCCTGGGTCTAATAAAAGAACTCCCGAGCCCTGCTTCCCAAGCCCTGCTTCAGGCTACTTCCTCCCCAGTCTGTGGGTCAGATTCTTCAGTTTCGAAATCAAGCTTACACCTCTGGCAAGACACTAAAATAGAAGCAAACATTTGTCAGAGACTTTCAGTTCCTGGGAACTGTTACCGCTGGCAGAAATGTCAGGGGTCCCTAGAAAGGCAGAAGAATTAGGGTCTGAGAGCCTTAACTCAGCCTTAAAGGGAGACGGTATCTGCCCTCCAGGGCACAGGGGTGCTGAGTAGCTGAAGCGGGACTCCAGGCTCTGCTTCCAAACTTTCTTGGCACAGCGTATATGGAATGTCCTGAGAATACATTTGTGCAGTGAGTTTGTCATAACACCCGACAAGTCCACTTCTTTAGTCTGTCTCCACGCAGGCCTGGGGGAGTGTCTCTTACAACCATTCCGGGTGATATGTGGCTGAGGAGAACAACAGCCTCAAAGCAGAGTGTTGGGTGGCTGGGCACCAGCTGAGGGGTCTGGACTGAGGTGTCTTAGGGTTTCTATTGCTGTGATGAAACACCGTGACCAGAGAGCAGGTTGGAGAGGAAAGGGTTTATTGGGCTTACACTTCAGCATTGCTGTTCATCGCTGAAGGAATCAGGACAGGAACTCAAACAGGGCAGGAACCTGGAGGCAGGAGTTTATGCAGAGGCTGTGGAGGGGAGCTGCTTACTGGCTTGCTTCCCCTGGCTTGCTCAGCCCACCTTCTTATAGAACCCAGGACCACCTGCCCAGGGATGGCACCACCCACCATGGACTGGGCCCTCCCCCATTGGTAACTAAATAAGAAAATGCCTTACAGCTGGGTCTCAAGGAGACATTTCCCCAGGTGAGGCTCCTTTCTCTCTGATGACCTTAGCTTGTGTCAAGTTAAAACACAAAACCACCCAGTACAGAGGGGCTTCTTTGATTTCCAAAGGGATGATGGGTCACCGGGAGGCAGAGGTGAGAGGCTAGCTACCTGCTGGCTACTGGGTATGAGGTAGTTGTAGTGGCTGATGGCCTCCAAAATGTGTTCTCAATGTTAGCAGCATTGGTTGTACAACACTGCCCATTGCTTTTACCCTGAGCCTTAATCTGTGCACCCCTCAACTTGAGACCATCTTTCTGATACTGCCTCCCGAACACTAGGACTCACAGGTGTTCTCCTGCCACACCCAGCTGTCTTCCCAAGCTTTGCTATGGGGCGGAGGGGGGGGAGCATTTCCAAGAAGGTTGTCGATCCTGTGAAATAACAGACCCTGTGCCCAGAGGCGTTACTTACGAGTGGCTGTTGGAGTGTGAACCACCCCACAGGGCTTGTCCAACACAGTTGTCTTATTTCTGTGGTGACAGGGACACCGGTGTGAGCTCACAGCCATGCTTTTTGACTGTGGTAAATGAAAGTGGCTATAAACCTTTATTTACCTCATTTCTCCTACAGCCAAGGAGGGAGACTCGGTTAATTGCAAAGTCTGTCTTCCTGGCCTTTCCCTCCACCCCAGGTACCCGGGTCTCTTCAGGTGCCCCCTGAGGACCCCTGTCCACTCAAAGCCTCTGTTGACTTAGTCTAGTTAAACTCTGGGAAGGAGTTGCTTTGCTCTCTTTCCTGTTGTGACTCCACTGTAGCCATAAAGAAATAGTGTCAGCCGTGAGTCAGAGGATGCTTTGAGGGAATGGTGAAGATGCTTGCAATATAGGGACAGCCCCTTCCAGCCTGTGATTGTCATAAAGACTGACAGAATGCCCCCGGGAAATCTTGCTTCAAGCTCTTCTGCTTCAGTCCCCTTGTCTGCAAAATGGAAACAAAACCGTGACCAGAGTTACTAGGTGTGCTGTCTCTTTGGCTCAGAAGACACCATTGTGGGATTTTTCCCCTTTCTCCCAGCTTTTCTGTAAGTTTCTCTTTATGAGCCCTCAGCCCTGTAGTCTGTGGAGCCTCTAGGAAGGAGGAGGTGATGGAATGCCATTGATTAGGTTGTCCTTTTGGTGCCTTGACTACGGAGCTGTGCCATTTTCTTTTCTGTCTAGCGATGTGTTAGCTGCTAGGGGGTGGGGGTCTGGAAAGGTCCAATTCGGAGACAAACATGGACCCTGTGTCCCAGCCCTACAGCAAAACTCTGCATACTCTCTCTGCCTGTGCTCAAAGGCCCAGGAAAGCATGTTACTTGAAGCCCTGAGTCAAACAGGAACTGAGGTGCTCCAGAAGACGGTGATAGTGTTAGCTGTGCCCTGTCTCTTTGTTAAAGAACTCGCTCACACAGGGGAGAGCCCCGCGTGAAGTGTCCTGGCTGGCAGAGCTCCCGTGTCCCCCATCTGACCCTCAGTCTTGCGGCCCAGCATCAGACCAGACCAGCAGGAATCCAGGGACCCTCTCCATTGGCTCTGAAACTCACCTGCGTTCCAAGGTTGCTTTGGCTGAGCCGATAGGGTGACGGCGAGGATGACTAATTTCTGGAAATTTCTTGCAGAATGAAGAATGGGACGGTTTCAGGAAGACACAAGAGCTCTGCTGTGCCCTTGGGTCAGTGGGTCGATTCTGAGCCAGCTGGTGGGGTCCGAATTGGTGACAGCTATAGCCTTAGGCCAGTCACATAGTATTTGATTTTGAGACTCAGAGGTGTTGCTGACCCCTTTTTATCAAATGGGGGAACTGAGGCACAGGTGGAGCCCTGGCCAGCATAGGCTGTAGCATTTCCAGGTAATGCGTCATCTCTGGAGAATGGAGATGCACCTTGATCACCTTGCTGCCCTTTCTGACAGAAAGGCTTTACTTTGAGTAAAGTCTCGGGGATTGTTGTCTAAGCATTTCTTATTTAATGATATCAACGTTTATACAGAGATTCGTCTTTAATAGTGTTACCAGGGAAGTCATGTGGCTCCCTTGATGGTCTCTCACTTGTGCTTCTCACCTTCCTGTTCCTCTCATGACTCTATTCAGGCCTCAGAGCACCTCTATGTGCAGTAAGCTGCCTCCTGTTCTCAGAACTCAGAAGTGTGTGGTGGTGGTGGTGGTGGTGGTGGTGTGTGTTCCTGTGTGCATGCACACATGTGCACATGTGTGTTGGAGAAGAAAGATCAACATCAGGTGTGGTTTCTCAGGAGTGTTCCTGTGTGCATGCACACGTATGCACATGTGTGCAAGGAGATGGCTGAGCCACCTGAAGCAGCAAGGCCAGAGGTCCCTGTGCCCAGGAGATGGCTGAGCCACCTGGAGCAGCGTGGACTTGAGACTTAACCTTTGCTCTTGCCGGTCTTTTTCCTCAGGAGTGGCCGGGCAGTGTGCCGGCGGGTATGAAAGTGATGTGAGGGACATTGAGGGAGTGAGCCCGTGGTTCCATTGTTGTCCCAGCTCAGGGCTGAGGATGAGAGGTAGGTGCTGCCTCATCCACTCTCAGAAGCTGTCCCTGAGCGCTGGTTGTGGCTGTTAGCCGCTTATTCTGTCCTAGGGCAGGATTTCCCATGTGGATCTGTGAGTGCTCCATCCATTAAAGATTTGTCTTCCTCTGTGACTACTTTTTCAGAGAAACACTGGACAAATTGCAAGCCTGCCATGAAAGAAGTCATGGGACCTGTTAAGAGAAGCATCACAGGACTCCACAGCTGAACTCTAGGAAGGAAGTGGGGCTTTGGAGGACAGAGAGTGAGCCTGCTAAAGAGACGCAGTCAGCCAGGCAGGCAGCTCAGGTCTTGCTGCTGGTTCAGACCCCCTACCCCCAACTGAAACTTCTTTTCCTCCATGAGAAAATCTACTCCTTCCAGCTTCTTCTTTGTGTATTTTATCTGAAAAGGGACTATTTGGTGCTGTGAAAATGGAATTACCTAGAGCCACCACAGGAAGGGACAATGACTTACATTCTCTGTCTGGGCTTGGAGCCTTCCAGAAGGTCTGGGACTCCCCTGGAAGTTCTGATGGGACAGGCAGGGAAAGGAACCTGTAAGTGATGACCTTGTGGTCAGCATGATTAAGAGGAATTATCTTAGCTGTGAACAGTTTGTATTTGTGGTATATGTCTGTCTGCCCCTTGTTGATATGTCTCCCTGGACTGGTGAAGGGGTATGGATTTCCAGAGATGTGTACAGACAGCAACTCTCTTTACCCAGGGGGCATGTCACTAAAATAGTGTGTCTCCCAGGAATTTCAGGGTGGCAGGGAGATAGCTTTCAGCAGAACCCTACTAGAGCTCGGGGGGAAGTAGCTTCTTATGTGTGTGGATGGATGGAGGCTCTCGGGGACTGGGTTTCTAGGAAGCAAGTTTCCCTTGTGTGATGCTTAGTCTTTAAAATAGCAACGAACATGATTCAGGGGAAGACAAGGAGCCCACAGCCCTTTAGGGAACCCTTTATCCCACAATTCCTCGGGGTTGATAGATTCCTATGGGGCTTTCACTTCCTGTGGTTCATCCCGCGCTTAACAAGCCCAGGATGGAGATGAGGACAGTGTTAGAGAGAGAGGGCAGGGGGCAGGAGCAGAGTCAGAAAAGCAGGATTTCAACAGCAAAGTCAGGACATCTTGAAATGGCTATATTTGAATTATTTGAGTGGGAACACTAAGCACTGTGCCCCTTACTCAGCCCCATGGATGCCAAAGACATGAAGCACAGCCAACACTGGTTTGGCTAAAAAGAGAAAGGGACACACACACACACACACACATGCACACACATACACATGCACACACACACACACACACACATATACATACACACATATAAGACACCAAATTTGCGGTGTGGAAAATAAAGCATTGTAAACTCAAAGGTAACATGCATGTTGACAGTGAATTAACCACATGACACAAAGCAGTGTCTCTCAAAGCCCTACTTACTATTCTGCTCCTAAACCTAATTTTCCTCTGCTCCCCCGCCCAAAGCTGCACCCGGTTCCTAGATCCATCACAGAACGGCTATGCCTCCTACCTCCCAAGATGAAGTATGAGCCAGGGCCATGTGTCTGGCTTGGAGTGTGATTGATCTTTCTGGAGGAAACGTGCTGAGAGGCTAATGGGAAGTTAATGTCGCCTCTTATCCGGTGAGCAAAGTTCAGAGATGTTTGCGGTCTGCTAGGTGGGCAAGGCTTGCTCCAGACCACGATGGAGAAACTGTCTTTACAGCACCGATTCGTGATAAGGCAATACAGAAGCAGGCTTCAGTGGGCCTCCCCTGGGCCACTGAGGCCAGACAGTCAGAACTGCTAATTTTACAAATAGCCTGATTCCATCATGTTTTTATTAGCATGGTATTGCTGACTAATTTTACTCAACAGATTGGCAAGTAAAAACTAGGTTAAGATGTGTGTGTGTGTGTGTGTGTGTGTGTGTGTGTGTGTGTGTGTGTATTCCTGCTCTAATCATTATGGTGTGCTAGGTATTGGGGGTTGTCTAATTTTACCTCCCCCCTTTTTAATATAAATACCATCATCCTATCCCCCCGGCAAAAAAAAAAAAAAAAAAAAAAACTAAGTACAATATTCATCAAGACAGTTGGTAGAGTCCTTGCCAGCTTTTAATTCCCCACCTCCTCAGCAGGGCACAGAGCTCGACAAGGTCCGAAGTGCCCAGCACTACTCCTGGTCCAATGGCTGCATCCTTCTATCCCTGTTCACTGTGGGCTTCACATCTAATCTTGAGTCTTCCTGGAAATCTGGGATGCACAACTATATTGGGTAGAAATCCTGCAGTTGACAGCAGCCTACACTATACAGCCCACAGTGCCACAGCAGAAAATCAGGGTTCTCCTGTACTCCAAGGCTAAGGTGGGCTACAATGGATAACTCAGGCGGGAATGTCAGGAGAACCCCTGTGATAGTGCTAGGAACTTACTAAGTCTGTGTCCTTAAAACAGATTACAAGGATAGATAGCAGAAAACGGGAAACGTGGTTTTTCTAGACTGAATGACTAAGAACCAAGAAGCAGGCGGGAGCCACTGGGGCCAAAGAGCCGTTCATCTAAAGCATTGATTGGCGTCTGGAAATGGGAATTAAACCTCTAATGCTATTTCCCTGTCAGTTGGTGCCTAGTAATTTCATAAAGGTAATAAAGAGCCAGGCAGATACTGAAGGAAAAACTTCCCAAGGTCACCTGCTGACAGAAAGGCCAGGTGCTGTGATAGCTTACTGTGTGTGTGTATGTGTGTGTGCGTATACATACACACATACATACATATACACAAGGAGGTCAGTGGTGTGTGTGTGTGTGTGTGTGTACATACATACATATAATATATATACACAAGGAGGTCAGTGTGGGGTGTGTGTGTGTGTGTGTGTGTTTTCATGAGGGCTACTTGATGGCTATGTCAGTTTTTGTGGGTTTGTCTGACAGGTGCTTTTGGCATGTATGGATAGCTCCCGAGGAATGACACAAAAGGTTGACCGCACGTGCACACATGCGCACACATACATACACACACACACACACACACACACACGAAGGACGAGTCTCTGCGAAAGGAGTCAGGGTCCTGATCCCACTGTACCCATCACTGGCACCTTGTCTGCTATTCTCCTCAACAGCAACTCTGCGGAAAACCCCTGGATCGTCAGGACCTCTCAGCAGCGGCCCAGCTACCGCGGAGCCGACCCCTCCTCCAACCGCCGCTCCAGAGACCTCTGGCATGGTGTAGTGGGACAGCTGGTGTTGTGAATCAGGCCGTTGCCAATCAGAGAACGGCTACTTCACAACACCAGGGTCACACTGCACTACAGGCAGCGAGCATCCGGACACCTGAGCGCCTGGACACCAGCCTGTGCTACGGCCTCACTACCCCCGGGTCTTTTCAGGACTCCTCCAGCTGGCTCTCGGCCAGGGGTGGTGACTCCTCATCTCCTGCCCTGATGGGGCAGCTGAAGCTGCTGTTTATTGCAGCACGAATAGCTCAACTTCAGAAGAGAACACCACTCCAGGCAGCGTTAGCTTCCACGAAGGACAGTATAAGCAGGTCTCCCAGGGTGAGGGAAGATGTTCTCAGGCCCTTAGAGAGGCTGAGCACCCTCAACTGAATGTCTAAGGAGGGTGCTGTCAGAGGGCCTGGGAACACTTGTAGGCTATAGAACCAGGTCCTCTTTTGTGCCTTTTTTTTTGTTTCCTTTCTATTTTTCTGTTACTCCTTTTTAAAAATTGTGTATGTGTAGGTATGAATGTATGTGTGTGTATAAGCCAGTGGTATCTTCCTCAATTGCTTTCTTTTTTAAAACTTTTAAATTTTATTTATATTTATTTATGTACATGTGCCTATGTGAGTTTATGTGTGCTACACGTATGCAGGTGACCAAGGGGTCTAGAAAGGGATGTCGAATCTCCTGAATCTAGAGCTATGGGGGTTATGAGCAGTCATGTGAGTTCTGGGAACTGGAACACAGCCCTGTGCAACAGCAGCAAGCATTCTTAAACCTCAGAGCCATCTCTGCAGCCCCATCTTGTTTGTTTCTTTGTTTGCTGTGTGCTCACACGCGTGCACGTTGCTGCTTTAACACGCATGCAAAGCAGTGGCTCTCAACCTCCGAGTCTCCACCCCTTTCCACAGGAGTCACCTACGACCGTTGGGAAGACACGGAGATTTGCATTATGGTTTCCTAACGGGAGCAAAATTACAGCTATCGACGTAGTTACAAACATAGTCTTATAGTGGGGGAATCACCACAAGAGGAGAAACGGTAATAAAGGTTCACAGCATTAGGAAGGTCGAGAGTTACTGATATGGAGGTCAGAGAATGATTTGCAGGAGTTGGTTCTCCCCTTTTACCATGTGGGTCCCACGTTTGGCAGCAAGAAGCTTCCCCTGCTGAGCCATCTCACCAATCCTCCACTTTATCTTCCTGACAGAGCCTCTTACTGAGCCTGGAGTGCCTGCATTCAGCTAGACTGACAGTCAGCAAGCCCTGGGGACCCTCTTGACTCTACCTCCCCAGAAGTGACATTACTGGAGCATGTCACTGCGCCTGGCTTTTATGTGGGTGCTGGGGATCTAGTTCACATCCTCGTGCCAGCAAGCACTTTACCGACTGAGCCTTCGCCCCAGCCCTTTGTTTTGATAGTGGCAATATATCTTTGATTTGGCAGTAGAGGGAGGGGGAGCCTGATTAAGGGTGATGGCCTTAAAGGGTGACTCCCCTACAGGCGCAGCCTATGTTTCATGCCAAATGGTCCAAAATTCCCTTAGCAGCTGACTCCATCTTTTGAGAGCAAGTTTTCCACTGCTCTCCCTTGCACACATGCACACTTGCCAGTGACACAGAGACTTACACGAGCCAAGCACGGGTGTCATGGGTGTCACAGGACATGGAGATGCCTTAGGCTCCTGTTACTTGTTTTGGAAAGTGGTTTCCTAGCCCATGGTCATAGTCAGGGAACCTTTAGACTTGAAGACCTAAGGTCTCCCAAACTTGAGTATTTTTGTGCCTAACAAATATTACTTGTGACACTCTTTCAGAGCCCAGGCAGACTCTCAAGAGCTGTATAGCATCCTTTCTGAAGTACCTAGGAAAAATAAGGATCTCTCTCTGCCTTTGTGTAGGATGAAGAGCCAAGACGCTCTGATGAACCCTGGGCTGTAAGCTGTTTGCACAGGGCTTTTGCTGAGGTTCCGTAGGAAGCAGAGGTGGACAAGACCAAACCCTGTGCAAACACTGCCGGGCATGAAAACCACCCAGACAGATCCTGGGCCACTGTGTCTCTGTTACCTTAGAGTCTCTAAGAAGAGCCTTTTGCTGCCTGTGTCTCCTGTTCCTCATCCCACTCCTGAGCCCCTAAGGGCAGATGTGGCATTTGTACTAAATTACATTTGCCTTCTGAGTGAAAGAGTCCCAGTTCTCAGAAAGACTTTCTTACCATCTCCTTAGAATATACAAACCATAAACCTAACGTCTCTGAGAACTATTCCTGATTTCCTGACACCACAAGGGCTGGGACCAGCACCATTCATGGCTTGGCCTCTGGGCACAGCTTCAGAATGGGCACATATGAGATCCTTGGCCCTGTGCCCGCTGCTGCATCAGACTCTAACAGGGATGGTGAGCCAGGTGGTGACCGTGGTAGCAGTCTGTCCAGACTTCCTTCACTACTTGACTCTGTGGCCTCCCTGCATCCTCTCCATCATCCGTTCCAAACCCATATTTTCTTTATGGTCATAATCATCTTCTCAAGATACACCTTCAGACCTGAAGTCCCTCCACAGACTTAGAGCTACCTGCAAAGACGTGGCATTATCCTCCCCGTAGACGGACTGGTAAAGGGGTACAGATCCTTACTTCCTCCTCCGGTTCCCTCCCTTCCTGCCCATCTCCTCTCTCTCTCCAAAATCCCCCTTGCACTTCCCTTCACCCAGGCCTTTGTTAGGATACTCCTAGCCCATCCTCCCATGATTGATGCCTGATTGATGGTTTATGTATATTTCTAATTCCCCAGTTGAGAGGGAATTCCCCAGTAGCTGCCAGTCCATGAACATGGCAAGATACAGTTTCCTGTCCTTTGGTGCATTCATCACCCACACACCCACACCCATTGCCCATCTGCATTCCACTGTAGGATGTGTCTTTGCCCAAAGGGCAGGGCTTCTGCTTACTGACTGTGAGCTGGGTCCCGGGCTCACTGGCACCGAGCACTGAGACGCCGGCTAAATGCATGGGTGGTGTGTCCAAGCCAGGAGCGCTGTCCCAGGCTCTCTTGCTGTTTGTTGAGTCCAGCATCCTTTATTTCCTTCTGGCAATGTTGCATCCACAGCTACTTGTCGAGTGGATCTGCTGCCAGGCGCTGCCCTGGGCTTGTTACCAATTCGGCCAGAAAGTGCCAAGGAGATGTCACCCATGCCACTGGTCAGCAGCGACCCTGCCATTCAAACCTAGACCCTGGAGTCTGTCTCCTGAGCCACTGCGCCAAGATGCTGAGGAGCTGGTCACTCCCAGGGACTTTGGGTCTTTAACCAGGTATCCCCTCCACCTTGGGGTCTTTAACCAGGTGCCCCCCCCACTAACACACAGTCATTTGTAAGAGGTTTTAACCTTTTTGAAGGAATTCATAATGAAACTCGACTTAAAACCTTATAAAATATAAATGTAGTCACATCCAGAAAAAAAATGGGGGAATTATATAAGACCTAGAAGAAAGTAGACTTGAATTTGGCATGATACCAGTAAGTTCTTCTGAGTTTTATGTGTGGCCTTCAACCTCTAAGGCTGCAAATTCAGGTGAGGGGCTTCCTCAGAACTCAGCGTTTGGAAGAACACAGCTCTGTGCTCTCTCCTCTTTCTAAACCCCACCAGAGCACAACTCCAAGCCACACACGACTGCTCACAGTGTGGCTTCTAGTCTAATATTCTAAAGTGGATTCTGTCTCAGTGAGGCCATCAACCACAGCCCCAGGACATTCTAGACCCTCCACTTAGGGGGACTTGACAGTACCTCTCAGAGAGAAGCAAGACCGTACAGCCAGCCCATTTTCTGTAACCTTTTCTTAGCAGCCATGCCATTGGTAAGTTTGGAATCTCTGCATTAAGTTCTGTGAGGCTTACATTGCAGCAAGTCACATTCCAGACAGCAGGTTCTCTAACGTGGACCACAAGAAGCTGTGGGCACAGTAGGCTTCTCTCTCTCTCTCTCTCCCTCCTTCCCTCCCTCCCTCCCTCCCTCTCTCTCTCTCTCACTCTCTCTCTCTCTCTCACACACACACACACACACACACACACACACACACACACACACACACACACACTTTGACACCCAGCGTCCTGATCTTTCAGACAGGCTACCATCTGCTCACCATGGCCAGCGCTTTTGGGAAAAGTTGGATTCGGAAAGGAGGTTTCCTTGTAACACGGAATGCCATAGAATAGTGTTTGTCGAATTGTGTTTCTGGGACCAGCAATCTCATCAGCTCCCATGGGAACTTAGGGGGTGTGCAGCTGAGCAGCCCTGCCCTGACTGTGCTGAATGTTAGCCAGTACCCCAAGGAGTTCCAAATCATACTGATGGAAAGAGAAAAATCTAGGCATGGTGGTGCACACCTTGATCACATCCACACACAATCACCAGAACAAGCCGCTGGAGACCCCGTCGGAAAGGAGGGAGGGAAGGAAACGACTTCAGCACCATGCAGTGGTGAAGCTTCCCAGGCCGTCACTGCAGCAGTGTGAGATGCTACGACTTCACTGAATACTGAATATTAAAACCATTTTTCCAAATCATAGGAGCAAATCTCCAGGTGCCCTGGGCTACAGAGTCCTGACCTCTCCTATGTTCTAAATAAATACGCCCAGGGCATGTTTGATCCCTGCCCCAGGGAGGCCATAGGTACCAAGGCAAAGCCCTGGTTTCTCTTCACACACAGCACATTGCAAAGGCTTCATGTTCTCCACTCTGGGCTCGCGGCAACCTCATTCTAAGAAGAGGATCTTGAGACTGAGAGGTTGAATAACCTCCCCTCGGGCGTGGAAGTGGCTGCTTACCCTTGCAGTCGGGAACCTGCTGTCTCTAGTGCTTCCCTTGGCCCTGCCTTTGACTTGACCCCTCTTTCATGAACAGATATGAAACAGAGAAGCCAGAGTGTCCAGCATAGAGTGGACACATAGACACAGCCACCTGTGTCCATGGGATCAGAGAAAACCACTTCTGATCGGCCCCTAACAGAAAGCCCTGACCTGAAGGCTAAACACTAGGTGGTGGACTACGATTAAATGGGAACACCTGTGCCTCTCTGACCTCAGAATGAGTTTCTGCTATCGTCCTTGTTATCTTATTGATAGCCTTTATGCTCAACTTGGGGATGATCTCATGCATTCAGTGGATAAACTGGAGGCAAAGCTCTTCCCAGCCCTAAGCCACAGCCTCTCGGTAGGCATGGCCCAGGCAGGTGTTCCCCCAGCCTACCTTTTCCCCTAAGGAAAACACAGTTATTTAGACCTAGAGTTCTGACCTTTTCTGTCGTGTGCACTGTGGCGAGACCAGGAGGAAGCTGTGTCCCACTTCCCGTCACGGCCCAGGGACTGCGCATGCGCACACTGTTCATGCGGGAAGAGCATGTGGGTCTGGAGGACGGAACTGAAGTCCGGGGTCTTCACCATAACTCTGATTCTCAGAGGGAAAATAATCTGACCTGCGGTTCCCTCTGTCCCCTAAACAGGAACTCCTGAAGGGTGTCACACCGTTTGAAATACTATTTTAGGGACATCTGCATGAAAAGGGCTGGGGAGAGCACTGAGGTCCCCAGCATCCACGGAGCATTGCGTGATTATGAGAGGCAGAGACATGACCCCTGGAGCTTGCAAGGCAGCAAGATGAGTAGCAAGATCTTCTAACCAAGGAAGTGGATCAGAAAGGCTAAGGAACCTGCCCTGGGCCACACAGCCCAGCCCTTTGTTTCCAGAACCAAAGCTTTTCATGATTCAGGACAAAGACAGTGGCCCCGGTACCCTGGTAATATGTACCATGTGCTAAACATGTGTACTGTCCCAGAGCCCAGAGCACCCTGGGAAGGGAAACAGTGTTCTTTCAATGTTTGTGTGAGGACCAGGCTCAGAACAATGAAAGCACTTGCCCAGGGTCCCACAGCTTGGCAGTAGGTTATCATGCCCTGGGGAGGTGTGCCGTTTGCCTGCCTAAAGGGCGTTCTGTGCACACCAAGTAATCAGTTACTGCCACCCACCCCAGCTGTGTAGAAGTGACTGACTTCAGAGGCTCCTAACTGTCTCCAACTTGAAACCTGGGGCTTTGGGACAGCTGAAAGGGAACGAGAATAAAAACGAGAGCCACCATCAGTCATGCCTGCGTGGGCCCACAGCAGTCACCTCTGGTCTCACTTCCTCCCACTGGACCCTGAGGCCCCAAGGGTAGGAGTCAATGTCTACTTCCTTGCATGGTGTACCCAAAGCCAACACTGCAGGGCTTGGTACACAGTTGGTCTTTCTATAAAGAAAGGTGCAAGGCTTTCTATAAACACCGTGGGTTCCTCCGCTGTCCATGCTAGGATGCTGAAAGCCCTCCCTATGACCCAGCCTGCTGAATCTGGACTATTCTCATGGGAGAGTCATGAACTGTCTTCATACATTAGCTCAGCTCAGCAGAACAGGAAGGTCTCTGGGTCCAGAACCCCCATTTCACTAATCTGGCCACTAAACCTTTCAGCAGAGGCCTCTGGCAGTGACCCTGTGGCTGTTACAGATGGGCTTTGTAAACGGTTGCATCTTGCTGAACTTGTTAAAGACAGGAAACCGCTCCTCTGCTGCCTTTTGTGAGTCTGAAAGCCAGTCAGGCTCCTGTTACCCTCACATGGTACCACGTCCTCCAGCAGGGTGCACAGCTGTCATGGTATGGAATTAGCCTCGGGAACCCAGAGTGTGGGGCTCTTCTGGTCCTCTCCCCATCACCTGCAACTGTACCGGGCATGTAGCACTCGCAGGACATACGACTTTCTGTCTCCTACAGTGTCCTGCTGGGCTTAGCGCGTAGGATAAAACGTAGGCAGTGCTCACAGCCAAGTGGATGGCACGGCCATCTTGGAGAAAGTACCTCTCTCTCTATGTAGGCACTGTGGAAGTGAGATGGTGTGATCTAGATCCTAGAGGGGAGGTCTCAACATTGTCCCTTGCAGTCAGAATCCTAAGTAACAGCTGACCCAGCTGCTCCATCTGAATTGTTAACTGGATCAAGAAGCCAGGAAGCAAGGAGTTGATGCAAAAATTCGGGGATATTAACAAAAGCTTTGACCCTGCCCTCTGTGCTGCCACCTTTCTGTGTTCATAGAAAGGATGCTGGTCTTCTAGCCAGCACCTCCATATTCCAAGAGGAGGAAAGGGGAGCTGGAGGATCCAGTAACATCCCCTCCTTTAATCAGAGGATGCCACCTTCCCAGGAACATTCCAACCCAGCAGATTGGGAAATCCTGGGCAGAATGCCATCCCTGGACCCCAGAACTAGGGATGCTGAGGGAGTAAAAACCTAAAACAGCAAGAGAGATGGTCCCCGACACCCTCACTGCTGCCAACCAGCAGCATCTGAGAGAATGCACAACTGGTGTATCACACAGCATCTGTTTTGTGGGGCTTCTTACAACAGCAACAGGTGTGTATCATTTAAAAACATGTAAGGGGCTGGAGAGACAGCTCAGCAGTGAAGTGCACTTTCTGTCCTTCCAAGGGACCCAGGTTTGATTCTCCTCACCCAGGTGGCATCTTAGAACCATCTTAACTCTGGTTCTAGGGGATATGGCGCCCTCTTCTGGCTCCCACGGGTGCTGCAGGCACATGGTTCCACTATATACATGCACACAAACACTCATACGTTCAAAATAAAAATGAATAAATTTTTAACTGCCAGGCTGACATGACTGGGAGGGGAAGACCTAAAATCTCCGCAATCATTCGCATCTAAGCACTTATTTCTCCTGGCTTACTCATCTGACTCTTCATCCTTAGCCACATGGAAGGGTGCTCTGAAATTCTAGTAGTCTGAAAAAAAATCCATCTCATGAAACATTCTTTGCAGAATTGTGCTTTGTGGCTGCACACTCCCTTGAATAAGGTGCTGTTTGCCCTTGATATTAATCATTCTGATGTTAATAAAGATAAAATAGGAGAAGATAAAATATTTAGAAGACTAAATATTGGGTCCAGGAGCTCCTTTCTGAAACTATGGCAAAGAAACTTCCGAGAGCTTCTGAATGTGAGCCACATTGCTTTCCTCGTGGAGAGCTCAGAGTACCTGGCCCATTAACAGATTACAGGTGCCCGTACTCCCAAACTTTTTACCGACCGGAGAAATAGGTCGCAGGGAGCAGGTCCTTCTGTTCTAACCTAGCTGGTTGTCCAGCTGGGGTCAGAAGGAGGCTCTTTCACCAGGCCTGTGGCAAAGCTGGCATTGGAGAGTAGGCCTCAGAACCAAAGGCTAGCCCTATCTTCTAGACTTAGAGGCATGGTGGCCGTGGGCTAGGCCATGGGTCTGGAAGGTCCCTGGTGTGTTAGGCACCCTGGGCTCACAGCTTTGATTTCAACTCAACACAACGTTGCCGCTTTAGCTGTGTGGCCTTTGGCTTCTCACCAAGCTGCTTCCTAGTACCAACAGACAGAGGCAGAGCCTACGGATGTCTCCTCTTTCCAACTTCCACTGAATTGTGTCCCCCCGAGCGCTTGATAGGACCTTTAAAGTAGTGACTAATACTAAATTAGATCATGAGGGTAGGGCTTAATCCAATACAATCAGTATTCTCATAGATAGAGACTCAAGTAAAAGCCTATGAGGACTCGGCAGGTGTGTCAGTCTGCAAGCTAGGGTGGCGGGGGAGGGGGGAGCAAGCACCCTAATCCGGAACCTCTGGGTTGCAAACGAAGAAGCACCTAAGAAATACCTGCTGCTTTCGCCAACCTATTGGTGGGTTGTATTGTGAAAGCCCTGGACCATCTGGTGCCCACGGCTGCCACTTCTCCCCAAACCTGAGTCATACCACACACCCTGAAACTAAAGCCAGACTCTTCCCATAAATCTGAAATACACACGTGGCAGGGGCAATAGACACCCTGCTGTCATACCGGCCAGCTCTGAGTTCCCAAGGCACTGCCTCAGTACCACCACCACCTTCCTAAGCCCCATGCCTGAACCCGAGAGCCAGAGCAGGTGGGGTGCAGGCCCCGTCAGCTGGGAAGTGCCTGGGAGCTAATGCCTTCCTCTGCCGCCCCCTCCTCCTAGAACCCCAGCTGCCTTCCACCAAGGCGGAAGGAGGGGGTGGCAGTCACCCCACACGCAGCACAGCTCCTGCAGATGCAGCCCTATTATCAATGATGCCCCTGAAAGGCTCCTCCCCTCCTTCTCTTGCTTACTCCAGACTTTTGATTCCTGGAAAATTCTCTCAAACTGCAGTCTCAGAGTTGCTTTGAGGGATCTGAACAGGAGACAGCTGTGGAGTTTCCTAGTCTGGTTTGTGGGGTGAACACAGGTCAGTCACATTTGTGGAGGTCAGAGGACGACCCCTTCCACCATGTGGGTCCCAGGCTTGGTGGCAAATTCCTTTCCCAGAGCCCCACTGGCCTCCCACCTGCTCTGTTTTGCAGTGTTGTTGTTTTTAATGGATTTGGGGGTTTTAGAGAAGTTTGATGCTGACAGCAAAACTGAGTGAAAGGTGAAGAGATTTATCACGCTCACTGCCTTCACTATTATGGAGATCCCCGACCAGGGTGACACATTCACTGTAGCTGAAGAGCCTGCACAGACACATCATTATCACTGAAAGTGATAGCTCACATCAGGATTGACTCAATGCCGGGCGCTCTTCTGTGTGTCAGGATCAGTAGTGGCAGTGCCCCTGGAGACTTCCACCTTTACACACCACACACACACACACATGCACGCTCACACACACATGCTCACACACACGCACGCTCACACACACACGCACACACACACGCTCACACACACGCTCACACACGCACACACACTCAGGCACACACAAACACACCTACCATCCACTCATTCACTGCCTTGTACTTTCCCAGAGTTGCTGTGTAGTTGGAACTGTGCATAATGGTGCTTTTTAGATTGGTCTTTTGTTCATTTTATAATACTGAACTCATGATTCAGCTGCCTCCGCCTCCTAAGTGACAGCGTTAGGAGTATTCCAAACCAAGCTTTAAGCACCTACAGAAAACAGAAAACACCTGTTTGGGTTGCCCTCCCCAGCACAGCCCTTCCCCAGTTGCTGGGACAGAAGGCAGCTGTGACTTGAGGACACCAATCGACCCTCACAAGGCTGAGGCCGACTGTCACCTGTGAAGGTTGTTTCAGAGACCTCTACACTTTCAGATCAGGCTCCTCTTCCTGGCACAGTGGTCTGATTTGTGTGGAGCCTGCTTGTTGCAGCTCAGCAGGGAGGCCCCGGCAGGTGCCATGGTCCGGGGCCCACACCCTCTTAGGAAGCCATAGGCTGTAGCCCCTTGGCTCTCTGCCCCAGGGATTTCGTGGGTTTTCGGGAGTTTTTGTTTGGATTGTTCAAAAAGTCAGGCTGGAAGTGCAGCATGAATGCCTCAGAAAGGAGCTGCACCTAATGGCAGTTAGGGATAGCCGCTCTCTTGCCCCAGGGAACACCTGAACAGCCTGGTCGTGGGCAAGACTGCCCTCTGCTTGCCCACACAGCTGCTCTTACAAAATGACCTTACTAACTGAATTAAAAGATAAATAAAAAGAGAAAGGGACCTGAGTGCTCCCAGGTTTCAGCACCAGATGAATGAAAAACAGAAATTAAAAAAAAGGAAGGCGATGGCTGCCCCTAGGTATGGTACAAGAAAAAAATTTATTGTAGATAAAAGGGAGAACATAGCCAGAGGCAGAGATCTGGGGGAGTCCAGAGCGGACGTGTAGGAGAGGTGGGGGGGGAGGGGGAGCCAGACCAAGAGGCCAGGAGAGTAAAGGGTAGACAAAATAATAATAATAATAACAGCAAGGCAGGTAACCAAAACGGCTGGATTGCATAAGGAAAGGCAGCTGGGGAAGGGCAGCCCGGCCCCTGGGTTGGAGAAGTTTAGGGTAGGGTAGGGTGGATGTGCCAGTCAGACCCTGTAACAGGTAGGAACTGGAAGATGCTCGGAGAACCTGGCAGCCAGGTCTGCTTTGACCTGCTAAGTAGGTAACTCAGCCTTTGTCCCAGGTTTCAGACGTAACACCTGCACCCCCATTAGGTCTGTGTTCCTCCTAGAAACAGTCTTCTAATCAGAGTTTCCCTCCAGAAAGCAGGATACAACACCCTCCTGCAAAGGCAGGGGCCTCTGGCTGGCTTAGGGGGGCCTGCAGGTGCCCGGCACCCACTTTCTTCCTGGGGGGCCCAGCCATCACTGCAGCCCATCTTGCCCTCTAGGCCTGAAGTGGTGCAGGAGATGGATGCTGGGAGCTGAAGAAATAAGATGCCCCAGCCCTTCATGCCGATAGGCACATTTCACACTGACAGGCTACCGGGGGTGTAGCACTATTTTTATTTAAAACACCAGTTGCCATGGTAACATCTACATAGTCCAATCTTTATTCTAAGTCACACAGAAAATACCCTCAGGAAGAGAGAAAGAGAAGCCCTAGTGAGCAAGGGCCACTCTGGGGCTCAGGCAGCAAGCAGGCAATTCCTGGACGAGCGATGGCCACTAAGACCTTCTTTCTCAGCCGACCTTCAGTACTTGTACACATCTCCCTGTGTGTCTCATTTTTCAGTCAGTACCAAGGTTCCGAGAGGCCTGGGGGACTCTGTGTTCTGTCCAGTCAACTTGCAAACCGTAGGTGGTCCCTGGGTGTTTCTTCTGCTGTGAATTCAGCCATTTCTGGAGGCTCTAGTGGACAAAGGATAGAGGCGTGGCCAGGAAGCACTGATCACAGCTCCACCCAGCCTCCCACAGCCTGTAGTCAGTTGGCATGCCCAATGCCCGGCAGTGGAGGAACCAGGAAGGCATGTAAAGCTGTCAGCACTGTGGACTCTTCAATAATACCTCATACCACTTGTTTACAATGACTTGGCGATGGGTTTTAGTGGTGGGTATATCTGGTACAGTTCTAAGTTTGTTAGGCACTCCCACTCTATGAAGGGCCTCTGCTATGAGACTCTGTTGGGCTACAGATGCTCCTGTGACAAATTCTCTCCACTCAAGGATGGTAGCAAAGGGAACCCTGGACTTGGAAGACAGGCAGGTGGGTCCCTGTGAGTTCCAGGCCAGTCAGGGCTATATAGTGAGACCCTGTCTCAAAAGAGGAAGAAGGAAGGGAGGGAGGGAGGGAGGGAGAAGAGGAAGGGAAGGAGGGATTCCATCTTGAGAACAGTTTCCCAAATAAAAAGCCCCAGTTACACAAAGCAGAGGTTGTGGGAGCCAGGTAAGTCCTTGGGCAAGGGTGCTCAGCTTTCTCTTCCCTTCACATCCCAGGCTCTCTCTGGCCGTTTTGTTGACCCGCCCTCTTTACCTTAGTTATAAAAACCAGAGGTAAGCCCTGAACAAATCTGTACTACGGTGTAGCTGATCGTCCTGAACTGTGGAAGAAAAGGACGGTGTGCCGTGGCTGTTCTGGGGATAGCTATTGGCTGGTCTTTGCCAAACCATCCTTTCTCAGAAGTCCCCACCTTGTTTCTTAAGACAGGATCTCTCCCTGAACTGAGTTCACAAATGGGGCAAGACTGGTGAGCCCCAGGTACCCTCCTGTCCCTGTCTTCCCAGAGCTGCGCTGAAAGCGAGCATCGCCCCACCCCAGCTCATGGGAGCTTCCGGGTCTCAAGGGTCAAAACCAGATCCTCCAGTGCACTGGGCACTGAGTCTTCTCCCCAGCTGCTAGCGTGGATTCTACTCCACAGTCTACCTGTATTGTAGAAAAATAGAATAGGGGTCACAAACCTGCAAACACATTGAATAGAAGCCACATTTCCTGACCTCTGATATGAGCCCCCTTGATTCTGTTTACTGTCAGCCTTTGTGTCCGTGATTCTACTGGCGCTTTGTGTGTTTGCAGTGAAGAAAACAGAGGAGATCAGGCACCTGCAGCAGAGTATTTGAGTCAGAAATCTGCGGTGCGGTCACCTGCAGCAGAGTATTTGAGTCAGAAATCTGCAGTGAGGTCACCTGCAGCGGAGTATTTGAGTCAGAAATCTGCAGTGAGGTCACCTGCAGCGGAGTATTTGAGTCAGAAATCTGCAGTGAGGTCACCTGCAGTGGAGTATTTGAATCAGAAGTCTGTGGTGCGGTCACCTGCTACCCCGTCCCCATCCCCGTTTAGAGCAAGACATCTTCAGATTTTAGTACGAGCGAGAGAGGGAAGGGAGAGACTTTTTAAGGCAATTTCTGCCCCACCCCAGGCGGCTTTGAGATTCTTTACCACCTGGAATGCTGTCTTTTCAGTGAAGGTCACCTTTAGATTCTGGCTGTGTTCCCTTATGTTAGCATCTCTCAGAGAGCATCCCTAGGACACCCCGCCCACACTGCCCGGTTCCACTCAGCACCCACGGGTATTTGAACAGATCACAGAATACCACGGATTGTGTATCAAAAGTAAACAAAACGGTTTGGAAATCTGATCCTCGACAAAGTGTGTGGACCTGGGGGATTAAAAACCCGCAAATGAACTGGTTTGTTCATTCCTATTCTGGCGAATGAACATGACTTTTAAATCTGAAGTTATTTATAGATTGCAGGAGTTTGAGCTTGCCATGGTGTGGAGCCTCGGGAGAGAACACACATCTCACCCAACAGAAATACACAGGTTACCCTTGAAGGTGTTTACCAGAGACATGGCCGGTGGACACTGCAGACAGTCCCTGGGTCTCCTGACATCAGAGGAGAAAAACTTCGTCCCTCCTCTCGGTACTTACAGCCTAGGACTAGTCTGTCCGCACACACCGCAGGTTCCTGTTTGTCTGGCACTAATAACCTCTGTTTGGATCAAAATCCAGGGGAGCAGAAAATATCTGCACTGGAGCAGGAGGATTCCGAGTTGAAGGCCGGCGCGGACTACACAGCCAGAGCCTACCTGGAAACTAAAGGGAGAAAGGAGGGCGGGAGAACAAGCTGGGTGTAGGGAGGAGGGAAGATTGAGGGCTCATAAACTATAGAGACCTTCTTGCCATAACCTGGGCACCAGCCTCGCCAACAGCCTCATCACCTGGATGATAAAATAAATCTTTCTGTCCTCTGAGTCCATTCTTCCCTGTGCTGGGTTGTACTGTGTTCTGCTATGTTTTGTCTCTAGACAGTGCTACATTATATAACCCTGGCAGACCTCTAACTCACAGAAATCCAGCTGCCTCTGATCCCAAGCACAGGGAATTAAAAGTATGCACCACCATATCTAACAGCTAGTGATATAATAAAGGAGTGTGTTTTTTTTTTAAAAAAAAAGTATTGAAGGAATATTTTTAAAAGTATTGCTAGACAGACACACAGTGATCCCCTGAACAGTTGTCAGTGCAGCTGGCCCAGCAGCCCCCCAGGAGGATGATCCCTCAGCTCCAGTGGCCTCCTAAACAAAAGCTTCCTCTTTTACAGTAGGTAAAGGGGATAGAACAAAGGAGCCTTCAGGGTTGGACTCATATTTCAAACTAGATTAATAGGAGGGGAAGGGCCAAAGATCAGGAAGCCCCATAACTCCAGGTAAAGAACTCCAATAAGTTCCTTTCCTCACCAACCACTGCTGTCAGAAGTTCACAGAGAGCTTTAGATGCCTGCATGAACATAGAAGACAACATCTGTCCTAGGTTCTTCTCTGTTGGTGTTGGCTTGTATTTATAGCCCCAGCACTGGAGAGGTGAAAACAGGCCCAGGCCAATGAAAGACCCTGTCTCCAAAATCTTCAGTGGACAGCCCCTAAAGACCAACTTCTCAAGGTTGTCCACTGGTCTCTATGTGGACATACACACACACACACACACACACACACACACACACACACACACACACACACAGTGGGAGAGAGGGGGGGGAGAGGGAGGGGGAATGGGTAACCATTCAGAGGTTATACTCACGTTTCCATCTGAGACACTCTCTCCTGCTTCTTCCCCTTTATCCTTCACAGTTTCCGTCAATAAATCCCTTTCTCCTCTAGTTCTAACTTCTGCTTCTAAGCACTGAACTACTAAGCAGCTAGCTTGGAGCTGTCCGCCACCGTGGTGCTGAAATCGAAACTGTGGGGCAACGGCAGAGTGCAGGCACAATATACCTGTGTTTCCCCCTCCGTGATTCGGTGGCCATTGTGTGGATCTGTGTATTCTGTTGGCTACCTTTGTGGGGCGCACATAAATTGTGTTTTCAAAGGGCTTATGCAAGGCAGAGGGTGGAGCATAAAGAGATTGCAGGGATTGTAAAAGGTGGTTTCCTTGTATGCCTCTCTGGAAAACCCAAGTGCTGCTGAAATCTGCAAAGTCACCCTCAGTCAATCACATCTCCAGAAACAGGATGGTGCTGGCTTCTCCCTCTCCTACTTTTCACCCTTCTTCAGGTGCCTCACATTGGCCAAGCTTGATTACAGTCCAACAGGAAAGTATCATCCAAAAATGTAGTTCTGTGTGGCAGCAAAGGAGGACCAGGAAGAGTGAAAATAACAAGACTCTCCAAAGATGGACAGTTGGTATGGGAAGTCCTTCTCTATGTGTATTGCTTTTATTAGTTAATAAAGAAGCTGCTTTCAGCCAATGGCTTAACAGAATTTAGCCAGGCTGGAAGTGATATATAGGGAGAAAGGAGGCGGATTCAGGGAGACACCATGGAGCCCCCAGAGGAGAAAGATGTGAGCTGCTAGCTGGAACCTTGCCAGTAGGCCGTGCCCCTCGTTGGTAAAATATAAAACAATGGAAATGGGTTAATTCTATATGAAAGACCTAGCTAGGAATATGCTTAAGCTATTGACCAAACAGTATTGCAAATTAAAAAAAAAAAAAAGCACAGTTTTGAAAATGGCAGCTTCCTGGGCTATGCTGCCAGCACGAACTCCAACTTTTTCAGGAGGTCTAGCTATGGAACATTTAAATGGGGTTTGGGAGCAGAGTGCTACAACCTGCTTAACGTCAACACAGACCTGCTGCGACCCGACCCTGGGTCTGGGGCCGAGAGAATGGCTCTCAGAGGCAATGAATGGACCTCTGACACGTTAGACTGGGTGGAGCCAAAAGGCAAAATGACCTTAGTAAAGTTGCTCAGCATTTTAAGAAGTGCTCCTAGACAGAAAAGGATTTCAGATACACAATAGGACAGATTCAGACATAAAAGACCTCTAAATGAGATACAGTATGTTTACAAAAATGTACATAGTCTTGGGAGAAAGAAGCAAAAAAGTAAAAAGACAGTAAATGTAATATAAAAGAGTACAGACAATCATAGAGTAAAGGAGTAAAGATAATGAAATAAATATTAAACTTGTAAAGTAAGAAAAATAAGCCACATAAAGATGGAATATAAATAGAGACTCTGGATTATGTATAGTATTCTGTTTTCTTTGAATTTTTTGACTATGAAGGATCTAAGTACAGAGAGACATTTCATTGTACAGGCTGCTAAGCTAAGCCAACATATATGATTTAGAGGTATCTTGACTTCAAAATTTGGGTCTAAGAATATGTTGCTTTGGAAACGAGGTTCTTCTTTTGTTTCCACAGAGGATGAGAACCTATGGATTTCTTCCAGATTAATGTGGTTTTATGGACCAAGATCTCCCAAAAGATCACCATAAACACCCCCAAAATTACTTCATCCAATAAAAAGCAGGAAGAAGTTTGGAAAGAACTACGCCCAAATTCCCAAATATTGTTTATAAATGTTTGTTTACAGTTAAAGGGGGATATGATATTGATATGAATAATTTTCATTGGTATGGATTTTGGTTTATTGATACAAATTTTAGGTCAACTTTGTTATATATTTCAGCTCTTGATTAAGGTATTGTGTTTGTGCAGCTCATTTAAAAATATAATGTATAATTTAAAAATATAGGTTAATAGAGAGTCATCTATAATAGTCAAATTTGTAGTCATGTTAGGTTTTCTAGATATACAGAGATCTATTTCAGTTAGATAGGTATTCTTCCGATCTTTCAAAGACTACAGAATATGGCATTTAAAATGCTTTAAGAGCCTAAACTTTTTATGGAAATGAGACAGATACATCTGCTCCTGGCAGTACCAATCTACTTCAAGAGGATGATGGGCATCGAAGAGACTCCTTATGGAGTTGGTTAGCCATTTGGGCAAGAAACTGCTCTTTTCTGAACTGCTTGATATTATGCTGTATGAACTGGACATGCACGACCCACAGAAAAATGACTACTAAATTTGCCTAAAGGTGAGATTGTCCTACAGGATTCTTGCTTCACAAAAGAGTCTACAAGACATTCTACAGGACACAGAAGAAAGTGACTGACAAACTGCCAAAAGAGATGGAACTGTCTTCAAAATTTCCTGCCTGTAAATGTAGATGCTAACAATACCCCCTGCATACAGTAACTGATTAATAAATGCAAGGTAAGTAAAATACAGCAGAAGAAGACAACACCTCTCAAGTCATCTACATCACTGATTCACCACCCCAGGACAAGGTCTTAGTCCAGCTTAAATTTTCACAAGAAATATCAGGGGAATGTGTGGTGTAAGTGGAATTGTGTGGGGTCCATCATGTTGATAAATTGATAAACACTGTGTATTATGTATTTGGCTAGCCAGGACTTACAGGACTTACAGAGCAGAGAGGAACCATGGGAATCGGGGAATTTACCACAGGTTTCCAGCCACTGGCAGTGCTATCTTTGGCCATGTACTTAATTTGATCTCCCAGAAATGTCACCTGGAAAATTAGAGGTTTCTACAATTCCACATATTGATTTTAAAAACCATCAACTCTTTATATATCGGGGTTTGGTTGATTTTGTATGCTTTATCGCTTTCATATTTTTCAAGACAGGGTCTCCCTGTAACCCATACTAGCCTAGAAATCCCTGTGGTCCTCCTGCCCCTGTTGTCCTTCTGCCCCCGTGGTCCTCCTGCCCCCGTGGTCCTCCTGCCCCCGTGGTCCTCCTGCCCCCGTGGTCCTCCTGCCCCGTGGTCCTCCTGCCCCGTGGTCCTCCTGCCCCGTGGTCCTCCTGCCCCCGTGGTCCTCCTGCCCCGTGGTCCTCCTGCCCCCGTGGTCCTCCTGCCCCGTGGTCCTCCTGCCCCCGTGGTCCTCCTGCCCCCGTGGTCCTCCTGCCCCGTGGTCCTCCTGCCCCGTGGTCCTCCTGCTCTGACCTTCTGCATACCGGAACTGCAGGCAGCACCGTCTCCTCTCTAGAGTAGAGTTTATGCGACTCCGACCCCTGCACACACAGTATCTACAGTGTCGGAGAAGGCTCAGCAGAAACGCAGCCTCACCGGGGGCAGGAGCAGTGACACAGCCAGTGTAGTTCTGTGTCCTCCATGTCATGCCCACCCCCCGTGGTCTTCTGATCTTCCAGCTTGCTGAGAAATGGATAGGTGGACACAGAAGCCATCTCTTGACAGGGTCACAGCCTATAATTTCCAACCCCAGCTCCAAAGGCTCTGAAAGGCTTATTTGTAACTCAGTTACAAACCTTGCCCTCCCCTGACGGGAGGTTATTTTTAGTCTTGATGCTATGTTACATGAATATTCATGAATTTGGCTGCAGAAATATTAATATGTTGATGACATCACGCCTCTTCAGGCTCCGCTGGGGGTGCTAGGAGTAGGATATATGTGCTGGATCACCTTCTTATAACACCTAAAATTCTGAACTCTGCATATATTGAGGTTTTGAGACAAAGGATTACAGATTTATATTTCATACATTCCCAGAAATATTAATCCCTCTTAAAGACAGCAGTCTATATTCAGAGATGTTAAATAACACTCAAGAGCTCACAGTCAACAGCAAACCGCAAAGACTGATAAAACAAAGTATGTGGACTATGACTCACAGGAGAGCAGATGTGGTCGCATTGATGAGGGCTGATAATACCTTAGGGAAGGGCTGGGACTTGGGGGTGGAAACCGGAGGTCAGCTTGCCTGGCGGGATTTCAAGTCCCAGAGACCTTCCTGTCTCTACTGTCTCTACCTCACAACCACCAGGATTGCAAACCCATGCTAGCATGCCCAGATTTTTTGTTTTTTAATTGTTTGGGTTCTGGGATTGAATTTATTTTTGCATAGCAAACACTTCAGTGACTGAGCTACCTCTAAAGCTGAGGGCTAGTACTTTTTAATAGACTGAAAACTATTTTTTTTAAAAAAAAAAGTCTTGCCATTGGCTAGGCCATGCTGTTAGGATCTCACACCAGCTCCATCTGAGGGCCTTCCCATCTACACTCTCAAAGAAACTGCACCCTCTGTATTCAAGGAGAGCTGCTTCTTCTTGTCCTTTAAAAGCAAAGGAACTTGGTAAAGGAGTTGCCTTTAAAAAAGAAGAAGAAGAAGAAAAGAAAAAAGCCTACTAGACAAATCAAAACAAATTATTTTGCATATTAATCAGGTGCCTGATTGAAACTGCACTAGCTGCTTCAAGAGAGGAATATTAAAAGCAGATTGCTGCTAATTTAAGCATAACTAATTTAAAAGACATGCCTAGAAACAGACCCTGGAGAGTCTCTTGATGGGGTATGCCTGGGTTGGGGGCCCCAGTGTCAATGTCTTTTATCCCTGTGGGAAAGTGGTCGTCAGCCATCCCTGTAGACAAAGGACTCCAGATCTCATCCATCCATCCCGATTTATTCCTGCCTCTGGAATGAGCAAACGGAATCCAGAGGCAGAACAGGAAGCTACTCCTTCCAAGAAGGGAAAAAACCCCTAAGAAGGACCACTGGCTCGTTGTAGCTCCCCTGCAGCTGGCCTCGTTGGGCTCTGTAGCTGATGCATGGCTGCTTGCATGCCTCTGTTCCATCAAGCTTCATGCTCCAAGACTTCTGGGTTAAGTCAAGACAAAATGCAGCTCCACTTGAACTCTTTCCCATTTTTTTTCTTTTAAAATTTTTAAACTTTTAGTCGGGCAGTGGTGGCGCACACCTTTAATTCCAGCACTCGGGAGGCAGAGGCAGGCAAATCTCTGTGAGTTCGAGGCCAGCCCAGTTTACAAGAGCTAGTTCCAGGATAGGCTCCAAAGCTACAGAGAAACCCTGTCTCAAAAAACCAAAAAAAAAAAAAAAAAACCAACCTTTAAACTTTTATTATATTCCACTTATTCAGTGTGTATGTGTATTTGCATGTGCAAAGCATGCATGTTGAAAACAACTTGCAAGAGTGGATTCTCTCCTACCATGCTGGTCCCTGAGATCAAACTTAGGTCGTCAGGCTTGGCAGCAATTGCCTTTATCACTGAACCCTCTCACTGAGCCAAATCTCCCTTTCGGGGGTCTCCCTCTCTCGTTCCTGTTTCCCCACTCTTCACTGCTTTCTCATCCTGCAAGAATTAAAAGGCAAAACAAAACAAAACAAACAAACAAAAATCCCTCTACTTTCATGCCACTCTGCCTAAGATCTTTGCAGCCAGGTTCCAGCTTCTCAGAACAGAAATGGCATGCTTCGAGGTGAATGACCAACTTGGAAGAGCAACTCTTCCCTGGAGAACTCGTACCTCAGCGTCTGGGCCTGCGTGTGGACAACGTGAAAGGGAACAGAAACAAGAGCGTGTAGATGCTGAGCCAGCCTGTCTCCAGAGGTGGGGAGCACACAAGCAGGAGTGTGTTTCAAGAGACTTCCAGCTCTCCATGTTCCCAGGAATGGCAGAACCCAAGGTGGTGAACTGGATGTGTCCACTCAGTTAGCATCCATTCCTGTGAGACACGGCCATGCATCTGTGAAGACAGCAACTTCCCACCTTCCTCAAGTCCAGGGAGAGGGTGCTGGGAGCTGTCAATACCACAGAGATGAAAGCCGCCAACCCTGGGGATTGGAGAACCTCTCAACCCAGGTCTTAACATCATGGAGTCCCAAAGATTGTCTTAGGACCAGAAAGAATCATTCGTCATGATAAATCAAGTTATTTGAGGTTCTGTTGAGGAAGTCAAATCAATAACCCAGTGTGGTTCCTTAGAGTAGAATAGAATTGCTGAGTTTCTAGCTGGATGGTGGATAAACAGAAGATGGGCTGCCTCAGCCTGGATCTCCTCTAAAAGACCCAGATGTAAGGGTTCACAACCAAGTGCTTATCAGAAAAGACTCCAGGAAGCAGTAGACAGAGGAGAGCGAAGAGACCCGACTGTAAACAGTGCTCCCTTCCAGGGTACCCGGGGATCAACGCCTTGGGGGAGTTCTGGGGACGCTTTAGGTCACAGGCAAGGAAAGGACAATGCACACCTGCCCTCCCCAGTCTTGAGGGGATACGGTCGGGAGAGGCTGGTGTCTACTCACATAAGGCCTTTCTACAAAGCTCTGCCTGTGGGTCACAGCTAGGGGTGGAGACCAAGGAACAATTCCTGATGGCAGCCAGAGGTAGAGGTCACTGTGACCAGCTGCCTCATGTTCCTGCCACTACATGTTGGACTGTTGCCTTCAAACTGTGAGCCAAAACAGTGACTAATACAGTCTCATTTCACCAGTGATTCCAGGCACCGTGTGATGGGCTGCATCTGGGAACACATGACCTTACATGACTTTCTAACTATTCCCTCTTTCTCCCTCTCCCATTCCTTTCTATTCTTTCCCTTCTCAGAAAACAGTGGCCAACTTCAAATTCCTGCTCTTTTCTTTCCCAGGCGGCACCTGGAGATTCCTAACACTTCCCCAGGGTTTGACAAAGCATTGTTTTCAAACGCACCAGTGTCTCCCCAGGACGTCTGGTAAATAGCATGCTCTTTCTTTCAAAGCAACCTTAGCCACACTTCTTATCCCTCCAGTCAGTTTTCTCAGTTAATGAAAAATAGGTAGAAAAGCAACAAGCAAATGATTCAACCTACTCAAGGGTGTGTGTGTGTGTGTGTGTGTGTGTGTGTGTGTGTGTGATGCAGATACCTTGAAGAAACTTATGAAAGGGAAGCCTTGCAGTTAGGATGCTCTGAGGATAACCCCACTGGGAAGAACAATGGCTAAAAATAGTGCTTGACCCTGGGTATCTGAAGGGAAATGATGGAAATGTTGACCAAAGAGTTTAAAGTGTCTTTGAAGAAGAAAGAAAAGTACAGCCAACTTTTTAAAGCCTGTGGATGTCACTTACTGTGCTCTCTGGAAAGGAAAACATATTTAGGCAAGATGTGGATTTTTTAGGCATGATCTTTAAAATAGGCAAAGGACAGCCATATCACCCCATCAAGTAGATGCAACAGAGTGGCAAAGAGAATGATAGATGTCCCCAAACATCAGCGAGGTCATAAAAAGAAATGGCTAGGTCAAAAGAAGCCATCCTTGTGGGATCAAAAGTAGCCAGAGCTGCTTTTGCTGTCAGTGGAGGGAGGGGAAGGGGCTGTTGGACCTAGGTGGCTGGAAGCTAAACCAGGCCGTGGGGGATGGGGGGCAGAATCTGATCAAAGCCCCTTGCTGTGCTCTCTGCACCACCCTCCAGCCACCTTGCAAACGGGCTCTTCTCTAGAGAGAGAGGCAAGGCCCTGGCAGAGGGACACTGATTCTTCCTTCGGTCGTGAACTACCTGGGTGGTGACAGTCCCCTTTTCCAGTTCTCCAGAGTTTGTCATGTCTGGCGTACCCTTGACTATTTAAGAGAAAGGGAACTCTCTCTGGGCCCAAACCTAGGTCATGGTGATATGGCTAAGAACACCAAGAAGTTGACATCCCTAATAAACACCAGAACCACTATGGGGCCTCTGTGGAAACCAGGACAGGTCGTTGGCATCTGGCACTGTGATTTCTGCAGGAAAACAGTGGCTTGGGGGAGGGGTGCAGGGGTGGACCTGCAATACTGTCACAGAATACTGAAACAATGGAAAGGCCCGGGGAACCACCATTTGAGCTGTCCCTAGCCAGTGTGGGGGAGGGCAGAATACGGTGATGGGCATTTCATCCACGGAGCTGTTCGGACAGAACGACAGCCAACTGTATTAAGTCCCTGGACGCAGCTTTACTCTCCGTTGTTTAGGTCTTTGATTTCTTGTACTAGTATTTTGCTATTTTCTTCTCTTTTTTTCTTTCTTTTTTTTTTTTTTTTCTTTTTCCAAGACAGGATTTCTTTGTAGCTCTGGAGCCTATCCTGGAACTTGCTCTGTAGACCAGGCTGGCTTCAAACTCACAGAGATCCGACTGTCTTTGCCTCCCGGGTGCTGGGATTAAAGGCGTGCACCACCACCGCCTGGTGTATTTTGCTATTTTCAACAAAGGGGTCCTGTGCACACTCTAGATTTATATCTAAGTGTTTATTTTTTTAATGGGATTGTAAATAATAGTATTGTGCTTTTCATTTTATTTTCCATGTGTTTGTTATTAGTGTATAGATTTCAAGTTTTCTTTTAGTCTTCCAAACCCAAATCACTTACTAGCTCTAGAAGGTTTTGTTGTTGTTGTTGTTGTGTTTTTGGTTTGTGTTTTACACAGAGAACATATCATTTACAAATAAGAACAGTTTTATGTCTTGTTCCCAATCTATATTCCTTTCTAAAATTTTAATTTTTTAAGATTTATTCATTTTCTTTTACATATATGAGTGTTTTGCTGTGTGCCTAGTGCCCTCAGAAGTCAGAAGAGGATACCAGATCCCCTGGAGCTGGAGTTACAGATGGTTGTGAGCCACCATGCAAGTGCTAGGAACTGAACCCTGGTCTTCTGCAAGAGCAGCCAGTGCTCCTAACAACTGAGCCGACTTCCTATTCTTCTGCTTCTTAGCAAGCGGTTTGTAGAAGACCATCCCATCTCTGCAAATAGGAAGCAAGTGGGGTATGGAACCCTTTGCAAAGCTTGGGAGAGTAAGACAGGAGGAAGTTAAGGAGACACATCCACCATCTTGCTTGTAGGACCCAAACTGAGATGCTGAGTGAGTGTATAGAGGTTTGAGGCCAAATTCTCAAAGGAGAAATCAAAGGTGGAAATAAAATTTGGAAGATTCAAACATTAGGTCAAGAGACAACACAGATGTCAGCCAAAAGAGGGTGCAGGGCTGAGCCCTAAGCCAACGATGTTTAAGAAAGACCCTAGGGAAGCAGCATGCAGGTCTCCTTGGCCCCACCTCACCTTAGAACATGAGGCCCCCAGAAGCACACACCAGCTCCTCCTAATGCACTAAGAAACGTGACTGATGGGACGTCAGGTCCACGATACCCAGAAGCCCTTGCTTCCCACTTCAGATGGGAATTTCCACTGTGCTACAGGCTGCCCAGTCTGCCCTTCGCTCGAGTCATTTCACGGTAATCTCTCCTAGGAATCAAAACGTGAGTCTGAGCTTCAATGAGCAAAACAGAAGGACTTCCCGCAGACGGCACCGGGGCACCGGGGTACCGGGGCACCGGGGCAGTGGGGCCGACACAAGACGAAAGGATCACCTTTCCTGTGCAGATCTGCATTTGAATTCTGCCTCTGTTGGTTAGTTTCTGGGTGATTTCAGAACTACTTTCCCACTGTAAACAAGGAAATTGTTTCCCTTCTGATAGACGACTGCAGATCTTTCTGTCTGTTGTCCTGGAGACATCGCCAGAGGGACAGCCACACTGTAGGAGCTTCCACCCACACACAGACTCATCATTCTGTCTGTCCTTCCCAAGATCCCCTAAATCCTCTTTCCATTAAAGCAGAATAACACAAGGCAGGTGGGTTGTAACTTAGTAATTATAGGAGGGGCTTCACTGCCCATTTGCCTGGGGTCAGAGGTAATCTGTGATTCGGATAAGGAATAAAATGCCCACTTGGCATTTTGGTCCTCCTGTGTATGAAGGTCATGGCTTTTGCAATGCATCTGGAGGTGTTTATGAAAGCAACTATGAGTGCCCACGCTGAGCACGGTTAATGAGGTTGCTTGCTGGTCTTATCGGTACATAGGTCTCTTGTATACCAATCACACTGTGTTCTTGAAAGCAAACTTGTCTGTAATATGAAGGATGGGGATGAAGGTTCCATCCATACTTCAGCAGCGTTAACTTCCGGGTGACTTGTGTTTATCCATACTGCGGTCTCAAATGGGAATTTCTGCAAATCCATAATATTTCAAAATGTGTCTCCTTCAAACATAAAAAATAAACAACAAATAAAACCTATTGGCGACTTTTTTTAAAGTGTGTGCATGTGTACGTGTGTGTGTGTGTGTGTGTGTGTGTGTGCATGTGTACATGTGCCTACCGCAGCACATGTGTGGTGGTCAGAGCACAGCTTTGGGGAGTTGGCTCCCTCCTCCTACGCTGCTGAGGCAGGGTCTCTCTTTCTCCTGCTGTGCTGCATACTCCAGGCTACCAGGCCCGAGAGCTTCCAGGGGACTCTCCTGCTTCCATCCCCTGTCTCACCTTAGGAGTGCTGGGCTTACAGCTGCATGCTACACAGTCTGACTTTGTAATGTGGGTTCCTCAGTGGGGACTGAGGTCACCAGGCTTGCATGCAAGCCTTTTCCCTTTCAAGCCACCTCACCAGCCCTGCAGATTTCACTGCTTTGGGGCTTTTCCTGATAGGCTTCTGTGCTTGCTTCTTACTTTTGTGTAGTTATTGTTTGATGTCCACCCCCACAGCCTGCTGCAGGCCTTCCTCTGCTCTCATTACTGAGAGCTTCCTCTGCTCTCATTCACACAGGCCTGGAGACGCCACATAACAGATTCAAGTTTGCTCCCTTCTCCCTGCCTGGGGGCAAACACCCACTAGTCCATGGCCTCACCTTTCTCCTGGTCCTCAGTGAAGATAAACCAGGTCATCTGTATAGGAAAGAGGACAAGGCACAATTCTGAAACAAGCCACAGATGAGGAACAAAAGGATGACTCCCAAGCTCTTCGATTAGTGAATGCTGATTTCTCTTTTCAAAAGGCAGTTTTAGATTGTAATGGGCAGAGGTCAGGGTTGGGGACAGGGTGGGGACCAGAATAATACAGTGTCTTCTGAACATGACACGGACCACTACACTCACCCATCAAGAGTTTTTGTATAGATGACGAGATTCAAAACTTTCAAGATGCTGTCTGTAGGCATTCTCTATGAACAGCACAACATAGATGTGCACAGTTTTTATGCCTAAAAATTCTTACATAGGAAGGTACCAGCCCTTTGACACCCCTATATTCAAGGAGTCTGGTGTGATTGGAAGTGTCACCCCAGCCCCTGGCATTCATCCTTGGGGCACCAATGGAGAAGAAAGAAAGCTCCATCTCAAGCTCCCTCCCCCTGGGAGTTGCCTTGGTCTGGACCCCACCTCAGGAAAAAGTCTGCCAAGCGTTGACTCCTCCCCAGGGAGGGGCAGGACCATGCCCACCAACTATTTAGGCTGCCACTGAGAAATAGAACAGGTGGTCTTTGGGTTTTGCTGTTGTTCCCCCCACCCACCATGCTCCGGGCCACCTGGGAGAGCTGCATTAGCTAAATGTGGGTATTTTTCATTCGGTCTAATTTGGTATAATTGGAACTATTTGCGTCAGCAGAGAGGCTTGTCTTGAGATTGTTCCCAACAGATAGCACCACATTTTTTTCTAGCACTGGATGCTTCAGGAAGATACGTTGACTCTTGTGAAGATCATAATCAGGTAAATTTTTTTTTTTTTTTTTTTTTTTGGTTTTTCGAGACAGGGTTTCTCTGCAGCTTTTTTAGAGCCTGTCCTGGAACTAGCTCTTGTAGACCAGGCTGGCCTTGAACTCACAGAGATCCGCCTGCCTCTGCCTCCCGAGTGCTGGGATTAAAGGCGTGCGCCACCACCGCCCGGCTGTAAATGTTAAGTTGGGAGCTTAGGCCCCAGTCCCTTGCATCTATCCTAGCCCCCTGTCCCTGAGAGTTAGCACTCTGGACTCCAAATCCCAGCAGGCCAGGTCCTGACCCCCCCCCCACCAGGGAGGGGCCAGGACCACTCCCCAGGGTATTTAAATGAGCTCTCAAAAGAGGAACACGTGGTCTCCTTTTTTTCCACCTGGTGGTCTTGTTCGCAAGGCTTCCCGGTTCCCCCTCCTGGCCACCCAAGAGCACAGAACTCCCATTAAACCTGGATATTTTTTAATTTGGCTTGTTTTGATTTGGCTTGATTGGGAATTTTGTGTCAGCAGGGAGCATGCGTTAGGAAATATTCCTAACAGTAACTATAACTTTTAGACCCAGAGAGAGCATCTCGAAGCTAATTTGAGGAATTCCCACTTAACTTTTATACATATTTCAGTTATGTTCCCAGGTTTCCCACTTTTCATTAGGTGTTCATTAAACACTGTGACTAAGAACAGAATTACTTAGTTAGTTAGTTAGTTAGTTAATTAGTTAGTTAACTAGCTAGTTAGTTGTTTCTTTTGACAGGGTTTCTCTGTGTAGTCCTGGCTGTCCTGAAACTCACTCTGTAGATCAGGCTGGCCTTGAACTCAGAGATCTGCCTGCCTCTGCCTCCCAAGCGCTGGGATTAAAAGGAGTGTGCCGCCGCCACCACACAGTTAACAATTTATGGTATTAAAAGACCATGGAGCCAATGACATGGCTCAATAGATAAAGGAACAAGCCACTAAGCCTAACATCCTGAGTCCAGTCTCCAGAACTCACTCCTGCGCATTGTCATCTAACCTACACAATGAGCCCACATGTAAGCCTACACACATATACCCTAAATAAGTATAAAGGGGGAGTGTGGTAAGACCTGCTTGTTCTATAAACAACCTGTCAAGTTCATACTCGTGAAACACAATAGGCTGTACCCAGTAGCAAGCTTATTTAACAGAATGTACCCTTTTATTGCGACCTCACTCAGATTTTGCCCTACCTGCAAGCTAACCAACTAATAGGCCACTGTTTCATGACAGGATTGTTGTAGATTGAACAAAACAGCCACCATTTCGTCGGATCAGCTGTGCCTTCTTTCAAGAGGCCTTCCCGAATGAGCCTGAGGACTGTCGACCTTTCCCCAGAGAAGAGGGGTACAGAGGGTCATTAGACCCTTGTCTGAGTGTGCAGCCACTTCCCCCAGCCATGTAATTCTTCCCTGATTGCACTCTGGCCTCTGGGTCTGCAGACGTTCTGCAGTGTTAATGCTGAGGAAGGTTGATGGAGGGTGGGGGCTCCATCTATGCAGCCACTGGGAAGCCCTCACTGGGTGGGGCACAGCTGCTTTGGATTCGCCCATGCTTCTAGCAGCAATCTGCCCCCACTGCTTTGTGAGTCATAAATTCATTGGTTCCCCAGAGTGGATTTTGGTGGAACCACACTTTGGTTTGTCTTTGGGATCTCATGAGGAGGATGGGTACACACTGCTCACATCTCCCCAAGAAGGAATCCTTGGAACAAAAATACAAGACTTCTAAATTGAAGGACTCTCTCACCAATGCAGAGATTAGAATGCAGAAAGTCTACCAGGTTTGCAGGGACTGTGGAAGTGCCTTCATCTGACTTACACCTGAGGGCAACCTTTCCCGGCTGAAATGTAAAACAAAACAAAACAAAAAACCCAGAGGTGTCAGAGTCAAAAGTGAAGGAGATTTGATCAGGTGATGGAAAGATGTAGATAGATAGATTTTGGGTAATGTGGAGCTTGAACCAACTAATCTTGTATATGGATTGGAATAATATTTATTCTTGGATTAAAGGCAAAATAGGGGTTTCTAACTTGAAGGAAAAAAGTAAACATAGAAGAGGAGAGATGGTAGGAAATTCAGCTTCAGCAGTTAGAGGGGCAAAATAATTCATTTTGTTGTTGGCTTTGTTTTTGTTTTTTTGAGACGGGGTCTCATGTATGGCCTCAAACTCACTACATAGCTAATAATAACCTTAAATTTCTGGTCCTTCTACCTCTACCTCTCAAGTGCTGGGATTTTAGGTATATACCACCATGTCCAGCTTTAATGGCTCCCTTCGTGTAAGCATATTGAAAGATGACCCGGCAAATGAGCTCAGAGCAAAGATCAAGTCAATCCCTTGGTAAAACAATAGTCACACCCATTAGTTGGGAGACTGAACTGGACCGTGTCATTAGTTAAGATGACCGCATTCACAGACACTGAGAGAAACAAGTAATAAATGGGGCCTCCTGAAACTGAAAAGCTTCTGTAAAGCAAAGGACACGGTCAACAAGACAAAACCTACAGAATGGGAAAAAATCTTCACCAACCCCACATCAGACAGAGGTCTGATCTCCAAAATATACAAAGAATTCAAGAAATTGGTCATCAAAAGAAAAAATAATCCAATAAAAACAATGGAGTATAGACCTAAACGGAGAACTCTCAACAGAGGAATCTAAAATGGCTGAAAGACACTTAAGGAAATGTTCAACATCCTTAGTCATCAGAGAAATGCAAATCAAAACAACTCTGATATTCCACCTAACATCTGTAAGAATGGCCAAGATCAAAAATACTGATGACAACTTATGCGGGAGAGGTTGTGGGGAAAAGAGAACACTCCTGCATTGCTGGTGGGAGTGCAAGCTGGTACAGCCCCTTTGGATATCGGTGTGATTTCTCAGAACATTAGGAAACAACCTTCCTCAGGACCCAGCAATACCACTTTTGGGTATATATCCAAAGGATGCTCAATTGTGCCACAAGGACATGTGTTCAACTATGTTCATAGCAGCATTGTTTGTCATAGCCAGAACCTGGAAACAACCTAAATGCCCCTCGACCGAAGAATGGATAAGGAAAATGTGGTACATTTATACAATGGAGTATTACACAGTAGAAAAACATGACATCTTGAAATCTGCAGGCAAATGGATGGAGCTAGAAAACATTATTTTGAGTGAGGTAACCCAGACCCAGAAAGACAAATATCATATGTACTCACTCATAAATGGTTTTTAAACATAAAGCAAAGAAAACCAGCCTACAGATCACAATCCCACAGTACCTAGACAACAATGAAAACCCTAAGAGAGACATACATGGATCTAATCTACATGGGAAGTAGAAAAAGACAAGATCTCCTGAGTAAATTGGGTGCATAGGGACCTTGGGAGAGGGTTGAAGGGGAGGGGAGAGGCAGGGAGGGAAGCGGAGAAAAATGTAGAGCTCAATAAAAATCAATTAAAATTTTTTTTTAAAAAAGATGACCGCATTTGGTGTGTTCTTACATGGAAAAGGGTCCATAATATTAGAAGAAATACTAAGTTGTAAGTAGTCTGATGCCCTCAGACCAGTGAGATGGCTCAGCAAATGAAGGGGTTTTCCTCTACGCCTGATGACTTGACACTGAACCCTGGGTCCTACACGGCAAAAGGAGAGAACTGACCTCCGCAGTTTATCCCTTCGACCACATGTTCATCACAGCACACACACACCCACACACATTCTCTCCCTCACCCCCTCACACGATCAATAAGTGTAGTTTAAATTTTTAAATAAACAAAGTGGCTCAGCAGGTAAGAGCACTTGCTGTTCTCCCAGAGGACCTGGGTTCAGCTCCCAGAACCTACATGATAATTTACAACCACCTGTAGCTCCGGTTCCTGGGGATTTGTTGCCTTCTTTCGGCCTCCTCAGGCTCCTGAACCCATGTGGTGTACTTACATATATGTAGGCAAACACTCATACACATAGAATAAAAATAAATTTTTTAAAAAGAAAGATATTTTTATGTATGTACACATAAAATAAAAATGTCCATTAAAATATACACCAAAGAGCTAATGCTACTCTGTATGGTTACCGATTCCTCTGGCTCTGTATCACCTGAGCCTTATTCGATGAGCACAGATCATTTGCATAAGAGGAAAACAGCTGACACCCTGGAGCTCATCTCTAGGGTCCACGTGCATGAACTAACCTAGGAGGGTGGAAGTGCAGCTCTCTCCTCCCAGCACCTTAGAATCATCAGGGAAGCTTCTCTTCCCAGGCCAGGGCCCAGTCCCGGGAGATGTTTGCGTGTTCTGAGCACGTGTTAAGGAAGGAGACTCAAGGAGATGAGACTGCGTGTTCTGAGCACATGTAAGGAAGGAGACTCAAGGAGATGAGATGACAAAAGACAACTGAAAGGGTTTTGCAATGAACACCACAAAAAATCACACCACCCGATAAACCTCACACCAGAGATTTATGGGGGGTAGGGTGGGGTGCATAAGGGCTGCCTCTGAGGCCAGGCTGTGCTGACAGGATTCACAGGGAATACAGAAAATAAAGCTACCAGGGAAGTGTGTAGCACTGGCTGTTATTGATGGTGATGTGCCCAACAAAAAGAACTTGAAAATAAATGTTTAAAGACAAACGCAGCCATAATTCAGAAGGAAAAATCTGAGAACTCCTCATACCTTGAAACAAAAGCATTAGCTTTTGTGAAAATCCTATCCCCGAGGGGAAGTCAGCAGTGGCTGGGCAGAGGTGGCCAGATCTCTCGGTCTCACTTTGGAAGCTTCCAGGCCCAGGAACATTTACTCTGTGGCTCTGCCATGCAAGGCACTGGTTTCTGGGGCATACCACAGTGTGCATTCCTGCACAGCATGTGAATGAAGGGGGAGAGCCTTTGACTAGGCAGCCCAGGGGGCTCCTAATCTCAAAAGATGTGCCTGTGACCCCGGTCCTGCTGGCTTCCTCTCTAATTGGCCCATGCTGTGGGGAGCAATTGGGAATAAGTGGCTGCTTGCTGGGTGGCATGTGTGGTGTGTGCCTGCGTCCCAGAGCCGAATGAGCAGCTGCCGCTCTGCAAACCAGCTTAGCTTCCAGCCTCGTCAGAGCCACTCTCGGGCTGGGTTTACAGAACCATCTCCGAGGTCAACGGGGCTCACAGTGGAGCCAATCTAGGCAAAGGCGCATCACCAGGACAGAAGCCAGAAGCCACAGAAAAGTCTAGGAGAGAGGAAACTCGGGGCCCCTCTTCTATGCCACTGAGGGTTAGGGACCAATAACTCCCAAAGACCTAATGTCTCCGTAGCACTAGGCAACTTCTGAGGCAAAAGTTGTCTCCATTCTGCCCTGTGGGTACCAAGGCCTAAACTCTGGGTCTGCTAATGGAAGTCTGAGGAAATGTTTCTGAGAAAAATACCTGCAACCCAATCAACAGGGCCTGAGTTTTAATCCCTGACACCCCTGTAAAAGCCCGGTGCTGTCAACACATAGCTGAACCCATGTCTAGAGAGGTAGAGACAGGGGACCAGCAGGAGCTCCTGGGTGATGAGCTCCAGGTTCACCAAAAGACTCTGTCCCAAAAACCTTAGGCGGAGCTTGGCATAGGGCACACACTTACTCCCTGCTTGGGAGGCAGATGATGGCTGTGTGGTCCAGGCCAGACTGGTCTGTACATCAAGTTCTAGGCCAACGAAAACTGTATAGTGAGAGCCTGTCTTAAAAAAAACAAAAACAAAACAACAGCAACAAAAACAAACACAGAAAACAAAAACAAGGAAAGGGGCTGGAGAGACCACTCAAGGGTTAAGAGAACACTCAGCTCCTGCAGAGGACCCAGTTTCAGTTCCCAGCACCCACATGGCAGCTCACAACGCCCTCTCCTGGCCTCCACAGACTCCAGCATACATATGAGGAAAAGACACACATGCAGGCAAAACACTCATACACATAAGATAAACAAACCTTTAAAAAATATAAAGTAAAGTGGAGAGAATAGGAGAAGATACTTAATGTTATCTTTGACCTTGATACACACAGGCACACGTATGCAACACATGCACACAGCTATACAAACACAAGCGCATACAACACACACATATACACACACACAGGATGACAGGAAGCACTAGAAACAAAAGGTAGTGTACTTACTCAAGAAGTCTTCCCACGGGGGGGGGGGGGGTTCAGGAGCCCTGTGCAGATGTGCAATAAGAAAGGTTGAGGGCTTCATTCAGACATCAGCCCCTCAACAAGTTCAGAATCAGAGACTTCCTTTCCCTGCCCAGCTGCAGCTATCCTAGGTGCCTTTCTGGGCTTTCAGACTCAACTCCTACTCTCTCTGTCTCTCTGTCTATCTCTCTGTCTCTCTGTCTATCTCTCTCCCTCTCTTCTCTCTCTCTCTCTCTCTCTCTCTCTCTCTCTCTCTCTCTCTCTCTCTCTCTTTTATACACACACACACACACACAGGCACATACATGCACAGACAAACACAGGTACACACACCTTTACACTTGCTTCCTTAATCAGATCCATATTGGAAAGTAAACAGAGCTTTGCATAAATAAATATCTCCATCCACTACGCCTCTCTCTGGCCTCTGACATAAACGACTTTCGGTATGCACGACTGGTGGTGAACAACAATGTGCCCAGAGGCACACGTACTTGAGCGTTTGTTTCCCAGCTGGTGGTGCTGGGTGGGAGGTCATGTACTTCCTAAGCATGGGGTACGCAGCCTTGCTGGAGGAAGTATGCGACTGAGAGTTTGCAGCCCTGCCCTGTCCCAGCTCACCCTCCCAGCTTCCTGTGTGAAGAAACACGGTCTGTGAGATTCTTGCTTTGGCCACCAGCTGCCATGCTGCCCCTGCCATTATGGACTCTCCCTCTGGAACCGTAAGTCTTGGAAAACTCTTTCTTCCGTAAGTCGCCCGTGGACCTAGGATTTTATCACAGTAACAGCAAAGTCACTAAAACACCGCGGCCTGAGCAATTACATCCTGGGTTTTGTCCATCGTGCATGACCCCGCTGGCTTGGCCAGTTTGTTTGAGAGGTTGTGACCCTTTAAGAGATCTAACCCTACTGGAAGAAAAAAGTCAGTGGGAGACAAGCCTTGAAGTCCCACTTCCTGTGGGCTCTCTGCTTCCTGGCTGCAGAAGCAATATGACCATCACTTCCCATACCATGGACTGCATCCCTTCTAAACTATGAACCAAGTAAACCCTTCCTCCTCAAAGTTGCTTATTTTCAGGCATTGAATGTCCATAGCAAACGCATACTCTTTGAAACTCTGAGAGGGCTTGGTGTTTTAAGCTGCAAGGATTTTGTGTAATTTTAAACACAGCTTGTCCCCCTCCCCATCAATAGATGACATCAATGCTGAGCTTAGCAAATTGAAACGAGGTGACTGGCAGCTGAGAAGTGCTGAAGCTTGGCCTTTTTTCTACTTAGCAAGGCCACCAACCCTCCACTACAAGAGTTTGTTCAGGAGAGAGGAGTTTGGTAGACAGTGAGACTTAAGCGTAGAACCATAACCTGCACTGGACACCTCTGCTTGTTAACAGAACAAGGGGCACACAGAACTAATGGTCAACAGGGGAGGTTTGCTACCCACAGCAGAAGAGAAGCCAAGTGTGTCCCAGAGCTGCAGGAGAACAGAGTTGAGAACCAAGTTGGGTGATTTAAGGTAAAGACCAATTTTCCAAGAGCAGCAAATCTTTGCAAGTCACTACTTTTCCTCCCACTCTTTAAAAAAAAAAAAAAGCACAGAAGGGGAACATTTGCTGTTTTTTTAGTGCTGAGAGCCATCGCATCTGCCCCTTGCCATTTGGAAAGTGACGGTGCTGATTTGTAGTGGCCACTAATCACTCAGCTCACATCACCCCAACAAAAAGACAGAACCCATTACCTGCAGGAGCACTGAGCTGGGTTAGCCCAACATTTCAGCTCCACATCCCTGACATGGGCCCTGTAGAGGATGAAGCTTGTGGGTGCAGCCAGAGGTCTGCTGGGCCCATGCTGGAGACTTCCCACGGGCTTCCTCCTGGGACACACACATCTTTGCTCACACTACCCGCTCTCGCAGGAGGCATCTTGGGGGTGACTGCTTCCTTAACGGCCCGCCTGGCTTTCCTAAACCACAGGCAGTGGCCGCCCACTGACGGCTGAGTGCGTGTGTTCTGGTTTCATATCTGCTGACAAAAAACAGCTAAGGAGACAAAGGGGTTTCCCAAGGTGTGCAAGACAGGAACTCCAAATAGCCGGTCACATCACAACCATAACGGAGAGAAACACATGCAGACATGCTCACTTGCTTATGCCCACCTCAGTTCTTCCCTTTTATACAATTCACGAGCCTCTGCCTCAGTGAATCAGGGGGAAGAGAGACCGGCAACCATTCTGGACCCCCACATGCTTGTACACACACCTGCACCCACACGTCCACACCGCACACCAGGGTGTGAGTAAGTCATGGTGCTATGCAGGCCCTTGGCACTGAGATGCTAGGAAAGTGCCTGCCTCCAGCCGCGCGCAGCCCTGGCCAGGCAAAGCCACAGAGCCACAGTCATCTCTTTGAATGGTTTGGCCTCCAGCAATAAGCAGACCCACTTACTCGTTTATGAACATATCCGAGTCCTTCTCCCACTTGCCAGCAGGCAAAGCAGCAACGAACGAGCTGAGGGGAACCTACTCAGGCTTCGGTCACAGTACCCATCACTGGCCAGGTGCTGGGATAAATAATGAATCAAGTAAAGAGTTCAAAGTTCATTCAGGCTTTTCTCATCCACCTAAGTTTCTTTTCTCCACAATTTACCTAATGAATTTTTTAAATGTATTTGTGTATGGATGGGTATGGATATATACACATGAGCACAGGTGCCTGTAGAGTCTAAAAGAGAGCATTAGATCCCCTGGAGCTGGAGTTACAGTCAGTTGTAAGCTACCCAACATGGATGCTGGAACTGAACTTAGGTCCTCTGGAACAATAGTAGTGTTCTCTTAACTGCTGGACCATCTCCCCAGCTCTCAACTTGTTTCTGTTAACTTCCTGATACACTGGTTTTGAGGTACTAGGGACTAAACCCAGGACCTCTCATATGCTAGGCAACTACTTTACTCTGATGTAGGGGAACACGAATAAAGCAGTCCCACACCAGCTCAGAACTGAGTATAATAGAGGACTCTTTTATTTAAGGGGGCACACTCACAGATCACAGTCCTCTGTGGGGTATAAGAACCAAATCCAGCAGGCAAAGAGAGAGAGAAATGGAGAGAGAGAGAGAGAGAGAGAGAGAGAGAGAGAGAGAGAGAGAGAGAGAGAAAGCACGCATGTTTCTGGTACCCAAGGCCATGCCCAACCTGGTGCAGCATCTCAAGGGCCATTGGCTGAAGGAGATTCCCCAGCACCTCCCCTTTTGTCTAAATAAGAGAGCTCCAAACCCAATACAAACTATATACAATAAGAACAGATATCAAGTATAAAAATTAAAATTATAACCAGCATAAACAATATTAAGCAAGAAACATATGCTAAATGTTTCAATAATTATTCTACCCTAAGGAAGCTAAGCCTTGGATTAGAAATGGTCTGGTTAAATCATAAGAGGAAAATAGCTACAACTATCTAGCTTCAGTCCCATTGAAGACCTGAGAAGGGAAAAAATATTACTCAAGTAAACAGAAAATAAAATCAAGCAACTTCCAAAAGGAACAACAAATGACAGAGACAACTGGCTACCTGGGCAATCACCCAAAGTCTCATTTGCAACATTGGAGCAAACAAATTTGGCTAAGGCCTATAGTAACTTACAGGCCATTTTCAGAGGCAGGAAAATTTTCAAAACCATCTTACCCTGTCTTGGCAAGGTTTGGCAGTCTTTTTTCTTGTATCCTGCTTGTCCAGTCTGGACACTGGGCATTTTGTCAGTGGTCAAGGCAAAGGTAATTTCTTGCCCAAAGGTCAGTTTTGCCAAGAAGAAAACAAACTTCAAGTGGAGTGTCTCCACTGCTCAACATTCTCTCTGGAATAGATAGATGCTGGCAGGAGCAATCGTGTCTCACGTCAACAGAACCCTAAGTTATTTAAATGCCATGTTCTACAGATCTTTGAAGTGGTTGAAGATTACCTATCTATGCGGAATGTAATCTCTATGTATCTAAAGAACCTGATTAGTCTAACTATAAGTATGACAAACATGGATGACTATTGACCTATAATACTTAATACCTGAATAACTTAAAGACTAGGACTTCATATCAGAATATTAAACAAACTTTAAACAACTGTGCAGCAAATGAGAACCTCAAAATGTAAACAATGTATAAGTATCTTAATCAGAGGTAGAAATGTATAGTGCAATATGATAAATATATCCTAAAATTGTATCAATATACAAAATATCTTAAGCAGAGGTAGAAACATGCATTCATACAGTATGACAAAATAACTTTGCATAGGTGCATAAATATTGTAAACAGAAATAGGAGCATATTCACTATAACAAATATAATTTGCATTTGTATCAATATAAAAGAATCTCTACCAGCCGGGCAGTGGTGCCACATGCCTTTAATCCCAGCACTCCAGAGGCAGAGGCAGGCAGATCTCTTTGAGTTCAAGGCCAGCCTTGTTTATAGAGCTAGTTCCAGGACAGGGTCCAAAAGCTACAGAGAAACCCTGTCTAGAAAAAAAAAATCTATACCAATATAAATTGTCTATAAATAATAGCTCACAAGTATTCACTCTATTACTCACTATTATTATTAGTGTAACCTCACACTAATCTACCTATTATCCATCCAATTTCCCTTTTTTCTTTTGTTTTTTTAAACTTTTAATGATGGAAACAAAAGTATACTTAAAAGCAAAGCTTCTGGAATACCATTTGTTCTTCCCTGTCTTGCATTGTTCCTCAAACTTGACCTTGGTTTCCAGCCTGGTGTGGGACAATGGTCTGTATTCTGTCAATTATATTTTAAATAAACACTGATTGGCCAGTAGCCAGTCAGGAAGTATAGGCAGGACAACCAGACAGGAAGTAGAGGTGGGTCAATGAGAACAGAAGAATTCTGGGAAGAAGGAAGTCCTAGTCTGCAGTCCTGACACAGCCACAGAAGAAGTAAGATGTGACTGCCTCACAGTATAAGGTACCAAGCCACATGGCTAACATAGACAAGAATAATGGGCTAATATAAGTTATATGAGTTAACAAGAAGTCTGAGCTACTAGGTCAATCAGTTTATAACTAATGTAGACCTCTGTGTGATTTCTTTGGGACTTAACAATTACAGGAACTGGGCAGGACAGAAAACTCAGACAACACCCGCCTTGCCTTGTATTTCAGGGCTGGGTCCCTAAAGACATCCTTGTTGACAACAGTTTTGTCCAGAGGGCATTCACAGAGGACCTGTGGGCATGAGGTGACTGTACTCTTAAACCTTCACAAAGGACTTGATCTCTGACCTCTTCACGATTTTCTTCTTTCCCATGGCATCTGTCACTTTCGGGGGACAGTGGTCCCCTCTGTATGCTGTGAATATGTTTTGTTACCATTGGTTAATGGAGAAGCTGTTTTGGGCCTACAGCAGAGCAGAATACAGTGAGGAGGGAATTCCAAGTAGAGAGAGGAGGAAAGAAGGTGGAGCCAGGGAGACACCGCGCAGCTGCTGAAGGAAAGAGACATCTGTCCTGGAACCTCACTGGCAAACCACGAGCTTCGTGGTAAAATACAAAATAATAGGAATGGGTTCATTTAAGATGTAAGAGTCAGTTAATACGCTTAAGCTAATAAGTCAAGCAGTGTTGTAATTAATACAGTTTCTGTGCGATTATTTTGTGTCTGGGTGGCCTGGAAACGAACAAGCAGCTTCCGCCTACAGCTGTCAATTCTGGCCACCAGGGCGCGGTTGTGAGGGCGGTCTGAGGTGCCATCATCCATCTGCATCCGGAGTAGCGCCCAGCCAGGGCCAGCACCACTTTCCCGGGTCTCATGAACTTGCCACATTGGGTGCCAGATAGAGGGGAACGTGAGTAAAGCAGTCCCACACTAGATCAGAATTGAGTATAATAGAGGGCTCTTTATTTAGGGGGGCAGACTCACAGGTCACAGGCCTCTGCACAAGCAGGGAACAGGAACCAGATCAAGCAGTCAAAAGAGAGAGAGAGCAGGCACGTTTTTTTTTTTTTTTTTTTTTTTTTGGTAACCAAGGCCACGCCCAGCCTGGCCCAGCATCTCAAAGGCCATTGACTGAAGGAGGTTCCCCAGCACCCTGACCCTGATAAAGTGACTCCTACAGTCAGAAGAAATGAGACCCGAGGAGAAGAGGGGGAAGAGGGAAGAGGGAGGAGTAGGGGCAGGGGTAATCTTAAGCCAATTATCTAAAATATATCGTTTATTAGATAGAAACAAAGCAAAGTAAACCCAAAGTAAGTATAAGAGAGTAAGTTAATGGGATAGATCAAATTAATAGACAATTTAAGAATAGAGAAAAGACAGGGTGTGGGCTGGAGAGGTGGCTCAGCAGGGTCTTCTACAGAGGACCAGGGTTCAATTCCCCATACCTACATAGCAGCTCACAACCATCTGTAATTCCAGCTCCTGGGACCCGATGCCTTCCTCTGGCCTCTGTGGGCGCCAGACACATACATGGCACACTACACACATGCAGGCAAATCACTCATACAAATAAATAAAACCTCTCTAAAGCTATAGAAAACACAAATGGGAAAAATTAAGGTCTAAGGAAAATCATATCCCTTCTTAATTCTAGAAACAGACTAACAAAAATAATTTTTAAAAACTAGCAATATTAATAATAATAATGCAGATTATCAATCACAGGAATACAAGGCTGTAAAATGATAAAAAGAACATTAGAAGAATTTTATTCATGGTAATAAATCATGATATACAGATGGAAACTACAACCTATTAAAGCTATACAAGAGGAAATAAACCTAGAATTAGAATACCCCCATTTTGTTTATTTTTTATTTTTATTTTTTATTTTTACTTGAGACAGGGTTTCCCTGTGACGTTCTGGCTGTCCTGGAACTCGCTCTGTAGTTCAGGCTGGCCTTGAACTCAGAGATTTGCCTGCCTCTGCCTCCTGAGTGCTGGGATCAAAGGCATGCGCCACCACTGCTGGCCTTAGAATACCCAAATCTTAAAGGGATTTTCCAAGGTGCTTCTTCTGAATAAATTTAAGACCCAGGTAGTTTCATTAACATATTTTATCAAACTTTTAACACAACATCAACAACACCTCCAAATATTAGTTTTACACAAACTCTTCCAGAAAGTAGATAATTTATTAATGTTTCATGAGGCCAGCATTTCCCTAATGCCAGCGTGATCTTCAAAAGAAAGAGCAAGGAGCACACATGAGGTTCGGCACCACCAATGAGCGGTGCCCGTGGTTATGCATCCCCGTAAGAAGGCACCAAACGGAGTGAAATAATGGAATTTGCAGGGGGAGGGGGCATCTGTTAAACTGGAGCACAGCTCAATGTCCACTAAGAAATCATAGTGAAGAAATACAGCAACTGCTTTAAAACAGCTGGAGTTGAACGGGAGTGGATTGAGGGGTGGGGTTGGGAGGGACATGAAGCTACAAAGTGATGCTGGGCTCAGAGACTATAAGGAGACCATAGGCTGAAAGATGGGAGTAGGCATTGTTGAGGTGAGTGCGGTCATCACACATGAACAGTGTCAGAAACACTAGCCTTGCTTAGCAGAAAGTCCAGTGGTACAGTCTGATTTATAGAAATAGCCAACAAAAGTGCACCCAAGCAGATGCTGAGGACGGGGCTCGAGGTGGGAGAGTGGTACTGGCCTGGCAAGTGTGAGGACCCAGGTTCCATCCTCAGCACCACATAAACCTGGAATGGTGATGCACACATAGAATCCCAGCATTCAGGAGGTGGAGGCAGGAACATCAGAAGTTGAAGGTCTTCCACAGCTACAAGGCCAGCCTGAGCTACATGACATCTTTCTTTTAAATAAATAAATAAAAAGTGTAGCCCGGTGGTGGTGATGCTCACCATTAATCCCAGCAGTTAGGCAGAAGCAGATGAACCTGAGTTTGAGGCTAGCCTGGTTTACAGAGATAGTTTCAGGACGGTCAAGGCCACACAAAGAAATCCTGTCTCAAAAAACGAAACAAAACAAAACAAACAAAAAAATTTAAGTGTATATAGTCAAAAGGGGCTGGGGTAGAGCTCAGTACTGCCAGGCCTAGCGTGCATGAAGCCCTGTGTAGCAGGGGAAGAAGGATGCAGAGGAGAGCAAAGGAAGGAGGGAGGAGGACAGTGCATACAGTCCATGAAAGCGCTTTGACATTTACAGCATTTCCAAATGGCCTGGTGTATTCTGGCAGGTGCAAAACAGAAGTTGTAATAGTATTGTTTATGTGTTTCAAAGAAAAGTTCATTGAAAAAAGAGGAGTCTGATTGTCTGGGTTCTACCAATGGGTACCTAAAAACAAGAAGTTAACAGATTAGTTAGAATTGAGATATTATCCATCAAAAGCTCTTTGCCATTGGTCTGAAAAAGAATCTCAAGTCCTGAACACTGGTGTGGTACAATGATTCACACCAAAGGGCATTTCACCAGGCACCTTCCAGAGGGAAGAGGACCCAATCAGTAAATCACCCCTTACACTTTAAACTTGAGCGGGGAAGACGAGAGCAGACTTCCAGCTCGGCCATTTAGCATGTGAATTATGTATGATTTTAGATGAGGTTCTCAGAGAGCCTCATGTTGGTGTCTAACCACTGGAAAAGGTGTCATAAAATGGATCTACAACCCTAATGATACAGCGGCAGCCATTAACGCTGTGCTGTTGATTAAAGAAAAGCTCGCGACTGAATGAGATTACTTTTAGTCTTGTTGCTGCATAATAGCCAACATTATTAATGCGGTGAGGGCGGGGGCTTCCAAGATGCCCAGCAGATCTCTGAACGCCTCAATAGTACCACATCCCGAATACTCCAGGTTTCCCCTACACCCACGCACCTATGATACAGCTTAATTTCCAAATTAGGCATGGTAAGAGATTAACCATAACTATTAGTTATAAAACAGGATAATTACCACAGGCTGCAATGAAAGCTATTTAAAATTGTGAATTGTTCATTTCTGGAATTTTCTATTTAAGGGTTAGCCATGGTAACAGAAACAAGAAGGCGAAACTGCAGCTAAGCGTGGACTGTGTTCGTGTAGCTTCAAAAAGACTAGCTCTCGGTGACGCACGCTTTGCTATTATTGTTCAGCTACATTTTGGTGTCCACACACCAAGCAGGATCTCTGTGAGATGGCATGGGAGATGGCTCTGCTGAGAAGAGGGCTGGATTGTTGCCTTCTCGGCACACCCAACACACACTTGTGAACTTCGCCGCTGTGTGTCTCCAGATTTCAAGCTGGGGAATCTGCGGGCATGGCGAACTTTAGTATGAAACTCTCAATCAAGGCCGCAAAACAAGCCAAGGACAGTCATCAGGCTGCAGATGCTCTGCAACTGTAAATCGCCACCGGGGGCACAGGCAAGGAGGGCACAAGGAGAGAAGCACCATTTAACCAAAGCAAGGAGCATTTGGTTTGAACTGTGCTGAGGCAATGCGTGTGCATGCCGAGAGCAGCTCGGGCGGGGGAGGGGGACGGAGGTTCCCGGCTTTCGCCTAGAGCTCATGGACAAATTTTTCATCCTAGAAAGATCTAAAACTGAGGCGCCTTCCTGGACAATCAGCGACATGGAAGGAATAGCCTTTGGCAGACTGCCATCTAGTGGCCACAAGGGAGAACTCACAGCAGAGGAGGGATGCGTGAGGATTCTAAGTCTTCTCTGAAGAGCAGAGCGCCCGTTTTAAATGAATCCAACGCCATTCCTCATCTCAGAGTAGGACAATAGCATCTGTCTCCACGCTGGTTGTAAAGATAAAAATGTGTCCTGCGCAAGGCTATGCCTGCATCTTGTGGAGGGCTGAAGCTTACGCCCCATCTTGAAGCTGATGGTAGTTTGTCACACCAGCAATAGGGAAGCTAAGGAGGAAGGACTGACCCTTCGAGGCCAGCCTGGGCTGCACAGTAGACAGACTCTACCTCAAAGCACAAATAAAAATAATTTAAGAGTTCGAGGCCAGCCTGGTCTACGGAGCTAGTTCCAGGACAGGCACCAAAGCTACAGAGAAACCCTGTCTCAAAAAAACCCCAAAAGACCCACTCAGCACTCTAGAAATAAGACAACCTCTCTCTTCTGGGTGCTCTCCAAAATGAAGGTTACACCAAAGCAATAATGGAAAAATCCAGATTCCCAGTAAGTAGAGAAGGCAACAAAGCAAGTTTTGTCTATATAGGCCCACGTGTGTGTTGGGGGGCACATGGGGTGCAGATGTGAGTGCAGGGTGTGATTGTTCACAGGTGCACATGTGCTGAGGGACATGTGTGTACATGTGCATGTGAAGACCAGGACAACTTTGGCTGTCAATCCCATCTGCCTTGAGGTCAAGCCCTTTGCTTCTGTTTGGTATCTCTCAGAGGATCTGCGCTGTCTCATTCTGGATCTCATGGAAAGGTACTCTCCAAGGGTCCTTGGGTCTGAGTCTCTCTGCCTGGTAAATAGGACTTGGGAAGTCTGAAAAGCAGCCACCTCATCTCTGAACCAGTGAGCCACAGCCTATCACAACTGCTTTCTATCCCTCTACCACCTGATCATGCTGGAGAGTTCTGTACCATCCTGCTCCCCCCACCCCATGATCCTGCAGGAGAGTTCTGTACTGTACCGTCCTGCTCCCCCACCCCATGATCCCGCGGGAGAGTTCTGTACTGTACTGTCCTGCTCCCCTACCCCATGATCCTGCAGGAGAGTTCTGTACTGTACTGTCCTGCTCCCCTACCCCATGATCCTGCAGGAGAGTTCTGTACTGTCCTGCTCCCCTACCCCATGATCCTGCAGGAGAGTTCTGTACTGTCCTGCTCCCCCCACCCCATGATCCTGCAGGAGAGTTCTGTACTGTACCGTCCTGCTCCCCTACCCCATAATCCTGAGGGAGAGTTCTGTACCGTCCCTGCTCCCATGGGTGAAGAGACAAAGAGCAGGAAGCCTTTCTCTCCTCAACACCTCGCACCAGCAGGGCTCTGCTTGTCTTTATTTGTAGCCCCCGAGTTCCTGGACTTCTAACAGTATGAAAGTTCTTCATTTCACCAGGGAAACAGCAGGCAGTGGCTTTTCCAAGGCGACGTTGTGGGAAGAAGAAAGCAGAACCCTCAGGCTTTCTTGTTCTATCCTCCTAGCCACCCCATACTCCTAGCTGGTCTACCATCCACGCAGTCTCCCCAGTGTGAGTTCCCAGCTCCTACAGCCTGCGGAGAGAGGAGGGCACATCTGTGGAGTGGGAGGTCCCAGGGAGAGTCCAGAAGAAACAATTTGATATCTCCTAAAGGATGCTACATGTGATTCAATCAAGAAAAATGAGGCCCTTGGAATCTCACTGCAATCTAGGGCTATCCTCCTACGGTCATAGAACTGAGGACCCAAAGGAGATTGCGTACAAGGATGTCTATTCTGATCCACATCTCTTTAGATGTGTCTCCACACACTGGGGAAACTGAGTGCCCCTGAAGCCAGCACATAGAAATTTGTAGAAAACAAATTCCAGCACATTTTTGTTAGCTATTTATTTGTTTATGTATATAGTGTGGTGTGGTGTGTACATGTATGTGTGCAGAGACCAAAGGAAAACCATCAGATGCTGTGGTGGTTTGAATAGGCTCATGTGTTTGAATGCTTGGTCCCCAGTTGGTAGACCAACATAACCACAGTCAAAGACTGTGTGTGAGTTCACACGTGTGTATACTTAAATGTTGTTTTATTTAGTTTTCAGTCCTGGTCTCATTTTTTTTTCTGTCGAATTTTAGCCACATTGCTTTCTGGTTCAGGTTTTGTATTGACTTCTTGATGGAGGACTCCCATTGGCTAATAAAGAAACTGCCTGGCCCATTTGATTGGCCAGCCCTTAGGTGGGCGGAGTAGACAGAACAGGAAGAAGGAAGTGAGGTAGATGGCTCAGTCAGATGCTACGCCTCTCCTAAGTTAGGCAGACTGCCATACCTCTCCTAAGAGAGAGAGATGCAACGAAGCTCCAGTCCAAGATGGACGTATGCTAGAATCTTTCCCGGTAAGACACCACTTTGTGGTGCTACACAGATTATTAGATATGGGTTAGTCAAGATGTGAGTAAGAGGCTGAAACTAATGAGCCAGGCAGTGTTTAAAAGAATACAATTTGTGTGTTGTTATTTTGGGGCATAAGCTAGCTGGCGGCCAGGAGCCGGGCGGTGGGAAGCCAGCCCACAGCTCATCACTACAACTTCTATATTTCATTAATCTGTTTATCTGAATTAAAATAACTTTTTAGTATCTCAGTATCTCATGTAGGAGTCATGCACTTTTGGGAGTCAAACTGCCTGAATTTTCATATTTCTTTTGTTTCTGTATTGAAACTATTCATAGTTTTGTGAGGATATATATTTCATGGGTTCTCCCTCCTACTTATTTTATGAGGTTCTTTTTAGGAGGAGGCTTCTCTTGGGTTTATGATCTTCACTACACCTTAGAAGGGATAAAACCGGCTGCGTTAATAAAAACTACAATTTGGGAACAACTGAGGTATTAAAATGTAATAAAAAGCCAAACAAAACATCAGCTGCTTCCTCAATAAGGTTAGAAAGAAGAGCCAAGATACTTAACAGTTTAGACTGTGATTCTAGAAGCTATTAAAGGTTATAACAATTAAGTTGTAAAAGAAGAAGTCAAGTGTGGTCATGCGCACTTCTGATGGAGCACTTGAGAGGTTGAGGGGGAGCATAGAGTCAGGTACGGTCACTCACATCTATGATCCAACACTTGTAAGGCTGAACAGGGCCTGAGTGTTCAAGGCCAGTTTAGACTTAGAAAGATGCAGTCAGCTGAGCTACATAATGGGACTGTGTTTCAGAAACAAACAAAACAAAAGAGAGAGAAGAACCAAGGTAACAAATAATTAAGGATTTTAAGCCTGTTCCTTGAGGGACAAATTTCTAGGAACCTTGACTTTAGTGTCTCTGTGGTAAAGAAATAAGCAATGGATGTAAGTCTAGGAAGTGGCTCAGGGAGTAGAAGTACTCGCTGTGCAAGCATGAGGACCTGAGTTCAAATCCCCAGACCCACATAAAAGACACACACATGCAATATTTGTCATCTCAGTAACCTATACAGAACAACAACAAAAGAGAACCTGTCTCAAACTTAGTGGGAAATGAAGACTCACACCCAGACTGTCCTCAAACCATATTCAGGTAGAGGCACCTGCATGCTTACATGTGAATACATATATACACACACTTAAAGGAAAATTGATTAAAGCAACAAATGAAAAAGTGTTTCTATTGTATGTGTGACAGTAATCAGTTAACATCTCATTTTAAGAACTTTAGTAAACTGCTCATTTGCAAAAGTATGTGTTGATGACATTACTTTAGAAAAACACTATTTTCGGATAGACGGATGCACAGAGGGGAAAAGAAAGATTCTGGGTGGTTCCAACCTGTCTGAGTACTAAGAAAATACTTCAGATAACAGCACAAAGATTGAAGAACTATGTCCAACAGATTCCTAGAAGCAGGTGGTGAGCTGTGAGAACCTTTTTACTCCAGCTGTGAAGATTAGCCTCAGTCAACAAACAAACAAAAGTATACAAGTCAATCTACAGTAAAGGAGAAGATGGAAGGCCTGGCATTCACGCTTCCACATTAGAGGACACCGTACTTCTCACCCACAGGGACCTACTGTCTCTGGGTTTGCACAGTGCATTAGGTACTACTTGAAGCTCCAGTGTGCCAGCTGGCTCAATAGGTCTACTTGAGTACTCTAAGGCAGTTACTTAAGTAGTAATTGAAAAAAAAATACTACAAATGTTTAGTGCCTACAAAAACCATTTTATTTCCAGGATGCGCTGGTTTCTTAATACGTTAGGTAGGCATCTTGGCTAGTTTTTGTCAATTTGACACCAGCTAGCGTCACCAGGGAAGAAGAATCTCAGTTGAAAAGATGTCTCTTTTGGATACCTATTTGTAGTGGCATTTCAATTGTATTTTAATAAATAAAGCTTACCTGAAGATCCGAGGGTAAAACAGCCCCACTGGTCAGCCTTACAGACCAGGCAGTGGTGACACACACCTTTAATCCCAGTAGCCACACCAGTTACCATAGAAATAGGGCAGTGCATGATTTTAATCCCAGCCCTAGAGAGGATTATAAAATGGGAGGAGACAGCTCACACACACAGTCTCATTCTGAGATTCCTGGAGGGAGAATAACATTTTTGGACTGAGGTTGAGGTAAGAGCCAGTGACTGGCTGCTTTGCCTTTTAGATCTTCAGGTTGAACCCCAATATCTGTCTCTGAGCCTTTATTAATCATGTATCACCTATTGACAATTTTGTAGGGCATTTTCTTGATTAAGGATTGATGTGAGAGGGCTCAGCCCATGAGGAACAGAGCTATCCCAGGGCAGATGGTTCTGGGTGATAAAAGGAGCAGGCTGTGCACGCCAAGAGAAGCAAGCAAGTAAACAGTGTTCCCCCATGGCTTTTGCTTCAGTTCCTGCTTCCAGCTTCCTGTCCTGAGCTCCTGCCCTGATGTCCCTTCATGAAAAACTGTAAGTTGTAAGCCAAATAAACCCTTCCCTCCCCAAGTTGCTTTTAGTCTTTATCAAAACAATATAAAGCAAACTAAGGTGCAGGTAACTCCCAACTCAACAAAGACTTAGTTCTCTGAAGCAACAGGTTGCATTGTTATCCCCTTATGTGTCCATCAGACCAAACTTCAGAGGCGTATTACGTTCTACCCAGATGGCTAAGGTTTCAGAGAGACAGTTGTTTGGGAAGCCAAAGCAGAACAGAAGAGACTGCAGTTCGTGTTTAGAGGCAGAATGCTGGTATGAGCTTAGGCTAATTGGTGCAATAATGATGTGGAAAACTTACATCAGCACCAGTGGCACACACCGAAAACTAATTCTGCAAGCCTTCTTTGCCTCATTTCCACAACTTCTTACACCCGTGTGTTCCAGCGTCTTGTGGTGAGGAAGGGCTGCTTGGCTTGTCAGGAGGTAATGCTTGTGTGCTTCAATTTGTGGAATGTTTCTGTATTTCTCAAAACATCTGAGTCTCATGTTTAAGTATAGCTTGTTTACATCTTCCTAATATGAGAAACAGGGTGGTGAATGTTGACAGTTTTGGTAGGACAGAGGCAGGTGTCATGTGACCACCATGCTTTCTCAGCGTACTCAGTTTACTTTTATTTTAACTTCTTAAGGAAAAGGTAACATGGGGACTATGAATTAATGCACATAGCTCTGAGTATTACCAGAATTAATGCACATAGCATTAAGTATTACCACCATTAAATCACAGGACAGAATGCTACGGGCATGTGTCTCCCCTTGGGTGGTGTGTGATGATTTACTCTTTTGACTTTTTGAAAGGGCCTACCACCCAGTTGTAGATGGAAGTTTCTGCTTTTATTAATTATATAAATTGTTTGGCCTATTATCTCAGGCTTACTATTAACTAGCTCTTACAACTTAAATTAACCCATAATTCTTATCTATGTTTAGCCACGTGACTTGGTGCCTTTTCTCAGTGCGGCATTCTCATCTCGCTTCCTCTGTCTGGATGCTGACTGCAGACTGAGCCTTTCCTCTTCCCAGAATTCTCCTGGTCTGGTGTCCACCTCCTGCTCCCCCACTCCCCAGCCTACACTTCCTGCCTGACTACTGGCCAATCAGCATTTTAGTAAATTAATACGACTGACAAATTTTTACAGGATACAAGAGCATTATCCCACAGCACCCAGCTTCCAAATAAATCACAAATGGAAGCCTATTCTTACTTATGAATGCCTGACCTTAGCTTCACTTGTTTCTTGTCCACTTTTTTTTAACTTAAATTATCCCAACCACTTTTTTCCTCTGGGCCTTTTCCTTTTCTCACTTCTGTGTGTCTGTCTTTCACTCTTACTCCGTGGCTGGCTGGGTGATTGGCCCTGGTGCTCTCCTCCCCTTCCACTCTCATTGCTCCTTCTCTTCCTCATTTCTCCTTCTGATTACACTCTCTGCCTGCCAGCCCCACCTATCCTTGCTCCTGCCTTGCTATTGGTCTTTCAACTGTTTATCAGACGTGTTTTAGACAGGCGAAGAATCACAGCTTCTTCACAAGTTAGACAAATGTAGCATAAACAAAAGTAACACACCTTAAAATAATATTTTTCAACACTTAAAATAATATTTCAAAACAAAACCAAAAAAATGCATTGCCACCTATAACATCTTGGATAAAAAAGAACACAAAGTTCAAGTCTCTGTAAGTTCAGAACACAGAATTAAATGACAAATTACCTCAAGTCAGGTGGTAGTGAAGCACACCTTTAATCCCAGCACTTGGGAGACAGAGGCAGGAGGGTCTCTGTGAGTTCGAGGCCAGCCAGGCTTACAAAGTGAATTCCAGGCCAGCCAAGGCCACATGGTGAGACCCTGCCTCAAAATGACAAATTACCTCAAAGTAATCCAATCGCTCAAATCCAGTCTGTGGAAGATTTATAGAGTAGGTAACTACCTATCTTCATATTGCGGCAACAGAAAAAGAGAGGGAGAAAAGTAGCAAGCCGTAAGTTTAGAGAGACCTAAAGACTTTTTTTAAAAATTACTATTTAAGCCGGGCGGTGGTGGCGCACGCCTTTAATCCCAGCACTCGGGAGGCAGAGGCGGGCGGATCTCTGTGAGTTCGAGGCCAGCCTGGTCTATAAGAGCTAGTTCCAGGACAGGCTCTAAAAAAAAGCTGCAGAGAAACCCTGTCTCGAAAAACCAAAAAAAGATAAAAGAAAAAAAATAAAATAAAAATTACTATTTATCTACTTGTAGGTGTATGTATAAGTGTACATGTGTGGGCAGGTGCATGCCACCGTCACAAGAGAAGGTCAGACAATAATCAAAAGTACAACAAAATCCTTCCGTAAAAGAAAGGAGTCTTTTTTAAAAGTTCAGGTACCAAGAGAACGTCAGAAAGAACTAGAAAGCCATTAATCTTTACCATCGTCCTCGTTTTCAAAACAGATTTTGAAGGAGATCCCGGCACGGGGGGGGGGGGCAGTTTCCCTCCCAGACCCCAGACCAGGCACAAACCACACCCAAACACCTGTCTTCAAGAGAGCTCCTTTGTTAAGTGGGGAAGAAAAGTTGAAGTGGCTGCTTTCTGACTCCAGCAGAAAAACAGCAGCGAATGACCTTGCAGGTATAATTTTTAAGAACAAAAGGGGAGTGCTGTGTTAGAACGAGCTGGGGTCGGATGCGGTGTGTTTTGATTGGGCATGTTAACTAGGTGAATCAAAGGCAGCTTCTGGTTGCTGGACTTTAATATTTTGATAGCTGGACCTTGGCAGTCAGCCTCAGGAGGAGGAAATGGCCAACTAAGGGAATAGACTTTAGGGGCTAGCATTAGGTATGTAATCTAAAGGCTTTTTAGCAAGGCAGAGGAATTGGGGAGAAGGACAACCTGCCAGAGCCATTTGCTTGAGTGGGCTAGTGTCCCTTCAGGTTTTTTTAATGTTTATACAATTTTAATTACATTTTATAATTATATGTGATTATATTAGATTTTTATATTTTTAATTACATTTTAATAATTTTAAATTATGTGTGTTGTGTGACAGACTTCTCCTGGGGAGACATAACACATACATTTACTCACCCCAGATGGTAAGCCCAGGATAGACCAAAGTGAACCTGGATTCCAAATCTATATTCCACCAAAGTCCAATATGGTGAGCCAATTAGTTTTTTGGTGGGGTTACTTAAAGGAATATGGGTGAAGGGTTACTTACAGGAGCAGAAATGACTCACAGACAGCTGCATCACCAAAGCCCACACCAGCACAGGTGACAGCTCACAAAAGCTAAAAGCCTGAAGCACACAGCACAGCCTGCAGGCAGCTCGGCAGGTTGCAGAGTGTCCTCTCTATCCACGTGGCTCGGCTGATCCCAGTCCCTTCCAGGCAGTTTGACTTGTACCTGCTTCTTCCAAGCTGCTGGCTGGTCTGAGTCTTCTTTGTGGCTTGTCTTGTCTGAGAGTGAATCTTAGAAGTTTTTTTTTTTCTATTCTTGGGAAGGAGGAGCTTAGGAAAGCTGGTCAGTTTCAGGGGCTTCTGGAAGCTATTTTGAGTTGTTTACTTTTTCTCTTAAAGCGCTTCCCTGCAGGGTGGAATACATTCTTTCTGTATCCCCTATTTCCCCATGATCCCTGAGCGTTGGAGGGATTAACTACAGATAGGACATGTGCCACAGCAACAGGAACATCCTGGGGCTTTTGAGTTGAGGCTGGCAACACTGATCAACCAACATAAACACCATAAACACAAACATTTGTGTTTGACAGGCAGCCCTTTGATAAACAGCACCCATTTGATAAATAGTAGCAATGGCTTTTCCACTTTGCCAGACACATGTTTTTAATCTATGTTCCCATTAACAGATGTAAATGTCTCCTGTGGAGAGAAATTGGGCCTTATATCCAAACAGAGAGTTGTTTCTTTCCATAACCACTCCTGCCATTATTGCGCTAGATGCAGCTCGCCTGGCACTTCTACCATGAAGGATGAGCCCCCACCCCAAGCCTGGCACTTCTACCATGAAGGATGAGCCCCCACCCCAAACATTCCTTTGTAGCTACTTCTGGCACCATAGGAGTTAGCTCACACAAAGACCTTTCAGACCCAAATTCTAGGGTTTTTTTTTTTCTCCAAGTCCTGCAACCAATGTATACAATGTCTTTAACAATAGGGTCTTACCACTCGGTTCTATAACGCGACCCACAGCAGTGGAAACACCCATCATCTTTTAGGCACTAACATGGCCTCCTTTATCAACACCCCCTAGAGAGGTGACTGACACCTGGTAGTGGGAGTCTCAGTCAACAACCTATGGCTTTTGGTAGCATCTGTTTCTACCCGTTTATTTGTGAACTAATACCTCCCCAGCACTCACATGCCTCTCGAATGGCTTTCCAATCTTCAAAACATTCAGAGGTGAGCACTGTGTTATCTATTTAACAAGACCTTTTACAGAGGATGAGCAGGGCAACGTAACAACATCCTGAACTACAATATCATAACAGATAGTGAGACTGCAAAGATAACCTTGGTGATTCTGTTGTGAGCGAGGGTCAGGTGATCCCAGTTCACAGCTGAGAAGATGCCGGAGTGGAACACAAGTAGGAAAGGTTCCATCCACCTGTATCAGTTACTTCCTCCACCGATCAAGGTCGGTACGAAAGCAAGGCTCGGAGCCTGTAACTTCATTAGTTCTCTGTGACCCCAGTCATTCTCTCTGAGCCTTTACATTTCCATACCAAGGAGTTCTTCCATGGGGACACTTCACCCCTGATTAACTCAGTGCACTTGGCTTAATCTGATCAACTCCACCTCCTAGGGCTATGGGAGAAAGTGGTCCTGCTCACCCCTGCTGCATTTGCTGGCTTCCTGGGTCAGAGAGACCCCCGGTTGGCACAGTGGCTGTTGCCTCCCCATTTACCACACCTGGTTGTTGGGGGAGTTCCTGGCCAGACAAACCATCTCCGCCCCTAGCCTAATCTTTTCCTAGAGTGAAATGTAATCTTCTTAGTCTGGGGGGATAATTTCCCACCCCTGAGGCAGGCTTGATCATCTGCACCTGTATAGTTCTACCATGAATGTCTTCTGTGAACTCCTCAGACAGAAGCCGTCCAGAACCTCCTTAGACAGAAAGCACACAGTCTGGCTTTCTATCATTTTTTTCCATAGAACTCCAGCTCGACCCAAGCTTTGCCACATTTGTCTTCATGTAATCCAAACAGACCTCTTCCTCTGCTTCACCTTCTCTTTTCTCTCTCTTTACAGACACTAAAAATGCTGGTCTAAGTCACTTGGGTCTGCCAAAGCCTCTTCTGCTTTATAAAGATCTCACCCCACAAAAAAGAACCCAGCAAAACTGCTAAAGCTACAAACCTTGAGGTCCGTGACGAATCTCTTCTCCTTAACTCCTCTGTGAACATACAGTTTGGAATTCAAACACAGCTCTTCCAATTCCTAATTCCCTCAATAGCACCTGTCCCCTGTCCCCAGCCCTTGATATTTCTGGGGACCTCAGAAGGAGATTAAAAACTCTTCCTAATAATTCCTCTGATAAACCAGCCCATCAGGGACTCATGCCCCTCACAGTGTCTTATACTCATACAGCCCTTGCCTTAAGGAGGAATGGACAGATACCTTACTCAGCTTTTCTGCCTCCAAAGCAGGCAGACTGATCCTATTATCTCCTGTGTCCCACACTCTCACAAACCACACTGTGACAGGCTCATTCATTGATTCAAAAGACTTCTCCCAATTCTAGCAGTTTGGATGCTGAATGCTTCCTGTATGAGACCATTGTTAAGGTTGCCAGGTGTGGAGGCAGAGGCAGGTGGATCTCTGTGAGTTCGAGGCCAGCCTGGCCTACAAGAGTGAGTTCCAGGACAGGCTCCAAAGCTACAGTGAAACCCTGTCTTGAAAAAAAAAAGATTTCCACCTGTATGTTGTGTCACAGATTTTTCTGGCCTCCATGGGTACCAGGAATGCACATGTCTTTGTCAGTGAAGGACACCATGACCACAGCAACTCTTATAAAGGAAAGCCTCTAACTGGGGCTTACTTACAGTGGTAGAGGTTTAGTCCATTGTCATCATGGTAGGGAGCATGGTGGCATGGAGACACAGTGCTGGAGAAGTAGCTGAGACTACATCTGGATCTGCAGGCACCTGAAACATCTGGATCTGCAGGCACATGGAACATCTGGATCTGTAGGCACCTGGAACATCTGGATCTGTAGGCACATGGAACATCTGGATCTGTAGGCACATGGAACATCTGGATCTGTAGGCACCTGGAAGAAAGAGACAGACTCCAGACATAGGTTTTCGAGACCCCCAAAGCCCATTCCCAGTGACACACTTCTTCCATCAAGGCCACATCTACTGTAACAACACTACCACACCTCCTGATCCTTCTCAAGTAGTGCCACTTTCTGATAACTAAACATTCAAATATATAAGCCTATCGGGGCCACTCTTATTTAGACCACCACCTGGTACAGAGACATACATGCAGACAAAACATCCACACACATACAATAATAAAAAGAAAAATGGTGTGTTAATATGCAAGAAGGGAACTTCTGAACCCTCCGAATGTGAAGACAAGGGCAACAGAAAGCTTTTCTGGGAGATGCATTGTAGTTTTCCAGGCACACAAGCAAAGAAGTAATTTTAAGAATAAGTGTATAGACAGGCACAAGCAGAGCACGTGTGATCTGGGGAATTCCAGGAGTGGCTCAAGGTGGCATAAGTGGAAGCCATGTGTGGTGTTAATTTATTTTAAAAGGCCTGTCTCACATATAGACGTGAAAATGTGTTAAGGAGTTTATTTCTCTCATCAAGTACATTTTATAACTACTAGTTCACAGCTTAAGAATAAAGAACAAACACATTTATGGATCAGGATTATTGAAATGGTTATGGAAACAATTTAAGTATAAGTAGAAATTAATTTCTTTGCAATACAATGGAAAATCGATTAAGCTATTAGAAAGAATGTACATGTGAATAGACTATTATTTTGAGTTTCTGACACTTATCACTTATATAGCTGTTTAAAAAGGAAAACAAGCCAGGAAATGGTGGCACACACCTTTAAACTAGCACTTGGGAGGCAGAGGCAGGCAGATGTCTGTGAGTTTGAGGCCAGCTTGATCTACAGAGTAAGTTCCAGGGCAGCCTGGCCTAGAAACAAGAAAGCTCAATGAATCAGCAACCATTGAAGTGTGCCTGTTTTGCGTAGTTGTCCACTGAAGGACAGTAAAGACACCAGGGAAGTAAGATAATAACCAACTAAACAATCACAGACAGGCACATTAGACAGGATCCAAAAAAAGCACACAAGGAGTTTAAAGTCTGTTCTAATCTTTAAGCGAAGGAAGTTCATGAAGGGTCAGGATGAGGGGTGCCAGCGTCCTCCTTCAATGGAGAGGCAAGGCCTGGCAAGCTGGTCGGGTTTGGCTGAACTGGTGCAGGGTTGGAGACATCAATAAAATTTAGAAGTGTGATGTTGTAGGTCAAAGTCTGCAGGCCAGAGAGACCGTAACGGCAAAGGAAGGGGAGGAGAAGTGACAAACACCGAAAATAGAACCGATTAGATTTGGCAAATTTATGTGCAAGGGATCCAGGAGAGCATTTAGAAGATTCTAACCACCAACAGAAGAGAAGCGATCTTTCAGAGAAATAAATGGTAATTTGCACGTCTGAAGCTGGGGTGGGAGGCCTGGGCTACCTGTATGGAAGCGAAGGTATTAGGAAGAAAGCGACAGTGGGCTCCCGGGAGACTAAGGGAGTAGTTAGAAGCCATTTAGGTAGACTACGGTTAGGTTAGTCGCGGTGGCTGGGAGAAGGCGTCCAGGTACCTCCGGACGTTCAGGTCTGGAGGAAGGAGAGGGAGGACCACCGGGGTGACATCCACAGACCCGCCCGTGCAATGAGGCCCTGTCACCTCCAGCTGCAGCCAGGGCCCTCGACGGAGCATGTGGCCAGGCGGACCGCGAGGCACCGAGCCGGTTGCCTCCAGCCGAGCCCAGCCCGCTCCACTTCCGCTTCCTGCCGAGTCGGTAGGCGGTGCGGTGCGGTGCAGTGCGCAGCCAGGCCAGGCCCAGGGCGGGCAGGGGGCTGTGTCCCGCGGTGGAAGCAGCGGTCGCAGACCTGGGGGCCTTCTAGGCTCCCGAGAGAGGCTGGACGAGCGGCGGTGGGCAAATGCGGCCACCAACGCCGCCCTCGGGCCCCACCACGGCCCCAGGGCGCGAAGGCGACGCCCGAGGCCTGAGGAAGCGAAGCCTCCCGCTGACGCCAGAGCCGGGCGAGGTGGGAGGCTGCAGCCTTGAGGCCAGGGGGCGCGAGGAGGAGAGCCGGCAGAAGAGGAGAGTGGCGGCCCAGGCTCCCGGGAGAGAGGAGACAGAAGGTGACAAGTTGGGTGAGACATCCGCCGCCTGGAAGGCAGCGAGCGGAGGGGCCGGGGACCCGATGGGCCTTCCTTGCAAAGGAGCAGCGAAGGAGGTGGAGCTCCCTTTTCACCCCAGAAGACACAGTAAGAGAACTGGGGGCCACACCTCAGCTGCCCTCGGTCTTTGTTTACGGCTAGCCTCTAGTTGATTTTGTGTGGGCGCTACCAGAGCGCGGGATGGATGAGAGGCGGGGTGGGAAGGATTTTCCTATAAAAGTGTACGTTCTTTTAGGAGCCCGTCATTATAATGGCTGTAGAAGGAATTAATAACAGTGGTTTAACTTAACTAGGGTAAAATGATGTTATAAAGGTTTTCCTGCCGTTTTAGAATTTATAGAGGTTTAGTTGTAGTTCTTACTTAGATCTTAAAGATGGCCACAGTGATGCACACCCATAATCCTAAAGATGGGAGGCTGAAGCAGGAGAATCTCAAATTTGGGGTCAGCCTGGGCTAAAACCTGCTTGATTTTTTTTTAATATTTAATATTAAAATCAGTTTGTGTTTCTAAACAGCTCTTCAGGGAAATACAAATGGATGGCTTCACAGATTTTCTGTTAACTGGTGTTGCTTTTTTTCTGCCCGGTATAAAATGTCTTCTGGTATGTTTTTCTTTTTTTTTTTTTTTTATCAGCCAAAGAGAAAGGAAAAGTTACTGAAGCCCCAAGTGATGATCCACAGCCAGGAACTGACCTGGTAAGAAAGGCGTCATTAACCAGTTCGGAGTCTTTACAAACAGTGGAGTGCAGTGAATTTCAGACTATGGCTTTCTTACAGTCTTTGGCTAAGGAAGATTTGGTAGACGATATTAAAAGAAGGATTCGAATTAAGAAATGTAAAAATTTAGGAAATCCACCTCTCAAAATAACTAAGGACGAGGCATTACAAAATATTAAGGTTGAATTCCAAGATGAACTGTACAAGAATACTCGGAAATATTCTTGTAACAGCTTGTCACCTGGAGTAGAAAAAAGTTGCAGTTTCGAATCACCTGATCACAGTTTCCTCCATTCTGAGGGTTTTGATAATGAAAACAACTTTGAGCATGAACCTCAAGGTGTATGGGTGCACATAGCAGAGAACTCTTCGAAGTTAAAGAAAGAAAACCTTAGGCATCCTGAAGAGAAGAATGATAAGCTGTCAAAAACGGAAGGAAATGTAATAGCCAGTAAGTTACTGCTTGAAGAAAGTCGTTTATACCAAAATAAAAACAATGGCTTGATTTCTTGCCTTCAAAGTGAAAAAAACAAATATTCGGTAGAGGAGAACAGCACTGGGAGAAAACACAGAAAAAAGATGAAATTGTCTGAAAAAGAAGAAAAAGTTATTGATCTTAATTTCTCTAATGTGTATAACAATTCAGAGTTGGTGCTACAAGAAAACCAAATGGGTGTGGAAGGGAAAGAAACAGAGACCATAGAGCCTAAAAAGAGTTTCCTAAAAGCTTTAAGAAAAATAAGCCAAAACACGTTCTCTCCAGTGGACCATTTATGTCTCCCAGAGGCAGTAGAGAAAACAAGTCCCAGACATCAAGTAAATGCTGTGTTTCAAAAAGCCCTTGAATCACGTTTGAAAGAGGATATAAAAAATACTTCGGAGTTCTTAGGATGCAAAAGTATGGATCCAGAAGAATATTTTAAATCAGTGATAAGTTCTTCGGCAAGATCAGCTAGCGATAGTCATCGTATGGGGAGAAGATCTCCGTGGGGAGATTTGAGAAATGAAACTGAAGAGCCAAAGGTGAGCTGCCGCAGAATTATACCAATGACTGGTAAAAGAACTTGGCCTTTTTATTCTTGTGCTAGAATAACAGCCCAGTGTTGGAAAAAGACTTCCCTGTCAGGTTTAAATTTCTCACTTCCAGGGTCTCTGGAAAATGGTAGGCAACATGAGTCTATCATACACCAAACAAATCAAAGTCACTTAACTGACTCCAGGCTGTTACAGCAACCCTCAACAGAAAGAACCCTTGAGTCCTCAAGTAAAGAAATGTACAATTCTGATATAAACTGTTTGTCTTCAGTTTCTTCAGTAGAACCTACTTTGATGGTTATAAAGGAAGCTGCACCCAGTGATAAAAAGATAGAGGAACCTAGAAATGGGACAGAGGTAGTTTCTAATGCTACTGAAGACACCCAGTTAACTAATGCAACTCAAAGCTTAACAGGAAATAAGAAAAAGAGAGGGAATTTATCAAAACTTAATTTGACAATGGCATCCCAAGAGAGCCAGGAAGCAAATAACATTGCAAACAAAACTATTCATCGAAAAGCTTGCATTACTAAACAAACACTTGTGGCTCCAGATTTAGTTAAAATATTAAACACAGGACGGCTGACTAATTTTAAAATCCCTTTACTAAAGAACAAGTCAGGAAAAAGAAAAGAAGTAAATGCCAGGTCATGTGAGAGAGATGCTTACAGTCCCCTAGAGCTACTAGACAGTTTGTCTGGAGTAGAAGCAAAACAAAACAGAAATAAGGAAAATATCTGCGCAACAACTTCAGGACCTCAGTCTTTGAATACCCCTAAGAGCGTAACTCCAGGGCAGGCTATTTCTCATTCATTCTACAGTAAGAATTCCTGCACTTCTCCAAGCTTTGCAAAGAAATGTTATGATAATAAAGCATATAATCATGTCTCTGAACCTGGCAATATTATTTCTAATAAGGAGTCTATGTCTCTTAAAATTGAAAATAATACTTTTTCTTGTGATCTTGGGTATATTGAGCAAAGTTCATTCTGCTCTAAGGAACAAGAAGCATTTGTGCCAATTCCTTCTGAAGTAAGTGGTAGAAAAATGACTAAAAGCATTTCAGAACTCAAATTGGGGTTTCCAGATATTCTTAAAGCATATGAAGATGATGTCCTCTTAATTGATGTAATTCAAGATGACCCGGAGCTCTTCGGAATCTCCAGTGAAGGGGAACTCTCATTTGCTTCAGAAGTCTCCAAGATAAGCCAGGAGCCCAGTGTCTCTGAAGAGCACCCACCAGCAGACTTTAAGCACATGCAACTTCCAGGGAAAAAAGAAGCAGGTGATTTGAGGTATGCATATTCGAGAATGCCTTTGGTTCAAATGTTGGGAGTCCAAAGCTCCTTTTTAAGTATTTATTAAACACGGTGTATTACTGCTGATACCTAAAACTGTCGTTATGCTGAAGTAAAGGATTATGTTTCTTGAAACAAACAAAGCAGATTAGTTTTTAAATTGAAGATTATTAAGTGACTTCATCAGTTGAGTTTATTTTCATGTTCTTCATTAAACATGTAGCTAAGCTTGTTTGAACCAATTTACTAATGAATTAGTCCATTTTCTGTGGATTCCTTGTTAGATATTTTAAAAATCATTTTTCAGGGCACAGAAAAGCCTTGAAATTTATTTGAAACAAGACTTGAAAGTGGAATTAATTAAAAGCTAAACTGGTTTTCAGAGGAAAGTGTTTTACACCTGACTTTTAAGATACTTGTTTTAAGCCATCATTGCCCTGGTGGGACTAGTTTACCTGAAGTAGTTTTACTGTGGCTGTAACCTTTGTGCTCTGGAACATGGCCTGTTCTGGTTGGCACAAAAGTTATGTAATATCACATTTGACTACATTTTTATAATTTAAGCTCTGGTTTGTATTTGTATGCAATATTGGTTAGTTCAGCCCTCATCACCCAGTTACTTCTCAGTGATTAGGTCCACCTGGGGATCAGTCCTTTAACACACAAGTATTTTGTTTTTTGTATTTTGAGACAGGGTTTCTCTGTGTAGCCCTGGATGTCCTGGCCAGCCTCCAATTCACAGAGCTCTATAGCACGATTAATAAAAATTCAGAGACAGAAATTGGGGTTCAACCTGAAGGTCAGAAAAGCAAAACAGCCAGTCACTGACTTTTACCTCGACCTCAGTCTGAAATGGTGATCCTGCCTCCAGGAATCTCAGAGCGAGACTGTGGCTGAGAGCTGTCTCCTTCCCATCTTATAGTCCTCCCTAGGGCTGGGGTTAATGGTGTGCACCACCGCCCCGTTTCTATGGCAGACTAGTATGGCTACTGGGATTAAAAGTGTGTGTCACCACTGTCTGGTCTGTGAGGCTGGCCAGTGGTCCTTCACAGTCCTCCTAACAGGGCTCAGTAAGATGCCGTTATTGGGGGCCTTTGGAAAACCTGCTAGTTCATGATTTTATTTCATTTGAAGAATAAAAGGGAAAATTAAATCCTACATTTTAGAATAACATCTTGAGGTTGCAGAGATGGCTTAGCAGTTAAGAGCATTCGCTGCTCCTCTAAAGGGCCCGGGTGTGAGTTGCAGCACTCACATGGTAGCTTGTGGCCCTCTGTAGCTCCAGTTCCAGGGCACCCAACATCCTCTCTGAGCCTCTGTGCCAAACATGCACATAGTATACAGACGTACATGTAGGCAGACATGCACATAGTATACAGACGTACATGTAGGCAGACATGCACATAGTATACAGACGTACATGTAGGCAGACATGCACATAGTATACAGACGTACATGTAGGCAGACATGCACATAGTAGACAGACGTACATGTAGGCAGACATGCACATAGTATACAGACGTACATGTAGGCAGACATGCACATAGTAGACAGACGTACATGTAGGCAGACATGCACATAGTGTACAGACGTACATGTAGGCAGACATGCACATAGTATACAGACGTACATGTAGCCAGACATGCACATAGTAGACAGACGTACATGTAGGCAGACATGCACATAGTATACAGACGTACACGTAGGCTGACATGCACATAGTATACAGACGTACATGTAGGCAGACATGCACATAGTATACAGACGTACATGTAGGCAGACATGCACATAGTGTACAGACGTACATGTAGGCAGACATGCACATAGTGTACAGACGTACATGTAGGCAGACATGCACATAGTGTACAGACGTACATGTAGGCAGACATGCACATAGTGTACAGACGTACATGTAGGCAGACATGCACATAGTGTACAGACGTACATGTAGGCAGACATGCACATAGTATACAGACGTACATGTAGGCAGACATGCACATAGTATACAGACGTACATATAGGCAGAATACGCATACACAGAAAAGAGCAAGCATCTTTGATGTCTGGGAGATAGAAATAAATATTGTGAACTAAAGTGCAGGACATGTTATTTGTATATTTGATTTGTGGGTGTGGTGCTAGGGGAACCTGTGTATTTTATCATAGCCCAGCCCTGAAGATTTTCTCAGGTAACTTTTCTGATTTCTTTGGACTTGATTTGCCTTCAGATAAAGAGCACTAGTTATACTTTATCAATTCTTTGCCTTTCATATCTGCTTCTAGAATTTCAGTTTTAAATAAGCGCATTTTTCTTCAGTAGTTTAATCATTTCATATTTGTTTTATACTGAACATAGGAGTGCTAAACTAAACCTTAAAAGAGAAAGAGAAGCCACCATAGCCAGAGGATCTGCCAGGGGTTGCACAGAAGGTTGAGTCTAGAACTGAACAGTGCTTAAACCATGACTGCCGCTTTCAGCTCTGCCCCTTTTTCCTTTCAGTTACTAATTCACATACTTCTTTTTCCTGCTGTGAGAGTCAGACTCTGAACTGCCTCTTACAGGTAAACAAGTACAAGCCTGAGCTACTAGTTATTGGGGTAGTTAGTATTCTCAGACCTTGTTGGGGTGTTTGATAAGGTATTTATATTGTGATAAGGTGCTTATGTTCGGTAGTCTCCACAGTGAAGAATAGCCATATTGAAATCCAAAGCATTAGAAGCTTATGAGAATTCTCCAAGGCCTGCATTGAAGAACTTGCAAATATATAGTAGTTAAAATTGGTAAAGCATTTGAACTCACTTAAAAATAATTGGAAATGTTTTGAGGATATTTGTAACAGTACAGGATTGTTAGTCTGTCCTAGGACATCCGTTATATGCTACATTATTAGTTGAATGGTGCCCTAAGATGGGAATTCAAGACTGACATCTGGAGGAATTCCTGTGTTGCTGGGGATGGAGGGAAACTGGAAGTGGCTGAAACGAAGCTCAAAACACTGAGTAACTGGAAAGTAGAATTTAGAAGAGGATGAACGTCATCCTGGAAAAGTAAAACTATTGATCCTTAAATTTTGGATTGTTTTAGGTTTGTTAGGAGAAGAGGGTTTGTTGACAAAGGGAAAGGTGGATATAAGCCTGGCTGTGGGAAGTGTGGCAGCATTGCTCGGGCACTCAGAGCAGGCAGCTAGGAAGCCCTGCATGTTTTTTAATTGATTTTTATTGAGCTATACATTTTTCTCTGATCCCTTACCTGTGTCTCCCCTCCCCTTCAGCCCTCTCCCATGGTCCCCATGCTCCCAATTTACTCAGGAGATCTTGTCTTTTTCTACTTCCCATGTAGATTAGATCCATGTATGTCTCTTTTAGTGTCCTCATTGTTGTCTAGGTTCTCTGGGATTGTGATTTGTAGGCTGGTTTTTTTCCTTTATGTTTAAAAACCACTTATGAGTGAGTACATGTGATAATTGTCTTTCTTTTTTCTTTTTTTTTTTTAAATATTTATTTATTTATTATGTATACAATATTCTGTCTGCACGTATGCCCGCTGGCCAGAAGAGGGCACCAGATCCTATTACAGATGGTTGTGAGCCACCATGTGGTTGCTGGGAATTGAACTCAGGACCTTTGGAAGAGCCGGCAATGCTCTGTCTTTCTATCTCTGGGTTACCTCACTCAAAATGATGTTTTCTAGCTCAGTCAATTTTCCTGCAAATTTCAAGATGTCATTTTTTTCTGCTGTATAGTACTCCATTGTGTAAATGTACTCATTGTTCTCTGTAGGACAGTTGTTCTGGTTTATCGGTGGCAGTCCTATCCAGAGATAAAATGTGAACACATGGGTAAATGATTCTTACCATCATCAGTTTGAGACCGGCCAGGGATACATAGTGAGACCTGTCTCAAAGCAAAACACCTACCGACCAGTCTGGCCTCAAGACTTCTGCCACCTGCCTCTGTGACAGAGTACCACTTTTAAAGGTGTGTGCCTCCATGCCTAGCCACACCCTCCGCTTTCATTGGATAATAGCTTTAAACTTGGTTTTGCTTGTAATTATCCTAAAACAGCCATCTTCAAACATTTTTTGCCAGTTACCTACTGTAATGTTTAACATTACAGCCCAGTGCATATAAGTTTGTGGTGTTTTTCTTACTACAAGGGATACAGTTTCATATTTTGTATTTTATTTTAATTCTTAGCTGGGCAGTGGTGGCACACACCTATAATCTCAGTACTGGAGTATAGAGGCAGATGGATCTCTTAAGTTCTAGACCAGTCTGGTCTACATACCAAGTTCCAAGACCACTTAGGGCTACATTGTGAGACATTGTCTTTAAAAAAAATCTATATGGGAATTATTCCAGTTGAGTAGCACTATGGTAGAGGATGAATTTCTGTAGTTCTTCAGAGTAGCCTCAACTCTCTCTCCCCTTCTCCTTATGCCCTTCAGGTTTTACTTCCTCCTCCACCGGAGCAGAACTAAAATTTTCACTTCACACATCGAATGGTCATGTTTTTCTCTCATTAACATCACGACTGTACTGTGCCGAGGACAAAACTTAGTGCCCTCCACATGTCAGAGAAGCACTCTACCTCTGAGCTGTATTCCCAGCCCCAACCTTATTATTTTTTTTCAATTTAGGTGAATTTAACCTCTGTTTGTCTTGAGCTCAAACTGCTTTTAAGAATGCCATGTAAATTTTTATTTTTCCTTTCAAGTTATTTCATAGTGAAAAGTTTCTGACTCTATATAAATTATACTAATAGTATAAATACCAGCCTAATATTTTGAAAGTAAAGCTGTGTGCTTGCTGTACCATTCATGAATGGCTAAGCAGAAACTATGGAAACGCCATGTAGTTCTCTGTTGAATCATACGATCTCTCTGTCTGTCTCCTTGCTATCTTGTGACTCTTCATTTCTGTTCTCACTCTTAGTAGCTCAACTATCTTCTGGATTATTGTGATAAGAGCCCAATTACTACTCCTGAACCCCCTTAATATATTCTGAACTAGAAATCAATCTGCTGTTGACAGTGGAAAGGGCCTTAGTGACTTCCAGCCACCCGCAGACAGAGCCCGAGTTGTTTGCCATCACCTTGAGGCAGGTGGTGGTATTGGAGGGAAGTGTGTGTGTGTGTGTGTGCTCGTGTGTGTGTTCTCGTGTGTGTGTGTGTGTGTTCGTGTGTGTGTGTGTTCTCATGTGTGTGTGTTCTCGTGTGTGTGTTCTCGTGTGTGTGTGTGTTCTCGTGTGTGTGTGTGCTCGTGTGTGTGTGTTCTCGTGTGTGTGTGCTCGTGTGTGTGTGTTCTCGTGTGTGTGTGTTCTCGTGTGTGTGTGTGTTCTCGTGTGTGTGTGTGTTCTCGGGTGTGTGTGTGTTCTCGGGTGTGTGTGTGTTCTCGTGTGTGTGTGTTCTCGTGTGTGTGTGTTCTCGTGCGTGTGTGTGTTCTCGTGTGTGTGTGTGTTCTTGTGTGTGTGTGTGTTCTCATGTATTAAGTTTGCCTGGATTTTAAAGATGGAATATGTTTTTGAGTGTCTCCCATGTGTGGTTTTGATTTCTGAAGCCTGTTGGATATAAGAATATGCCATTTAAGCCTCACTGTAACCTTATGAGTATTATTCTAATTTATTGTTGTGATGGAATGAAAAGAAGTTTAAGCTTTTGCCAGAAATCCAGTAAATGAAAGAGCAACCCAGAGTGCTCCAACTCTGATGTCCAGAGTCTCAGCCTTGGATTACAAACTTTACTTAGGCACAGAAGCAAACAAGCAAAGAAAGCAAGAACCTCAAAATCTACTCAAGCTGTCTTGTTTTTTGGTTGGTTGGTTGGTTTTTGGTTTTGTTTTGTTTTGTTGTTGGGTTTTTTTTGAGACAGGGTTTCTCTGTGTAACCCTGGCTGTCCTGGAATTCACTTTGTAGACCAGGCTGACCTCAAACTCAGAGATTCACCTGCCTCTGCCTCCTGAGTGCTGGGATTAAAGCACTTGGCAAGCTGTCTTGTTTCTTACACTAGCAACAAGATATACATACACATGCTTGAGAGTAGACGCTAAATATTCTCTTGCATTGGTACAATCCTTTTAAAGTTTTCCAAATGCCTGGTTTGTCCTGTCCTTCCTGAGTAGCACAGCTGGCTGGTAGCACTCTCTAATAATGGCAGCACCTTGTGAGTCAGTGGCCCAGCAAGAACCTGGACATATGTGCTGGTCTCTGAACCCCAGTGCAGCCACTGCTCTGTCCTGGAGAACCTGTTGGCTTAACCAACCACAGGAGCAAATTTTTTTAAATGGGCAAGCCACATATTTTATTTTTTTAATTTTTTATTACTTTATAAATAATAGCAATCAAAATTTCCACTTCCTCCCCTCCTCCCACTTCCCTCCTGCTCTCTCTCACACCCTCTCCCCTCCCCCTCCAGGTCTGAGAGAGGACAAGATACCCTACCATGTGGGAAGTCCAAGGCCTACCTACCCCCTCCATCCAGGCTTAGGAAGGTGTGCATCCAAAGAGAATATAATCCCAAAAAGCCAGTACATGCAGTAGAGACAAATCTCAGTGCCATTATCATTGGCTTCTCAGTCTGCCCCAATTGTCAGCCACATTCAGAGGGTCCAGTTTGATCCCATGCTCATTCAGTCCCAGTCCAGCTGACTTTGGTGAGCTCCCATTAGATCAGGCACACTGTCTCAGTGGGTGAACCAACCCCTCGTGGTCCTGACCTTCCTTGCTCATATTTTCCCTCCTTTTGCTCTTCAACTGGACCTTGGGAGCTCAGTCCAGTGCTCCAATGTGGGTCTCTGTCTCTAACTCCATCTGTGGCCGGACAAAGGCTCTATGGTGATATTCAAGGTAGTCATCAGTCTGACTATGGGACAAGGCCAGTTCAGGCACCCTCTCCTCCACTGCCCAGGGTCCTAGCTGGGGTCATCCCTGTGGACTCCTGGACACCCCTCCAGAGCCAAGCCTCTTGCCAACTCCAAAATGGCTCCCTCCATTAAGATATCTCCTTCCCTGCTCCCTTATCCTTCCTTCCTCCATCTCAACCATCCCACTCCCCCCAGCTCTCCCCAACCCTCCCCTTTTACCCTCTCTGTTCCTCTCTCCCCTTCCCCCCACCCGACCACCACCCCCATGCTCCCAACTTTTGCCTGGCGATCTTGTCTGCTTCTAAGTTCCAGGAGGATCTATATATGTTTTTCTTTGGGTTCACCTTATTACTTAGCTTTTCTAGTATCACGAACTATAGACTCAATGTCCTTTGTTTATGGCCAGAATCCACTGAGTGAGTACATATCATATTCATATTTTTGGGTCTGGGTTATCTCACTCAGGATAGTGTTTTCTATTTTCATCCATTTGCATGCAAAATTCAAGATGTCATTGCTTTTTTACCACTGAGTAGTACTCTTATGTGTAGATGTGCCACACTTTCTTTATCCATTCTTCCATTGAGGGGCATCTAGGTTGTTTCCAGGTTCTGGCTATTACAAATAATGCTGCTATGAACATAGTTGAACAAATGCTTTTGTAGTATGATTGGGCATCTTTTAAGTGTATTCACAAGAGTGATATTGCTGGATCCTGAGGTAGGTTGTCTCCCAATTTTCTGAGAAACTGCCACACTGATTTCCAAAGTGGTTGCACAAGTTTATATTCCCACCAGCAATGGATGAGTGTTCCCCTTACTCCACATCCTTTCCAGCATAAGCTATCATTAGTGTTTTTGATTATAACCATTCTAACAGGTGTAAGATGGTATCTCAAAGTTGTTTTGATTTGCATTTCCCTGATAGCTAAGGAAGTTGAACATATCCTTAAGTATCTTTTGGCCATTTGAAATTCTTCTGTTGAGAGTTCTCTGTTCAGTTCAGTACTCCATTTTTTAATTGGGTTATTTAGAATTTTAATGTCTGGTTTCTTGAGTTATTTATATATGTGGAGTTGGTGATCTTCTCCCATTCAGTAAGCTTTACAAAAGCTTCTACGTTTCAGGAGGTCTCATTTATTCATTGTTGCTCTTATTGTCTGTGCTACTGGGGTTATATGTAGGAAGTGGTCTCCTGTGCTCGTGTTGCAGACTACTTCCCACTTTATCTTCTGTCACGTTCTGTGTGGTCAGATTTATATTGACGTCTTTAATCCATTTGGACTTGAGTTCTGTGCATGGCGGTAGATATGGATCTATTTTTATTCTTCTACAGGTTGACATCAAGTTACGCCAGCACCTTTTGTTAAAGATGCTCTTTCTTTCTTCCATTGTATAATTTTAGCTTCTTTGTCAAAAATCAGGTTTTCATAGGTATGTGGATTAATATCCAGGTCTTCAATTCGACTCCATTGGTCAATGTCTCTGTTTTTTATGCCAATACCAAGCAGTTTTCATTACTGTAACTCTGTAATAGAGTTTAATGTCAGGGATGGTAATGCCTCTGGAAGTTCCTTTATTGTATAGAGTTGTTTTTGCTATCCTGGGTTTTTGTTTTTCCATATAAAGTTTATTATTGTTCTGTTAAGGTCTGTGAAGAATTTTCTTGGGATTTTGATGGGGATTAGCCTTGAATCTATAGATTGCTTTGGTAGAATTGCCATTTTTACTATGTTGATCCTAACGATCCAAGAGCATGAAAGATCTTTCCATTTTCTGGTATCCTCTTCAATTTCTTTCTTCAAAGACTTAAAGTTCTTGTCAAATAGATCTTTTACTTCCTTGGTTAGTGTTACCACAAGATACTTTATGCTATTGTGAAAGGTGATGTTTCTCTGATTTCCCTCTCAGCTTCTTTATCATTTATGTATAGGAGGGTTGCTGATTTTTTTGAGTTGATCTTGTATACTGCCATATCACTGAAGGTATTTATCAGCTGTAGGAGTCCTCTGGTAGAGTTTTTGGGGTCACTTATATACACTATCATATAATCCTCAAATAACAAAAGTTTGACTTCTTCCTTTCCAATTCAAATCCCCTTGATCTCCTTATGTTGACTTATTGCTATTACTAGAACTTCAAGCACTATATTGAAGAGATGTGGAGAAAGTGGACAGCCTTGTCTTGTTCCTGATTTTAGTGGAATCGCTTTGAGTTTCTCTCCATTTAATTTGATGTTAGCTGTCGGCTTGCTGTATATTGCTTTTATTATATTTAGATATGATCCTTGTATCCCTACTCTCTCAAAGACCTTTATCATAAAGGGGTGTTGAATTTTGTCAAATGCTTTTTCTGCATCTAATGAAATGATCATATGTTTTTTTTTCTTTCAGATTATTTATAATATGATTACACTGATAGATCTTTGCATGTTGAACCAGCCCTGCATCTCTGGGATAAAGCCTACTTGATCATAATGGATGATTTTTTGATGTGTTCTTGGATTTGGTTTGCCAGTATTTTATTGAGAATTTGTGCATCGATGTTCATGAGTGAGATTGGTCTGTAATTCTCTTTCTTGGTTGAGTCTTTGTGTGGTTTTGGTATCAGGGTAACTGTAGCTTCATAAAAAGAGTTTGGCAATGACTCTTCTGTTTCTATTATGTGAAACACATTAAGGAGTATAGGTATTAGCTCTTCTTGGAAGTTCTGGTAGAATTCTGCACTATAACCATCCGGCCCTGGGCTTTTTTTTTTTTTTTTTTTTTTTTTTTTTGGTTAGGAGGTTTTTGATGACAGCTTCTATTTCCTCATGACTTATAGGTCTATTTAAATTGTTTACCTGGTCTTGATTTAATTTTGGTATATGGTATTTATCTAAAAAAAATCCATTTCTTTTACATTTTTCAATTTTGTGGAGTACAGGCTTTTGTAGTAAGACCTAAAGATTCTCTGAGTTTCCTCAGTGTCTGTTATGTCCCCCTTTTCATTTCTGATCTGGTTAATTTGAGTGTTCTCTCTCCGCCCTTTGATTAGTTTGTATAGGGGTTTGCCAATCTTGTTGATTTTCTCAAAGAATCAGCTCTTTGTTTCATTGATTCTTTGGATTGTTTTCTGTGTTTTATTTTGTTGATTTCAGCCCTCAGTTTGATTATTTCCAGTCTTCTCCTCCTCCTAGGTGAGTCTGATTCTTTTTCTTTTCCAGAGCTCTCAGCTGTGTTGTCAAGTCTCTACTGTGAGCTTTCTCTGTTTTCTTTATGTGGGCACTCAGTGCTGTGAACTCTCCTCTTAGCACTGCTTTCATAGTGTCCCATAGGCTTGGTTACGTTGTGTCTTCATTTTCACTGAATTCAAGGAAGATTTTACTTCTTCCTCGATCCAGGGGTGGCTCAGTAGTTGACTGTTCAGTTTCCATGAGTTTGTAGGCTTTCTGGGGGTAGTATTGTTGTTGAATTATAACTTTACTCCATGGTGAGCCAGTAAGACACAGTGGATTACTCCAATTCTTTTGTATCTGTGGATGTTTGCTTTGTTACCTAGAATGTGATCAATTTTCGAGAAGGTTCCATGAGGTGCTGAGAAGAAGGTATATTCTTTCCTGTTTGGGTGGAATTTTCTATATATGTCTGTTAAGTCCATTTGATTCATTACATCTATTAGTTCTCTTATTTCTCTGATAAGTTTCTGTCTGGTTGACCTCTCCATTGGTGAGAGAGGAGTGTTAAAATCTCCTACTATTCGTGTGTGGGGTTTGATGTGTGATTTGAGTTCTAGTAATGTTTCTTTTACATATGTGGGTGCTTTTATATCAGGGGTATAGATATTCAGAATTGAGACTTAATCTTGTTGAATTGTTCCTGTTATGAGTATAAAGTGTTCTTCTCCATCTCTTCAGATTGATTTTTGTTTGAAATCAATTTTGTTAGATATTAGGATAGCCACGCCCACTTGTTTCTTAGGTCCATTTGATTAGAAAACCTTTTCCCAATCCTTTACTCTGAAATAGTGTCTGTCTTTGAGGTTGAGGTATATTTCTTGTAAACAGCAGAATGCTGGATCCTGTTTTCGTATCCATTCTCTTAACCTATATCTTTTTATAGGTGAATTGAGTCCATTGATATTAAGTGATATTAATGACCAGTGGTTGTTAACTCCGGTTATTTTTTGGTGGTAGTGTTTGTGTGTTTCCCTTCTTTGAGTTGTGTTGGTGGAGGGTTATCAGATGTCTGTGCTATTGTGGGTGTTGTTGGTTTCCTTGGTTTGAAGTTTTCCTTCTAGTACTTTCTGTAAGGCTGGATTTAGGATACGTATTGTTTAAATCTGTTTTTGTCATGGAATATCTTGTTTTCTCCATTGTTGGTGAAAGAAAGCTTTGCTGGGTATAGTAGTCTGGGCTTGCATCCATGGTCTCTTAGTGTCTGCAGCACATCTATTCAAGACCTTGTAGCTTTCATGGTTTCCATTGAGAAGTCAGATGTAATTCTGATAGGTTTACCTTTAAATGTTACTTGACTTTTTCCTTTGCAGCTCTTAATATTATTTCTTTATTCTGTATGTTTTGTGTTTTGATTATTATATGGCGAGGGGATTTTTTTTATCCAGTCTATTTGGTGTTCTGTAAGCTTCTTGTACCTTCATAGGAATATCCTTCTTTAGGTTGGGAAAGTTTTCTTCTATAATTTTGTTGAATATATTTTCTGTGCCTTTGAGCTGGAGTTCTTCTCTTTCTTCTACCCCTTTTATTCTTAGGTTTGGTCTTTTCATGGTGTCCCAGATTGCCTGGATGTTTTGTGTTAAGAATTTTTTGGATTTAATGTTTTCTTTGATCAGTGAGTCTATTTCCTGTATAGTATCTTCAGCCCCAGAGATTCTTTCTTCTATCTCTTAATATTCTGTTGGTTATACTTGTCTCTGTAGTTCCTGTTCATTTACCCAGATCTTCCATATCCAGCCATCTCTTGGTTTGTGTTTTCTTTATTACCTCCACTTTGGTATTCAAGCCTTGAACTGTTTCCTTTACCTGTTTGATTGCGTTTTCTTGGTTTTCTTGGGTATCTTTGAGGGATTTATTAATTTCTTCTAACTTTTATTTGTCTTCTTTTCCATTTCTTTAAGGAAGTTTTTCATTTCCTGTTTAAGGTTCTCCATCATTTTCATAAGGTTATGTTTAATGTCTATTTCTTGAGAACTTGTTTGGAGGTTCTAGCAAGGGAGCACAGCTACTCATACACCCTTGACCAAAGGTATGGGTGGAGGGGAGGGGAGGGAAGTTGGAGGAGGGGAGGGGATAAAAATTTTTAATTAAAAAAATGAAAATGAAAAAAAAAGTCTATTTCTTCTACTTCTTCTGGGTTAGTATGTTCAAGTTTTCCTGTTGTGTGTTCTCTGGGTTCTGGTGTTACCATGTTGCTTTTCAGGATGTTGGAGGAATTCTTGCATTGGCGCCTGCCCATCTCTTCCTTCAAATGAAGCCAGCAGAGTCTTGGCGTCTTGGTCCAATCTTTGCTGTGGTTGACTGTGTGCTTGGGAGTTTTTCTTGTTCTGCCCTCTCTTAGGTCCCCTCAGCACTGGAGCAGGCTCTCAGAGCCCCTCTGCCCCAAAGCAGGCTGTGTTGGGGCATCCAGGGATCTTGCAGATGAAAAGGCGGGCTTGGAGGCAGGGTGGAATGGGGTAAAGAAAGCCAGTAGCAGGGAACATACCCAGCTGGTTGGCCAGAAAAGCTTAGGGAATTGGAGGAGGCCTGGATTCAGTCCCCCAGGACTGTCCCAAAGAGTGGCACTAGAGGCTGTCCAGCCGTGTGGCCACTTACTCACCTCTCCAGATCCCCTCAGCCCACAGGAGCAAATGTTACAACTGTGCTTTCATGATTGAGTAGTTCTGCTGAAACCTGGTACAACGTTTGAGTTTTGTTTGCTTTGTAGTAAAGAAATTGCCTTGCTGGATCCTGGATTGCAGAAACTCGAGATCTGTCCCTCCTTATCATCAGGTAAAAATTTGATGCTTGAAGAGTATTTGGTATTATAATATCTGTATGTTTCTATTCAGGCCTACTCAGTGGCTTTATTAAAATGGAAACTTCTTAACATCCGCAAACAAATGACACAGAGTCTGTCAGTTTTCTTCCATTTTAACTGATGAGTTGGCAGATCATATTTTGAGATAGTTTCCATTTAATTATTCAGTGTTATGCATTCTCTACAAAAGATAGGTAGTTGACCTCTGGAGTCTTCCAGACTTCTTTGAAATTGAAATATATGTTTTAACTTTACCAGATCCTAAATTGGTCGTTAAAAACTAATAGCTAATCATAATTGTAGATGCCTGAGTCAACAATGTAGATGTTAACTTCTATTTGACTTTTGAGTTTTAAAAATATTTTTAGGGCCAGTAATATGGCTGCCAAACCTGGCCTTGTAAGTTGTCCTCTGGTTTCTGCAGTGACTGTGAGTGTGCTCACAAAGTGAGATGTAAATATGGCTGGGTGTGGTGGCGCACACTTTAGTCTCAGCACTCAGGAGGCAGAGGCAAGTGGATTTTTGTGAGTTTGAGGCCAGCCTGGTTTTTATCGTAAGTTCCAGGACAGCCGCGGTTACATACAGAGAGCCTGTCTCAATAATAAATAAATAAAGGTCAGTCAGGGTAGAGTTTGTTTATGTGTGACAGGGTCTCACTATGTGGTCCTGGCTGGCCTGGAACTCTGCCTGTTCCTGCCTCCGAGTGCTAAGATTAAAGGCACGTGCCAGTAAAAATATTTTTAAATGTCTGGGATATAAGAAAGGTTCTTAAATATCACGTTGTCAATTCATTTTCTCCCATACAATGCAGTTATTTTGGTAATGAGTAGGGAGCTACATAATTTGCTGAAGTTCTGACTTGGTGCTGTCACGTTAGACCTTGAATGCTCTGAATGCTAGGGTTCGTGGCACAGCCTTTGGTTGTTTAAATTATGTGGTTGGGTGTTGTTTCTCTCTAGCAAAGGAGCTGCAGCACGACCCTGAAGGTGCAGCCGTCTCCTTGGAAGCCACTGAGGAAGCTGTTGTGAGTGAAAACCTGGGAGACCCCAGTGAACAGGCGAGAGCTTCAGACTCAGATGCAAAGGTACCAGAGAAGCTTTTGTATTTGCCTGTGTCGTGTCCATAGGTACATAGATGACTAACACAGAAAGCCATCTCAGCAGTGCTGTGAAGAGACAGACCAAATACTTTGACTCAGTAGGAGTGCTCTTCATTCTGGCCAGGTGACCGGTCTCTTAGTGCTCTGTGTAAGCACAACATAAACAAATTCTTGAGAGAAGTAGCATGTGATGCATAATTATATGAGCTCTTCATATCCTAAAGTTGCCATAAACTTACATAAGACCTTTAAATAAAATAATACATATTCTCCTGCCTCAGTATTGAATATTATCTGATGCTCCCTGAAACTTTTTAATATGATAATACCTATGGGCCATGAAAGTCAGCATCAGTTACATATCCACAGATGTAGAAGGCGTAGGAATTGTAGGTAAGCCTAAACTGGTCTTGAAATTTACTGCTTTTATATGCTAGGAAAAATCTTTGATATTAGACTCTTTAATTAAATTTTATGTCTAAGACTGGGGATGAAGCTCAATGACAAAGTGTTAGTCTAGGATTTGCAAGGCTCCAAGTTTTTCCCCAGCACTGAAAGAAAAAAAAAGTTCTGCCCGATAATGTTGGTGATTCTCTAACCCTTTTGCACAATGTAATTTATTCCTGAACAACTATTTTATACTCTTTCTCCTTAACCCTTGAAATGCTCTTCACTCATCAAAGCTAACCACTTTGCTTCCTTCTTCTTCACCAAGAAGCAAAGTAGATGGGAAAGAACACTGTCAGCTCCCTCCAGTACTCGGCTCCACCCGCCCGCACCCTCCTGGAGCCCCAGTTTCTCTCCCAGGGGGTGGTGCACTCTCCAGGTGCACCTCTTCCTCCACTGTTGAGTCTTTTTCACTAATATATAAGCATACTTTTTCTCATCTTTAAATAGAACAAAGCCTTTACTAGTTACCACCCCTCTGATGTGTGGTTCAGCTTCTCAGGTTGTTTATCCTGTACTCATAATCTCCAGCTTGCAAAGGTCTTGAGCCCCCACTAGACCTCCCAGTCTGATGGGTCTGTGTCTTCATCCTCATCTCCCACTTCCTTTGCAACCTTCTCCACTTGGTTTCCAGAATGAATGTATTTGTCTGATTTGTTCTGTCTTTGTCTGCCACCTTTCTATTGGGTGTTTTTTTCTCGGTCTCCCTGACCTCTGCACATTAGAGTGATTTTTCTGCCTAGATTTGCTCTCTTGCATAGTGCCATCCAAGTTTATTCCATAAATGTATGTGTAGCACAAATTCTAATTGGTCTTAATAATAAAAATTCAGAGTCAGATATTGGAGTAAATGCTGAAATATCAGAGAAGTAAAGGAGCCATCCACTAGAGAGACTTCTTACCTCTACCAGATCCTCAGTCTGAATGGCCAAGATCCTGTCTCCACCAGCCTTATATTCCTATTTCTACCTAGTGCCTTTAAGCATGTTCCTCCTGAGTACTGGGATCAAAGGCATGAGATCTCAAGTGCTGAGATCAAAAGTATGAGCCACCATCGCCTCTCTGGTTACCTAGTGGCTAGCTCTGCCCTCTGATCTTCAGGGAAGCTTTATTTGTTAGAGCACAAACAAAATGTCACTACATGCACATGCTAACTCCCTCACAGGTCTATATTAACACAAACTCTCTCATCACTGGGATGCCCACTTAGGCATTTAAAACTTAACACAGCTAAAAACAAAAATTCCTCAGTTATACCTCTCCTTTCCCCACACCACAAACCAGCTCCCATCCTATCCTCCATCTGTGTTAATGACAACACCATCTTTCTCAGTTACCCAGTCTCAAAATTTTATCTTTCTTGACTTGTATCCTCACTCCATATACAGACTACATGGAGATGCTGCTGGTCCTATCTTCACATGATGTCTGGAGACTGTCTGCTTTACCACCCTGTCAGCACTGCGCAGGTCCATGACTGTACTGTACAAATGATTACAGTCTCCTCCTAGCCTGTTTTTAACCTTGCCCTTTTATAAGGGATTCTCAGAACAGCATAGGTTTCCTTGTGTCATTTTTTCTTCTGCCTTAGACTCTCCAGAAGCTTCTAATGTTATTCTTTGTGATGGCTCGCTCAATGTCTGTCCTGTTGTGATGACCACATGGCTCGCTCAATGTCTGTCCTGTTGTGATGACCACATGGCTCGCTCTATGTCTGCCCTGTTGTGATGACCACATGGCTCGCTCTATGTCTGCCCTGTTGTGATGACCCATGTGGCTTGCTCTGTCTGCCCCAGAGCCCTCCTCCCTTCGTCACCTCAGATCTCCCTGCTGTTCCTTCTGCATTTATCTCTGACCACTCTTCAGACTTGTTTTTGAGGCATGCTCCAAGACCCCATCTGTAGAAGGAGCGGCGGGGCTGTGTCCCGCCACCCGGCTAGCTTTACCCAAAATAATTACACGGAAACTGTATTCATTTAAATACTGCCTGGCCCCTGGCCCATTATCTGTAGCTTCTTATTGGTTGATTCTCATATCTTGCTTTAACCCATATTTAGTAATTTATATAGCACCACGAGGGGTGGCTTACCAGGAGAGGTCTTAACCTGCGTCCATCTCGGAGAAGAGAAGCATGGCGACCGCATATGGCGACTGCCTGAAGCATCTGCCTTCTTTTTCCCAGAATTCTGTTCTGTTTACTCCGCCTACCTAATTTTCTGTTCTATTAAAGGGCCGAGGCAGTTTCTTATTAATAAAAGTAACACATAGACACTTCTCCATCACCCATCCATGCAATCTTTTCTTCCTGGAGTATTCTTCCCCTTGAAGATGATACAGCTAATGCTCCTGTTTCCTCCAGGCTGTGTCTTACTGCTGTTCTCAGGAGGAACCTTTGCTGGGTAAAACCCAAACTGCCGTGTTCCCCAGTTCCGTACCCCACCTTCTGTGGTTCTCTTGACCTAGCATATACTACAGGTGGAGTATCTCTGTTTGAAGTGCGTAAATCCAGAAGTATCAGGTTTCAGAATTTCTGTATTTTAATTTGGGCTAGGTTTTGTTTTGAAAAAGTGTCTTACTTTGTAGTCCAGCTCTTCTCAGACTGGGCAGTCTTCTTTGTCTCTGAGATGATACCACCTTTACAGCCTTAGAATGTTTGTGTAATAAGAAATCCAAACTCTGAAATCTTTCCAGAATATTGGAGCATTGTTTTGGCACCCAAAGAATTTCAGGTCTCAGAGTGTTTTATGTTTACAGACCATGTACGCCCACCTAAATACACCTGTGCAGTTTTTCTTTCCCCTCCTGCTAGGATAAAACCCCAGAAAGACAAGAATTTTTGTCCATTTTGTGTAGTGCTGGGAGAGCGGTGGGTGATAACTGCTGAGTGGATAGGGGTGAGTGAGGACTGGACGTGCTGTAGAAACAGCTTAACAGTTGGACAGACAACAATAGTGCCATTATCAGATGCTAGCTGGTCACTGTTAACAGTGTTTCAACACCTCGTGGGATTGTCATAGATGTTAGGAGGCCCTTAGGGTCAGTAATAAGCCAGTAAGAACTCACAGAGGTCAGCAAAGCTGTTACACCATGGTTACGTTGATGGCAGGGAAACAATAAATCAGAAAGGGAAGAGGCTCCCAGGCAGAGTCCCCAGCATTCTCTTCAATACGTGTGTGTGTGTGTGTGTGTGTGTGTGTGTGTGTGTGTGTGTGTGTGTGTGTGGCATAGCACAAGAATATTGCCAGCCAGAGATGCCCACCTGAGCTTAGTGTTGGAGTTTCTATTAGAACCAGTCACAAAGGCTGGACTGTGCTTAGTCCTTCAGGCTTTAACCCTAACAAAGGTCAAGTTAATATCAATCACATGACCCAAGGTCACTAAAATAAATCATATATTATTGGCATACACTGTCTGGCGTGGTCCCAGAATCCTAAATAAATAGACACTTCCATGGGAAGACATTCGAAGAGCTTAGAGGTTATCTACCAGAATCAGGGCAGGGGGGAGTCCTTTAAAATGTAGTATGTGGATAACCTACCTTGTTGAGTTTCCCTTCACTGTACTTGAGATTTGTACTGTAATTTCCTTTTACAAATGAGGGGACCAAGTCAAGTGTCAGTGATCTTTTCTGAGGTCATACTCGACAGTTCCACAACTCTGCCAACAGAGAACTTTTTCCTTTTATGGACCCAGATGGTACTATATGACTTTGTGGGCCATTGGATCACTGTAGCATCTACTTAACTCCACCATAGCATGGAGGAAGCCATAGACAATGTAGGCATTGCTGTGTTCACATACAGTTTCATTTATAAAAGGAGGTAGCTGCAGGCTGTCGACTCCAGCTCCTCTGTATCGCTGAACTCTAGGCTAGGGAACTGTTAACTGTCATAATTTTCAAAGAACCTGTTTTTGATTTTACTGATTCTCTTTTGCTTTTTTGTTACCTGCTTAACTCTGATTTATGTCTTTCCCTTTCTTCTGCTTACTTTTGAATTTAACGTGCTGTTTTACAGTTTTTTAAAGACTTCTTTTTATTTAATTTTATCCTGCTTGTATGTAATGTGTAATATGTCCATGTTTGGCACTTGTGAAGGATAGAAAAAGGCATTAGTTCCCCAGATGACTGTGAGAAGGGGTGAGATGCTCAGGGAAGAGCTACTGCCCTGGAGTTACAGCTCGTTAGGAGCTGCCACGTGGTGCTGGGAACTGAACCCAGGTCCTCTGCAAGAGCAACAAATGCTCCTAACTACTGAACCATCTCTCCAGTCCTTTAATAGTTACTTTTATTTTATTTATTTTGGGTTTTTTTCAAGACAGGGTTTCTCTGTGTAGTCCTAGCTGTTCTGGGTCTCATACTGTAGACCAGGTTAGCCTCAGACTCAGAGATTTGCCTACATCAGCCTCCTGAGTGCTGTAATTTAAGGTGTGTGCCACCATTGGTGAGGCCATTGACTTGAGACATCGCCTAATGATTAAGATATTTAGTATTGTTAATTCACCATAATCTGCTTTAGCAGCATTCCACTTAAAATAGTAATTGTGGATTCACAAGCAGTGCTAAAAAAAAAAAAAACTACATAGAATGTACTTTACCCAGCTTCTCCGGTGGCTGCAGAGCTGTAGCACAGCGTGGCAGCTCTGGGGCATTAGGAAGACCTGGCCTTTGTGTGTCTGCTGACAAGAATGCAGGTGAGCTACCGAGTATCCGTCTTATCAAACTGCCCTGCACATTACGCCCTCATAGTCATACCTACTCCTTTCCTGCACCTAGCCCTTCCGTATTTTAACACTTTCCATTTCTACAATTTTGCCGTTTCAAGAATGTTACTATCTCTGTGAGTTTGAGGCCATTTTCTTTGAGTTCAAAGCCAGCCTGGTCTGTAGAGCTAGTACTAGAACAGACAGGGCTACACAGTGAAACCATGTCTCAAAAAAATATAAATAAAAGAATGTTACATAAATGGAATCATGTAGCTTGTCATCACCTCAGGTTGAGGATTATTCATTCAGATTGTTCCATACACCAGTAAATTGATATTTACCCCTCAGCAGTACTCCACAGTATGGGTACCACAGCTAGAGAACTGTTCATTTGCTGATGGACATCTGGGTGGCTTCAGTTTGGGATATTACAAATATAATTATTGGCTACAGACCTCCCTTTGTAGGGTTTATGTGCACCTAAGTTTTGATGTCTCCAGGATAAGTGGGCTGCCCTTTGCTGGGCTGTGTAGTAGCTGCCACTTTACTTCCCTGCAGTTGAAATCTGTGGTTAGGGTTTTTAGTGCCTGTGGAGAGCAGAAATGGGTGTTGGATTTGCTGGAACTGGAGTTACATACAGATGGTTGTGAGCTGCCATGTGGATGCTGGGAATCAAATCCAGGTCCTTTGGAAGAAGAGCCAATGCATTTAACTGCAGCCTTCAGAATTAACCTCTTTTTTTCCACTGGTACTTAGTGCATGCTTCCTTAGCATACTGTCAGTCATTTGGAAAACAGAAGCAGTAAGGAAAACTGGGTCTAAGCCATGTTACAGATTTAAAGCACTTTTGATCCCCTTTCATGTGTTCTAAGATACATCAGACTCATGCTGAAAATGATTTTCAGTGACGCACCTGGAGAATTAGCATTTTATCTTCCACATTTTCGTCTGGGGGCATGGCACGTCTTTCCACTTGGTGTTGTGGGTTTTTTGTTTTGTTTTGTGGTTCTCAACAGAGGGCCTCATGTTTGCTGCACGGGTGGTCTGACACTGAGCCACACTCAAGTTTTCTACTCGATAATGTATTCAATTTTTGTGGTGTTGTTTGTTTGAGACAGGGTCTCATCTAGCCTAAGCTGACCTCAAACTCATGGCTTGCACCATTTCTCACCCTTCTGCCTCTACCGGGGGAATATGGGTGTGTGCCAGCACGCCCAGCAGCAGGAGACAGTCTTAAGTCATTGTTGAGCATTGAGCATTTTAAATTATTTAAAATAAAACTGTCTTCAGGCCATCTACCAGTTAAATTCTATCCCACAGCTCTCATAAGCCTGGCAGAAATACTCACGTCTGCTCCCTCACCTGTAATCTCTTCACAGTGCAGCACTGCAGACAAGGCAGCTGGGAGAGAGGAGCAGGAGAGCACGCAGGACGTTTGCAGGTCTGTAATAACGGTTTTAAATCTGTTGTGTATCATTGGTTAGTATTCCACAAGCTATGCACATGGATATGGTCTAACTAGTGTGCCAGTTGTTGCCAGCTGTAAAGGTAATTTCAGTTACTTTCAAACTGGTAGTAAAGTGGGGTTACCTTACTCTTATTCTTTGCATGGGTGTGTATGTTTGTACTGTGTAGTTGCACATGTGTGAGTTTGCATGTATGTCTGTGTTTTGCCTCTGGTCTTCAGGCAAGATTTATTTATTAAAACACAAATAATATATCACTATAGGAAAGTGGTTTAGGATGCATAGATGGGGCGGTTTGTACGTGATGGCAGGGCATTCTCTTAGCACTAAACACTGAATTCACATGAGACACTTGTTGATTTAGCCATTATGACTTTCATGGAGTCATATAGCCTTTTCTATTGAATTTACCACTATTTAAAAAATGTTTTATTTTTAATTGTGTGTGTGTGTGTGTGTGTGTGTGTGTGTGTACACGTGTGTACAGGTGTCCTCAAAAGTCAGGAAAGGGCATCAGCTCCCTTAAAGCTGAAGTTACAGATTGTTATAAGCCACTATAGTGGTTTGAAAGAAAATGGGCCCCAAAGGGAGTGGCACTATTAGGAGGTGCGGCCTTGTTGGAGGAAGTGTGTCACTGTGGGGGCGGGCTTTGAGGTCTCTTCTGCTTACACATCCCTCAGTGTCACTGTCTGTTGACTTCCTGTTGTTGGCAACATGTAACACTCTCAGCTTCAGCACATCTGCCTGCATGACATCATGCTCCCTGTCATGATGATAATGATATTACGATGATGATGATGGGCCGAATTTCTGAAACTGTAAGTGATCCACCCCAATTAAAAGTTTCCTTTATAAGAGTTGCCATGGTCATGGTGTCTCTTCACAACACTAGAGGTCAGGTAATGGTGGCACACACCTTTAATCCTAGGATTTGGGAGACAGAGGCAGATGGATCTCTGTGAATTCAAGACCACCTTGAGATACACAAAATTAGTGCAGAAATAAATCCAGGTGGTGGTGGCTCACACCTTTAATCTCAGTACTAGGGAGTCATATGACTTTAATCCCAGCACTAGAGGGAATATAAAATGGGAGGAGAGAGAGGTTTAGGCTGTTTAGTTTGCAGTCGCCCAGCCGTGGTAAAGGTAAGACTTCTCTAATGGTTTTAGCTTTGCCTCTGGTCTTCAGGCAAGATTTATTTATTAAAATACAAATAACATACCACTATATTCCTCCCTCATTTAGCCACTGTGACAAGGCACACTCAAGTCATAAACATCCATTTATGTTCAGGCTAAAATGTGCATATGTGGATCTTCAAACCAGCAGTAGCATATGAGAACTTGTCAGAAATGCAGTTGTAGGGTCCTACCCAGACCTGCTGAACCAGGAACTCAGGCTGGGACCCAACATCAGTCTGTGTTCAATAAGAATTCACCCTGATGGAAGCCCAAGGTTGACAGCTCCTATAACAGAGGACAGAGCAGGAGTGTCAGACTCCATGGATGCCCAGCGTGCTTTATGGCTGTCTTGGTTAAAGTTGCAATTGCTGTGAAGAGATACTATGACCATTTTGGTGGGGGGAGGGCTCAAGACAGGGTTTCACTGTGCAGCCACGTCTGTCCTGAAACTCACTCTGTAAGCCAGGCTGGCCTTGAACTCACAGAAATCCACCTGCCTCCCAAGTGTTGAGATTAAAGGCGTGTGCCACCACCACCCAGCAGACCATTGTACTTTTTATAAAGGAAAACATTTAACTGTGCTGATTTACAGTTGAGAGGTTTAGTCCATTATCATCATGGTGGGAAGCATGGCAGTGCACAGACAGATGTGGTGCTTCTGAAACCGCAAAGCCCACCTCCAGTGACACACTTGCTCCAATATGGCCACACCTCCCAAAAGTGCCTTCCCTGTGAGCCTGTGGGGCCATTTCCACCCAAACCACCACAGTGGCCTTGCAGATCTTCAACACTGAGGCTCCAACAGTCATCCATGCTGTCTTTCTGCTGCTGCTTTTGTCTGCTTTATTAGGGAAGAATGGTGATTACGTGTATCAGTGATATCCCAAATCAAGGAGAAAGTGATTGTGTTTTAAATTTTTAAATTCTCTTAATGCTACTAAATTTCAGCTATTGTAATTATAATTATATACTTTTTACTTTTTACTGCTTTTTACTGGTTTTTCTGTTCTGCCACGATTCCCCCTTAAATCCAGTGAAAAAGCTTACTAAAATTGTTTTTAAAGTTAAAAGATGATAGCATCTGAATATTGGCTCCTTTCTCTGAAAAAGTCAATTAATTTGTACCTTTTAGGCATCCTCAAGTTATATATAGATATTGAGTTTTTTGAGACAGGGTTTCTCTGTAGTTTTAGAGCCTGTCCTGGAACTAGCTCTTGTAGACTATTGACCGAGGTTTTCTGTCCCACCTGATCTTGCAGCCATTAAGTCCCAAAGAAAGCACACAGAGGTCTGCATTAATTATAAACTGATTGGCCCAGTATCTCAGGCTTCTTATTAACTCTTATTACTTATATTAGCCCATAATTCTTGTCTGTGTTAGTCACATGGCTTGGTACCTTTTTCGGCAAGGCAGTCACATCTTCCTTCCTCTGCGCCTGGGTCACGACTGGGCTCGGTCACAACTGTGGACTCAAACTTCCTTCTTCCCAGAATTCTTGTTGCCCCACCTCTACTTCCTGCCTGGTCACCCTGCCTATACTTCCTGCCTGACTACTGGCCAATCAGCGTTTTATTAAAAATAATACAAGTAACAGGATAAAAGAAAATTGTCCCACAGCAGTAGACCAGGCTGGCCTCAAACTCACAGAGATCCTTCTGCCTCTACCTCCCAAGTGCTGGGATTAAAGGTATGCACCACCACTGCCCTGTGTTATTTTTCTATGTAAGCAACTTCCAGACTAAAATTTTAATGAAATTTGTTAATTCATAATATTACATACTGAAGTGCAGTTAAAGTTGTTTATATCATCAATCTGGTAATAGTTTTATAGATCTGTCCAGGGAAACTTTCAGACATGTATAAGTTTGTTGTATACTTATCCAGAAGACCTTATATAGTAGTAGCTCCTCTTTATCCACAGAAGATAGTTCCAAGACCCTGTAGATGTCTGGAACTTCATATAAGACCAAACCCTATGGCATGGTGTGCTTTCTCCTACACATACATCCTATAACTTAAGTACAGTAAGAGATCAACAGGAATAGAATTATTTTAGCACTGTGCTGTGTGAGTGCTGACGCTGACTCGTTCTGTCACATCTCCTGATGATGCGAGAAGACAGACGGCCTCCAGGAGATGAAGTAGAACCACAGTGCCCAGAGTATACGGGTTAGGCTGTTACTGTGAGGCTCCTGTTCCTTGAATACCAGCAGTGTAGTACAAAGACAGTTGACTGTACCAGCATGAATAGATGACTGACCGGTGCTTGGGTATACGAACAGGAGGGTAGTTCACATCCCATGCAGTACGAAGCAGGATAGCCAGATGCCTTCCTAATCTACAGAACAGGATGAAGTTGAAAGTTAGAAACTGTTCTTGGAGTTTTCCATTAGTGTGTTAGCATTATGGCCTTTCCTGGGTTACTGAACTGCAGAGCTGGTAAGGGTTTTGTGCCATGAAGCTCTGGCTGCACTCTGTCCTCAGTGTGCATTCCTGTCATTCCCACTCTCTGGAAGCTGAGATGGGGGAGTTCAAGGACAGGGTAGTGATGTTCCATGTCAAAAAGCTTTTTTGTTGTTGTTGTGGTGGTGGTGGTGGTGGTGGTGGTTGCAGCTTTGGGGTTTGCTAGAGTGGTTTTTGTGTGTATTTTGGGGGGATCGAATTTTTGTTTTTGCTTTTGAGACAAGATCTTGTTTGTAGCCCACACTGTTCTCAAACTCATGATCTTCCCGCCTCCTCCCTCCTGCACTGGGATTGCCGTGGTCTTAACCACAGCACCCTGTACTCATTGTATTTGTTACTCTGACAAAAATGTCTGTCAGAAGCAACTAAGGGAAAAGGATTTGCTTTGGCTCCTGGTCTGAGAGGTGTTACGTGGCAGAGAAAACATGTTACAGTTCATGGCGATTAGATGACAGCAGGAACTCACCACATCCCAGTGGGCCAGGAAGCTGAAAGCTCAGGCCAGTGGCCCTCAAGGCCTGCACCATAGCCACTCATTTCTCCTCCCGGCCCCTGCCTCCTAAAGGTTTTGTAGATCCATTCAAACACATGGACCCATGGAGATCATTTCATATTCAATCCATAATCCATTATTCCTGTCCCGACCTCAACCATTTAACACGCATTGGTCTTCTATGAAGAAGACAGGACCTTGGGCTAACAAGATGACTCAGCAGGCAAAAGTGTTTGCTGTACAAGCCTGACAACCTGAGTTTAGTGTCCAGAATCCACGTGAAGGTAGAAGGGAAGACCCATCCTCACAGAGTTATCCTCTGCCTGCCACACACTCGCTGTGCATATGTTTCCCCTTCTGAAAAACGTCATCATCATAAATTAAGTAAAATAAAATTCGGAGAGGACAGGAGCACCCCATTGCTAATATTGTAAAATCACAAAATATAGTATACAGATTAGTACATGGCACATATGTAGCATTAGGTTATAGTTCTGCTTTCTTGATTCTCATTGCTCTAATATTTTATAAATAAGCTGACATTCTGATCCAGTTTTTCTGTTCATACAGCAAAGATTCTAAAGGTGCAGAAGTTGTGGTTAATGAAGGTCAGTTAGCAATCCTGGGTCCCAAACCTCTCTGCTTATCAGTGCTTCCTTTGAATCTAAGTGGTCATCAGGAAGATGCAGTGCCTGCACCCTGGATGAATGGTAATACCTGTTCTCACATTAAGATCTTGTCAGCGCGAAATAATATAGGAATTTCACAGAAGTCATTGTTACTGAAATAAAAACATCTGTATTTATGTGACAGTGGTACTGTGTGAAAAACCTAAAATATTCATACTTAATTATACTTGTATATGTTTAGGATTTGTATTATTTTTGATGATTCACAATTCTCTTAATTCTCTAAACAAAATAAGCTCTTTTGAAGAATGAGTTTGGAAACTTAAGTTACTTTGTACAGCACACGTCTCCTCCTTCTGAACCTTCCCAGTATTCCCTTCATCCCACCTGGTGTTGTAGGCCATTGCAGCCAGCCCACAGCAGCTGTGCGTTTTGTTTCAAAGCCTTCTAACTTTCATAATATAAATTGCTGTAAAGTTATAGGCAGCATATCTTCAGCCTGCTCCAGATTGTATACAGATGCTACAGAGGTAAAATATAAACAATTGAAAAAAATATTTGTGTTAAGGAGATGGTTCATTGGGTATATGCTTGCCTCACAAATGTAAGGACCTTTTGACCAGATATGGTGGCACGTGCTTTTAATTCCAGCACTTGGGAGGCAGAGGCAGATGATCTCTGTGATCCTGGTCTAGCCTGATACATCTTGGTCTATATAGCAAGTTCCAGAATAACCAGAACTAGATAATAGAGAGGCCCTGGCTCAAAAAACAAAACAAACAAAAAAATATGAGAATCTGAATTCAAATTCCTAGCACCCATGTAGAACTTGGGTATGAAGGTACACATCTATAAACCCAGTACTGGGGGAGAGGAGCAGGGTGGATCCCAGGGTTCACTTGGCTGTTCAGTCTTGCTGCAGCAGTGAGCTTCAGGTTCAGTGAGACCCTGTCACGAGTGGAGGACTGGAGAGATGACTCAGCAGTTAAGATACTTGTTGCTCTTGCAGAAGACCTGGGTTCAATTCTCAGCACCCACATGGTTGTTCACAACCATCTGTATCCCCAGTCCTTGAGGACCTGAATCCTTCTTCTGACTTTCTTGGACATTAGGCACACAAATGGCACACACACACAGACTTTCAGCCAAAACATTCATATACATAAAATTAAAAGAAAAACCAAAAACGAAGTAGAAGCTGGGCATGGTAGTTCCAGCACTCCAGACGAGAGGCAGGCTGAGCTCTGTGAGTCTAAGGTCAGCCTGGTCTACAGACTGAGTTCTAGGCCAGCAAGGGATACATAGTAAAATGGTGGCTCAAAAATCAGCAACAAAGGAAAATGTGGTAGAGACTGATAAAAGAAGATACCTGATGTTAACTCCGGCCACCTTGAACATGCAGAGGTAAACACATTTGTGCACACACACACACACACACACACACACACACGATAGATAGATAGATAGATAGATAGATAGATAGATAGATAGATAGATAGATAGATAGTTGTCCTTAGAAAAGAATGTTTTTAAATGTCCTAGTTCTCGTTTTAAAAGACACCATTAGGCCTAGAGAGATGGCTCCATATTTAAGATCACTTACTGTTCTTTCAGAGGACCTGAGTTCAGTTCCCAGCACCCATGACGAGCAGCGCACAACCGTCTGTAGCTCCAGCTCCAGAGTATCCAAGGCAACACACTCATATAGATACCCACATGCAGACCCATACATTGCACACAATTAAAAATATTGAAACTAAGGTTTTAGAAAACACCATTCAAGAGTACAGTGTCTGCTGTGCTGATCAGCGGAGAGTAATTTAACAAAGAACCGCAGACTAGGGGGGCTAAATAGAGATTTCTTTCTGATGATTGTGGAATGCTAGCAGGTTGGGATTCTGAGGATCCTGTTTATGTCTCAAAAGGCCACCCTCTTACCAAGTTCACGTATCTCTTTCTCTGAGTATATAAAGAGAATATGCTAATAGGGCCCCTGGCTTCATTGAGGATTAGGAGTTCAGGCTATGAATCTTTCAAAGACCCAAACAATTTCCTAGTATGTATTCAGACCACCACAAGTACTCTCTTTTGACCTCCTAGGGCAGCAGACATTGCAGATGTTGCACAGACACATAAAAATAGATAAAATTATTCTTTTTTAATTTTTAAAAAATAAAGAGTATACCAGAGTGAAACTAGAGCAGTCAGGTGTGGCGCCCCTGTTCGGAAGTCCACGCTCTGTGCCTGTTTGTAATGCTCTTTTACGTCTAGATTTCAGATTTCCAGGAAGACCTGTCTTACAGCTGCAGAATCCTGAAACTTGTGAAATATTTAAAAGAGAAAAAAATATGGGGGTAAGTTCCCCCTCCTGAAAAAAAAAATCTTGCAAATTATAACCCATACTTAGGGAAATATAAGTGGAAGGATCCAGTGCCTTTTTAAATACTTGGAAACACAGATTTTGGGTGGGGATTAGGAATGAGTACTGACTTAGAAGATGTTCACCAGGAAGAGGTTTGAGGTGGAAGAAAGGAGCCTTTGAAACTAAAGCTGGGAGGAGGAGGGACCATCAGCTGTGGGAGATGTCTGCTGTATGGAATTCAGCTTTTCATTTCTCTTCTCTTGTTAATCATCGGAACTGAGGAGAGTTCCATTTCTAATAAATGTATCTGAAATGCAGTGTGTGTTCTTGGTATAGCTAGCTTTCTGTGAAAGAGGAGACAAGAACAGGAAAGAGATGAGCCTTGTGTAAGCTTTTAAAGATGAATGTGTGGACAGGGAATGCACAGAATATTTCTATGATTCCTAGTCAGTTTTCTGTGAGCCTAAAATTGTCCTAAAAACAAGTCTTAAAAATGTGAAGCAAGCCAAGCATAGTGGTGCATAACTTTAATCTTGGCACTCTGGAGGCAGAGGCAGGAGGATCTCTGTGAGTTCCAAGCCAGCCAAGGCTACATAGCGAAACCCTGTCCCAAGGGGGAAAAAAAAAGAAAGAAAGAAAACAGTCAGAATCTTTTGCATGAGAAATTAGTAAAAGTCACAGGTAAATAACTCTGAACTAGTTTTATATACAAGCATTGGGGTACTCAGATGTGTCCCCATGACTGTGTTTATGATTAACTTGGAAGTCTTTTTCTAATCTTGTAGGTGTTCCAGAAGCCCTTAGGGTTGGTGATACCCCACAGATACTGCAGATTCCACTTCAATACCTTACGTGGCTGTGAGCGAGCACAGTGCAAGTTTGTCCATGTGCCTGAGCAGGGAGACGAGAAGGTGAAGCCCTGTCTGGGTTCATGCTTTATGTAAATTGTGTGTGTAAGTCTATACAGAGTCTTGCTGTGTTTCTCAGGCTGATCTCAAATTCCTGCTGCCTCAATCTCCCAAGTAACCCTGACTAAAAGTGCATACCATAGCACCTGGCATGTCCACTCTGGCTTAGTATTTTTGACATCTAGTTGTTAGCGTTTCTTTCTCCTTACTGTGTAATAGTTAGTATTCTGTTGTATAAGTTTATCAAAATTAACTTCATCAGTGAACATTTAGGTTAGTGGACATTTGCCTTGTTTACCTGTTTGGATAACACAGCACTGATACTCTTGGCACTCTGTCCATGCCTCCTGCATGTGGAGCACGTTCTGGAGTGGCTGTCCCAGGTCACACTCAGCAGTGTCAGGAGTTCTGGTTGCATCCCACTCTTGCCAGTTCTTGGTCCACCACAGCCATGGTGGCCTGGCCAGCTAGGATGGTACACGCCTAAAATTCCAGAACTTGGGAGGTGGAGGCAGAAGGACCAGTCTAGTATACATTTCAGGCCTGTGAATTAATATAAACATCAATTTTTATTCTAAACTCTAAGCTCATAACTTTTTGTTTTCTTGTAAAACATATAAAGGTGATTTAATATTTTATGACTTTTTTAGATCTGCATGGATGTGTTTAAGAAATACATAAATCTCAATGAGAAGTGTTTGCTACAGCGAGCAGGTATGGAATAACTGAATGATAATTACAAATACCTGTGAGTGGCTTCACACATGTGCTGTTGTATCTCCAAGTGTTAAAATTAGTTCAGAAAGGTAAATGTGCTTGCTGTAAATCCTGTCAGCCTGAGTTTGATCCCTGTATCCTGCCTCAATATGGAAGGAGAAAGCCAAGTCCTCAAAGTTGTCCTCTGCCCCCCACACTCACCCCCCACATATGCATCATGCACAGACACACATTTTTCCTTTTCCACATTTCCCCTCGTTGCCTGGGCAGCATCCTGTCAAGTCTGTGCTGCTCCGTCCACATGCCAGCCCGTGCAGTGCCTCACGGCTGCGGCACCAGGCTGGATTATGAACCCTAAGAGAATAAGAGCCAGGTTTATATAGTGTTCCCTGACACAGCCACCAAAGCCACACAGTGTGGTAGTGACAGCATCACACTCTGCATTCATCAGCTTCAGTCTCATTCATCTGGAGACGTCCAGGGTCAGTCAGAGGCAATAGGACCCTCTATGGGAATGCACTCGTGATGCAGGGGCTGTGACAGCCAAGGAGAAATTAGATGGGATTAAATGTAGGGAGTTTCCAAGTTTTAGAGCCCATTCTTGGGCCTGTGAAAACTCCCCATACGTGAGACCGTGTAAGCATCAGTGGCCACGAGAAAAGCATCTTATTTAGTTTGGGGTGTGGCTGTTTGTCCGTCTCTCTCTGTGTCAGTGTGTGTTGCGATGTGAGCACACACTGCCCTTGCAGAGGACCAGGGTTGGGTTCCCAGCACTCATGCTGGGCGGTGATAACTGCCTGTGACTCCAGCTCCTAGGGGTCCAGTGCCCTCCTCTCCTCCTCAAACCCACACAGACACATGCTGCACACATAATTAAAAATAAAATGGACCGGGCCTTGGGGACACGCACCTTTAGTCCCAGCACTCGGGAGGCAGAGGCAGGTCTCTGCACGTTTGAGGCCAGCCTGGTCTGCAGAGATAAATAAACCTGCTTACCATTAACTTTTCAGTTTCACTGAACTCTTCATTATCGAGTCTTTCCCAAGCAATGTCGGGTAGTTCAGACAGTACGTGAATATTTGTGGTTGAAATAATACAAAACTAAAAGTGATTTTTGCTAAGGCAATTTTAGCTAAAATGTGCATATTTGGACTAGGAAATTTTGGAATGGATAGGATGATCTTGGTTAATTTTAGTAAAATAATGTGGAAAAAGTGAAAATGGGTAAGTGTTTTACAGAAAATAGATTAAGGAACTGGATGGTACTTTATTAAAGGAAATTGATAATTTCTTAGTCTACAATGATAAACTGAAATAAAAAAACATTCCAGGTCAATATGCTGGTGAAGTTAAGGCCGTAAGAACAAGCAATATGTCTCAGAGTCCTCACCATCACCCCCTGAGGACAAGGGGTCAGAGCCGCTGTGGCCTTCGCACTGCAGACTGAGCTGCTTGGCTTCTGATGTCGCCGCCATCTTGACGTTTTGCTTTCGTTTTCATCAATCATTTCTGACATTTCTGGTCCCTTCCAAGGGATGAGTTTATATAATATCATCTTTACAGGAAGTCCAGGGATGAGTTTATATAATATCATCTTTACAGGAAGTCCAGGGATGAGTTTATATAATATCATCTTTACAGGAAGTCCAGGGATGAGTTTATATAATATCATCTTTACAGGAAGTCCATCTACACTCAGCACACGGCTGTCTTAAGAGCCACAATGACTATTTTTTTCGCTTTCAGCGCACATATTTCTGGAGTACTACAGAAAGTTTTCCCCAGGGATCCACTTCAGTTTACAGGTGCTGAACGACCTTCTGATTTCTCTGCTCGAGCATCACCTGCTGAAAGAGGTCTGTGAGGTGGTGAGGCTGAGCATCATGGCTAAGATGCTGGTGAGTGCCCCAGACGCCTGCACGCGCACCGCCCTGTGGGTGTCAAGTTAGCACTTAGACTTCTGCCTGCCATGTACTCCCCAGAGAGCACATTTTTCAGTATAAATGAATTTGAGAAGTTTAAGGTGCATTGAAAGACATGAAAGTAAGTGCTATTCTTGTTTGTTTGTTTCTTTTATTCAGCCTGCTCTGAAAATATTACTAAAAATATTTGAGTTTGTGGCAACTATGAAGTTAAGGAATGCTGTGCCTACTATAATTGAGATTTTTTGCAAGGTATGATTTTAATCTCTTTTAGTCTCTGATGGGGAATAACAAAAAGAGACTGTTTGCACATAATGATTTATCTGTCTTTTATTCATGTTCTACTTTGTAAAGAATTCATAAATGTTGTCTTTTTCTCCTGAAATAGTTCAGAAGCATCATACAGTCAGTGACTTCCCCTTAAACAAATTCTCTAAGTATTCAGATGCTTTCTTACTGTAAATTATGTTCTTCCCTACTACTTAATTATAGCTAAAAGAATTCTTTCTCAGAACTATTTAAGGTCACAACAAAAACAAGTTAGCATATAAATAGAAAATTGTAACAAAAATAAGATAGTTAGAAATTGATTTTAAATTTGGCATTAAAATGAGGAGCAAAATTTTTAAAGGATTTTATTTATTATATATACAGTGGTCTGCCTGCATGTACACCTGCAGGCCAGAAGAGGGCACCAGATCTAATAGATGGTTGTGAGCCACCGTGGGATTGCTGGGACTTGAACTGAGGACCTCTGGAAGAGCAGTCAGTGCTCTTAGCCTCTGAGCCATCTCTCCAGCCCAGAACAAAAGTTTTTTTTAATGCTATCCAAAAACACACATTAGAAACTTAATGTGTGTGTGTGTGTGTGTGTGTGTGTGTGCGCGCGCGCGCGCGCGCGCGCTCACGTGGGGGCTGGAGATCAGCATCACTTTCCACTTTATTTTGTGAGACAAGGTCTCACACACACCAGGACCAGGGCTCTCTGGTTTAGGCCAGGCTGCCTACACATTGAGACTGCAGGAGCGCTGTCTCGAACAGACCTCCCTCGCTGGGACTGCAGGCGTAGGCTGCTATGCCCAACTCTTGGCACCGGAGTCCAAACTGAGGTCTTCGTGTTTGTGTAGCAAGCACTTTGCCAGTTGAGATTTTTTTTTCAGCCCCAAAGTTTAACTTTTGTGAATGCTTCAAAATACCTGATGCCCCTCCCCCAACCAGCACTGGATGAAAACAGGTGTGGCGGCCCACATCAGAACCCAGCCTCCAGTGGTGGAGGCAGGGGAATCAGAAGTAGTGAGTGTGAGGCGAGCCTGGGCAGCATGAGTCTCAACTGCAGCACTGCAGGGAACCAGAGACTAACAAGGCAATAATTTGGGTTACCATGGGGTGTTCTGCAGAGGTTGTCGGTTCAACAGTTAGTTTGGAGTCATTATTCCTAAAAGTTGCTCAGTGCAGTATCAGCATCCCTGGGAAGACTTTCAGCTACATCTTCAGGGTCCAGCGATGACAGTATCCTATTTCCTTAGATGTCTGCTCCTGATTCTAGCAGTACCCCATCCAATTAACCCACAGACCACAGAGAAAACAGAAAATTCAGAGTTTATTTTATGTTCATAAATAGATTGTTAGCATAGTTTTTCTAAAAATAATTTATATTTACACTGGTATTTGGGCACTTTTTAAGGATAGATTTTTTTTTTTCTTTTTTAAGATAGAGTCTCATCATATAGCTCTGACTGCCTTGAACTCACTGCGTAGACCAGGGTGGTCTCAAACTCAGAGAACTGCCTCCTTTCCAAGTCCTGGAACTAAAGATGTGAGCCACCACATCCAGTTTAAGGGTAGGTTTTAAGGAAACCAGTTACCAGGTAGCAAATTTGTTCTTTCACAAGTTTGATTTATTGTTGGCTCTGTCATTTGATCAAACATCCCAGCATGGAAGGAAATGCAGAGACCAACAGGTATTGTTACAGAGAACAGGAAATCCTCATGGGTGCTTTCTGTCATAAAGTTGAGTGGTTGAGGGAGGAGCTGTTTTCCTTGTGAGAATAAAAATGACAGAAATAGTTCAAGGACTTGAGTTTGTAACAGGCAAGAAGTATTTATTCATAGTTTTTCATCAGAACGGTTTCCAGTTTGTTTAATCAAAAGGCTTAGAAAGGAGTTTCTAGGACCTAACTCAGAGTCCATCATCAAATTTAAGCCAGTTTTCCTACAAGTCAAAGATAGGAGATCCCCTTTGATTTTCTTACCATTCCCTTTACTAAAGGAGATGCCGTCTCACTTCAGCTTTAAGTTCCTAATGACCAGATGGCACCTGGCATCAAAATATAGCTTCTCCACTCTGCCTGCTTTCTTGTTAGGGTTTCCACTGCTGTGAGAAGACACCTAGGAGGGAAGTATTTCAGCTTACATATCCCAACCACAGGCCTTCATGAGGGGACACAGGGCAGGAACTGGAGCAGAAGCCATGGGAGAATTGCTGGCTGACTTGCTCCTCATGACTTACTCAGTCTGCTTTCTTCTGCAGTCCAGGGCCACCTGCCCAGGAGTGGCACCACCCACAATAGGCGGGGCCTGCCCACATTAATCACTAAATAAGAAAATGCCATGGGGCTGGAGGGATGGCTCAGTGGTTAAGAGCACTGACTGTTCTTCTAGAGGACCGGGGTTCAGTTCCCAGCCCCAACATGACAGCTCACACCTGTCTGTAACTCCAGCTCCAGGGCTTCTGACAGCCTCGCTGTAGACATACCTGTCGGCAAAACACCAATGCATATAGAAACTTTTTTTAAAAAATGAAAAACAAAAAAAAGAAAGAAAATGCCCCTCAAGCTTGCCTGGGAGACCAGTGTTCTGGAGGTGTCTTCTCAGTTGTAGGTCCCTCTTCTCGGAAGTCTAGCTTGAGTCAAGTTGGCAAAACAACAAACAAATAAATATAACCAGGACACCACCCCAATTTTTAATTCCTATTACTCCTGTCAAATCTAGGTGAGGGACATAGGCCTACATCGTCTCAGGTGTTGAAGACGTTTGAGGAGACTGAGGACAGGGCTGGCTCGGTAGGTAGCGAGCACGAGGCCAAATCAGATCCCCAGAGTGAACCTTTAAGAGCTGGGTACAGTGCTGAACCTGTAATCCTGTCACTGTTGAAACGGGAGCAGACAGGCTGGAGTGTACACAGATAAGAGAAGATACCGTCTCAAACAAGGTAGGGCACGGATTTTACAGTCAAAAGTTGTCTGCTAGACCCGGTGGTGGTGGCGCATGCCTTTAATCCCAGCATTCGGGAGGCAGAGGCAGAAGATCTCTGAGTTCAAGGCCGGCCTGGTCTAAAGACAGAGTTCCAGGTCAGGCTCCAAAGCTACACAGAGAAACCCTGTCTTGAAAAACAAAAACAAAAAAAAAGTTGTATGCTAGCCACACGCAGCCATGGTCATACAACCACACACACTTCATACACATGCACCACACATACCACACACAAAAAAAGTAAAAAATATAAACATCTCAATGTTCAAGTCTCAGTAGAAGACTATAACCACAGTAGGCTTTTAGGAAGTACTATTCATAATCTTCGCTGAATCAGTCTCCCGGTCCTGGGGGACTCATGATCTCGTCCCAGGGCCGTTAACAGAAGTCACCACCGTCTGCGGATAATAACTGCGGGTGCTTACCCCATCCGTCCATTCTCACACTAGAAACATTGGGGAACATGAAAGGGACAGGAAATGAGGCATGTTAGAATTAAATATATGTCCATGTGTGCACAGTCAAGGTTACCTCGGTTGTTACTGTATCAGATAAAGACCAGTTCATCCATGGCAAGGGCCAAGTTGAAGCTCAGGACAAACGTCTCAGAATTTACCATCAGAGATGAGGCGTCCATACCAGATGGACAGTGGACAGACAGTGCCAGAGAAGAGTCACACAGCACAGTAGTCTGGGGGAGCGGGAAGAAGAATGTCATTCCCGTGTTTGCTTTCAATTATTAAGGCACCTTTCTGTGGTTCTCAAAACTCTTGAAGAAATTATGCCTCAAACTTTGCTAATAAGTTTTGACTCCCCTGCCCCATGTTTTGCTCCTTCTGTCTCTGTCTGGGTTATTTTTTGCACATGACTTCTCAGTTATTTCACGTTTTTTATGAGAACAGTTGCTGTTTTTTTCTTCTGCAGTTCATTGAAGCTGGGATGGTACCTGACTCAAAACACTTGAACTATATTGTCAAGCTGTTATACCAAACACAGGCATCCCCACAAGAAATAGCTGCAATTCTGGAAGCCAAATCCAGGTAAGATGGGAGACTTCTCAGGTTTGTCTGTGTCTTGGTGGGGACCCAGAGAGGTGAAAGCAGAGCACTTTTTAACACTGCTATCTCGGGTGAGTTTGTCACCTGTCATAGGCCCCTTCCTGTCTCTGTCCACAGATGACCTTAGCCTGCCTCTGCTGGCTCCTCGGTTTAATCTTAGTGCTCACTAAAGGCAAAGGAGCCTCCCTTAGCTCACACTTTACTGCCTGCTTGATTGCATGCAGATTTCCTTCCTTTTCTCGCTGGCTCACTCCATATTAGCCTGGTGCTCTCCTTCCTTCCTCATTCACTATGCCTGCTCAGCTTATGAAACACCAACTGTTTATGTAGTCTCTGACTGAGTATCCTGCCACAGGACTGGGGTCCCAACTTGGGAGAGCACTTGCCTGGCATGTATAGGTCCTAGGTTCCATCTCTAGCCAACAGGAAGTACTGCAATATACCTACATTGAAAGGGAAAGCGAATTTTGTTGGGGTTGGAGAGATAGTAAAATATTTGGCATATGTGAGTGTGAAGTCTTGTGTTCAATCTCTAACATCCACATAAAAGCTGGTCATAGATACTTGTAATCCTAGTGCTGGGGTCGTCTGGAGTCAGCTGGACAGCCAGCCTTGCTTACTTAGTGAGTTCTAGGTTTACTGAGACATTAGCTCAAAAAATAAGGTGGATGGTGCTCTTTGCTAGGAAAACCACAGCATACCAGAAGCTCAGCATATTTACTATATAGCATTCTTGTATACAGTGGAACAAGAGGTGGGTTATTGCATACAGATTGACACGGATGCACAGTTTGTGGTGTACTGCTGGGTCAAGGAGGAGTGGTTGCTGTAAGGAGCAGTCTTCAGGTGTAAACTTCCAAGGGGAGAAAGCTACAGTGGACGTTTTCTGCACATACTACCAGCATCCACACATGGACCAGAAAGAAGGCTTTGCCATGTCTCTCTGAGCCTTGACCTGAGGAAAAGGCCTTGCCATTCCTCAATGGGTCTGAGGTTCTGGGCGTCCTCTGCTCCCTGAGGACAGAGCCTGAGGAGTGACACCTGAGGTTACTCCCAACCCCCCCCCCCACAGTTGTTTCTTTAAAAGAAAAAGGCATAGACACAAATTGTAGATATCCGAAATGAGGAGATAAGTGCAGATCCTCCCACCACTGAAAAGGTTGCTGTGAATATCTGTAGTGTGTGCACTCAGCAATGAAGATGAAATGGATTGATTTCTAGATCTAAATAGTTGTATAAATTACAAAAAAAAGTCCACAATTTTAAAACTTCTAAAAAAGGCATCCCAAGGCCAGATAGCTTTTCTTAAGAAGTATATTCATTATAATCATTTTTAAAAGAGGAGGCTGAGGGAATTTACACATAATTCCAGAAAATAGAAAAGGAGAGAATAATATTTATTGGCCTGTATTTTTTTCTTTTTGTGGTTTTTATGTTTTTGTTTGCACCCAGATGGCCTCACTATATAGCCAGCGTTAGACTTGAATTCATAATCCTCCTACCTCTATCTCCCAGTTGGTGGATGTGCCACCATGCTCAGTTTATCAAGATTTTTTTGAGGCAGGTATTATCCATATACAAAAAACAAAGTGGGCCATCATGGTGAAACATACTTTTAATGACATCACTCGGGAAGCAGAGGCTGGTGGATCTCTATGAGTTTGAGGCCAGTCTGACTTATATAATGAGTTTCAGGACAGCCAAAGCTACATAGTGAGACCCTGTCTCAAAAAATAAAAATTAAAAACCACAGTGGCTACAAGAAATCAAGAGATGCCAGGTGTGGTGTCCCAATACCTATACCCTGGCACTTGGGAATCAGAGGCAGGAGGATCAGAAATTCAAACCAATATAGTGTTGTTTATATAGCAAGTTTGAGGTCAGCCTGGGTTACATGAGACCCTGTCTTCAAAAGACAGAGAAACAGACTGTTGATCTGAAGCAGTTCTTCCAAAGGACCCAAGGGGATTCCTAGCACCCACACGGCACCTCACAGCCATCTGTACCCAAGTTCTAAGGGATCTGATTCCCTCTCTGGCTTCCAGTAGCGTCAGACACTCACATGTACACTTACATGTAGGCAAAACATAAAAACACACATAAAAAATTTAAACCAGTGTCTTTCATGAGATTAAATGTAAAAACCCTCGACAGATTAGGAGTAAAGGACAAATCCTTTAACTTGGTAGAGAGAGTGTAACAAACCAACAGACGTACTTGATACTTGAAGACTGAAAACAAGGCAGGACTCTGCCCTCACCCTCTACCCAGGGCGATACGAAGTACAAATAAAAGGTGTGCAGATTGGAGGTAAAATAATAACCTGTACTAGTAAGTGCCATGGACTACAAGCCTGTGTGACAAAGAACCTACCAAAAGCAGCTCCAGTGACTAAAGACCAGCCCACAGATCAGCCATGCTCCTGCATAACAGCAGCGAGCTTAGGGACCAAATCTAAAACACCACTGTTGACAGTAGCTCAAAAAACTACAGAACATACTCGACTTGTATACTGGAAGCCATGGAATGTCGAAAGAAATTAAGTAAAAAAAAAAAATTTATGAATGAGAGACTCCAAGACAATTCTCCTTAAATCCATTTATTGGTTTAATTCAGTTCTAAGCTGTGATATTTGTAGATAGAAAAAAATTCTTTCTAGCTAGACATGGTGACACATATCTGTACTACCAGTAGGCTGATATTACTTAGATACTGTATCACTTAGAGGGCTGAAGCCACCTCAGGAGCTGGGACCAGCAGGTTGGCCCAGCAGCTAAAGGCACTTGCCGCCAAGTTCAATATCCAGAACACACAGCAGAAGGGAAAACTGACTGTTGGCAAGTTGTCTTCTGACCACCATGTGTGTGCTGTGGCTTGGGCATGCCCACATATAAAATATACCCACAGGCATAAGCGTACAAAATAAATCAATAAATGGATTTTGTTGTTGTTTGTGTTTGTGGGGTTTTCTTGGTGGTTTTTTGGGGTTTTTGGGTTTTGGTTTTCCAAGACAGGGTTTCTCTCTATAGTCATGGCTGTCCTGGAATTTGCTTTCTAGGCCAGGCTGGCCTTGAAATCTTCCTGCCTCTGCTTCCCAAGCACTGGGATTAAAGACATACTCCACCACTACCCAGCAAATGGCTGTTTTTTGGTTGGTTTGTTTTTTTGAAGAATTCACCTGTCAATAATTTTTAAGGTATCTTCTGTGCATTGGGTTTCTCAGGTCTTATGTATATTTAAGCCATAGAACAGAGAGAAGCACTGGTCACTTAAGGATGAAATAAGCATAATCAACTCTCTTCTGTCATTGAAGGTTACAAGTGAGGCAGCTGACAAAGAACTGGAAGTGTGACTTAGACTCAGCCTTGAGTGAAGTGGAGGTATGACATTTATCTTCAAAGACATTGCTGGGCTCTCAAACCAGGAACAGAATGTTTGAATGATTAGGAAGCGCTTTAGAAACATCACTGTTAGAGAAAATGCTATGAGAGAAGTCTAGTAGTTATATTTTTAAAGATTACTAGTTTGAAAAGCAAACATCTGAATTTCTAGGACTGTGGGTTGAAGATGCAGCTGGGCAGGAGATCATTTGCCTGTGTGTACAGGGCCCTGAGTCCCTCCCCATACACACAGTAAATAGGGTTGTGAACTAATTTAAATTAATTCTGATGGTAACTTCCATTGCAAAGTTGACTTGTGTCAGTCTAAAGCGTAGTTTGTAATTCAGTGCTGGGCAGATGCGCAGCTGCAGTGCAGTGTGGGTGACTGTGGTCTGAACTGATGAGAGCTAGGACCACAGTGCTCTCTCCTGGCCTTTAAAATAAGAAAGGGGGGGCTAGAGAAACGGCCCAGCTGAATACCTATCACCCCTGTTGGGCGGCTCCCTGCTACCTGTAACCTAAGCTCCAAGGAATGCAACCCCTTCTCCTGACCTCCAGGGGCACCAGCATGCATGTGTGCATACCCACACAGAGTTGTGTACATATACATATAATTAAAAATGAAGTAGAGTAACAAAGGAGGCCTTAATTAAAGATGGCCCTCTCATAGTTGACATAGTCTTGGTCAGCATGATGTAACCGTGGAACAACCTTTGCACTGCCACAGAAAGTTTTTCTTAGTTTCAACAGAACATAGGAGAGTGAGTTTACTGAAATTTCCTTTGTGGGCCCCAAATCTTAAATGGCCAAATAATGGTAAAAATGTGCTCCCTCTAGAAGCAGTAAAGGAAGCAATGGGTTGCTACAGAGATGCTGGTACACCTTGGTGACTGGTTCTGATGCAGTTCTGTCCTGTTGAGTCCTGGAGCATTTGAGCCACTGAATAGTTACAGCATGTTTAGTGCTTCCTGCAGTTCAGACTCTGCTGCAGGGAGAGCAGAGAACTTGAGTGTCAGTTTTCAGTTTCCAGACGGAGTCACACAGATTTCTGTATGCCTATCTGAGAGCATGTGCTTGAGAGATGATACAGTTTTTACTTTTTCCCCTCCTCCTCTTACCCTCCCTCCTTCCCTCCCTTTCTCCCTCCCTTCCTCTCTCCCTTCCTACCATTTTTAAAATTTCAATAGACTTGTAAAGAAAAAGGTGACTGGACCAAATTGGGAAACCTGTACATTAGCATAAAAATGGGCTGTGAAGAATTTGCAGATTTCCAGCGATTCTGTGCTTGTATTGCGGAAACGCTCACAAGAGATTATGAAGAAGAAAGGCCAGGTGTTCCTTTTTGTGAATTTGCTGAAACAGGTAAAATGTCACTGCTTTTATTTGAGGACAGCGTGATTCTTAACTGGAGGGCAATGCTTTCCTCAGGCAGAGGCTTAGCCAGTGCTGCACGTCCCAGACAGGCTGAAATCTGTAGATTTTCCCATCTACCTGTTAATGTACATCATAATCACAAGGGCAAGAGCTGGTTTTTAGTATCAAAGATTTCATAAAACATTAATGTATTTTCATTTAGGTTAATAAAATTATTGCAAGTGATATGGGAGCACCCAAATTTTTTATACCACTGATGTTTCTAGTATCTACAAATCAAAAAAATGCTGTATGGCATTTAAAAATGCATTCTCTTGAGGTGACGCCTCACTGTGCAGCCTGACCTGCCTTACAGTTGCGCGCTCTGCCCTGTCTCCCAAGTGGTGGGTTACAGAAGGAAGCAGCCACACGTGATTTGAGATGTTGTTGGTGCTGCTACCGTGGCCTCTAACAGGACGACAAGATAACTGTCCTAGGCTGTGCATGCAACCCACACGGTTTCAGTTTTTAAAAATTCTTTCAAAAAATACACACCTTTAATTTCTGCACTCAGGAGGCAGACACAAGAGGATCTCTGTTGACTTCAGTGCCAGCCTAGTCTACGTATTGAGTTTCAGGGCAGTTAGGGCTCTGTAGAGAGACTCTGTCTCAAAAGATGAAACAATAATAACAAAATCCCTCTATTATTTTGGGGGCTAGATTTAGTTTGTGAGACAGTTTGCCAACACCAGGTCTTTGAAGTGATTTCAGTAATTCTGAGTCATTTTAAGTGACTGTCTCTTTTCTTTTGATGTCTGCTTTATGTTTCAGTTAGCAAAGATCCACAGTTCAGTGAAGTGGATAAGACTTTGCTGGGAAGGATCGGAATAAGTGCTGTGTACTTCTATCACAGACTGCTGCTGTGGTCCAAGGTATTTTGTTGGTTTTATTTGGTGCAGAGAATCTTAGTTTGAAGATTAGGAACAGAATTCTTCAAATCAGAAATTTTCTAAGAATCACTTCAGGCACAACAGAATGGAACCTAGACTACTTACTGAATTTCTAGTTTCCACATTTGTTTCCAAATGCTGACAGGGGGTGATGGAACACCAACTGCTTTTTTAAAATGTAATTATAGACAATACTTCAGAGGCTGTGCTAGAATATATTTATTTAAAAGTTTTCAATTCATAATTTACTTTGATGACTCCATAGTTGTTTTCATAATCTTAAGGGAGCTCAAAGAATTCTTTTCTGTTTATTTATTCATTCATTTATTCATTTACTGAGACATAGTCTACCTCTGTAGTCCTGACTGGCCTGGAATTTGGTATGTAGACCAGGCTAGTCTTGAACTCAAAGATTTTTCTGCCTCTGCCTTCTGAGGGCTGGGGAAAAGGCATGTGCTCACATGCTCAACCTTAAAACACCTTTCTGGCCGGGCAGTGGTGGCGCATGCCTTTAATCCCAGCACTCGGGAGGCAGAGGCAGGCGGATCTCTGTAAGTTCAAGACCAGCCTGGTCTACAAGAGCTAGCTCCAGGACAGGCTCTAAAGCTGAAGAGAAACCCCGTCTCGAAAAACCAAAAAAAAACAAAAAACAAAAAACACCTTTCTGAAGATGAACCCAAGATGCTCATCATCATCAAAACTTACAAATCGCTCCCTTGAATACTCAGACGTCCTGTGCCACCCATGTCTAACTTTCTTGACTAAGTCCATTAAGCAGTTGGTCTGATGACTCAAGATCATGCTGTTCTGTATTATTTCACTTATTTATGTCTCTGTGTGTGTATGCATAGATGTGTACATATATGTATACTATGGCATGCATTTGCAATCAGAGGACAACTTATAGGAGGTTCTCCGCCTTCCATCGTGAAATCCCAGGGATTGAACTCAGGTCCTCGGGCTTGTGGGCAGAACCTTTACCCACGGAGCATCTCACCAGCCCTCAGAACTACACTGTATTTACACACTTTAGAATTGCCTGAAGTGATAAATTGAATTGTAGACTCACTGAAGTACAAATGGAGACCATGAAAATCCAATGTTAAGGGAAGAACTGAGGATGGAATTAACAAAAAGCAACAATTAAGTATGATCACTGTCAGCTTAACTGTTAAAGCTTTAGCTTTTGTTACTCTGGTCATTTCAGAATTGGATGTCTGTGCAATAACGTTTAAATAAGGTTCACTTGTATGTATACGACATTCATGGACTAAAATGAAATTTTGCACCCAGACTGGTTGAACAGAAAGTCTGTAGATTTCCAGATTAAAGCTCACTATGTGGCAGTATGGGTCCCTCTCTGCTGCAGAGTCTGGTGGAAGGCTTGGACATGAATAAGTGCCTGCACACTGGAGCAAAAGTCTCTCTTTGATAAGTGCAGATTTAGCTAAAACTTTAGACTATTCTGATTTATTTGGTTATTATATATTAGGTCCTTAAGACCTTGTCTCTCTTTGACAATGTGTAGATTTAGCTAAAACTTTAGACTACTCTGATTTATTTGGTTATTATTTCTTAGGTCCTTAGGACCTTGGTGAATTTTTCTATGTTTTTTATTGATTTTTATTGAGCTCTACATTTTTCTCTGCTTCAGTCCCTGCCTCTCCCCTCCTACATTCAACCCTCTCCTAAGAGCCCAATGCTCCCAATTTACTCAGGAGATCTTGTCTGTTTCCACTTCCCATGTAGATTAGATTTATGTATGTCTGCTTAGGGTCCTCATTGTTGTCAAGGTTCTCTGGAATTGTGGTCTGTGGACTGGTTTTCTTAACTTTATTATTAAAAACCACCTATGAGTGAGTACATGTGATAATGGTCTTTCTGTGTCTGGTTTACCTCATTCAAAATAATCTTTTCTAGCTCCATCAATTTGCCTGCAAAATTCAAGATGTCACTATTTCTTTCTGCTGTGTAGTACTCTACTGTGTAAATGTACCACATTTTCCTTATCCATTATTTGGTCAAGAGTCATTTAGGTTGTTTCCAGGTTCTGGCTATGTCAGAAAATGCTGCTATGAACATGGTTGAGCACATGTCCTTGTGGCACAATTGAGCATCCTTTGGATATATACCCAAAAGTAGTATTACTGGGTCTTTTTTTTTGAGGTTGAATATTTATTTAGGGGGTTATGAAGGAGAAGGGAGAAGGGGGGAAGCGGAGAAGTGGGGAGAGAGGCAGAAGCGAAGCTGCCTCTCCGAGAGGAAGATGGAAAAAGGCGTATTACTGGGTCTTAAGGAAGGTTGTTTCCTAATTTTCTGAGAAAACACCACACTGACATCCAAAGGGGCTGTACCAGCTTGCATTCCCCCCCCCCCCAGCAATGCAGGAGTGTTCCCTTTACCCTACAACCTAGCCAGTGAAAGTTTGTCATCAGTGTTTTTGGTCTTGGCCATTCTTACAGGTGTACGATGGAATCTCAGAGTTGTTTTGATTTGCATTTCTCTGATGACTAAGGATGTTCAACATTGCCTTAAGTGCCATTCAGCCATTTTAGATTCCTCTGTTGAGAGTTCTCTGTTTAGGTCTGTACTCTATTTTTTATTGGATTATTTGTTCTTTGGATGACTGATTTCTTGAGTTCTTTGTATATTTTGAAGATCAGCCCTCTGTCTGATGTGGGGTTAGTGAAGATCTTTTCCCATTCTGTAGGCTGTCATTTTGTCTAGTTGACCGTGTCCTTTGCTTTACAGAAGCTTCTCAGTTTCAGGAGGCCCCATTTATTAATTGTTTTTCTCAGTGTCTGTGCTGCTGGGGATATATTTTCAAAGTGGTCTCCTGCGCCAATGTGTTCAAGTGTACTTCCAACTTTCTCTTCTATATGGTACAGGGTGGCTGGCTTTATGTTGAGGTCCTTGATCCATTTGGACTTGAGTTTTGTGTATGGTGATAGATACGGGTCTGTTTTCATTCTTCCATATGTTGATATCCAGTTATGCCAGAATATGCTTTCTTTTTTTCCATTTGATAGTTTTTGCTTCTTCATCAAAAATTAGGTGTTCAATGATATGTGGATTAATATTCAGTCTTTAATTTGGTTCCTTTGGTCTCCCTATCGGTTTTTATGCCAATACCAGGCTGTTTTCAGTACTGTAGCTCTGCAGTAGAGTCTGAAGTCAGGGATTGTGATACCTCTAGAAGTTCTTTTATTGCACAGGATTGTTTTGGCTATCTTGGGTGTCCTTCTAGTATTTTTTTGTAGGGCTGGGTTTGTGGCTAGGTATTTATTAAATCCGGTTTTGTCATGGAATATCTTGTTTTGTCTTCTATGGTGATTGCAAGCTTTGCTGGGTATAGTAGTCTGGGCTTTCATTGTGGTCTCTTAGTGTCTGCATAGTGCTTGACCAGGACCTTCTGGCTTTCATTGTCTCCAATGAAAAGTCAGGTGCAATTCTGTCTACCTTTATATGTTACTTGGCCTTTTTCCTATTTTTTTTAATATTTTTAATATTTTTTAATATTCTTTCTTTACTCTGTATGTTTAGTGTTTTGGTTATTATGTGACAAGGGGACTTTTTTTTTTTTGATCCAGTCTATTTGGTGTTCTGTAAGCTTCTTGTATCTTCATAGGCACATATTTTTTTAGGTAGGGAAAGTTTTCTTCTATGATTTTGTTAAATTTTCTGTGCCTTTGAGTTGAACTTCTTCTCCTTCTATACCTATTATACTAAGATTTGACATTTTTATGGTGTTCCTTATTTCCTGCATATTTTGTGTTAAGCTTTTGTTAGATTTAATGTTTCCTTTAACTGATGAGTCTATTTCCTCTGTTGTATCTTCAGTGCTTGAAATTCTGTCTTCCATCTCTTGTATTCTGCTGTTCATGGTTGTGTTTGTGGTTCCTGATCGTTTTCTCATGATTTCTTTTTCTATAATTCCCTCACCTTGTGTTTGCTTTATTATTGCACTAGGGTTCTAAACTTGTGCTACCCACCCAACTTTTACATTGGTGCTGGGAATCAAAGCTCAAGGCCTGTGCTGCATGGCAAGCATTTACCAATTAAGCCATCTTCCCAGCCTTTCCTTTTATATAGAGAGCTGGGGATAACTGGGGCTTCACACGTGGAAAGCAAGCACTTTGCCATTGAGTTATACCTCTAACACCTTATCTTGTGCAGTTTTTAAAATATGTATAAGTATTTTTCTTGAGTGTATATATGTGTACCGTGTGCACACCTGGTGCTCTGGAGTCTAAAAGAGGACACCAGGCCCTTAGAACTGGAATTATAGGTGGTTATGAGTCACCATGTAGGTGCTGGAAACTGAACAGGTCTTCTGTAAGAGCAGCCAGTGCTCTCAGCCTCTAAGCCATCTCTCCAGCTGTTTGGTTTTTTTTTTATTTGTTTGTTTGTTTTTATATTTTAAAGAGCTATGAATGAAAACAATAGCCAAAAGAATTTCAGCCCCCAAAATGCAGCCTTCAAAGACAAAGTATTTACTGTTAGGTCACTGAAGAGAGAGTTCAGTGGTTGAGAACAGTGGCTCTTGCAGAAGACCCACGTTCAGTGCCTAGCATCCAAATTGGGTAGGTCACAACTTCCTGTGACTCCAGCTACACTGGTCCTGACACCCTCTCCTGGCTTCCTCAGACATCTGCATCCCTGTACACAAAGATAACTTAAAATGAAGTGAGCCTTTTTTTAAAAAGTATTTATTGGCTGGTAATGGTGGTGCACACCTTTAACCCCAGCAGGCAGGCGGATCTCTGTGAGTTCAAAGCCAGCCTGGTCTACAAAGTGAGTTTCAGGACAGCTAGAACTTTACACAAAGAAACCCTGTCTTGGGGGTGAAAGTTTTTCTTGTTGAGCTGCTGACAAGGAAAGTAGACTGGCTCCTTGTTTAAGATAATAACGCACACGCAAATTCTTATGTCTAAGTCAGAGACAGTCTTCATGTAGAATCTGTCATATAATTCATTTACTGAAATAAAAAAATAACTATTTCCAGCTAACAATTTTGGCTTCTCGTCACTAGCATCCCATCTAAATCTGGTGACAAATTATCTCCATTTTCACCCACTCTCTTAGATTTCAGGTTGGTAAACTGTAAAAGAAGTAAAATGTAATAATTTTTCATAGTAACAAATGGAACCCTTGGCCAAACAATGAAAATTTTGTTTTGTTTTGTTTTTGCTGAAATGGCATCTTGCTATAAAACCCAAACTAGCCTTAAAATATTTCTTGCCTCAGCTTCCTAAGTGCTGGGCTTACATGCATGAGACATGCTCAGGTCCACAACCCTAAGGAAGACACTTAGTGCGTATAATCAGGAGAAGGAGCGGGTGCGCGCTTGTAGGGGGGAGATGCTTCTTTCTGCCTTTGTGACCAAGCAGGAAAAGTTTAGGCAAATGTTCATTACAATTTGACAGCTGTCAGTCTAGCATAACACTTCAGTTGGTAACTGTCTTCTGTGTGTCAGCACTGCCCGCCTGTCCCTCCGATACTGTAAGTCAATGATGCTGAGTGTTGTTAATTTTCATTCCAGGGAAGGAAGGTCTTAGATACACTGTATGAGCTAAAAATACATTTTACAAGTTTAAAAGGACTCACAGGACCTGAGAAAGTAGCACCACGATGTCAAATTGTGAATGTTGCAGTGGAAATTTTTATCAAAAGTGGGAGCCTAGATGGTGCCATTTGGGTACTGAGGGGTAAGTTCTGAAATATGAATGCATAATGAGCAGTTACTCTCTTTGTAAACATTTTCTTTGTAATTACCTTAAGTTGATACCAAACTAGAGGTGATAGCTTGGTCTGAACTTCAGTGAATGTGGCTAGGAAGAGTCACTATGGTATAAAGTGATAGAAGAAAGTGGCTTTAACTCAGCCTTGGTTGACATAAGTTTGTTCTTGATGTAACCTAGTTGTGTTGGAAGCCCTGAGTCCTGAAATTATTACAATTCCATCCTATAGATTAAACAATATAATCAGATATGTTAATCATTTGAACTAGAACATACCAAATTAAACCCAGCTAGTGCAGCTTTAGAAGGCAGGTCCAGCCACTGTAGGAAATCATGACCGTGGCTTGACAGTCCCTGTGGTCACAGGTCTAGGCAAAAAGTTCCTTCAAACCAAGACACTTCCTTCCCAATTGTGATTATCCTGAGAAGGGTTATTTTCATGGTGTGTTTGTTTTTCTTCGGGAGAATCGGAATGGATAATCAATACACCAGTTTGGCCTTGTGATAGAATGGATGTGCTTAATCGTCATAATTTGCTCTGTACCATTGCACATGAAATCCTGGGCAAGAATCTTTACAGACAAACGTTTGAGGTTTTGCGAAATCTACCAGGCTTTCAGAATTCTCAAGGTATGTTTTTTAAAGTCTACTTTTATTATCTCAAAAAAAGATTTATGTTTATTTTATATGTGAGTGCCTGTGTGTGTGTGTGTGTGTCACATACATGTCTGGAAGAGTGCATTGGATCTGCCAGAACTTAGGTCACAGTCAGTTTGTACGCAGCATGATGTGGTGCTGGGAACTGAAACCAGGTCCTCTTAACTGCTGAGCCATCTCTCCAGCACAACCTTCATTGTTTGCCAGTCTGGTGCTTAGCAGCTGGTAAGAAGCTGTTGATTTACAAAAGAGCTCCACAATAGCCTGGAATGGAGTATAACAAAGGTTTATTTATTTGGGGATAAACTCACAGAAAGAGTAACAATCTGCAGTCCTCTGTGTGCACTGGAAACTGGAACAGAATCCAGCAGCCAAGAGGGCTGCACACACTTTGTCTGCATCTAAAGTACATAAGACCATGCCCAAAATGGGCTGGTATCTTAAAGGCTATTGGCTAAAGGAGTTCCCACAGCACCTCCCCGTTTGTCTAAATAAGAGAGTTCTAAGCCTAATACAAAACTATATATAAGAAGAACAAATATCAAGTATTATCCAGGGAAAAGAAGAGGCAAAAACATTTATAAAATTTAGAATTAAAACCAGCATAAACAGCATCAAACAAGAAACATATGTTAAATGTTTCAATAGTTATACTATCCTAAGAAGTTTAAGTCTTATATTAAAAATGGCTTGGCGTAGTCATGAGAGGAAAGTAACTATGACTATCTAGTCTTCAACCCCATCAAAGACCTGAGAAGGGAAATAATACTTGAGTGAACAGCAACTTCCAAAAGGTGAAGAAATGACAGAGACAGCTGACTAGCTGGGCAATCACCCAAAGTCTTATTGGCAACCTTGAGGCAATCAACTTTGGCGAAGGTCTAGAATATCTGACAGACCATTTTCAGAGTCAGGAAAATTTGCAAAACCATCTTACCCTGTCTTGGCAAGGTTTGGCAGTCTTTTTTCTTGTATCCTGCTTGTCCAGTCTGGATACTGGGTATTTTGTCAGTTGTCAAGGCATGGGCAGTTCCTTGCCTAAAGGTCAGTTTTGCCAAGAAGAAAACAATCTTCAAGTGGAGTGTCTTCGGTTCTCAACATTCTCTCTGAAATAGATCAGTGTTGGCAGAAACAGTTGTGTCTCACATCAACAGAACCCTAAGTTATATAAGTGCCATATTCTCCAGTTCTTTGAAGTGTTTGAAGATTACCTATCTATGTGGAATACAATCTCTATACAACTAAAAAACCTGATTAGTCTAAGTATGACAAACATGGATGACTATTGACCTATAATTCTTAATACCTATATAGCTTAAAGGCCAAGGCTTCATATTAAAAAATTAAACAATCTTTAAACAACTGTGCAGCAAATGAGGACAGGGACCTCAAAATGTAAACAATGTGTAAGTATCTTGAAATTTATAGTGTGTTATGAAAAAGATATCCTAAAATTGCATTAATATAAAAATATCTTAAGCAGAGGTAAAAGCAGACATGCATACAATATGACAAAATAACTTTGCATAGGTGCACAAATATTGTAAACAGAAATAGGAACATAGTCAATATAACAAATATAATTTGAATTTGTATTAATACACAAGAATCTATGCCAGTATAAATTATCTATACTAATAGCACATAAGTAATTACTCACTATTATTAGTGTGAGTAAGCTCACACTAATGTACCTATTATCCCATCACATCCATCCCCACCCTCCTTTTTTTTCAAGAGAGATCCCTGAGCCTACTTTGTTTCCACCCCCAACACTATATCACTTGTAATCCACCCCTAATAATGTCCCTAGCTCTAAGGACAGACAAACTTTGTTGAGAGAGGGGATGTCGTTTTCTAGAATTCCAGCTGTCATGGGGGCGATGTTGTTTCTGTGGGATCCTGTAAAAATTGACAAGATGAAATGACGGTTGACTTGTAAGACACCGTCTGGTGTAATTACAGATAGTCTCGGAGTAGTCAGTCGGGTTTTTTCACCATCTGGTACAATTTCAGACAGTCTCTGAGTAGTCAGTCAGGTTTTTCTGAAGTTCCTATTTGAAGTTCTGGCCAGAATGTTGTAAGAAGGTGCACCGTCTCAGCTAGCCAGGTTGGAATCACCTTGAGCAGCTTGTAACCCAAAACCAACCTTAAAGCAGTGCTATCAGCACCATGACTTCATATCAACCAGGTGGAATCGCTGTTGTGGGGCCCCATCTTCTTCCTGAAAACTTCAAAGATTACTGCAGGAAAATTTACTGTTCTTTGTGGAAAACTTAAACATTACTCAATGAAAGGTACCATAGAAACAAAAAGATCTTACCCTGCAGAGGATATTGGTATCATAAGTCAGATTTCTCTTTGCTTGGTGATTCTTTCTGGATAGTTTTCTTCTTTAGGCATCTAGACGTCCAAGGTCTCTTGACTTTTTGGATGGGTATTTTCCTGCAAAGACAAGAAAAGAACCCTGCCCCAACCCTTACGAGGTTTCCTCACAACCTGTACAGTTGTCACCTCTGTGGATGAGCCGACATTTCTCTTTATCCAAAGGTCTCTCCTTTTCAAACCAAATCTTTATTCATTTTGATGGTATCCATAGCTTTTCTTCTCCTGTGGAAACAAGAGTAAAACCCATTTCCCAAAGTAGCACATCTCCTGGTTTCCATTCTGAGGTAAACACATCCTTGAAATACACTATCTGATTTAATTCAGAAGTTTTTTTTTCTATTATCTGATGGCTCTCTGCTTCTGTTGTTCCTTTATCATTAGTATTAAGAAAAGTAAAAGTTAACAAAGCATTATGCAGTCTATTTCTGGGGCCTTTTTATTCTTCTGTTTGTTTAACATATGCTTTATAGTTGAATTTGATCTTTCTATAACTGCCTGCCCTGTAGGATTGTGTGGTGTACCTGTGATGTGCTTTATATTATAATAAGCAGAAAAGTTTCACTTTATTATAGACATATGCTGGACCATCGTCTGTGTTTACTTGTGCAGGAATACTCTACACAACTGGCCATAAATTCTATAACATGTGTGATTACTGAATTAGCCTTTTCTGAACTCAGAGCGGTTGCATATTGGAAACTTAAATAGGTATCAGTGGTGTGGGGGGTGTACATATTTTAATTTTCCAATTTCTTCAAAGTGGAACACTTTCATGTACCATGTTTCATTCCTTTGAGTACCCTTTGGGTTACTTCTTGCAGGTAGTGTTGTTTGGTTATATAAAGAACGAGTAGACCATCTCCTTATAATCTCCTTAGCTTGTTGCCATGTAATAGAAAAGTTCTTTTTAAACCTTTAATTGACATGGTGTTTTTTGTGAAATTCTGAGGCCTTCAGCAGATTTCCAATCAATATCAATTTCTGCATTACCTTGTGCTAGAGGACCTGGCAGGCAAATATGAGATCAGATTGTGTTGTGTATATGGAACAGGGCCTATTCCTGATTATATCTTGAACTTGAATAAATAATGAAGTCAAATCTGTATCATCTGACATAAATACAGCTGCTTCAATGTGCAAAACAACTCTTTCTGCATGTTGTGAATCAGTAACTATATTGAGAGGTTCTTTAAACTTAGTATGATAAGAATAGCATATAATACTGCCTTCTGGACAGAATTATAAGGGCTTTCTTCCACCTTACTTAAATTTCCTGTTTTGTAACCTGCCTTTCCTGATTTATTTGCATCAGTACAGAATGTATGGGCTCCAGTTATTGGTGTGTCCCTGTACAATGTGAAGAAAGATATAATTAGCTCTCTTTATAAGGTTAGTTCTGTCGTTTTGGGGATAGTTGTTAATTTTTTAAATTGATTTTTATTGAGCTCTACATTTTTTCTGCTTCCTTCCCTGTGTCTCCCATCACCTTAAACCCTCTCTCAAGGTAACCAAGTTCCCAATTTACTCATGAGATCTTGTATTTTTCTACTTCCCATGTAGATTAAATCTATGTATGTATGTTTCTCTTAGGGTCCTCATTTGTTGTCTAGGTTCTCTGGGATTGTAATTTGTGGACTGGTTTTCTTTCCTTTATGTTTAAAAACCACCTATGAGTGAGTACATGTGATAGTTGTCTTTCTGAGTCTGGGTTACCTCACTCAAAATAATCTTTTCTAGCTCCATCAATTTGCCTGCAAAATTCAAGATGTCACTGTATCTTTCTGCTGTGTAGTACTCTACTGTGTAAATGTACCACATTTTCCTTATCCATTATTTGGTCAAGGGTCATTTAGGTTGTTTCCAGGTTCTGGCTATGACAGACAAAGCTGCTATAAACATGGTTGAGCACATGTCCTTGTGGCACAATTGAGCATCCTTTGGATATATACCCAAAAGTAGTATTACTGGGTCTTAAGGAAGGTTGTTTCCTAATTTTCTGAGAAAACACCACACTGACATCCAAAGGGGCTGTACCAGCTTGCATTCCCCCCAGCAATGCAGGAGTGTTCCCTTTACCCCACAACCTAGCCAATGAAAGTTTGTCATCAGTGTTTTTGGTCTTGGCCATTCTTACAGGTGTACGATGGAATCTCAGAGTTGTTTTGATTTGCATTTCTCTGATGAATAAGAATGTTGAACATTTCCTTAAGTGTCTTTCAGCCATTTTAGATTCCTCTGTTGAGAGTTCTCTGTTTAGGTCTGTACTCCATTTTTTTATTGGATTATTTGTTCTTTGGATGACCGATTTCTTGAGTTCTTTGTATATTTTGGAGATAAGCCCTCTGTCTGATGTGGGGTTAGTGAAGATCTTTTCCCACTCTGTAGGTTTTTGTCTTGTTGAGCATGTCCTTTGCTTTACAGAAGCTTTTCAGTTTTAAGAGGTCCCATATATTAATTGTTTCTCTCAGTGTCTGTGCTGCTGGGGTTATATTTATGAAGTGGTCTCCTGTGCCACTGGTTCAAGTGTACTTCCCACTTTTTCTTTTATAAGGTTCAGTGTGGCTGGCCTTATGTTGAGGTCTTTGATCTATTTGGATTTCAGTTTTGTGCATGGTGATAGATATGGGTCTATTTTCATTCTTCTACATGTTGATATCCAGTTATGCCAGCACCACTTGTTAAATATGCTTTCATTTTAACATTTTGTATTTTTAGCTTCATTGTCAAAAATGAGGTGTTCAAAGGTGTGTGGATTAATATATCTGGGTATTTGATTCGGTTCCATTGGGCTTCCTATCGGTTTTTATGCCAATACCAAGCTGTTTTCAGTACTGTAGCTCTGCAGTAGAGTCTGAAGTCAGGGATTGTGATACCTCTAGAAGTTCTTTTATTGCACAGGATTGTTTTGGCTATCTTGGGTGTTTTGCTTTTTCCATATAAAGTTAAGTACTGTTCTCTCGAGGTCTGTGAAGAATTTTGCTGGGATTTTGATGGGCATTGAATTGAATCTGTACATTGCTTTTGGTAAGATTGCCATTTTTACTATGTTAATTCTGTCTACCGAAGAGCATGGGAGATCTTTCCACTCTCTGGTTTCTTCTACAGTTTCTTTCTTCAAAAATTTAAAGTTCTTGTCATACAAGTCTTCCACTTGTTGAGTTAGAGTTATTCCAAGATACTTTATGCTAGTTGTAGCTATTGTGAAGGGTGGTGTTTCTCTGATTTCTTTCTCAGCCCATTTATCATCTGTGTACAGGAGGGCTACTGATTTTTTTTAGTTAATCTTGTATCCTGATACATTACTGAAAGTGTTTGTGTTGTAAAAGTTCCTTGATAGAATTTTTGGGATTGCTTATGTAAAGTATCATATCATCAACAAATAGTAAGAGTTTGACTTCTTTTTTCTGGTTTGTATTCCCTTGATCTGCTTTTGGTGTCTTATTTTCTAGCTAGGACCTCAAGAACTATATTGAATAGATATGGAAAGAATGGATAACCTTGTCTTGCTCCTGATTTCAGTGGGATCACTTTGAGTTTCTCTCCATCTGGTTTGATGTTGGCTGTAGGCTTGCGTATATTGCCTTTGTTATGTTTAGGTATGTTCCTTGTATCCCTGTTCTCTCCAAGACCTTTATCATGAAGGGATGTTGTATTTTGTCGAAAGCTTTATCAGCATCTAATGAGATGATCATGTGGTTTTTATTTTTCAGCCTGCTTATATAGTGAATTACGTTGACAGATTTTCGTATGTTGAACCATCCCTGCATCCCTGGGATGAAACTGACTTGACCATGGTGGATGATGGTACTGATGTGTTCTTGGATTCGATTTTTCAGTATTTTATTTATTATTTTTGCATCAATGTTCATGAGTGAGATTGGTCTGTAATTCTCTTTCTTAGTAATGTCTTTCTGTGGTTTGGGTATCAGGGTAATTGTAACCTCATAAAAAGGGTTTTGCATTGTTCCTTCTGTTTCTATTGTGTAGAATAATTTGAGGAGTATTGGTATTAGTTCTTCTTTGAAAGTCTTGTAGAATTCTGAGATGAAACTATCTGGTTCTGGGCTTTTTTTGTTTGGGAAACTTTTGATGCCTGTTTCTATTTCTTCAGCAGTTATAGGTCTGTTTAATTTGCTTATCTGGCCTTGATTTAATTTTGGTAAGTGTTATTTATCCTGAAAGTTGTTCATTTCCTCTAAATTTTCCAATTTTGTGGAGTACAGGTTTTTGAAATATGACCTGATGACTCTCTGTATTCCTCCGTGTCTGTTGTTATATTCCCCTTTTCATTTCTGATTTTGTTAATTTTGCTATTCTCTCTCTGCCTTTTGGTTAGTTTTGATAAAGGTTTGTATGTTTTGTTCATTTTTTCTGGAAGAACCAACTCTTTGTCTCATTGATTCTTTGTATTGTTTTGTTTCTATTTTGTTAATTTCAGCTCTCAATTTCATTGTTTCCTGCCTTCTAGTTCTCTTTGGTGAGTTTGCTTCTTTTTGTTCTAAAGTTTTCAAATGTTCTGTTAATTCACTAGTGTGGTTTTTCCAGCTTCTTTATGTAGGCATTTAGTACTATGAACTTTCCTCTTAACTCTGCTTTCATTGTGTCCCATAAATTTGGGTACGTTGTATAGTCATTTTCATTGAATTTTAGGAATTCTTTACTTTCTCCCTTTATTTCTTCTTTGACCCATTGATGATTCAGGTGAGCACTGTTTAATTTCCATGTGTTTGTCGGCTTTCTAGAATTAGTATTGCTGTTGAATTCTAGTTTTAAGCCATGGTGATCTGATAAGGTACATGGAGTTATTCCAGGGTTTTTTATTGTTGAGGTTTGTTTTGTTACCGAGTATGTGGTCAATTTTTGGGAAGGTTTTATGAGGTGCTGAAAAGAAGGTATATTCTTTTCTGTTTGGATGGAATATTCTGTAGATGTCTGTTAGGTCCATTTGAGTCATAACATCTGTTAGTTCCTTTATTTCTCTGTTCATTTTTTGTCTGACTGACCTGTCCAGTGGTGAGAGTGGGGTGTTGAAGTCTCCTACTATTAGTGTGTGGGGTTAAATGTATGATTTAGGCTTTAGTAATGTTTCTTTTACATATGAGGGTGCCCTTGTATTTGGGCCATAGATGTTCAGTATTGAGAATTCCTCTTGATGGATTTTTCCTTTGACTAATATAAAATGTCCTCCTTTGTCTCTTTTGATTGATTTTAGTTTGAAGTCTATTTTGTGAGATATTAGGATAGCTATACCAGCTTGTTTCTTAGGTCCATTTGATTGGTATATTTTTCCCATCCCTGTACTCTGAGACTATGTTTGTCTTTGAGGTTGAGATGTGTTTGTTGTATGCAGAAGAAGGATGGATTCTGTTTTCGTATGCAAACTGTTAGCCTTTGCCTTTTTATAGGTGAGTTGAGGCCATTTATATTAAGGGATATTAATGACCAGTTGGTGATGTTAATTTGTGTGTTTTCCCCTTCTTTGGGATTTGCTGCTATGAGACCATCAATTGTCTGTGTTTTTGTTGATGTAGCCAACTTCCTTGGGTTGGAGTTGTCCTTCTAGTGTTTTTTGTAGGGCTGCGTTTGTGGCTAGGTATTAGTTCAATCTGGTTTTGTCATGGAATATCTTGTTTTGTCCTTCTGTGGTGATTGAAAGCTTTGCTGAGTATAGTAGTCTGGCCTGGCATCACAAGTCTTAATGTTACCTGACCAGGACCTTCTGGCTTTCATTGTCTCCAATGAAAAGTCAGGTGTAATTCTCATAGGTCTACCTTTATATGTCATTTGGCCTTTTTCCTTTGCAGCTCTTAATATTCTTTCTTTACTCTGTATGTTTAGTGTTTTGATTATTATGTGGCAAGGAGACATTTTTTTTGATCCAGTCTGTTTGGTTTTCTGTAAGCTTCTTGTATCTTCATAGGCATATCTTTCTTTAGGTAGGGAAAGTTTTCTTCTATGATTTTGTTAAATATATTTTCTGTGCTTTTTAGTTAAACTTCTTCTTCTATACCTGTTATTCTTAGGTTTGGTCTTTTCATGGTGTCTTATATTTCCTGTATATTTTGTGTTAAGCTTTTGCTAGATTTAATGTTTCTTTAACTGATGAGTCTATTTCCTCTTTTGTATCTTCAGAGCTTGAAATTCTCTCTTTCATCTCTTGTGTTCTGCTGTTAATGCTTACGTTTGTGGTTCCTGATCATTTTCTCATGATTTCTGTTTCCATAATTCCCTCATCTTGTGTTTGCTTTATTGTCTCTATTTCAGTTTTCAAGTCTTGATTAGTTTCTTTCATATGTTTGACTTTTTTTGGTTTCTTTAAGGGATTTGCTAATATCTTCCAATTTTTGTTTGTCTTTTCCTCCATTTCTTTGAGGGAATTTCTCATTTCCTCTTTAAGAGTTTCAAACATTCTCCTGTAGTTATTTTTTAGGTCATTTTCTTTTACTTCATCTGTATTTGGTTGTTCAAGTCTTGCTGTTGTAGGGTCTTTAGGTTTTACTGGTGCCGTGTTGTTCTTTGTGGTGTTGTGTGTATTCTTGCCTTTTCTATTCATCTTTTCTTCTAATAGGTGTGGTTGGGGCTGTCTGTGATTCTGTTGGTTAATCTTCTAGGTGCCAGTGAATCCAAAGCACAGAAGATTGTTCCTCGTGGTACAGTCAGTGCCACAGCTCTAGTTACCCTGTTTGTCACTCCGTGTTCCTGGAGGTCAATCAATATTCCCAGCCTTTCCTCCACTCCCTTGGAGTTTGCTGTCTCAGGCCTGCTCTAGCCTAGGTTTTCAGTTCAGACCTGTTTCTCTAAATGTCCCTGGTCTGGATCCGTTCCTTCAGGGGTCCCTAGCTTGGGGTTGGTCCTGTATAGGACACTGGCTCTGATCTGCTCTCTCACAGGCTCAGGTGGGACCAGACCCACAAAGGGCCTGGCCCAGGCCTACTCCCTCCAAGGTCCCAGACTAATGCTCAGTCCAGCAGAGGTTTCTGGTTTCTGCCTATTCCCTTTGATGTACCAGACGGATGCCTGGGCCCACAGAGGTCCTAGATTCACGTCTGGACCTGCAGCGGTCTCTGTCTCTGGCCCACTGGTTCATTGGTTGCTCCCCTGTACCTGCTTCTGTGGAATTCAGTGTCTCATATCTGCTCTGGCCCAGGTTACTGGCTCAGTCCTGTGTCCGCAAATGTCCCTGGTCTGGATCCACTCCCACTCCCATGGAACTCACTTTCTCAGGCCCTCTCTGGCCTAGGTAGCTGATTCAGTCTCACTCCCATGGAGCTCACCGCCTCAGTACTGCTCTGGCCTAGGTCAGTGGCCCAGTCCTGCTTTTGCAAATAATCCTGGCCTGGATCTGCTCCTGTTCTCATGGAGTTTACTGTCCGAGGCCTGCTGTGGCCCAGGTTGGAATAGGTGTTATTAATCTCACCAAAAATTTTTTACAAGCTCTTTGCTCAGTGTCTTCCCATAATATTTTAATTTCATCATTAGTAAAAGGTACTATAATTTCTGTTGGGTGACCAAAGTCTCAATTTTCCTTTTATAATTAATTCAGAGATCTTTTCCACATAAGATTTTAATTTTTTACTTGGTTTATGTAAGAAAGATCCATTCTCAGATAATATCTTCCTTCTGCAGTAAAATTCTTGTAGGGGAATATCTTTTTGCATTCTAAGTTGGCATTTTCAAAAGCCAGAGATTCAATAAGTACTCATCTAGCTTCTGGATCTGTTGCCCCTATCTGTACAGCTTTAGTAAAAAGTCACTAAAGTGTTCTCTTGAGCCTTTCTTTATGACCTTGGGATATGATTCAATTCTTCTTCCAGGTTCTTGAATCCGGTCCCAAGCATTAAAGGCTGCTGTCTGGCATAGGGACAAGATGTGTTCATTGTAAGTAGTTTAACTCTGCATCAGCATAACGGCCCTTGCCAAGAACTTGATCTTAGGAAGCCTCAAATCCTCTGGCTCTACCTTAATGTTCCAGGGCTTTAGGCTCCTCTCTCCAATAGCACTTCCACTGTAGCTGTGGCCCATCTTCTAGCACCACACAGACTAATTGAAGGCAGTCATGTGGAGTATGCTTATTGCTTGAAGCCCATGTTGTTACCATCTCCCTAACAAATGGTGACTGCATGCCATGAGACACTACTGCTTGTTGAGTCTCTCAGACGTGTTACACCTATCCCATTTACAGTCTGTATATCCATTTGGGTATTGAGTATTTGCCGGCTTTTCAGAGGTAGTAACAGGATACATAACTAAAACTCCTGTAAGTCATCTCTGACTCTGAGAGGAGCTGGTGATGCTAAATCTTTACTATTGTCTTTTGCCTGCGCCTCCTGTCCTTGCTTTTCAGTTCCGACCAGTTCCTCAGTCGATTCAAATCTTTTATGACTGCCTTTTGTAAAGCCTGAATCTCTTGACCTGTGAATATTTCTAATGATTTCATCAAATCAATTAACTAATGGTTCTCATTCTGCACATGTGATCCCAAGTTTTAAATTTTTTCCATTAATGATCTCTTCTCATCCTTAGATATTATTTGGATGGCGTGTATATTGCCTCCCTGGAGGGAGCTTCTATGTGCTAGCTTATCATAACTCTTTAACAGATTTTAATGATCAGTTTCAACAGTATGAATCCTTTCAGATAATCTCTCAATAACCTTTTGTGTGGTTTCATAACCCATTGACATGGACTGAATTTTGCCTGTCAAATTAAGGTTATCATTTTCAATAGTATGAATCCTTTCAGCTAAAGACTGTATCCTTCCTAAAAGTTTCTCATTCTTAACTCTTTATCAAACTATTTCTTTAAAGCTATAATAGAAGAACAAAACTAATAGCCACCATGACACAAAAATATATGTACCAGGTAAGTAATATAGCTCTTGCAGAATTTCATCTATAGTAGAAATAAAGAGGTTGTTAAATTCCTGGATGGTGATATTGTATACAGTCATCTTTGGGTTGGTTTACAATTTTTTATTTATTTATTTATTTATTTATCAAATTAACTTATGTCCATTATAATTTTCAGAGAATTGCTATAGTGTAGTGGGGAGCTGCAGGCCGTGTTCCTGCCGCCCAGCTCCCGGCCGCCTGTTTAGCTTATGCCCCAAAATAACAACACACAAACTATTCATTTAAACACTGCCTGGCCCATTAGTTTCAGCCTCTTACTCACATCTTGATTAACCCATATCTAATAATCTGTGTTGCACCACAAAGTGGTGCCTTACCGGAAAGATTCTAGCATATGTCCATCTTGGGCTGGAGCTTCATGGCGTCTGGCTCAGAGAGGAGAGGTGTGGCATCTGTCTGAGCCATCTACCTCACTTCCTTCTTCCTGTTCTGTCTACTCCACCCACCTAAGCGCTGGCCTATTAAATGGGCCACGGCAGTTTCTTTATTAACGAATGAAATCAACACAAACAGAAGACTCCCACATCACTGTAGGTGTAATGATCTTGATTGGTCAGTAGGTGTCACAGTTGTGGCAGTAAGGTAGGTTCTAGATCAGTACCTGAATTAACCTGAGATTTAGACTTACTAACAGATTTAGTTAATTACTTAAGAGCATCACACCCACATGTAGAGAAGGTTTGAGTTGAGCAAAATGTCAAGGAACCCAGAACTTGGCAGGCAGTTGCAAGCTGTGAGGTTACTGGCTGGATTTTGGGCCAGGCATTTGTGGATCCAAGCTGGGAATGGAAGCTTGTGTTCCAGAATCAGAGCTCAGCCTGATCAGAGCAGGTTTGGCCAAAGCCAGAGAAGCTGCAGTGGCTTTGCGAACTCAGCCGCTTAGTAGGCAGGACCAAGCCATCGCAGGCCAGTGGGAACTTGCTAAGTCACTGCAGCAGGCCAGCCAAGCCAAACCTTGCACAGCTGAGCCAGAAGGGTAGTTCAGCTGGGTGGGGTGGGAGCAGGGCCCGGCAATGATGTGGACTCAGGCCATGTGGACACACTGGGCACCAATTTGTTGACATACAAAAGAGTTCCACAGTAGCCTGGAATGGAGTAAAGCAAAGGTTTATTTGGGGAAACTCACAGAGTAGTGATCTGCAGTCCTGTGCATGTCCTGGGAGCTGAAATTGAATCCAGCAGCCAAGAGGCCATGCAGGCTTTTCATCTGCATTTATAGTACATGAGACCACATCCAAAATGGGCGGTTTCTTAAAGGCTATTGGCTGAAGGAGTCCCCACTTCCTTCTTATTTAGACAGAAAAGGGGAGGTGATGTGGGATGCCCCTCTATATGCTGTATGTTTTATTACCGTTGGTTAATGAAGAAGCTGCTTTGGCTTATTGCAGGGCAGAATAGAACTAGGTGGGAAAACCAAAGATAGAGTAGGCAGAGTAAAGGAGATGCCACATAGCTGCCAAAGGAGAAAGACAACACCGGAAGAGATGCCACATAGCTGCCAAAGGAGAAAGACAACACCGGAAACTTTCAAGTAAGCCATAGCCTCGTGGAGATACACAGATGAATAGAAATGGGTTAATTCAAGATATAAGAGTTAGGGAGGAACACACCTAAGCTATTGCCAAAGTATTGTAATTTATAGTTTCTTTGTGATTATTTGGGTCTGGGCAGTCAGGAAACAAATGAGCAGTCTCCACTTATAAGGAACAGTCTCCTCCCTCTCCCCTCTTCCCCCCCTCCCCCGCTGTTCTAACAGCTAGCAGGGAACAATTCCCCACCTGTTCTAACAGCTAGCAAGGAACAATTCCCCACCTGTTCTAACGGCTAGTAAGGAACAATTCTCTGCCTGTTCTAATAGCTAATAAGCAACAATTCCCCACCTGCTGTGTTTAGCTTCTCTAGTCCAGTATTTCTTTTTTTACTTAAAAAAATACCAATCCAAATTCCTACTCCCTCCCCTCCCACATCCCTCCTTCTCCCTCCACAGACCCTCCTACCCCACCCCCTCCAATCCTAAGAGAGGGCCATGCACCCCGCCCTGTGGAAAGTCCAAGGCCCTCCCTACTATGTCTAGGTTGAGCAAGGTTTATATAACAAAGGGAATAGGATCCCAAGAAGCCAGTACATGCAGTAGAAACAAATCCCAGTGTCACTATCAGTGGCCCCTCAGTCTGCCCCAACTGTCAACCACATTCAAAGGGGCTTGGTTGTTCCCATGCTCGTTCACTCCCAGTCCAGTTGGAGTTGGTGAGCTACCATTACCTCAAGCAAACTGTCTCAGTGTATGCCCCTCGTGGTCTGGAATTCCTTGCTCATACTCTCACTCCTTTGACTCTTCAACTGGATCTTGGGAGCTCAAACCAGTGCTCCTATGTGGGTCACTGCCTCTGTTGTTGGACGAAGGGTCTATGGTGATATTTAAGATAATCATCAGTCTGACTACAGGGTAAGACCAGTTCAGACACCCTCTCCTCTATTGCTTGGGGTCTTAGCTGGGATCATCCCTGTGGGTTCTTGGGCATTTTTCAAGGCCAGGTTTCTTGTTAGCTCCATAATGGCTCCCTCAATCAAGATATCTCTTTCCTTGCCATATCTGTCCTTCCTCCATCTCTACTATCCCATTCCCTGAAGCTCTCCCCAACCCTCCTCCCCTCCTTTCTACCCCCTGCCCTCCTGCTCCCAAATTTTTGTCTGATTGCAATTTCCAGGTGAGTCTATATATGTTTTCTTTGGGTTAACCTTATTACTTAGTTTCTCTAGGATCATGAACTATATGCCCTTTGTTTATGACTAGAATCCACTAATGAGTGAGTACATACCATATTTGGTTTTGGGGGGGGGCGGGGGTCTGGGTTACCTCACTCAGGATAGTGTTTTCGAATTATATCCATTTGCATGCAAAATTCAAGATGTCACTATTTTCTACCACTGAGTAGTACTCTAATGTGTAGATGTGTAATGTGTGCCACTCTTTTTTTTATACATTCTTCAGTTGAGGGGCATCTAGGTTGTTTTCAGGTTCTGGCTATTACAAATAATGCTGCTATGAACATAGTTGAACAAATGCTTTTGTAGTATGATTGAGAATCTTTTGGGTATATGCCTAAGAGTGGTATTGCTGGATCCTGAGGTAGGTTGATTCCCAGTTTTCTGAGAAACCGCCACACTGATTTCCAAAGTGGTTGCACAAGTTTGCATTCCCACCAGCAATAGATGAGTGTTCCCCTTACTCCACAACCTCTCCAGCATAAGCTATCATTAGTGTTTTTTATTTTAGCCATTCTGACAGGAGTAAGATAGTATCTCAGAGTTGTTTTGATTTGCATTTCCCTAATAGATAAAGGAAGTTGAACATGTCCTTTAGTATCTTTTAGCCATTTGAAATTCTTCTGTTGAGAATTCTCTTTTTAGTTTAGTGCACCACTTTTTAATTGGGTTATTTAGAATTTTAATGTTTAATTTCTTGAGTTCTTTATATATTTTAGAGATCAGTCCTTTGTCTGAAGTGGGGTTGGTGAAGTTTTTTCCCATTCATTAGGTTGCCTTTCTGTCTTATTGACTGTGTCCTTTGCTCTACAGACGCTTCTCAGTTTCAGGAGGTCCCATTGATTTATTGTTGCTCTTATTGTCCGTGCTACTGGGGTTATATTTAGGAAGTGGTCTCCTGTGCCCATGCATTGCAAGCTACTTCCCACTTTCTCTTCCATCAGGTTCAGTGTGGTCAGATTTATATTGAGGTCTTTAATCCATTTGGACTTGGGTTTTGTGCATGGCGACAGACATGGATCTATTTTCATTTTTCTATAGGATGACATCCAGTTATGCCAGCACTATTTGTTGAAGATGCTTTCTTTTTTCCATTGTATCTTTTTTGCTTCTTTGTCAAAAGTCAGTTGTTCATAAGTATGTGAATTTAATATCCAGGGTCTTCAATTCTATTCCATTGATCAACATCTCAATCAACATGCCAATACCAAGCTGTTTTCATTACTGTAGCTCTGTCATAGAGCTTGATGTCAGGGATGGTAATGCCTCCGGCAGTTCCTTTATTATACAGGATTGTTTTGGCTATCCTGGGTTTTTTGTTTTTCCATATTACATTGAGTATTGTTCTTTCAAGATCTGTAAAGAATTGTCTTGGGATTTTGATGGGGATTGCATTGAATCTATAGATTCCCTTCAGTAAGATTGCCATTTTTACTATGTTGATCCTTCCTATCCAAGAGCATGGGATATCTTTTCATTTTCTGGTATCTTCTTCAGTATCTTTCTTCAAAGACTTAAAGTTCTTGTCAAATAGGTTTCTCACATCCTTTGTTAGTGTTACCCCAAGATATTTTATGTGACTTGTGGCTATTGTAAAAGGTGATGTTTCTCTGATTTCCCTCTCAGCTTCTTTATCCTTTGTGTATAGGAAGGCTACTGATTTTTTTTTTTGAGTTGGTCTTGTATCCTGCCACTTCACTGAAGGAATTTATCAGCTATAGGAGTCCTCTGGTAGAGTTTTTGGGGTCACTTATGTACACTATCATATCATCTGCAAATAACGAAAGTTTGACTTTTTCCTTTCCAATTTGAATCCCCTTGATCTCCTTATGTTGTCTTATTGCTATTGCTAAAACTACAAGAACTGTGTCAAAGAGCTGTGGAGAGAGAGGACAGCCTCGTCGTGTTCCTGATTTCAGTGGAATCACTTTGAGTTTCCATTTAATTTGACGTTAGCTGTCGGCTTGCTGTATATTGCTTTTACTATATTTAGATATGATCCTTGTATCCCTAATCTCTCCAAGACCTTTATCATGAAGGGGTGTTGAATTTTGTCAAATGCTTTTTCTACATCTAATGAAATGATTATATGGATTTTTCTTTCTTCTTATTTATATGATGGATTACATTGATAGATTTTCGTAGGTTGAATCATCCCTGCATCTCTAGGATGAAGCCTACTTGGTCATGATGGATTTTTTTTATCTGTTCTTGGATTCTGTTTGCCAGTATTTTATTGAGAATTTTTGCATCTGTGTTCATGAGTGAGATTGGTCTGTAAGTCTCTTTCTTGGTTGAGACTTTGTGCAGTTTTGGTATCAGGGTAATTATAGCTTCATAAAAAAGAGTTTGGCAGTGAGCCTTCTGTTTCTATTGTGTGGAACACTTGGAGGAGTATAGGTATTAGCCCTTGTTGGAAGTTATGGTAGAAATCTGCACTAAAACCATCTGGCCCTGGGCCTTTTTGGTTGGGAAGTTTTTGGTGACAGCTTCTATTTCCTCATTACTTATAGGTCTATTTAAATTGTTCATGTGGTCTTGATTTCATTTTGGTAGATGGTATCTATCTAAAAAAATTGTCCATTTCTTTTACATTTTCCAATTTTGTGAAGTACAGGTTTTTGTAGTAGGACCTAATGATTCTCTGAATTTCCTCAGTGTCTGTTGTTATGTCCCCCTATTCATTTCTGATTTTGTTAATTTGGATGTTCTCTCTCTGCCTTTTGATTAGTTTGGATAAGGGTTTGTCAATCTTGTTGATTTTTCTCAAAGAACCAGCTCTTTGTTTCATTGATACTTTATATGGTTTTCTGAGTTTCTGTTTTGTTGATTTCAAACCTCAACATGATTATTTCCTGTCTTCTCCTTCTGGGTGAGTCTGCCACTTTTTTTCTAGAGCTTTCTGGCATGCTATTAGGTCACTGATGTGAGCTTTCTCTGTTTTCTTTATGTGGGTCCTTAGTGCTATGAACTTTCCTCTTAGCATTGCTTTCAAGTGTCCCATAGATTTGGATATGTTGTACCTTCATTTTCATTGAATTCAAGGAAGGTTTTAATTCCTTTATTTCTTCCTTGACCCAGGGGTGGTGCAGTAGTTGACTGTTCAGTTTCCATGAGTTTGTAGACTTTCTAGGAGTAGTATTGTTGTTGAATTCTAACTTTACTTTATGGTGATCTGATAAGACACAGTGGATTACTCCATTTTTTTGTATCTGTGGGTGTTTGCTTTGTTGCCAAGAATGTGATCAATTTTAGAGAAGGTTTCATGAGGTGCTGAGAAGTAGGTATATTCTTTTTTGTTTGGGTGGAATGTTCTATATATGTCTGTTAAGTCCATTTGATTCATTACATCTGTTAGTTCTCTTATTTCTCTGTTAAGTTTCTGTCTGTTTGACCTGTCCATTGTCAAGAGAGGAGTGTTGAAATATCCTACTATTAGTGTGTGGGGTTTGATGTGCGATTTAAGTTTTAGTAATATTTCTTTTACATATGTGGGTACTCTTGTATTAGGGGCATAGATATTCAGGATTGAGACTTCATCTTGATGAATTGTTCCTGTTATGAGTATAAAATGTCCTTCACCATCTCTTATGAATGATTTTAGTTTGAAATCAGTTCTGTTAGATATTAGGATAGCCACACCTGCTTATTTCTTAGGTCCATTTGGTTAGAAAACCTTTTCCCAACCCTTTCCTCTGAGGTAGTGTCTGTCTTTGAGGTGATTCTTGTAAACAGCAGAATCCTGGATCCTGTTTTCATATCTATTCCCTTAACCTGTGCCTTTTTATAGGTGAATTGAGACCATTGATATTAATAACCAGTATTTGTTAGCTCTTGTTATCTTTTGGTAGTAGTGTTTGTTTGTTTCCTTTCTTTGGGTTATGCTGGGGGGTGGGTATCAGAAGTCTGTGTTACTGTGGGTGTAGTTAGCTTCCTTGGGTTGAGATTTTCCTTCTAGTATTTTCTGTAAGGCTGGGTTTGTGGATGTATGTTGTTTAAATCTGTTTTTGTCATTGAATATCTTGTTTTCTCCTTCAATGGTGAATGAAAGCTTTGCTGGGTATAGTAGTCTGGGCTTGCATCCATGGTCTCTTAGTATCTGCAGCACATCTATCCAAGACCTTCTGGCTTTCTTGGTTTTCATTGAGAAGTCAGGTATAATTCTGATAGGTTTACCTTTATATGTTACTTGAACTTTTTCCTTTGCAGCTCTTAATATTATTTCTTTATTCTGTATGTTTTGTGTTTTGATTATTATATGGCGAAGGGATTTTTTTTATCAAGTCTATTTGGTGTTCTGTAAGCTTCTTGTACCTTCATAGGGATATCCTTCTTTAGGTTGGGAAAGTTTTCTTCTATAATTTTGTTGAATATATTTTCTCTGCCTTTGAGCTGGAATTCTTCTCCTTCTTCTACCCCTATTAGTCTCAGGTTTGGTCTTTTCATTGTGTCCCAGATTTCCTGAATGTTTCATATTAAGAATTTGTTGGATTTAGTGTTTTCTTTGACCAATGAGTCTATTTCCTCAATAGTATCTTTAGCCCCTGAGATTCTTCCTTCTGTCTCTTACGTTCTGTTGGTTGTACTTGTCTCTGTAGCAACTGTTCACATATCCAGATTTTCCATTTCTAGAGTTCCCTCGGTTTGTGTTTTCTTTATTACCTCTATTTTAATCTTCAAGTTTTGAACTGTTTCCTTTACCTGTTTGATTGCTTTTTCTTGGTTTTCTTGGGTTTCTTTGAGGGATTTGTTAATTTCTTCCAGCTTTCTGTTTGTCTTCTCCTCCATTTCTTTGAGGGAGCTTTTCACTTCATCTTTAAAGGTCTCCATCATTTTCATAAAGTTACATTTAAAGTCATTTTCTTCTATATCTTATGGGTTAGAATGATCAAGTCTTTTTTTGTGTCCACTGGGTTCTGGTGTTAGGATGTTGGAGCCTTCCCATCTCTTCCCTCAAATGAGGCCAGTAGTGTCTTGGCCTCTTGGTCCAATCCTTGCTGTGGCTGTCTCTCTTATGACCACCAAGTATTGGTCTCGCAGGGCTCCAGGGAGCTCACAGGGAACAGTGGGTTGGGGGCGGGGTGGCCAGCTCCCTGCTGATGGCTAGGAATGCCAAAGAGTCTAGGGAAGGGGGGCCCTGACTTTTCTCCCACGTGGAGGTTTTAGGGAGTCGGGGATCCGGGGCCACAGCGCCATGGTTGACTCACCTCTTATGCCCACCAAGTATTGGTCTCCATGGAGCTCGCAGGGAACCTAGTCTAGTATTTCTTAATGAAGTCATTTTCTATAAAGTATGTTCTGTGTAAGTTAAGTATAGGTTTTAAAATGCTTCTCTGGGTTGTTGTCAGCAGCTCTGGTCCACATACCCTGAGCGACTGATTCTGTTTACAGTGAAGAGGACTGATAAGGGCACATCTTACTAATCTTGGAATAAATGAGGTTAAAGTTCAAGCTTTAAGATAAGAGGGAGTCTATGAGCTGAAGCTTTAGTCAGGAAAACTGACAAGTTCAGAGGACGATACAGAGGATGTGAAGTGTTGCACAAATAATAAAAACCCAGAAACAGATATTGGGGCTCAGGATGAAGATCAGAAAAGCAAAACAGCCAGCCACTAGAGAGGTCTTACCTCTACCAAGGTTCAGACAAAGGGGAGATCCCGGTTCTGTGAATCCTTAGATAGAGACCAAGACCTCTCTCCTCCAGTGTTATATTCCCCTCTAGTGCTGGGATTAAAGGCGTGCACCACCACTACCTGGCCTCTATGGCAACTAGTGTGGCTGCTGGGGTTAAAGTGTGTGCCCCCACTGCCTGGCCTGTATGGCTGGCTAGTGTGGCTGCTTTGCACTGATCTTCAGGCAAGCTTTATTTATTAAAACACAAATAATATACCACTATAACAGAGGATTATTTAGGACCTTCGCCGGGTCTCCCCATATCCCTCAACCTCATTCTCCATTGACTCAGAGATGCTGTTTGTAGCTAGCATTGCTAGAATGTGCCTTCCTGATAGTGACATGTTCTTTGCCACCCCGTATTCTCTTAATATACAGTTGTGTTGATGATGAGCAGAGTGGGGTGAGCAGTGAGCTAGATTCCTGAAATTCATACGAGACAAACTAAAGGAGTTTCCTTCTTTTGTATAGATCAGGATGAGGGGTGATGTAATAAGTTTGATGTTTATGAAGATACTAAAGGGAAAGGGATTCATTTCCTGATAAGGCCTGGGCCCCAAGAGAGTAGAATGTGATGGAGCTGGACGTCTCCAAGGTGACTTTTGTGCCCTGCAGTCACTAGTGGGACACCATGAAAGGGTTTTGGCGGGTGTGGGTGTGTGGGTGTGTGTTTGTTTTAGGGTTTTTGAGTGAACATTAGGAAAAAATGTATTTGAGTCATGAAAGCCTGAGGTCTGAGCTGTGCAAACGGAACCATGAAATTTTTCAAGACTGCAGATTCAACCTCATATGGGGACCAAATGCAGGGAAACGGGGGCAACTTCTAAAGTCTTAGTCAAGCTTCTTTTTGCCTTCTCCATTAGAAAGGAAGTAACAGTTTCACTTTTTCAAAAGGTTTTGTTTCTTACTTGGAGAGTATGAAAGATGATTTATTGCAGTGGGTCTGATTTCTGTAATGGGAAGAAAGCTTGCACTGGGGGGAAGAAAGTTGAATATTAATATCAGTCTTTCTATCATTGATCCTTTTTCATTTTATTGTATCATTTTTTTTCCATTTCAGATACCGTGGAGGTTTCCCAGTATAGCCTTCTCTTTAATAAACTTCTAGATGCCTGCATAGAAAGTAACAGTCTTGGCATATCATCTTGTGTAGCAGAGTTCATGGTTTCCAAAAGCATCCCTATTGACTTTTCCTTTCTCAGGAGACTAATCACTTCCTTGGGAAGGAGTTGTTTGTGGCTCAAAGCCAGAACCCACTACAAAAGTAAGTTCCATTGAAATGTTTGAATTAATATATTGGTTTTGACTATTTTCTAATCCAGAACTCATCTATAATATTTTCAGTATGCAGAAATAATAGTTGGTACATATTCACAGGTAGTGGTCTGATAGATCTGTACTGAGTTTTGAAAACTATTTTGTCCTTTGTTTACAAGTGCCATGCTTTTCTCCTAGCTTGCCATCCATTCTACTAAAGGGCAAACAAAGAAAATTTGACCCAGTTTGACAGATCTTACAGCACAGGAGTAAAAATTTTAAGAGAATTGAAATGGAAATGTTTGGGTGTCAGACATCCCAGCCATCCAACCTGAGCTAGAAGTGTTTTTAAACTCCCAGCTATGATCACCTTAACAAGTGGTAACTTTTCTTCCCAACAAAATGGGAAAATAATTAGGTTGAATTATAAGTAATAAGTTTAAGTGTTTAATGCACGTTTTGTTTGGGGGGGGTTAGGTTTTGATTTTTAACGGGGTCTCATGTTTTGTGCATGTGTGCACGCACATATAAACATAACAGTAATTAAATAAAATTTAAATACTTAAATGTTACTGGAACATCTTTAGATTGTGTTTAGATATAGTTCTCAGAGATTGGCATTATCTTGAATGAAAAAAACATTTTAAGCAAAATCAACATACAGATTTAATTTGATTTTGATAAACTGTATATGATGTTATCTGTGTCCAATTGAGTGTCCTCAGAGTATTAATTATCATTTCTAATAAGCAGCCAAACAGTTTAAAGTTAAGTCACATCTGTTCTCCTGACCTGTGGAGTTGTGGCTGTGATGGCCTTTACGGGTGGAGCTGCACTTTGTGTCTGTGCTCAGCACTTGCCAGGCAGAGTGGGAACAGTAACAGCCTCAGCGTCCTAAGTGCTGAGATTAGAGGCATGTACCACTACACCTGACTACTTATTGATTATTCTGAAATTATGTCATATACATTATTATGACTTGAAAAATGGGCATTTGCCACAATAAAATGCAAAGGTCATATTTCAGAGTTCTCATAAAGAGTAGTATCTAATGTACCAAGATGCTCACTATCATAAAAGGTGTAATAAATATGCAAATGCAAAAGTTACCCGGCCCTATAAGTTGCTCCCAGCTGAACGCTAAAACAGTTTTAAGTCTTACCCATTGAGGTTTGGTGACGTGTGACCTGTTGTTTAATTTTTAGGTGCTCTTTCACTAGGCTGCTACCCACCATTAGAAGGGAACTTAAACCGGAAAATTCTACTGATTCCTTCTTATTTATCTGAGATTGAAATGCTTTTAGCTATTGAAATATTTCTGGTGTCTAATGCTAGCAGTATTCAGAGCCCAGGAACTTGTACACAGGTGCTGCAGATCGTTTTGAAAAGGTGGGTTAATAGGTCTCCAGCGGCTGCATTCTGAACATAGATTTGGCTCCACACCGCTCTAGAATGCAGTGTCTGTGCCTTGTGTTTGTTTATACTCTATGTGTTTACATGTATATACACATGTATTATGAATGTGGATAACATTTAAACTGAGAAAGAACAAGACCTACTTGAAACTAAAAACCACACACGTTAAAGAGTTGTTGATGAACTTCAGTGGTAGAGTGTAGATGCATAAGAACCAAAATAAAGGCAACAGACATTAATACATGTCATAAGATATGGATCTTCTTTAAATACCAACCTTCCTAGTGTTAAAAAGGGTCTTTATCTAAAAACTTTAGCTATGAATCTCTTCTTTATTCAAGAAGGAGAAACTGTCTTTGTCTTCCAAGGTTCTTCACTATCTAAAAATGCTTGAAATTCAGAGCAGGAAATAGTCAGCATCTCTAACAAAACCCCTCAGATCCAGTTGGCTCATGGCAGATGCTCCCTGACATCTCATACTCAACCGATGAATCTGCTTTCTCCATTTGTTATAGGAGTCATTTGGCCCTGTTTGTTTGTTTGTTTGTTTGTTTGTTTGTTTGTCTGTAGACAGGATTTCTCTATATAACACCCCTGGATGTTCTGGACCTCACTCTATAGACCAGGCTTCTCAGAGATCCGCCTGTCTCTGCCTCCCAAGCATTGGGATTGAAGGTGTGAGCCACCACCACCCAGCTGTATAACCCCTGTTTAACAAGAGAAAATCATTTTACTTGCACTTTTTAAAAAACCCCATTGAAACTAGCCTTTGTTCTTATTGCTCTGTTTTTAGCAGGGGGTGGACTTCCTTTACTTGACACTGCACACTATATGGCATAAGGTGTCTGAGTTTTATTCTTAAAAGAATTTGATTTCTTCTTGCATTCATTTCCCACACATGCAGCCTCTATATTCATTGTTGAATGTGAAGGTAGTTGCAGTCCTAGTTCATGACCAATGACATCCCTAAAGCTTTGATTTTTATGAAGGTCAATATACTTTGTCTTGCTGGTGTGCTGATCCCTGCCTTGGGGTGCTAACCGCTATTGAATCTTATTCATTTTTAAACATTGAAAATATGCCACCTAATCAGTTTTTCAATCTATCAAACTCTAACGTGCTTCATTTAGTTTAGGAGTCCCCAGAAAGCACTTCTGAAGGGCAAGCCTTATTTACATCACCCAGTTGTTCTTGCCAGTGTTAATTTAGGTAGAACCATTTTTAGAACTCGATGCTCACTGACCCCCAAGGTACCAAGAGCAAAAAGCAAGAGCCCCCCCCCCCAAAAAAATGGCTGGGTGGTGGTGGTGCACACCTTTATTTAATCCCAGCACTCAGGAAGCAGAGGCAGGCAGATCTTTGTGAGTTCGAGGCCAACCTGGTCTACAAGAGCTAGTTCCAGGACAAGCTCCAAAGCTACAGAGAAACCCTGTCTCGGGAAAAAAAAAAGCAAGAAAACCATAATATCACATATTTTAAATACTTTTAACTATTTCCTTTATCCAGAAGAAAAGCTACCATAAATTAAGAATTTCATGCCTGTAAACATAATCATAATTGATGGCAGATGGAGCTTGAAAAAAATTTTAACACCTAATTAAGTACCCAAGTCAGGGCCAAAGAAAACCACACAGTGCTACATTGTTACTGAATGTTAGCTGCATGCTAAGTACTTGCTTGAAACTAGAAATAACTAATGCCAAGAGAAAACTAATGTGATTATTAATAATTTAAGATGTATTGCACTTAATACTAACTTATTCAGCTTAATATTTACAGTTCTTTGTAAATACAGATAGATTGGTAACTGGCTGTGTTCTAGATCAGTGCTGCTCAAACTACCCATTGCTACTGTACTGGGTCCTAATATAAAATGCCCCTCATACTGCAAACCATGGTCTGAAAAGCTTAGCATCACTGCTGAAAGATAGGATGACAGTTTGGAACCAATAAATACAAATGACTCTCCCTCAGAAACCACACTGCTTCTGCTGAGAATTCCTGCTTTTGTGTTCACTTTACAGAACTGAAGAAAGCAAACCTCGAAACAAGGACGACTACCAAGCTGCAGTAGAGAGACTGATCATGGCTGCTCGCATATCGGACCCCAAGCTTTTCATCAAGCACATGACGGTCAATATTTATAAGGAGCAGGTGTACAGTCTGGAGCAGCGCTCTGCCCTCAAGTGGTTGAAAGAGAATTTGAAGTGGGCCGGAAACATTTGGCTGTTCACTAACCATTAGTTAATAAACGTGTTGTTGTTGGGTTTTTTAAGTTCAAGTAATCATTGTTGAAAATAAAAGACAATAAAAATAGCTCTCATTGTGTTCAGCATTTGTATCTTATCGACACTAGAAGTTATCAAATAGTTTTCAAGTAATAAATTTCATTTGCTTGCTATAGTTTTATTAACAATAAAAAGTGATTTTTAAAATTGCTTTTTTACTTAAATTTAGAAGGACCTAAGTATTAAATTCCTTAATAATAATGTAGTCCAACGAGTTGAGAAGCCTTCACTGAATGCTGTGCAACCCTTAACAAGACCTCCTGTAGGGTACCCAGTGTGTGGGGGGGGGGGGGCGACACGGAACTGGACACAACACAATGACATAAGAGCCACCAGATACTACAAATGACTTTGCCATAGTCAGGGTTACCACTGCCGCAGTAAAGCACCCACTGTTGTCTGAGGTGTCTGTCCTGCCTGGTCCTGCAGTCATTCAGTCCCAAAGAATCACACAGAGGTCTACATCTATTATAAACTGATTGGCCTAGTATCTCAGGCTCTTCTTATTAACTAATTCTTATAACTTAGATTAGCCCATAATTCTTGTCTGAGTTAACCATGTGGCTCGGTACCTTTTTCGGTGAAGCAATCACATCTTGCTTCCTCTGAGGCTGGGTCACAGACTGTGGACTTAAACTTTCCTCTTTCCAGAATTCTTGTTGCCCCGCCTCTACTTCCTGCCTGGCTACTGGCCAATCTGTTTATTTAAAATACAAGTGACAGGTACAGACCATTGTCCCATAGCAACCCATGACCAAAGCAACTTGGAGATAAAAGGTTTATTTGACTTACACTTCCACATCATAGTTCATACCTGATGGGAGTCAGGGCCAGAACCCAAACATGGCAGGAACCTGAAGGCAGGGGCTGATGCTACTGGTTTGTTCCCCATGGCTTGCTCAGCCTGCTTTCTTAGAGGACCGAGGACCAGCAGCCCACAATGGGCTGGGCCCTCCCCCACTGATCACTAATTGAAAAAATGCCTTACAGCTGGATATCATAGAGGTATTTCCTCAGCTGAGGCTCCTTCCTCTCTTATGATTCTAGTATGTGTCAAGTTGACATAAAATTAGCCAGCACAGACTTAAAACACTAAAATTCAGAGAGCATTATACCAAACGTTTAAATGACCCTCAACAATTTTAGTGTCCATGATTCTTTATTATTACATGTATAAAGTGGGAGGCACACACCTGCTACATTCATGTGGAAGTTCCACCGTTACCTGGTGATCAAACTGAGGTGGTCAGGCTTGTGGGTCTGACAGCAAATACCTTTATCTGCTGAGCAACCTGACCAGCCCAGAACTGTAGGATTTTTGACAGTGTGTGATTCGTGTGTTAAGTTAGATATTGCTAAAGAAAATATTAAATATGCCAAAAGTTAACTAACAAGGATTGTTCCAAAGCACTAGGAAGTCGTCTTCAGTATCTGTAGCCTGTTCTCTTTCATGGAATCCTCATTCTTAATACTGTAAACTACAAATTCAAGTCTTTAAGGAAAAAAAAGCTCTAACAAGGGTAATAAATGGACAAGTAGTAAGCAGGGGAAACAAGGTATTTAAAGGAGTTCTCAAAATAGATAACGTCAGTATCCTTAAGTCTATGGTCCCAGCACTCTTAAGCCTGATTGAAGTGTGGCACACACTGCCCGAGTCATGAGGTGAATGCGGCAAAGGAATTCTCATGGGCAATTACAAACCACGCTCTGGGGCTGCAGCACTGCAGATGGCAAGCTTGCCGCCTAGAGAGCGAAGATTCATCCAAGAGACGGGACAGGACTGGCCTTGGCACTGGAAAAACGCAGGCTTCTTGCCTGTCAACCAAGCCAAGAGGTAGCATTAGTGAAAGGAGCAGTTACTGTTCCATCTTTTGCAGTTCTGGATATCAAAGTTAGGACGTGACATAAAGTAGAAAGCCCATGCTAACTGAGAACAGTACATTTAAAATAGCCTAGTAGCGTGGAGCGATAGCTGTGAAAGACCCCAGTGTGGGGAGACTCTCGCTCAAGGGGATAACACGACCCCCCCCCCAGTAACTCACGAGAGACCGTCCTTGCTGCAATCACACGAGGTTTTAATGATGAGATGAGACTCATAACCCACGCAGAAGAAGAGTTCGACCCAGAGTGACCAGGAGAAGGGGCTTTTAAGGGAAGAAACTACAGCCCAGTGATCCGAAAGGGGCAGGGAAGGTGTAGAAAATTCCAAAAATACCAGGGATGATCACAAGGGGCAACTCCCGGCCTCTCAAGACCACTCTCAAGGTCATAATCAGCTAGTACCTGAAACACAGTATTCAAAAATCCCAATGATAATCACAGGGGAAACTCCCTGTTTCTCAAGATTACAATCTAACTTTATCTTCAGCTAGTTCCTGAAACAGTCACTGAACGGGCTAATCCTAGATTTCTGGTTCTTCTCTTCCTGCTTAGATTTTTGGCTATTTTCTTCCTGCTGAGGGTGGGGGTGGGGGAACCTGGATTTATCCAGGGCTTTCTTTGGGGAGACCTGGATTTATCCAGGTCTTTCAGCTGCAAGTTCAAGGCCAGCATGGGATACAGTGGGAGACAGTGCCTCAAATGATACTGAGTAAATCCAGATAATGCTAGAGGCAAAGCCAAGTAGGAAATGTAGGCTAGAGAGGAACAGGAGACTTCAAACTCAGCTGCATCTGGGAAGCAGAGCAATACTTCCCACGGCTGCGCAGTGAGGATCAGCATCAGCAGAGCTCCCCACGCCGCCCCACAACCCCCCCAGTAAGTGCGCTGCGCATGCGCACATTCGCCCCGCCCCCTGACTCCGGCTCCTCCTTCACCTTTGCTCTTCGTCCCCACCTACCCGCCAATCATCTTTCTCCCTCAGACCCTGTCGGCGCCAGAGCGCAGGCTGTGTCTCCCGAAGCCCGCAGGTAGCGGGGTAAGGACCCAAACTCCTACGGCTTTGCAGCGGGGAGGGAGGAAGGCCACCGACCGACGGCCGCAGCCCGGCCGGAGAGCGGCTCTCCGGCCGGCCGTGCGCAGGCGTTCTGGGAGGAAGGCCGCTCCGCCGTAGCCAATGAGCACGGGTCCAGCGGCCTGCTCGCCGGTCAGGGTGACCCGGGCCTGTGCGGGCCCGAGGCAGTGGGCAAGGCCTGTCAGGACCTCCATGCTTAGCACAAATTGACCAGGGACTCTACCCTTGCCCGGAGCTCGACCTGCGAGTGCCTGAGGCACGGGCGAGGCCTCCGGGTGGGAGCTGGGTTTCGGCTGCTGGGAGAGCCTGGCGGCTGGCGGGGCAGTGGGAGACCAAGTTGCGGGCCCTCCAGTTCACCTCTAGACCTGCGATCAGACTGAGTAGACTCCTAGAGGGGAGGTGGGAAGTGTAGTCCTTGAGGGGTGCACTACACCACTAAAGAATTTAGGGACTTTGCTAATTAATTCGAGAGTATGTGTGGGAATGGACTTTAAGGGTGTAGGGAAACGGCCAAAGGAAACGGGATCAGGTGGAATTGATCAGGACCCTGGAGACTTAATATAGAGCTCATATAGTTGCTGTTTTTAAGGTATCAAAAGCTTGGTTGCTTGGTTGACTGAAGCATTTATCCCCAGATGGCCTTTTGAAAAGGAACTGGAGATGCCTGATATCCCTTTGCTTAGTGTTGATGAAGGGGTTTTAAGCTCAGGGAAATTGGAACGCTAGCGCGGGTACGCTGTGAAAAATCTAGTCCTCCATCATGGGAAGGCCCAAAAGACTTGCCCTACACTAATCCTGTAGGATGCAGATGGGTGAGGGGCAACAGCAGGTCGGAAGAGCCTTGCGGTAACTCCTTTTCTCCTGCCAGTTCTTAGGGTTGGCGACTGACGCTCAGCTGGATGACTTACATTCAGTGGGTTTAATTGGACCCTGGATACACAGCACCAAGGCCGGTATATAGGTGAGGCCGGGCCAGCAGTGCCTGTATCCTTGAAATGAAGTGTTTGCAACAGTCCTGTTTTCTCCTGTGCCTTTGACCTTCGAAATGCAATTGTGGTGTAGATCTCCAGCAAGAGATAAAAAAAGGAAGCTAAGAACTTGTTATCCATCGATTTATCTAATACTGTTCCCCGATTTTGCTGAACCTTGTTTACTTTTTACCCTACTCTTAAGTAGGGAGCCTAAAAGCAACGGAAAAAATAATGTCTGGCCTCTGGGTGAGAGGGTGCATGCTTTTAATCCCAGCGCTCCAGAGGCAGAGGCAAATGGATCTCTATAAACTGGATGGTAGCCTGGTCTACATAGTGAGCTCCTGTCTCCAGAAACAAAAAAGATAAGAAAGAAATGCATGGTTTTACTATTACTTGAGAGAACAAATGTCTTCTAAAACCTCACTATAGTTACAAAGAACAGTTACACGTTTCTAAAGTGAGAGTACTGTGAGACTTAGTAAAATAAATTACTTTCAAATACAAATAGTGCCTAGAGGCCGAAGCGCAATCTTGAAGGTCTCTTATTTGACAACTTCAGTACTTGTCAAACATACTGGCCAGAGGCAGTTGGGTCTGCACAGCAGTTCCAGGCCAGCCTGAGCTACAGAGAGTGTTGCAGACCTCGGGAAGGAATGGAACAGAAGGCATTATCACTAACAAGTAGATTCAAGAGCTCATTTGTACTGGTGTGTAATTGGCTACCTTCTATCCACATAGTAGACCATTTCCTTGGGACAAGGCATTCCAGGGTGTCCTCCCATCACTCTGTGAAGTCTAAATCATTGCGTTTGCTGCTTTGTTCTCTGGTTGTCTGCTTGTGTCTGTGTCCCTCTTCTCCACCCCCTCTTCCTGCACTATAAGTTTAGAGAAGACAGCAATTGTCTTAATGCTTGTTTAGTGTTTTACCTGGGACCTAACACAGCACTCAGTGAATACTTATCGGTGAACTGGTGAGTTAGGAATCAGAATGCTGGTAGACCGCGTGTCTTTAGTCGCCAGGTAGCATGCTGGTAGACAGAGTGTTTTTGGTCTCCGGGTCGCAAGCCCGAGGTTTTCCGAGTGGAAGGGGGATATTGACAGGAATGTGAGAATCTGCCTGAAGACAGAACTCCTGTGGCTGCCGCAGCTGGGCTAGGCTTTTGAAGCTAGTGTCACCAGCATAACACATCCCGCAGCCCTCTGTGGGCCGTCTGCAGCAGTGGAAGAGACAGTCCCTTGCTGCTGGCTGTGCAGACCGAGTTCATCCAGAGATTTTACTCAGCTGAAGCTGAGATCTTGATTTACACTGCAGAAAAAGAATTTCAGGGTAAGACGATAGGAAGATAGACTAGAGTTTATTTTTTATTTTTATTTATTTTTTGTTTTTGTTTTCCAAGACAGGGTTTCTCTGTAGCTTTGGAGCATGTCCTGGAACTAGCTCTTGTAGACCAGGCTGGCCTCGAACTCACAAAGATCCTCCTGCCTCTGCCTCCCGAGTGCTGGGATTAAAGGCATGTGCCACCACCGCCTGGCTCAGGTTAGAGTTTATTAAGAAAAGATTTTCATATAGATTTAAGGGTATATATAAGAAACTTATTTCTCCTCACAAAAGTAATAATGATAAGGAAGTTCATATTATATGTCAAACATGCATGACCCTGGCCTGGGAAGATGGGTCCAGGTTTCCCTGGATAACATATTCCAGTGTAGAAGCAGTTGTGTGAGCTTTCAGTGACAGGATGAAAGAGCCATCAGTACCTGGTGGCTCTGTCTGTGAAGGCCGCAGAGTCTCTAGGTAGGGGGCGGAGCCTTGTTGGAAGAAGTACATCACCAGCCACTGCACCCCACTTTCTGTTCTTTCTGATCCCTCCTGCCACCATGCCTTCCCTGCTGAGTGCTGTGTCTTACCTGCTGATGGACCGCATCCCCTTCCGGAAGTGAGCCAAAACAAACAAACAAACAAAAAACCTCTTTTTCCTTATGTTGCTCTTGTCAGGATATTTTTGTATCACAGCAACAGAAAAATAACTAGACACCTCACGTAGAGTTTTATTATGTTTTATTAAGTTAATACTTAGGCATTTCACTTTGAGGATAGTAACATCATGGTACTATCTCGAATTTCACCTGTTCAGCTCTTCTGTTTGCTTGTTCATCTGTCAGGCAATTAATGGATGCTTGGAAGTTGGTGTGCGTATTCAGAAATGTTTTGCCACCTGAAGCCTTTGAGGAGGTAAGCCCTGTGGTCCACTCTGTTTCTTTAGGGGAAGGTCTGTAAGCCCTGTGGTCCACTCTGTTTCTTTAGGGGAAGGTCTGTTATGTATTGAGCTCATTTCAACTTGTTTTTCAGATCCCGAAACTGTCTCATTTTATGGTTTTAGACAGGAACAACAACAACAAAGAGATAAAATTCATCTGCGCAGCCAAATTGTCTAAGGCTCCATTCAGAGCAGGAGATAGCAGATCCTCACGGGATCGTTCTGTCTGAAAGACTAAAGATTAAACCTCCCAGCACAGCATTGTGTTCCCCAACTGCTGAGCACATAGCTTGGTGTTTTAGAGTTTAAAAGACAATGACTGGCCGGGCGGTGGTGGCGCACGCCTTTAATCCCAGCACTCAGGAGGCAGAGGCAGGTGGATCTCTGTGAGTTCGAGGCCAGCCTGGTCTACAAGAGCTAGTTCCAGGACAGGCTCTAGAAACTACAGGGAAACCCTGTCTCGAAAAAACAAAAAAAAAAAAAAAACAAAAAAAAAAGACAATGACTATGATAAGAACACAAATTCCTCCTCCTGGTGCACAGTAGGTACACAGCAGTTATATAAATAAGTACATTTGTGCATGGTGGAAGGATGGGGCTTAGAAATCAGGTAAAAGGAGAATAAGGAGGAAGATTGGGGCTTAGCTGAGGGCTCTGTGGAAGGGGTGGTGAGACAAAGTCTCGTGTAGCTCAGGCTGACTCAAACTCATTATGTAGTCGTCGTGGCTTGGTCTTGAATTCCTGGTCCTCTCTTTCTGCCACACTGGAATTAGACTTCTGCCACCACACTCAGCGTAGTTTCTGTAAGGAATATTTGGGAGTAAGTTGGAAAGATTGATTAAGATATAATTACTGAAGCTTTTAAATATAAGACTCAGAAATGGATCTTACCCTGTAGGAACTGTGGAAGCCATCAAAAGGTGTTTGTGTAAGGAATACAGTAGCATGCATCATGGTTTGAGAAAAGTCAGCCTTATTCTAGTAGCAGAGAAAGTATTGACTCTAGAATCAATTCATTCTGGAATCTCTATCATTGTAACAGTACAAAACGATTTCCAAGGACTTAGCATACCTGATAGGTTGCAAAGCGTGCCCAATATTTAGAGACTTCTTTTTAGAATAATTAGAATGGAAAATATAAATTGCAGTATTAACAAGTAGGCACTGTGGAATTGCTTCCCAAGAATCAAAAGTCATTTCCTTTGAGCTCAGAAATGTAGTATTATTGTAGTATTCATTGAGGAAAACAAAAGGTACTTTAAGAACAGTCCAGACAGTTTGGGACACAATTTAAGAAAGAGAATGTCACATTGTCTGACTGGAATGTGTTTCCGCTCTAGAGCCTCCAGTTAGAAACCAGACATACTGCAGCAAATCCGTTCCTGTGTTGTTGCTGTGGTTTTTCTCCGCTCGGTGCTTTCAGGTTGGCTGTCACGAGCGTGGTAGATGTGTGCTTGTCCCAGAGAGTAATAACCTGTGTCTGACAGGTTCTGCCTGAAGAAGATCCTCCCTCATTCGTTTCCCTCCACTCGGGCTCTGACTGGAGCAGAAGCCGTCAATGCCTTAAGGCCTTTCTACTTTGCAGTTCATCCCGATTTCTTTGGACAGCACCCCAGGGAAAGGGTAAACACTTAAATACTTTTTTTTAACTTGTTGTCTATATGTCCAGTTGATTTACTGTTGAGCCAGTATAATAAATAAAGTTCTGTAAGTTTTGAATTATCCTGTCACAGTAATGTTTGACACCGAAGCAATACTTACTTGAAAAATAATAAAGTTTCACATTAATAAATTTAGCAAATATTTATAGTGTTATAAACTGAAGCCATTGTTTATTCAAAGCTGTCATTATTTCTATAAACAATAAAGTTGCCACATAAATTCAAGAGTCTACTAATCATGTTTCCTGTACTAGTTTTTGGAGTAAAACGGAAGACTTGAGGATAAAGCCTTTCTTACCTGATGGAGCCTTTCTCTGAGGATGCACTAGGCAGATTGTCAGTGCCTGGGAATTTCCCAGCATGCTGTGTGCTGCTGAGCTCCTGCTGCCTGCTTTGTGCTCAGGGGGTACAAACTGACAAAAGCCCTGGGGAAAGCTCAGAACCGTCAAGATTTTTTAACATTAGATGATATCACAGAGCTAAGAGCGTTCTCATTGGTCCCTTTGTTTTCATTAACACTGATCCCTGATTGAACCTGAAATAATAAACCCTGGGCACCAGGCTCAAGCAAACGTCCCTGCTCGGTGGCACACCTTGAACATGGCTGCACATCACTACTGGGGATGAAGGCCTGGCTGAGTCTGCACTGTAGAGCAGCCAAACGCTTGCCCTCAGTTTTGTGACCTGTCCACTACCAGCAAACCTGCTCCAGTAAGCCTTGCGTATGCCGGCCCTTCTGAGCTCTGTGAATCGCAGCAGTCCATTGGGGACGCTCACTCCTCCAGTGCTCTGAGCACCTACTCTTTGCCAAGGCTTTGTGCTCACTGCTCTCTCAGCTTGGACGGCCCTTGCAGATAACCCAGAGATGCCTCACCTCTCCTCTCAGTGAGCTCTCCCAGGCTGCCTTCCTTTCCAGTGTTCCCTCTTCTTACCTATTAGTATTTTCTCTATTTCTGTGTTCCTTCCCGTGTGCCCTATCTTACTTATTAGGTTTATTGTTTGTCTCCTGTCATCAGTGAAATGCAGGGTCCATGAAGGCTTCTAACCCAACTGACCGTTACTCACTCAGCGTAGACTCTTCCCTGGCTCACCGAAAGCTTGCCCTCTGCAGAGGATACTTGTCTCTTCCTTCTCCAAATGCAGGATTTCATACTGGCACCCACTGGTGTGGTTCTTTTCCTTTTAATACTCCAATTTTAAAATATGTGATACTAATAGATTAAAAAAATCACAGCTAGGGGGCTAGAGAGATGGCTCAGAGATTAAGAGCTTTGCCTCCTCTTCCAAAGTTCCTGAGTTCAATTCCCAGCAACCACATGGTGGCTCACAACCATCTGTAATGAGGTCTGGTGCCCTCTTCTGGCCTGCAGGCATACACACAGACAGAATATTGTATGCATAATAAATAAATAAATATTTAAAAAATCACAGCTAGGGGCTAGAGAGATGGCTCAGAGGTTAAGAGCATTTCCTGCTCTTCCAAAGGTCCTGAGTTCAATTCCCAGCAACCACATGGTGGCTCACAACCATCTGTAATGGGGTCTGGTGCCCTCTTCTAGCCTGCAGGCATATACACAAGACAGAATATTGTATACATAATAAATAAATGTTTTAAAAATAAAAAAACAGCTAAATACAAAGTTCACTTAAAAATCTCAGTCTGGTCCCTGTTTCGTTTATCCCATTCCTGTTCCCTTCCTATTGATCTTTGCGTTTTGTTGACTTCTGGGTTACCCTTTCATTGTTTCTTTTGACAAAAATGAAAACATCAAAAGTAACTTTGAAGATTGTGGTTTTATTTTGGATAGAGTTTGGGTTTGGTTTTGAGACAGAGTGTCGCTATGTGGCTCAGGCTACCCTCAAACTCAAGACATTCATTCACCTGCCTTAACTTCCCAAATAAGGGGATTCTGGTTTGTACCACCAAGCTCTAGTCCACTTGCTTTGGTTTGTTTTGTTTTTGTTTTCTGAGAGTGCCTCACGACATAACTCAAGTTGACCTCAGACTTGCTATGAATCCCAGACTGGACTGAAGCCAACAACTACCTTGCCTTAGAGGTGAGGGTAATCTCGATGTGACCTCTGTCACTCTGTAGATGACCTGGCTGGTTAGGCAGGTGCCCTCCCTCCAAAACCTTGGTGCTTGGTTTAAAAGGATGGCTTTCTCTGATCCAGGTCAAGTGTGTCCCAGTAGCTGCTCCGCCACCTGAACCTCCAAACTCACCCAGCTGCTGGCATTTTAGGATTGCACCCCCGCATGCAGCAAGATTTAGCTCAGTCATAAGAAGGTACCCAAACTTGTTTAGGGATTGTCCTGAACAAGCATGTCATATAGTAAGTTCTAGAAACAAGTATGCAAAGTGATTTCTACTCTCAAGTATTGTGTTCGGGAAAAGAGACTTAAATAGTTGTTATTGACAGGCATGAACACCTTTAATTCCAGCAGGGTCAGGCAGACAGGGCCAGCCTGGTCAACAAAGAGATTTACAAGCGAGCCAGGGCTTCATAGCGAGACCTTGTCTCAAAAACAACAGAAAACAAACAAACAAAAACCCACCAATTGTTATTAATCCAGGCCTGGAAATGTGCAACTTCATAGCCTTCTGGAGACTCGGATGAGACTCGGACAGAGAGAAGTCAAATTCAACTGCAAGGTCATCCTAGGCTTAATTGAGAGACTAAAAAAAAAATAACAGTAATAAGGCTAGCAAGATGGCTCAGCCAGGAAAGGCGTTTACTGCCAAAGTGGTCAACCTGAGCTCAATCCCTATGTCCATATGGTGGGAAAAAGAATGGATTCCTGGAAATTGTTCTCTGACTTCCACACATGTGTAACACACACACTTTGCACATACACACACACACACACACACAAAGTAAATATAACAAAAGGGGCAGTTATTGTTCACATCATTCTGTTACCAACAGTAGTTCTTTCTTATATTGTAATTATCCTTGAAATCCCTCTGTGTCTGGTCGTCTCTGTCCTCTCGTTCCTGCTTCCCTTCTGCAGACTGGGTAGTCCTCCTGTAATCGAGAGGTTGCCATGGTCATAAACGTTGAAGAGCCCGTTAAAGCCCTTTACTATAAAATAAGCTATATTGTCCCCTATTTGGTTATTTGCCTCTATGACATTGCTTACTACGTGTATATGGATTTTTTCTTAGTTTTTCTAACTTTTTTTTAATTAAAAAAATGTATCTCAATGGTCTGTTATGGAGATACTATTAGAGATAATAGATCCAGTTATATGATCATTAATTTATTGCTTTGGGAGAGTAGGCATAACTAAGCTGCTCTTACTCCTAAGTGAAGAGGGAATCCAGTCACCTTTTACCCTGATGCTTACATGGTTCTGTGTGGTGTCTCACCTTCAGCTGTCATCCATCACACACCGTGGAATGTGGAGCTAGCTTTTTTTACCAAACATCTAAGAAATCCCAACATTTCCTTAAGGTGTCTGTGTGCGTGTGTGTGTGGTGTGTCTACGTCTGTGTCAGTGTTGGGATGAGTGGGTGCAGGTGCCCATGGAGGCCAGAGAAGGGCACTGGATCCCCTGGAGCTGGAGTTACAGGCAGTTGTGTGCTGTAACTGGGTGCTGGGAACTGAACACAGGTCCTCTGCGAGAGCAGCCCAGCTCTAAACCAGTTAGCCTCCAGGTCTCGGGTTTTTGTTTGTTTGTTTTAAGACAAGGTCTCACTGTGTAGCTCAGCCTGGCCTGGAAGTTGGAACTCACTGTGTAGACCACTATGTAGGCTAGCTTTGAACTCACAGGGCTCGGGCTGCTTCTGCCTCCAAGTGCTGGACTTAAAGCCATGTGCCACAATGCCAGGTTCCCTCCACATTTTTAACAGTTGATTACGTACTTACTATCTTCAATACATTTAAGGACCACAAATAATTTCTTCTTTCTTTATTCACATGTAAATGTCCTTATGGTTTGTGTTTGTGTTCCCCCCCCCCTAGGAAATCAATGAAAATTCTCTTAAGAGATTAAGTGTCTACTTAGAAAATCTCCAGAAACCGGGCTTCAAGTCTCTGAAACCAACTCAGCTTACATTTTATATAAGAGAAAAAACAGCTCAGAACTCCTCAGAAGGCCAGGAGCCTATCAGTACTTCCGGTAAGTTGTTTTATTTCTAGTGTGTCCCTTTCCAGCTTCAAGTGAAACGTGTTCGTTATGTCTGACATTGCCAGAATACCTTTGGATGAAAACCTTGATTGTTGAAAAATACCATATAATTGGTTCCCTAGAATTAGATTCTGTTCCTAACCACATATGTTTAAACATTTTATTTTCCTGAAGTATTCCATCCAAGTGTTAGGGTTCATGCCTTTAATTCCAGTACTTGGGAGGCAGAGGCAGGTGGATCTCTGTGAGTTTGAGGCCAGCCTGGACCACATAGCTCTAGACCAACCATGATGGTGTATAGCCAGACTCTATAGTGAGGTCCTGTACCAAATAACAAAAGCTCCAAAGTATTCCTGTTTATGGTCTCCCAAATCTCGTGTTGGTCTAAGTGTGAGGCATGCTGTTACATTCACACTTTGAAACCTGCAGTGTTCCTTTTCTTACTGTCCCTGTGAAGGTAGTAGAATGTTTAACTATTTGTGACCTAGTGACTTCAGAACTGATGCTGTTTCTACACAGCCTTCTCTCTAAGCACCCACTTCCCATCAGAATGAAGTAAGGTTGACTAGTAGGACCTCTAGCTGCGGACGGCTGCATACCTGTTCCCCCAGCGTGGTGACCTGAGGATCGGAGCGTGGCACTAAACCAGGCAGAGGGCGTGCACACCTTTAATCCAGACAGACGTCTCTGTGAGTTCAAGGCCACCCTGGGCTACACTAGATTGACCCGGTCTCAAGAGAAACAGAGCCAGGAGGTGGTGGCTCACACCTTTGATCCCAGTACTTGGGAGTCACACGCCTTTAATCCTAGGGAGGTGGAGACCGGAAGGGATATGGCTGAGAGGAGAGAGGAGTATAAGACAGGAGGAGACAGGAGCTCCAGGCATCCAGTCTGAGGACTTGTAGAGACAGGACACGCTATTTGGTCTGAAGATTTCGCAGAGGTTAGACCTGGTGGCTGGCTGCTCTGCTTCTCAGATCTTTCAGCTTTCACCTCCTAATATCTGATTCCAGGTTTTTATTACCAAGACCAATTTTAAATCGTGTCACACCCCAGTCCTTGGGATGCCAGTGCAGGAAGACTGAGTTTGAAGCCATCCTGGATGGTCAGAGGAAGATCCTGTCTCAAAAATAGACAAAAAAAAAAAAAAATTGTGAAGAGCTGGGCATGTTGGCATGCCCGCATTCCTAGCCCTCAAGAAGCTCAGGCAGGAGAGTTACTGCCAGATGGAGGTTTGCCTGGGCTACATGACAAGATTCTGCCTTTTAAAAAAATTTAAAGGCCTGCCCTGTCCCTTCTTGAAATATCTGTCCTTTTGGTTATCCTTGAAGAAATAGCTTTCTTTTTAAAAGATTTTTAAATAGTTTAGGATTCATTGATTTAAAAGGTCTCTGAGACATAGAAAATACTTAAACTTCTGCCTGTGATTCCTGACTCTATTACTATTAAAATGACAGTTGCAGTATTGCATAGAAAACCCCTCATAGCCCCTCAGAACCGCAGATGGAAAGAAGGGAGGTCCCGTGATCAGGAAAGTGGTTTTCTCAGGGTGAGGCTCATCCATTGCATTCTGAGTGAGCTCAAAGTCAGGGAAATCAACTGTGTGGTTTGTGGTGGGGACTGCATTCTAGCTCTCCCCTTAATGAATAAAAAAAAAAAAAAAGAAAGATATGAACGAAAACCTCTCTTCGTGTTAAAGATGACGTCCGAGCCAGCCTAAGGACTAGCATTTGATAGCATTTCATTCTCCCGTGATTGACTGTGGAGGTCAAAAGTCACAGATTCTTTTTCTCGGCAGTTTCTCTATCTGACTCAGGGTTTTATTCAAAATAGCCAGGGACAGTAGTGCCAGGAACCCAGCATGGGGAACCTGAGAGAGGAGAATTATGGGTTCCAAACCAGCCTGGATTACAGCTTGTAGTAATTTATAAAGCACTTTATACACCAAAGAAATCAGAGTATCTCCCTTACAAAATGGTCTATAACTCAGACAGCAATAAAAAAGCAAATTGAAGCGACCAGGTGCTGTTCTGCCTTATGTTGACCTGTTTACACTGATAATGTCTGTACACAGTGGAGTGCTGCAAGCCAGGCATGGTGGCTCACACCTCCCATCCCACAGCAGGAGGCAGAGGCAAGAGGATCTGCTGAGTTTGAGGCGAGCCTGGTCTACATAGTGAGTTCAAATCAAGCCTACAAAATGAGACCCTGTCTCAAAAAGAAACGGGAAGAAGAGCTTCTTCATGCTCTATTATGAGCTGTGTAAATTCAGACTATTCCATCTCGGTGCTGGGATTGAACCTAGGGCCTCACAAACTTAGCCAAGTGCTTCACTCATGAGTGCGGTTATCCCAGCCCCACATACACTCCCAGAATGTACCTCGTGATAATCTCATCAGACGCAGCAAAGCTGCTGCTCTCAGAAGGAATCCTACGATCTAAGGATATGTTCTGGAGAGCTGCCTGTGTGATGAATCAGGAACCAGTGAATAGAGAAGCTAAAATGGAATCTGTAAAAGCCCTGGCTATGAACTCACTTTGTAGACCAGGCTCAAGCTCACAGAGCTCCACCTGCCTCTGTCTCCCAAGTGCTGAAATTAAAGCTGTGTGCTGTTGCCACACCCAGCTTGATTTAGTCATTTTTGTAGGTGATTATTTTGCATGCATGCATGTCTATGTATCACACTCATGCTTGCTGCCCAAGATTAGAAGAGGGCATCAGATCCCCTGGACCTGGAATTGCAGGTTCTTGTAAGACACCGTATGGGTGCTGGGAATCGAACCCATGTCCTCTGCAAGAGCAGATGCAGAACCATCTCTCTCTCCAGCTCTCTCCCCAGCTCTGCTTTATAAAGCCAGAGTCTCACTGTATTGCCCTGGCTGGCCTGGAACTTGCTATATAGACAAAAGTTGACTCTCTCATAGAGAGTCCCCCAGCTTCTGCATCCTAAGTGTTGGGTGTGTGCCTATGAAGCTACCAACTCAGCTATTTTAGTTGGACTACTTCCTGCCTTCAAGGAAAATGTTTGAATTTTTCTTTTCTTCTGCCAGTAATCCTCACCTTACCATCAAATGATCCTATTAAGAAAAGCTTTCTAGCTTTATAATATTGTTTATTGTGAATGTGTGTGAAGGGGAAGCCTAGCCAAGCAGAGTATATCTGCAAGAATGAGTTAAGCTCTGACTCTGAGGAGCAATCACATCTCAGGAGGGTTGGGTGGTATCAACAGAGTGCTTACCATACGAGAGTACGGACCTGAGCTGAATCTCCAGCACCTCATAAAACAAACTAACAAGCTGACTGTGATAGCACGCCTTATAATCCCAGCACTGGGGAACAGGAGGATTCCTGAAGCCCACTGGCCAACCAGCTTCACCTGAGAGACCACCCAGATCCTTCAAAATAAGGTGGACAGTTCCAGTAGAACCCTGAGGGGACATCCACCTCCACAAGCATGCCCATGTACACACGTGAAGGTGCACACATGGACACGCACAACAGAGAAGAAGGAAGGCAGGCAAGCAAACGGAGCAAGCACATTTCAGTCTCACACGGAATTCTGAAAATTACTTCAATTCCATCAGTATTGGAAGTGATAAATATGTCATGCTGTGGTTATTAAGTTGACTTTGGCATGTAGCTGCTGAAAAGAATAGGCTCATTTATACATGCCAGTGTGGAAGATATTAATCCCACTGAATGAGAGTAAAGACCACCAACCCAAATGTGAAACCCAAATTAAGCAAGCTTAATTTGACTAAATTATTTATTTTCTGTCAGGCAAGGCTATTTCCCTAAAGCAGGGTTTGATAAAATGGCTTTGAACATAGGAAAAAGTAGGGTTTTGTGGTGCCTGCACCACCTGGAACCACAGTCGGGCAAGGGTCTGGGGACTAAAAAACACAGAGAGACACAAGAACGCCAATTTTATTGTGTTCCAGGGCGGCTTATATGGCTCTCCTTGACTAATGGCCATGCCCTAGCTCTTGGGATTTTTCAGCTGCAAGCCCACCAAAAACAAGCCCACCCTTGTTATTTAGGAACTCATGAGAGTCTCATGCTCAGAGCAGCTGCAAACATAGGAAAACAAGTTGTTTATTCCTTCAGGCAAGGGTCTAAGGGTCTGCAGTTCCCAGCAGCTCCCCCTTTTTTATATAATTAGACCAGGTCTGTCTTGAGTTGCAGAAGCACAAATTCACATCTTACCCATCATCAAGAACACTTGCTTCAGCATGTAAGGTCAATTGTAACAGGCTCCCATCTTGCCCGTCTCTAGATCACTGGCCTTCCCGTAGCCTGTTGACCCATACCAAGCTTAGAGGAAGCCCGCTTACTTGGGCAAGCATCAGTTGCTTAGTAGTGATATTACATGGCTGCTGCTGCTGCTGCTGCTGCTGATGATGATGATGATGATGATGATGATGCCTGTTATAGAGGCAGAGCAGTGAAAACCCTACAGCTACAAGAGTTCCTAGGGCTACAGTCCCACAACGGCTTTTCAGCAAGCCTCATCTGTAAAGAATGCCCTTAGTTAGAGAATCTATGGAAGTGGAAGGAACTCAACTGGCCAACAGTAGCACTAAGGTTCTTGACTGGCCCGGGCGTGGCACAAATATGCTGGAAGGAAGAGGAGCAACTAACCATATGCAAATCCCACAAGAAATCTAACTGCTCTTGTAAAAGGGCGGTCTGTAGGTTAAGTTGTACAATGCCCTGGCGAGGATGCTCATTAAGGAAATTTTGGGTTACAGTTAAGGAATCAACAGTGCTAGCAATAGCCGCCGCGGTGGAGGCCTCAGTGGTCACAGTAGCAGGGATGGCTCAGCACCAGCTGACTCACTGGGACAGGAACCACGCCTGGGACCCGGACACAGCCACAGTCGTCTTGCTCGCCCAACAGCTGCTTAAATGGCAGGAAACTTGAGAACAGTTAAGGCAGAATCATTCGAGGTATCGTTAGTTAAAAGAAAGAAAAATGGCCCTGACATACAGACAGTTGCATGAAAAGTCTTATTTTGGCTCTGGTTTAACTGCAAGGTATCTTCAAAGATATTTGTGGCATTCCATTTTGCTGTGCCATTAAACAAGGTAGAATCCTACACAGCCAAGGGTCCAAAATTTAACCAGGCGTGGGACCCACACAGACACCATCCCATGAAGGTAGGCACTACACCATATTGGGCTGGATTCCGGAAATGAAACTCCTGAGAATCCTTGCTAGTGTTCTTGTAAGGTGGCCACAGTCCCCACGACCATAATGGATTATTCAAAGTATATGGAGTATTGGTAATGTGCTCTGGCCATAATGGGGTACTACAAATTTATAAACCGTAGGACCGGGCCAACATTTAGTGGCTGGAGCCACACAAGAGGTGGCCTTGTGAGTATTACATACCAATAGCAGAATTGGTGGAATTAAGGGCAAAATTAGCTATAGAGGCATTGCTAATAATAATACAAGGAGAAGGGAAATCCAGCAGAAATAAATTACTTGTTTTCTGAAAACACAGATTGCCAGATAGTTTCCACATACCAGTAACATTGTTGTATCCCAGTTAACGGGAATGGCTGGCTGTCCCATAGTCCACTCAGTGGAAAGGAAGTACAGCCATACGGGACTATCAGGCCCACTGGCATCAGCACTGGCAGATTCCTGACCAGGGCCCAACCTACCTCTTGGCCATGGCTGATGGTCAGGAGAACCATTCATAGGACATCCAAGCCGTTCAGGAATCCAAATGGGGCTTTTTCCTTTTTCCCTCCCCCTCTTTTCCTTCCCCTGCCCCCATCAGGCCTTGGGGCAGTTGGGACATTGTTTTTCTTTTTTAAATACCCAGCTTGTCCACAGTTAAAGCAGGACCTGGGCCGCGCCCCAAGACAGTGACACTCCAGAGCAGCGGCCATCACAGCCCCGATGGGCGTGGTCAGTGTCCTTACCCAGTCTGATAACCTCCTCGATGCGGGTGGGGACGGATAGCCTCCTGACAATACTTGTAAGCTAGTTGTTTGGTAACTGGCATGGTGGCATCAACATCAGGGAAAGTCCTACCTGCTAATTGTAAGAGTCGATTCACAGAATCTGCATCAGGCTCAGACTGCCCCTGCAGCACAGGAAAACAAGTTTACTCCTTCAGGCAAGGAGTCATAGAAAGTTCAGGGTCTGAGGGTCTGCAGTCCCCACAGACTATAGTCTCAGAACTGTAAGGCTTGGGGCTTTCTAAGGACTGGGAGATTTTAGGTTATGTGGGAGGTTGTTGACTATTTCAAAATTATTTGGTAGAACATCTTATTAGGGTGAAAATTTCAGAGGATAGGATGTGGAGCATGCCAAATTCCAGAAAATGGGTCAAGACACAGTCAAATCCAAGTTTTACAGAAAACAGAAATGAACTTATTTTAACCTTGTAACAAGATAACTTCTAATCTTAAAATGGAGTCAGCCTGGTCCATCAAAAGGTCACCAAGTTAAGAGAAAAAAGGTTCACATATGGATAATAGATCCATAACGATACCATCTGCACTAAAAGGAACAATTTAAAATGGGTATGTGCGTGTTTTTAGAAACATACACCTTATAACATAAGCATTTATGTCATATATAGTTCAGAGAAGCATATGGAAAAGATTTAGAACAGCTCTGTCCAAGAGAATTTGTATAAGAAAAGGATGTATTTATACCACAGATGTACTCCCAAGTGTAGCAAACGCCAGCCATGTGGCTGCTGAGTATTTGAAAGGTTGCTCATGTAATCAAGGAACTGAATTTTAAGTTTTGGTTTTTTTTATTTTTTAATTATTTATTTTTATTTTATTTTTATTGGTTTTTTCCTGCATATATGTCTGTGTGAGGGTGTCAGATCTTGGAGTTAAAGATAATTGTTAGTTGCTATATGGATCTGGAAATTGAACCTGAGTTCTCTGGAAGAGTAGTCAGTGCTCTTAACCACTGAGCCATCTCTCCTGCCCCTTAAGTTTTATTTAAATGTTTTTGTAGTGGTGGTGTTGGTGGTGGGGATGATGGATTTGTTTGAGGGAAGGGATGGGGTAGGTTTTATTCTTTTGAGGAGAAGTTTCTTAGCCCAGGCAGGCCTCAAACTCACTATATATAGCCAAGGATAACCTTAAAACCCCAATCCATCTGCCTCTACCTCTCCTGTACCCCACGCCCAGCTTAGCTTTAATTATTTCAATTGTGAATATCCACATGTGCATGATTAGCTACATTGTTAATACGTGTTGTTCAGAGACTATGTGCCAGCTGTTGACAGTGGTTATATCTACTAAAGGCGTGAGACTAAATGCCTCCTAATAGACGTTTAGTCGTGTGTGTGTGTGTGTGTGTGTGTTGACAGTGGTTCTATCTAGTAAAGGCGTAAGACTAAATGCCTCCTAATAGATGTTTAGTCGTGTGTGTGTGTGTGTGTGTGTGTGTGTGTGTGTGTGGACAGTGGTTCTATCTAGTAAAGGCGTAAGACTAAATGCCTCCTAATAGACTTTTAGTCGTGTGTGTGTGTATGAAACTTTACAATGAGCATGTGCTTATAAGGTATTTGTAGCCAAAGTGATAAGCCAGTACTCAGGAGGCAGAGGCAAGCATATATCTGTGAGTTTGAGGCCAGCCAGGGCTACAAAGTGAGACCTTGCCTAAAATAATAATGATACTTAATAGAATTTTATTTTTTTTGTCAGGGCTATGAACCAAACCTAAGGACTTGTGTGTTCTAGGCAAGAACTCTGCCACTGAACTAACTTAACTGTATTTCCAACACCCTTGTGTAATTTTCAAACTACTTTTAAAAATTGGGGGTTGGACCTGGAGAGATGGTTCAGTGATTAAGAGCACTGGCTGCTCTTCCAGAGGACCTCTGTTCAATTCCAAGAATCCCCATGGCAATTACAGCAGTCTGTAACTCCAGTTCCAAGGGGATCGTACACCTTCTTCGGGCCTCCCTGTGCACCAGGAGTACTTACACACAGGCACACACACACACACACACACACACACACAAAATCAATTTAAAAAGATGAGCTTCTGTGACCACCACTAGGTAGATGTAGCTTGGGCCTTCCCTTAGCAGGCACTGCCAATGCAGGCGTCCCCGTGTCCCCTGTGATGGACATGGAAGCACTTCCCTCTCTTCAGTAGCAAGGTTCATGGCAGCGCTGAAAACCGTCTCCATCCCTTCCCAGCTAGGGTGAGGGTCCTCACTGGTGACAAACCAGAAAGGAATCACCAAGATGGGAATACTGCTGTGGAGCTTGGAAGAGGGAGTGGTTTCCATTTGCCGGGGTGGTGATTTTTAATGGCTAATAAAATGTTTTTAAAGATTTTAACTCTATAATTGTTTCATGAAAAATTATTCTAAGGTAAAACAAGTAATCATCTGTATTAATTGTTTGGGGAATTATATTCTCTAGGATTTCGAGCAGTCAGATTTACTTTGCACACCAGCGATCTGCTAAGCACAGTATTGTATATTCTCAACTCCTGCAGTTTGTCTGTTGAACACGTCCAAAGCTTGAACACTAACGTGCATTCCCAGCCTCTCCAGGAAGTTACAGGGATGCCTGACAGACCCATCAAATGGCATAAGTCCTACTATTCCTTCACTGGGTTCAAGGACCCTGACGAAGACCTCGAACACGTCTCAAGAGTGGAAACAACCCTAATGTAAGTCAAAGGTTTTATTTAAACAGCCTCATGTAGTTTATGTTTAAATGTGTTCTGGTTTAATAGGAAAAGAAATTTTAGTAATATATTTAATACAGAAACCATGAGAAAAGATATTTCATGTGTCTTGCTTAAAGTTGCAAAAATACTTCCATTTTGTTATTGTTTAATACCAGCTACATGCAAAAGATTTAAGTTTTTTGTTTTGTTTTATTTTTTTAATAAGTTATTTAACTATTTTATGTGCATTCGTGTGAAGGTGTTAGATCCTCTGGAACTGGAGTTACAGACAGTTGTGAGCTGCCCTGTGAGTGCTGGGAATTAAATCGGATCCCCTGGAAGAGCATTGAGAGCTCCTAACTTCTGAGTCACCAGCCCCAAGATTTAAGTTTTTTAAATCAATTATTTGCATGTTAGGCATTGCCAGTCTATATGGAGGGTTCAAAGGTAACTGACTTTAATAAAAATTACTTACAGAAAGGCACACCAGCTGTAGTGACACGTGGCTCGTCCCTGCCTTTGGAGGGCAGTCAGGACCGCGAAGAGATGAAGGCAGACCACTCTGGGATATATAATGAATCTCTGTCTCAGAGTAAACAGACAGACAGACACACAGATGGATAGATTAGAGAGAGAGAGAGAGAGAGAGAGAGAGAGAGAGAGAGAGAGGAGGGGGGGAGATAGCTTTATAAAATATCTTAAATGGACAATTGTAAAAGAATGTTTTTAAATTATAAAAACTCGATATGAGTAGGATGTGCAGTGCCTTTCCTTTCATCTCAGCATTTGGGAAGCAGGGGCCGGAGGATCTGTGTGAGGTCAAGACCAACTGGGTCTACATACTTGAGTTCTGAGGCCAGCCAGGGCTGTGTAATGAGACTCTCTCTCTCTCTCTCTCTCTCTCTCTCTCTCTCTCTCTCTCTCTCTCTCTCTATATATGTGTGTAGGTCTAGCCCGCAGATGGATTAGGCAGAGAGATGAGGAGTTGGCTTTGAGAGCACAGGGTACTGCAACCTTGTATTAAAATCAAAGACTGATTAAAATGAAAGGTTCTGCCATTTTGGAATCCACAAGGCAGGTTTTCATCTCCCAGGACACATCCACACAGTGTGTGTCTCAGCCGTGCGTGACCCACGTATGCTCACCGTGAGCTTCATGGTTCTCAGTTCTGCCCTCAGGTGTTGTGTGCAAAGTAATGAGCTCCTGCAGCCAGCAGTAATGTTATTGTTAATTAATTAATGTTCTCCAGTAAACAGTTAAAGGCTTAGAAGACTCTTCACATTCTTCCTGATTGTTTCATCTCTAAACATAGGAATAGGCATGATCTGATTTAATTTTTGTAATACTGAAAAGAAGCTGCCATAATTGAACATGGCTCAGCAAGGGTGGCAGCCTCTTGAAGTGGGCTCCTTAGAAGTAAAGATCTGGGGGCTGGAGAGAAGGCTCAGCAGGGAAGAGCATGGCTGCTCTTCCAGAGGACCCAGGTTCAATTCCCAGCACCCACATGGCAGCTCACAACTGTCTGTAACTCCAGTTCCAGGGGACCTGACACCCTCACACCAGTGCACATAAAATAAAGTTAAATCATTAAAAAAAAAAACAGAAGTGGGCTGGAGAGATGACTCAGAGGTTAAGAGCATTGCCTGCTCTTCCAAAGGTCCTGAGTTCAATTCCCAGCAGCCACATGGTGGCTCACAACCATCTGTAATGGGGTCTGGTGCCCTCTTCTGGCCTGCAGGCATACACACAGACAGAATATTGTATACATAATAAATAAATAAATATTAAAAAAAAAACAGAAGTAAAGGTCAGACTGAAAATTCAGGTTAACAGTGGAGTGCTTTAACGTGTGTGTTTAGGACTTCTAGTTAGTTTGTTTTATTTTTGTTTGCGGTCCTAGGGATGGAACTAGGGCCTCACTTGCTCTGGCGTGTGCTGTGCCGCTGGCCTCCATCCCCACCCCGTGTGTTGTCTCTGGTTTCGGTCTAGGTCCTGGCTAGGGAGCAATGGGCAGAGTGCCGTGAAAAAGCTGAAGAACAGCTTGCCTCTTCGGAAGGAGCTGGATCGTCTGAAGAGGGAGCTGTCTGACCTTCTGCAACTTTCAGATATCAGGTAATAAAGTATCCTGGCTGTCTTACTGTCCTGGTCCTGCAAAAAGATATCATGACCAAGCAGTTCACAAAAGGAAACATCTAATTGGGACTTGCTTACAGTTTCAGAGGGCGAGTCCCTGACCGTCATGGTGGGGAGCATGGCAGACAGACAGGCATGGTGCTGGAGCAGTAGCCGAGAGCTTAGATGGTGAGACAGCCATGAGGCAGAGAGAGGGGCTCACTAGGAACCTCGAAGCCTGTCCCCAGTGGCACCTCCTCCAACAAGGCCACGCCTCTTAATCTTCCTGAAGTAATTGCGCCAAGTGGTGAGCACCAGTTCAGACGTGAGCCCACGGAGGCCACACACAGTCAGATGTGCAGGAATGAATTGGCTCAGTTAATGAAGTGCTTGCTTAGGACACACTGGGCCCTGGGTTTCATCCCCAACACCACAAAAGCTGGATTTGGTGGTGCGCACCTGCGATCACACAGTTATGGAGGTAGAGGCAGAATGACCAGACAATGACGGTCATCTTTGGCTGTAAAGCAAGTTTCAGACTAGCCTGAAACTAATGAGACCTTGTCTCAATACACACACACACACACACACACACACACACACACACACATACACGCCAGGCGGTGGTGGTGCACGTCTTTAGTCTCAGCACTCGGGAGGCAGAGGCAGGTGGATCTCTAAGAGTTGGAGACCAGCCTGGTATATAGAGCGAGTTCCAGGACAGGCTCAAAGCTACAGTGAAGAGAGAGAGAGAGAGAGAGAGAGAGAGAGAGAGAGAGAGAGAGAGAGAGAGAGAGAGAGAGAGAGAGAGAGGAGAACATCGTAGAAACATAAGATCATTTGAAACATGATTCTCTGTGCTCCAGGAAGAGGCTGTTGACCTTGTCAAGAGTCGGTTGGGGTGAGAGCCTGCCCATCCCCTCTGTGCTGCTGTTAACGTGGCTGTGTCTGTTGGCCTAGGTGGCAAAGGGGCTGGGGTGTTGCCCATCGCTGCAGCCAGCTGCACAGTCTCAGCCGCCTTGCGCAGCAGAATTTGGAACCACTTCAGAATGCAAAAGGTAACTATTGTCTACTCTCTTGTTTGTTTGTTTGTTTTTATCAAAACAGGGTTTCTCTGCATAGTCCTGGCTGTTCTGGAACTCACTCTGAAGAACTCAGATCTCCCTGCCTCTATCTCCCGAGTGCTGGGAATAAAGGTGTGTGCTATCACTGCCCGACTGTCCACTCTCTTTTAGAAAATCTGTGGTACACATCTGTAAATTGTAGCACAAAACTAAGAGACTTTATCAGAGTTAGATGTTTAAATCCGTGGATGGTGGTAGCACATGCCTTTAATTCCAGTACTCAGGAGGCAGAAGCAGGCAGATCTTTGTAAGTTTGAGGACAGCCAGGGTTACACAGAGAAACCCTATCAAAGAAAAAAGTAGAATAAAACAAATGTTTAAATCTGTTCCTTTGAATAAAGGAGAAACATAAAATAGGCTTCTAGGATGTACTAGATTTAATCCCGAGTGCATACGCTGGGTTCCAGGATGGTTTGCACCGTGTTACAGGACGAGTCCGCTGGGCCATGACCACAGTCTGTTTTCTCGTCAGGATGCACCATCGTGTTCACAGACCGCTCCGGCATGAGTGCGCTGGGCCACGTGATGCTGGGAACCATGGATGTCCACCATCACTGGACGAGAGTAAGGAGGAGCCCGGAGCAAGCAGGCCTCTCTGACTTGCCCCACGCTTTCATTTCAGACGAGAGTATGACGTCAGCAAACTGCAGCACTGGACAGCGTAGCTCTAGAGTTCAGTCCAGTAATACCACATAACGAGTACTTCAGTGTGCAGATAGCTTTCTTTTGCACTTATTTATCTTGTGTGTATGTCTGCATGTCTGCACAGAGGCCAGAGGTTGAACGGTAGTTGTTTTTCCCGCCTGGGCCCAGGGATTGCGTTCAGACCGTCACACTCGAGCAGGCCTGGGCTCAGCCTCCGGCTCACAGGCCCTCGTGTTAGTTTTAAACTCAAACAAAGCTGAGGTGAGCGTGTTTCATTGCTAAATTTTATTCTTAGATTTATTTATTTTATATGTAAGTGTTTTGTCTGCATATGTGTATGTCTGTGAACCATGTGTGTGCCCAGTTCCCAAGGAGGTCAGAATAGGGCACAGGATCCCCTGAAGCTGGGGTTCCAGATAGTTGTGAACACCGTGTGAGCGCTGGGAGTCAAACCCAGCTCCTGTGCAAGAGTAAGCGCCCTTAACCACTAAGCTGTCTCTCCAGCCCCTAATGTGAACATTTTTATTTAGTTTGGTTTGGTTTTTTTTTTTTGTTTTGGGGGCTTTGGGGTATTTGTTTGTTTGAAAGAGTCTCATTATGTAGCCCTGGCTGAACTAGAACTTACAATATAAATCAAACCAGACTGAAACTTGTCTTAGGATTACAGGTGTACACCACTGTGCCTGGTTGATACAAACATGGGAAATGCATTTTTCACCTCATGGATAAATTCCTAGATAGAATTGCTGGATCATATCCTTTGATCATACCAAAAGAGATAATCATATTTTCAATTATGATTGTTACTCTAGTAGGTATGTGGTGGTGTCTTAAGTTTAGTTTGCATTAAATAATAAATGATGGTGATCACCTTTTCATGTTTTTATTTGCCATCTTCATCTTCATGTCATCTTTACTGAAGGATTTATTCAAATAGAATACTAGAGGATCCAAGTTTGAGTCCCAGCCCCCACATGGCCGCTCACAGCCATCTGTAGCTGCCGTCCCAGGGGATCCAGTGGTACCAGACACTAACATGGTATAGAGATACACATGTAGACAAAACACGCAAACACATGTAGTTAGCCAGGCTTAGTGGCACACACCTTTGATCCTAGCACTAAGCTAGCCTGGTCTATAGAGTAAGTTCCAGGACAACCAGGGTTACACAGTGAATGAAACCCTGGCTTAAAAAAACCCTAATTATTGTTATTATTATTTCAAGCCACATATTTAATAGGTATTTTGTATCTAAAGTATATAAGAACTCTTAACACTCAGCAGTTAAAAAAGAAATGCCAAACCAAGTAGAATACGTGCCACAGACATGAAGAGAGTCTCCAGATGACAGAGCTCAGAGCTGGGGCGGGGCGGAGAGCTGGAGAGCTTGCCGCCTGTTAGATGCTGGGTTCCAGCCCCACGCTGGGCAGAGCTGCTGAGTGGACAGAGTGCATGACCACGTGAGGATGAGGACGTGGAGACCTGGCTCGCTCCTGACAAGGACCCAGATGTGCAGAGCTCCACACTAGGAGCCCAGCATCTTAAAGAGCTGAACGTTCTGGCAGGTGACCCAGCAAGTCATTCCTGGGCATTTATAGTGGAAAGTGAAGTTATCATCACGTAGAAATCTATACACAGATACTCATAATAGCCAGGAGTGGAGGAAGTCTAATGTACGTCAGTATAAGTCCTGTTCAGAAATGGGCAGGAACCTCTGATGTGTGCAGCGGCCTAGGTAGGAAGGTCGGTATCTGAAGGTTTTAGTCTGTATAGCTCCCATGTCTGTACCATTCTTGAAGTCACAAGATAACAGGAAGCAGTCAGAGCAGGTCTGTGGCTGCCTAGACATGGGGATCAGCAATCTGACCACTAAAAGGGCATGCGGCAGATCCTGGGGGGAGCTCTGTTCTGTGCAGAGTAGTGATTTCACATGGTCTGCACATGTGAAAAGGCAACATACAACAAAACGCGCAAGGATTGCCAGAGTCCAGATGGAATTAACAGCTGCTGTGTAACTGCACCGTGTCTGCACTGTCATAGACTCACGCTTACAGAACCCAGCACACGCCATATGAACCCACAGTTCTCAAAGCTCCTGAATGTGCTTACACTTCATATACAACCCAAGAAGAGGAGAGTCAGGGAGTAGAATTTTTACAAAATGTAGTAAGTAGATGATGGATGGTCTATAAAAACTAGTTATTATCTTCATTATAGGCTACCTGATGCCTTCCAGTCCCCTTCCTTCCTTCTTTCCTTCCTTCCTTCCCTCCCTCCTTTCTTCTTTCCTTCCTTCCTTCCTTCCCTTCCTTCCTTCCTTCCTTCCTTCCTTCTTTCTCTTTGGTCTTTTTCTGTGTAGCCCTGGCCGTCCTGGAACTCGCTCTGTAGCCCCAGGCTGGCCTTGAACTCACAGAGAACCCCCTGCCTCTGACTCCTAAGTTCTAGGGTTAAAGATGTGCACCATTATAGCTTGGCTAAAGTCTTCTAGTCATGTTAACACTGCAAATCCCAGATTTCTACAAAAAACCAAAGTCCTTAAAATCCTCCCTGATCCCAGCCCCTCCCACTCACCAGCACACATGCCATGCGCCAGCCCCTCCCACTCACCAGTACATGTACCATGTGCCAGCCCCTCCCACTCACCAGGACACACCATGCGCCAGCCACACACAGCTTCCTGTTGGTTTTGGACATGGCCTTTTTCCCCCAAAGCATTCCATTCATCTGCTGTTTCCAAATCCTTTTATACTTTCTGTCAGATCAGAAGTCTTGGCGGCCATTGTCTAGACCTCGCTCTGACCTGCCAGCTGCATCTGACACTTGAAGTGACACACTCTTGCTTTATTTTCTTGCCCCTCGACTGAGCTCTAGCAAACAGACAAACCCTTACACCTGCATGTGTACTCATTGCTTGCACAGACAGTAAGTGTTCCGTGATGCGTTCTGTGTCTGTCAAATGAATTTGAAATTTGTTGACTAAAAGTAAATTTTTAGGGAATACCTGCAATCAGATTGGTGACGGCCTAGCTGTCATCATAGAGAGCCTTCACCCAGTGACCGATAGAAGCAGATGTGGAGATCCACAGCCAAGCACTGGGCCAAGCTCCCAGAGTCCAACTGAGGAAAGGGAGGAGGGATTTTTTTTTTTTGAGCAAGGGGTGGGAGTCAAGATTATGAAGGGGAAACCCACAGAGACAGGTGACTCAAGCTAGTGGGAGCTCATGGACTCTAGACTGACCTAGGCCCTCTGCATCTGGGTGACAGTTGTGTAGCTTGGTTTCTTATGGGACCCCTAGCAGTAGGACCAGGCCCTGTCCCTGACACATGAGCTGGCTCTTTGCCACAGACCGACTCTCTTGGAGATCGAAGACCGAGGGAGAACAGGGGTGAAGGCTAAGGAGAACCCGGGATTCGGCGAATGACAGACAGACACAACCCTAATGAGGTTTGAATCTGCTGCAAATTTACTAAAATTCAAGCATTACTTTTATGAGATTACAGAAGGAAGTTGGCAGACACAAAAGCTTACATGAAAAAAATGATTACAGGCAGTTGATTGTTTTCAGCATGTCTTGTGGTTAGGGCCAGGTGGGCAGAGCTTTTCTTTGACATTCGTCTCACAACATTAACCAACTGCTAACTTTCTCATGGCCCTAATTCATATATGCCCTCAAGGTAACCCAAACCTATTCTTCGGGATTCCACCCCCAGGGCTTGCTCCAATATTGAATGGCTGGCTTCATATTGTCAAGAATAGCCTGCCTGCCTTTCCTATCTAAAATGCACCAGGGGTTTCTCATTCTGGCTAGCCTCTCCATAGATGGTAACTCATGTCACTCCATATGTTTTCCTTCATAATTTACCCATCTTCTATTATCATGAGCTCTTTCTGTTCTAGGGGATCCATAAATTCCCCCAGAGAGCGAGCTGGAGTCTTAATCATAACATTAATGGCCTGGATTAAGGGAGGGGACTGACGCATCAGTTCCTTCGTATTCAAGGAGCCGTTGGGAATGTTTCCTGGTTCCTTGAACAGATTAAGTGTTTTGCAAGAGAAAAATAGGACAGAGAAAGAAAATAGCAGAGCCAATGCAAAGAACCATCACCAGAAACAAAGTGAACGAGGTCATTGAGGCTGATCAGACACCACAACTCAAGCAAACTGCCAGGGAGCCGCCGGGGGGGGGGGGGCCAAGCTCCGGGAAGCAGGAGCCCCTCATTTTGAAATGGCCTCCACCTGAGAGGCATTTTGTCACACAGGCGGGACAGCCGTAGATGTAGCAGCTCTTTGGAAGCTATTCCCTATGGTGTAATACCTTGCCCAGGCTTGATGCAAGGGGCACGGGGAGCTTGGTCCTGCCTCAGCTTGGTATGCCATACTTTGTTGACTTCCAAGGGAGACCTTTACCCCTTCTGAATGGAGATAGATTGGGGGCAGGGTAGAACAGAGGTAGGGGGTAGGGGATGGGAGGAGAAGAGGGAGAAGAAACTGTGGTTGGTGTGTGAAATAAATTTTAAAAAGTTTTTAGGGAATACTTAAGAGTTGGGATGAGCAAATGTACATTGAATCATTGTAACCTAGCTTAAGAGTCCTATGTGAGTCTTTAAATGTTAGTACCTAGCGTTGAATGTTACTTGGGTTTTTTCTTTTTCTGAAATCTCTTCTCAGTTCAGTCTAAAACCACTAGACTGATAGTTTGTTTTGAATATTAGTATTTCCAGGATTATAGTATCCTTTTTATATTGTATTTTACTTGACTATTCCATCTACAAAAATAATTTTTATAACTTCCTCATTTATTGGACTCCTAAAATTATAGCAACATAAAATTAAATGTCTTTTTTTCCAAATACTATAGCTTTTTGAAAGCTTGCCAAGTTATTTTGACCTTCAGAGGAGAATGTCAGCCCTTGAAGACCAGATAAGCAATCTTCTAGGGGGCATACAAGTGGTTTATATCGAAGAGTTACAGCCAGCACTGACCCTTGATGAGTACTACTGCCTCCTTGATGTGTTCCACAGTCAGCTACTGAAAAGCAGGGCACCTGCCCACCCACAAAGTCTGAGCGGCTTAGAGATGATCCTCAGCAGGTAAACATCCGGAACTGGGTGGGGTGTGTGCATATCAGAACATGGTCATGCGTGCGATGTTTTATTCTTTTGGCTTTTGGGGCTCACACACAGATGCTTATTTTACTTATTAATGCCTGGCCTTAGCTTGGCTTGTTTCTAGCCAACTTTTCTTAAATTATCCCATCTACCTTCTTCCTCTGTGCTTTTTTCTTTTCTTACTTCTATATATCTTATTTTCCTTCTTACTCTGTGACTGGCTGACCCCTTGACTCCTTTTGTTGCTCCTTCTCTTCCTCATTTCTCCTACTATTTATTCTCTTTGCCTGCCAGCCCCACCTAACCTTTCTCCTGCCTCTCTATTGGCCATTCTGCTCTTTATTAGACCCTCAGGTGTTTTAGACAGGCAAAGAATCACAGCTTCAGTGAGTTAAACAAATACAGCATAAACAAAAGTCACACACCTGAAAATAATATTTCCCAACAGTACATTGAGCTGGTTTTGTTTCATTGTATGGTTCTTATAAATTTAATAAAATAATAATAATAGTGGAAATGAGTGGCTGGAGAAATGGTTTAGGAGTTAAAAGCAGATACTCTTTTGGTAGAAGATTCAAGTTCAGTTCCCAGGGCCCATGTCAGGTAGCTTACAGCCAGTGGATCCATGCCTTTGACCTCTTCAGGCACTGCATTCACATGCAGAGACAGACAGACACAGACACATATATATGTGTGTGTCTGTACATATATACACATTCACACACATAATTTCCAAAATGGAGGCCAGGCATTTGGTACACTTAAAGCAGAAGCAGGAGGATCACTGTAAATTCAAGGCCAGCCTTAGATAAACAATGCAACCCTGTCTCAAAAACAAAACAAAAAAGTCACTACTTGTGAAAAGAATTGTATTCATAGCCCTGTTCTGCATGCGTCCAAAACCAAACCGAGAGACTGAGAGTGGATTCTGAAAACATCGCCACTGATCAGCAAAGTAAATCACTCAGTCGTGATGTAAAGTCAGTAGCTAAAGTGTGTGTGTGTGTGTGTGTGTGTGTGTGTGTGTGTGTGTGTGTGTGTGTGCGCGCGCAAGCGCATTACCTGCACTTTTCTTTGTGCTTAAATGCAATCCTTGAGGAGGGTCGTGCCATGTCAGGACCAGCACGTCATCATCAGCGTTGCTGTGATTGAATGTGGTCGTCCTCATGACTGTCCTCAGTCACTTGATAAAAGGCATTGGTGTGGAAGTGGTGATGTGTCCCTTAATACACACTTCGTTTCAGCGACAGGTACGAGCCAAGCTTGCACGAACTCGGGCATTTTAACATCCCTGCCCTCTCCGATCCGGCAAGCCTCCAGTCGTTTATGAGAAGCCGAGCCCAGCAGGCAAGAGAAAACATAACAAGAAGGGAGGAGTAAGTACTGTACGTCTGCTTCAGGAGGTGTGAGGCCTGACGTCTAAACAGACGGCAGGAAGCGTCGTCTGCATTTTAGTTATTTTATTCACGTGTAGCTGCCGTATCTGTCGGCACAGACCAGATCAGCAGGGAACAACGATGATCTTGGGCCCCCTGAAGATGGAGTTGTGGGCAGCTGTGAACCACCATGTGGTACTGACGTCTGAGCTTGCGTCTCTGTGAGAATCACAAGCGCCCATAACTGCTGAGTCATCTCTCCAGCCCTACTATATTTAAATTTTAAAGTGTATCTCGTTCACAAGTAGTCCTGTGTCTGTATTGTTATAACTCGGAGTCACTTGACAACCTGTGGTTTCCTCTTACAGGTTTGAAGCTGTAGAGTTGAGTCCGTTGTAGGAGTGGGTCCATACAAAGGAATGGACAGACAAATGGACACCAGATCCAGATAGTGAGCAGGGAGGGAGAAGCAGCTCAGGGCAGGGCACGGCCTGATGGCAGCATCCAAGTCAGGGTTTATTCTCCCAGTTTTCTCTTCATTTCGACACCAGCAGTGGCTAGGGAAGGTGTATGAAAGCTTTTTAAACCACGCTCCATTGGGCTGGAGAGATGACTCGGCTGTTGAGAGCACTGGCTGCTCTTGCAGAGGACCCAGGTTCAATTCCCAGCACCCACCCACATGGTGCCTTACAACCATTTGTAACCCCAGTTCCAGGAGTTCAACACCCTGTTCTGGTTTCCAAGGGCACCAAGCATACCGGTGGTGCACAGACACCTGTGCAGACAAAACACCATACACAGTAAAAACAATAAATCTTTGAAAATTAGGAATAAATTGTGTATTGTCTTTACCTCACTGATGCTAAAAAGATTGATTAAATATGCTTTTAGAGATTTATGTAGAAATAAATCAGCCAGTAATGGGCACAGGGTACTCTTGGCATGTCTTTTCAAATGACTGCCTTGCATGGCACTATTTTGTCACCCCAACATTTAAGAACATCTTTATATGTTATTTATATTTATATTTTATCTTTAGTAATATCTCATGACAATTTTTTATTTAATAGGTTAAAAGTTATTGAAAATGAATTGATACAAGCTTCCACAAAGAAATTTTCTCTGGAGAAGTTTTACAAAGAGCCCAGCATTTCCAGCAGACAGATGGTGGACTGCTGTCGGAGACTCCTGCAGCTGTCGCTGCCTTATCTGCACGGGATGCACCTCTGCGTGTCGCATTTTTACTCCGTCATGCAGGATGGAGACCTGTGCATCCCATGGAACTGGAAGAAAGGAGAAGCCATGAAGTAACAGAGACACCTGTCTTATTTTCTGGAGGAACGAGAAACTGTTGGGTTTATGTAGATTCAGTTTGATGTTAGTATTCACATCAGGACAGAGTTCCAAGTGCTGCATTAAAGCGGAGTTTTCTCTGTAGTGACTTTATGCTAAGAAGCTTGTTTCCAAATGGTTTGTCCCCTAGTCTTGCAATGCTGATGGTTAGGCAAAGAGATGCTTAGAAGAAAAACTTATGTTAAAGAGAGTTCTGTAAGAGTCATATATTTTTATAGGAGTGAGTGTGCATGTGCACAAATTGGTCTCGTTCGGTGTGGCTCTTTGGTACTGGAACACATGTTTACATGCAGACAGCTCAACACGTGTCTTCATGGTTACATCGCACAGACACAAACACACTTGGCAGCCGGTAATGGACACTGTGTTCAGACAGATGGTTGGTGAGGAGCAAAAATCAAATAACCACATTTTGTTTGAGAAAGATTTTTTAAAAACTATTGAATATATGCCATTAACATTGTCTGATAGTAGCTTATTAAAACATCAGTGACAGAGAATTTAAATACATGACACCTTCTACCAATTAAAGTATTGGTAGAGCTTGTTCTTGGTAGGCATAGGCCCTGGGTTCCATCCCAAGTACCAGGAAAAAGCTGTCTTCATCTCTTCAGCTCTGGCCCAGGTAAAGCAGCTGCCTGTTCTGGTCTCCGGTGTCCCCCACGCTGTGGAGGCCCATTCTCTACCCAGAGAAGGCCACCCTGCATTCCACACCACACTTTTCCCTGGGACATCCTAGGGAACTTCCCCCAGGCATTACAACAAAGGAGACACTAAAGTCAGTTTTTCGTGTTTGGGATTTTTATAAACAGTTCAGATGTATGTTCAAGATAAGAACTGGCTTTTAAAGGATCGGCTGTGCTACTATTGCTTTTGACAAATGTTGCTGTAAATACTCTCCCTAAGAAAGAGTCCTCAAGTTGGGTTTGGTGGCACGTGCCTTTAATCCCAGCATTCGGGAGGCAGAGGCAGGCGGATCTCTGTGACTTCAAGGCCAGTCTGGTCTACAAAGTGAGTTCCAGGACAACCAGAGCTGTTACACAGAGAAGCCCTGTCTGGGTTGGGGAGTCCTCAAAGATATGCTAGTTTATTGGAAAATTGTTTGGATTGTGCCACTTCTAACATCAACTAACACAGAATCTTCTGTAATGTGTGTTGGATTTGTTTTTGAACTAATTGTTACATAATAAACAATACCTTGTTGGCCACATAGCTGTTCCCCTTGTTTCCATGACGAGGAGTTGTTGGAAAAGGGACCCTGTGGACTTCATCTCCCCCACCACAGAGAAAGCAGGTCCCCCACAAAATCTGAGCTCTGATCACAACCGAGCTTGCCCACACAAGGAGAGCCATGGCAAGCCCCTCAACTTCAGGGCTGCCAAAGCCCCTCTTTCTCCCTTTGTTCCAGAAAGGAACCCCTAAGGAGCCTCTGAGTTAGTGAGAGAGAGGAGGCTTTGAGAAGCGGGCACATGAAATGAAGGCCAGGTCACCACTGGAGCCAGAGGTTCTTGCAGTAGAGGCCTAGCGGTGGTGGGCGTGGTCTGTAGGGGACCTGGAAGCACATTGCAGGAGGGAGGACAGCCTGTGCTTCCCAGCACCATGCTGTTTGGGTCAATGTGGAAGACGCAACCCTGGCCTGCCTGGCAGTCAGCTTCCTTAGGCTCCCTCCACACTGACAATCAACACCTATCTCTGCAGGGACCCTGCTTGCCCACAGCCTGGCAGGGTTTGATTTCATGTATGCCACCTGCACCCTGATGGTTGCTCCTTGCCTACCTAGTAACTGGGCTGACTGAAGTTTCTCTGACACCCAGCTTTATCGGTTGGTACAAATACCACCCCTTTTTGGTGTTGTGCTGGAGATTGAGCTTGGGACCTTGTACCTGTTAGAGCAAGTGTTCTACTGAGCTACACCTCCAGCCGAAACACCCTTTTACTTTGTGTGTGTGAAAGTGCACATGCACACGCACACTACCGCATGTATGTCCAAGTGAGAGGACACCTTTTAAGAGCTGATGCTCTCCTACCATGTGTACCCTAGGGATCCACGTCAAGTGCAGACGTGGTGGCGAGGTGCCTTCCCACAGAGCTCTCTCCCTAGCCCTAGGAATCTCCTGTAGCTGTCAAGAGGGAGTTAGGTGTTTCTGTTGTGGGGACAAACGAATCTCTCAAGTAATCAGTGTAACAGTGTTGTTTCTCTTGAGTCTGGCCTTTTATGTAAACCATTATGGGCACGAGGGGCTCCAAATGGTTGTAGTTCAGTTATTAAAGGGTGGGGATTCAGCTTATATTTTCGGCCTTTTGCCTCTACGTAAACTACTTGTTTCCTTTGGAGAAGTGTTGCCGTTCTGTGTTGGCGCCTTGAGAAACACAGCTGCGTCCAGTCAGGACTCAAGAAAAAAGGTCCCTCATCTCTCCAAGGCCCTAATGTCTTCACAGGCCACTATACAGACTGGAGCGTGCCCTCGGTGTCCTTGTCAGGAGAGAGAATAGGAAGAGCTGACCCTCCCCAGAAGATGCTTTCCTGGCTTTATAAAGGTTATATCTGCAGTCAGCTGAAGCCATCCTGGGCCAGTGGGGATGAGTGGTCCTGCGTCAAGTCGCTGGGCTTGCTGCCGGTCATTTGGCTGGGATCCTTTTGCTTTCCTAGGGCTGCTCCTTGACAGGCTTTGTAACCCTCAACCGCTAGCAGCAAGCAGTGACAACAGGCATCTATCTGGAAGCAGCAGAAGAACCAGGCCAGATCCCAGTCCTCACAACACTTCTCCTTGTCCAGGATCTTCATGGCAAGAGGTGCAGGAAGGCTTGTTCAAGAGAAGCATGCCGAGGCTGCAGAGACAGTGTTTAAACAGCACCTACATGGCTGTTTAGCTCTAAATCCGGTTCCAGAGGATCTACCACCCTCTTCTTGCCCTTGTGAGATGAAGCACAAGTGTGGGGTGTGTGTGTGTGTGTGTGTGTGTGTGTGTGTACACCCATGCACATTAAATTAGAACATTTGTAAAAGCTGGAAGTCTCAGCACTTGGGCAGCAGAGGCAGGTAGTCAGTCTGGTCTACACAGGGAGTATGATAAAAGAGACTGAGGTGACAGCTGGCTACCCTACTCTAGCTGCTGACCCCGGATCTCCACATTTCCTTCCCTGGTCCCTCTGCCTACTCAGACTGCTTGTCCCTTCAGATTCCCGCAACATCGCAGCCTCGGACCTATTGTTACTTTTGCAGCCTGTGACCGTGACAGCTGACAGAAACAATATAAAGAGGGACAGATTTATGTTTGGCCTGTGATTTCACAGGGCTTCTGTCCACGGTGGCTGGGACATCAGGACAAACCAGGAAGCAAAGAGAGAACCAGAAGCAGGGTTTTGGATCTTTTGCCTTCAGAGTTCTGCCCCTAGTGAGCTACTGCTTCTAGTTAGATCCCACCCACTAAAGATTCGGTGCCATGTGGGGGGCGTTCCAGAGTCAAACCATAACAACTTGAGTCCATCTACAGCACCCCATCCCCACCACCGTGCTACCTTCCCTGCTCAGGATGGCTGCCATCCAGCCCCTCTGTGGCTCTCCAGAAGCAGAAGGGCGTTAAGCCTTAACCTCTGTCCGGCTCTGCATGGGTCCTCCACTCACCATGTCACACCACACTTGACTGAGGCTGTTCCCCCTGAGTGTTCAGGACCCACACAACACCCTTTGGCCCCACTTGGGCCCTCATGGAGCCTGGAACAAACTCGGGGCCGCTTTTCAAGGAACTCTGACATAGGGACCTGCCCTAGGCTGGAGCCGGCAAGACAGTCGGGACACCATAGGCACAGGCGTGAAGTTTGTTAGGTGCTAACCCGAAAACAGGCTTTTCCATTCCAAGTGCTGCCCATAAAAGCGAGTGTGGCCTGGTTGTGACGGGTCAGTAGATCCCACTTGAAGCTACTTCTGCCCCACAGACAACTCCATCACCAGAACTGCGGTATTCACCCTCAAAATGTCAAGACAGCAGAGGAAGTAATGGGAGTCATAGGAGGCAGTCTGTAAAAGTCTCAGAAAAGTTTGTATTGGGTCTGAAAGCGTTTTTTTTTTTTTTTTTGCGGGTTCCAGTTAAACCTGTGCTTCTGGGGTGGGTCTGATGGGATCTTCACAGATTGCTGCCAGCTGCTCTCGAGGGACGCTGCTAGCTCAAAAGGAAAACCGGTTGTTTCCAGTCAGGGCGTTCCTCAGCTTACCGGGCAGAGCCCAGGGCGGAGAAGGGCTGGCTGGAGGCATCACGGTCAGTGAAGGGGATGCTCCCAGGTGGCGGTGGTGGTGGTGGTGGTGGTGGTGGTGCTGCTGCTGCTGCTGCACAGGCAGAGCGCCTCCTGGCGGGCACAACATGCGGGGCACGGCAGAGTCTGGTAGAAAGACGTTTCCTGCCCTGGGGTCAGCCTCGGGGGTCCCTGGGGAGGCTGGTCTGTGTGCAGCAACCGGCACGCACTGCGTGCCCCCAGGCGAAGACCCTGACATCACCGGATGCTTCTCTCCAGAGGCTGCAAGTGTGGTCTCCTCCCCTGGAGGGAGCGTGACTTCTCCAGTAATTTCATTTACCCAGACAAAAGAATCTAGTGGTTTCTTCTCCTGTTCAAGCTGACTCCTAGACATATCTAAAACGGAGAAAGCGGGATCAGGAGGCACAGGTGAAAGCTGCTCTTAATTTTTAAATAGTCTTTTCCAGTTTTTTGTTTTGTTTTTTGTCCTGAAGACAGGCCTCACTATGTATCCTTGGCTGTCCTGGAACTCACTGTGTATGCCAGACTGTGGCTTCCAACTCTCAGATCTGTCTGTCTCTTCCAAGTGCTGGGATTAAGAGTGTGTACCACCATGCCCAGATTCATTTTCTTGATTAATGATTGATGGGAAAGGAGTCTGGGGTGTAAGAGAAAACAAACTGAGCAAGCCAGGGAGCAATGATCCTGCGTGGCCTCTGCTTAAGCTCACCACTTCAAGGTCTCTCTCTGCCTTGAGTTTCCGCACTGACTTCCCACAGCGATAGAGGGTGACCCGAGCTTTACAAACTGAAATCAATCCTTCCCTCCCCATACTGCTTTCGGTCATGGTGTTTATCACACAGCAACAGAAACCTAACTAAGACGTATGGATGTACTGAACACGGACGTTTTCTTGTTGTTACTCCCTGAGCAATTCAGTAGAGCAACCGTTCCAAGGCATACATTACATGACGATTTAGGAAAGGTTTTAAGTATGGGAGAAGATGGGAATACATTGCGTGTATAACTACTATCCTGTTTTATATTAGCGATTTGAGTACCTGCTGACTGCGTTCCACTGGGCATCCTGGTGTCTGTCAATCTCAAGAATAAGGAAGGGCAACTGGATACTAACTGATGATTTCAGTCGCAATAAGGCTGATACATCCGTGTTCTAGGGGCCATGCAGGTGCAGACAAACCCTCAGGCAGAAGTGCCTAATGGCCCCTGGGGATGTTAAAGGGCCCCCGTATCACCCACGTGTGGTGTGGATTACATCATCCAGGTATGACTCAGCTGAGCCCTTGCGCGCCTGTGTGAGCCCTGTCATCTGTGTATGGCGTAGCCTCGTCAACCCCGGGTCCATGCGCTAGGCAGCTTTTAAAAGATGGGCGTGCCATCTTCCCCTCTCTGCACACTGACTTCCCCAGGCCTGTGCACGCCCTTTCTAATAAACTCCTAAGTGGGTTTGTTGCATGTTCCGTGTTTCCTTCTCACTTGCGCCAGGTAATTTCACTAACTAAGCATATTTTATCTGTTTTCCTGACCCAGTTCAGATATCTATGTAGTATGCTAACAATCTCGGTGGAAGGTAATACTGTTGTATTCTTTGAGCAGGCTGGTCACCATTCCTTAAGTTCATTTTGTAAGAAAAGCAACAATGACTAAATGGCTATAAAACTTGAAACAGTTTGGCATGAAAAATAAGGAGAGAAAACAGAGTAGCATGGGATAACTCGACACCTATAATCCAAGAATTCTAGGAGCTGAGGTTGGAGTTGAGGCCAGCCTGAACAATATAGTGAGTTCAGGGTTACCCCAGTAAGACACCACCACCAGCTACCACCACCAGTCAAATTGCTTTTGCTAGGTTTTCTAAGACATGATCCTGTATGATCAGCAGAGTGGTACATCAAAATCGGCCATGCACTTGGAACCTGTGCCTATGTTCCTTACATGGCAGAAGGCCTTCCAAGCATAATTTTATTTTGGACCTTACAAAGTGTTGATCTCCATGCATTATCTAGGTGACTCAGTCTCAACATCTGAGTCCTAAAAGAGCGGTTTTGCTCCAATTCAGAGATGCAGAAGCAGGTGTGCGGAAGCCTGGGGACAGGGCAAGGCAGTGGTCCCTCCATCCGCTGAGGCCAGTTTAGGTTTTAAGTAGAATTTTATCTCCTTGATGGAAAGTCCTGTGGAAAATTACCCAACTCTGTTTTAGGAACCTGAGGTCAAGATACCCCATCTAATTGATCTTGTCTTCTGTTAAACTGCCTGTTTGTGCAGAAATGCCCCCAGCTAACTGCTTATCTTAGCTTTTCGTTAAACTGCTTGCCTGTGCAAAACTTGCCCCTGCAGCTGCCAAGCAAAATAACAGGATGTGATTTTAAAAACCCCTTACTCTGAACACTAGAGCTACACTTGGGTCCCAGATACCTGAGTATAGTCCCAGCCAGCTGAAATCTAGACCTTCAGTTGGCTATTAACTGAATGGTCTTCTCTGCTGGGCTCCACATAATAGTATATAAACAAGAGGATTTGACTGGCTGTTGCTAACTTGAACCTGGAAGGGGCTAAATAGAAACCATGAGAAGGAGACAGCTATCGATAAAGTGAAGGAGGACCAGGTGGAGGCAGGAGGATCAGGAGTTCAAGACCCACAGTGACAATAAATAAATCAGCAACTGTTAGAGTAGCAACAGGAAGCTCAGGAAGGACATGAATGCTGCCCCAGAGCAGGTGCAAGGCGAGGAGACTCTTTGAGGAGAGCCTGCGGTGTTTTGCTTTCTTTAGAATGGTCTTTAGGAACTTTACCATGTTCTGCTCCGTGTGTTACCCAGGCCAACCAGCAGCATTCTGACTCCTGGGTTCTTTGTGAGGCTCTGCTTGCACAGGCCAAGGAACCCTGCCGTCTGCTCCACCCCAACCTCCCAGGCCCACAGGACTGACCCAAAAGAAGTCCTGTTTGTGAAGCTCACCTGCTGGAAGGTTATGGGGTGGCCGAGTCTGCGCAGGTAGGTTCACAGAGTAGGGATAATATTAGAAGCTGGGTGTTCCTAGCAACCTGGTCTTTGTTACGTAATGCATTCCATCCTGGCCAGGCCTGATTCCTCGTGGGGAACACAGGCCGCTGCTCTCAGAGTCTCTATTACTGTACCAGGTGTTCCCCATCCCCGGAGGTGATCCTGACATTGTCTTTGCTTTCTATAACCCTTGCTTTCTGGTAGTCCAACACATGGCTTCTCTTCCAGAAAATAAACATGTAGCCAAGCAAGAATATGGCAGATTAGCGTACATTCAGCACAGACCCACGCCCTACTTGCCTCCTGTCTTGTCTTCATTGGAACAAGACCCAGCTCACTTGTTCTCATCCACCTACTCTTCCTCAGCTGAGCTGCACCTCATATCTTCAGCAAACTGCCTCTAACCTGGGGTGGGCCAAATCGGATGTGGGATTTCCCCTGTATGATGTGAATACCATTGGTTAATAAAGAAACTCTCTTGGGCCTACACAGGAAATAGAGGTAGGCGGGGAAAAGTAAACAATGTTGGGAGGAAGAAGGCTGAGTCAGAGAGAAGCCATGTAGCACCACTAGAGACAGATGCTGAAAACTTTGCCGGTAAGCCACTGTCACATGGTAATACACAGATTAATGGAAATGGGTTAAACTAAGATTTAAGAGCTAGCCAATAAGAAGCTAGAGCTAATGGGCCGTGCAGTGACTTAAATAATATAGTTTCTGTGTGATTATTTCAGAGCTGAGCATCTGGGAACCAACAAGCGGCCTCCTGCAACAAATTGGCACCCAATGTGGCCAACTGAAATCCACTCAAAACCTGAGAGAGCTTGTTGTTGGGTTTTCTGTCCTGACCGGTTCCCATAGTCATTAAGTCCCAAAGAAATCACACAGAGGCCTACATTAGTTATAAACTGATTGGCCCATTAGCTCAGACTTCTTATTAACTCTTATAACTTATATTGGCCCATTATTCTTATCTGTGTTAGCCACATGACTCAATACCTTTTTCAGCAGGGCAGTCACATCCTGCTTTTTCTATGATTGGGTTAGGACTTCAGAGGGAGCTTCCCTCTTCCCAGAATTCTCCTGTTCTCATTGACCTGCCTCTACTTCCTGTCTGGTTGTCCCTCCTATACTTCCTGCCTGGCTACTGGTCAATCAGCATTTATTTAAAACATAATTGACAGAATATAGACAATTGTCTCACACCACTAGGGCTTGCAAAGGAATTCTAGACACCAAAATACAAAGTTTGGCCACATTATTTTCCCAAATGGGCTTTGCTTGCAGGCAGCACACTGTGGCTTCTTTAAGAGAGGTTTTCTGAGAGAGAGAGAGAGAGAGAGAGAGAGAGAGAGAGAGAGAGAGAGAGAGAGAGAGAGAGGTTTTCCTGACTCAGTGGTAGTAGGGAAAAAAGGTGCGCCCTTTTGAATGCTTTCTGGGCTGTGCTGTCGGTGTGACCTCGGGCTATTTCAGGAGGCTGAGCATAAAATAGGGTTTGTGAACAAGAGTGCTGCAACTTGTTTAATGGCAGTATAGACCTGCTGTGTGCCTGAGAACGGGGCTGTGAGCATGGCTCGTGCTAAACAGACCTTCGCCCTGCCATGTTGGACTGGGCAGAGCAAGCAAGCAGTGCCATATTTCCCCTAGCAATGGTGCCGCTTAAGTTCATAAGAAGGGCTTAGCATTTTAAGAAGCACTTCTGGTGAGAAAATAATTACAGATACACAATGAAGACACATTCAGATGATAAAGACCTCTAAATGAGACACAGTGTGTTTTAAAAATGTATGAAGGCTTGGGAGAGAGAAGAAAAAGAGTATAGAGAGTTTTAAAAAAAGTAAATTGTTTATAAAAAATAAAACAAAGTCTTTAAAGAGACGGTACAGACAATCATAGATTATAAATATTAAAAAGTAACAGAGTAAAGATAAATAAGCCACGTAAAAGTGGACTATACACAGAGAGTCTGGATTATGTATATTATTGTGTCTTCTTTGAATTTTTTGACTGGGAAGGAGCTAAGTACAGAGAGACAGTTCATTGTATGGGCTGCTAAGCTAAACCAGCATATATGTTCTAAAGGTATCATGACTTCCAAATTTGTGTGTATGGATATGTAGCTTTTTAAAAAGGGTTCTTCTTTGTTTCCACAGAGGATGAGAACCTGTGCATTGTTTCCAGACTAACATGGTTTAATGCACTAAAATCCCTTGAAAGGTCGCTATGAACACCCTCCAAAAAATTACTTCACCCAACTGCTGACTGAGATTAACCTACCACACACGATACACTCTGGAAGACATGATTAACAGCACCCCCAATCAGCAGAAAGTAGTCTAGAGAACTACACCCATATTTCCAAATATTGTTTATAAATGTTGGTTTACATTTAAAGGGGGATATGCTATAGAGATTTGTATTGGTATGGATTTTGGTTTATTGATACAAATTTAAGGCCAGTTTTGTTATATGTATATTTATGCTCTTGATAGAGATATATTTCAGTTAGATAGGTATTCTTTGAATCTTTCAAAGACCTTCAGAATATGGTATTTAAAATGTTTTAAGAACTTAAGACTTTTCATGACAGTGAGACACATCTGTTCCTGGCAATCTACTTTAAGAGGAAGATGGGCATCAAAGAGGCTCCTCATGGAGTTTGCTAGTCATTTGGATGAGAAACTGCTCTTGCCTGGACTGCTGGATATGCAGGACCCTCAGAGAAATGACTGATGAACTTGCCCAAAGGGGAGATGGTCCTTTGGAGTTCCTGCTTCATGAAAGAGTATAACACCCGATTCTGTGTTACCCCCTCGGTTCAGGTACAGTTCACGCGCCACTGTACGCCAGTCGGGCAAGGGCCTGGAGACTGAAAGAACACACAGAGAGACCTGGGTCATTCGGAAGGAGATCAGCCGAATGCCCTTTATTTAATTTTGGGGAAATCCTTAGGATTTCCCCCCAGGCAGGTGGGAAATTACCACACCTAGGTGCTGCACAAGGATTTCTGCCCAGGCAGGTGGGAAATTACCATACCAACAATGGAGTCAACAATGCCCTACAGCTAATCACCAGGCGGGGTAGAGGGAGTACAGGAACAAACAGGATGCTTAGTTAGCTGACCAGAACCTGTCCTCAAGATGAGCCCCAGGAACAAGGGTAGACCCGGGGTTCCTACAGGTCCCCCTTTTATATAAATTATATGACTAGGTCTGTCTTGGGTGGCATTGGACATCAGGCAATACCCCTTACCTGTCATGGGAAAATATCCAGGTCAAAACACATTTCCTGTCTTAGGTTGGGGCAGCCCCCCAAAAACCTTTCCCGTCATTGGCTCACTAGTCACCCATCACCGAGTTCAGCCAGATTTGTGCTGAAAGATTCTCTGGGGCAATAGCTAAGAGGACTTGCCATGTGGCAACATTGACCTGAGCATGCCTTTGGCTCTGGCACCATGAAACCATGAAGATGATGCTCCAGCACATATAAGCATTCCTTAAGAGACTGTGCCTGCTCAATCCTTCATGAGTCTGCCCAAATTGGAGTCCTTTAAGTAAGGTCTCAGCGCTGGTGAAAGGAACCCTGGTATAGTAAACTAGAATAATCTCAAGAGCCAATTTGTAAATTGTATACTCCAGGGTCCATGAATAACAGCAATAAGTCTTTACTGTAATCTAGCAGTGGACTTTAACCACAACCAATAGCAAAATTAACTGCAATATTCATTTGTAAATTTAGCTCAATTTGAATGGCCAAGGCATTTGAAACCTGTCCTGAAAGGGTATCCATTGTGCAAGTAGAAGCAACTGACTGACTAATGGAAAATCCAGCAGCTCTAGCCACTCTGGCAGCCACAGCAACGGCTGCATTATCATGGAATGGGTAGATAAGTCCTTAGCACTCGGACCACCACAGCCAGCTCCTCAGGATCCCAGCAACTCTTCAGTTGACAAGCCAGTGTCTACTTGATCTCTTGGCTCTGTCCTGTCTTCAAGCTTCTGGACGGGAAAATCCACAGCACGCACCAAACGCTCAGGTACCCATACTGGATTATCAGCATCTTGTGAGAAAACACAAACTGCCCCTCTTCCCCACACCAATACAGGATCTGGACCATACCAGGTGCCATCTGCTAGATTCTTCCATTTAACATGAGGCATTCTGGAAGAATCTGGCCGCCAATGCCAGTCAGCAGCGGTATGAGATTGAGCATCAACAGTCAAAAAATTTAAAATACATAAAATAAAAGACAAATGGCTTCTGGGGGTGGAACCATATTCCCCTTTTTTGTTTTACGCAAATAGGCTTTGAGTGTACGATGCGCTTGTTCCACTATAGCTTGTCCTTGAGGATTATAAGGCATTCCCGTTTTATGAGAAATGGAGAACTCAGAGCAAAATTTAGCAACATTTAGCAAAGCCAGTGCTGGTGTAGGAACTCCCATGTAGGCAAAAGCCTGGAGACAGTTACTTCTAACATCTCGTAATTTTTCTCCTGTATGAGCTGAGGCAAAAATAAGATGAGAATATGTATCCACGGTTACGTAAACATATTGCAAACGCCCAAAAGAAGGAACATGGGTGACATCCATTTGCCATAAATTATTAGGAGCAAGCCCACGAGGATTAACTCCCAAATGGGAAACAGTTAAAAGTTCTGTATACAGAGAACATTTTTTAACAATATCAGTGGCTTGCTCTCAAGATATCTTAAAATGAAATCTTAACGACCCAGAATTGAGATGAAAACGATTATGAGCTTTTTCCGCGGCTTCATAAGATTCTAGACTAACCACACATATTTGGCGGGTAAGCTGATCAGCCAATGCATTCCCCTCGCTCAAGGGACCAGGGAGGTCAGTATGAGCCCGCAAATGCCCTATGTAAATGGGAACAGATAGGGCCCAAAGCAAAGTTTGAATAGCCAATAACTGCATCTTGACTCGAGATACAGAGGCAATATAAGTTGCAGTTTCCAAAGGTGCAAGAATTTTGCTTATATACTGACTGTCAGTAAAAAGGTTAAATGGAATATCAGCATATTTCTCTAAGGCCATTTGTACAGCAATCAATTCAGCTACCTGAGCAGATTTAGTATCAACAGGCTGAATATCAAAATCAGGAGGGGAGGCTACCACAGCTCTCCCGGTGGAAGACCCATCAGTAAACACATTCTGAGCCCCTGCCAGAGGCTGCAAAGAAATAACTTTAGGGAAACATACCGGATGATTTTTGAAAAAGGTGGCCAACTTATCAGAAGGATAATGATTATCAAACTTGCAGGGATTAGTGCATACAAACAAGGTCTAATCTTCAGCAAAATTTTGCAACCAAGTTATTTCTGGCTGGGTATATGGTGTAATAACCTTATCAGGTAACATTCCAAAGGTTTGTAAACTAAGTTCATACCCTTTCTGAATAACACGTAGCACCGCTAATGGGTACGAGATAACAATTTTTACAGGTGACACATGTTCATGTACCCACAGGATGGGTCCTTGCTGCCAAAAAACTCCAGTAGGACTATGCTGAGAGGGAAAAATTATCAATAGCAGCAGCTGACTATAGTCAATATAATGAGTATGAGCAGAGGCAACCTTTTCCTCAATTAAAGTAATACATTGTCTTGCCTGAGGTGTCAACTCATGAAAGGAGGTTGGGTCTGGATTTCCCTGCAGAATGTCCATAATCATTTCTTTTTTTTTTTTTTTTTCGAGACAGGGTTTCTCTGCGGCTTTGGAACCTGTCCTGGATCTAGCTCTTGTAGACCAGGCTGGTCTCCAACTCACAGAGATCCGCCTGCCTCTGCCTCCCGAGTGCTGGGATTTAAGGCGTGCGCCACCACCGCCCGGCTCATTTCTTGCTCTAAGATCTTACAGCAACCTCCATTTACTAGACTTTTTCTTAATAACAAAGATAAGAGTATTCCAGGGAGAAGTGGATGTTACTATGCATCCTGCCTTTAGCTGTTCCAGGAACTCACTCTGTAGACCAGGCTGGCCTTGAACTCACAGAGGTCTGTAGGTCTCTGCCTCCAAAGTGTTGGGATTGAAAGCATGTGCCACTACACCTGGCTTATTTCCTGGGCTGATTAACTGCCCCCTTACCCACAGGGCAGTTCCTTTTGGTGTGTCCTGACCTTCCGCATTGAAAACAATTCCTTGACCTAGCTCCGCCTTGACCTTCCTTAAGGGCAGAAACAATTACCCTACCCATCACGTGAGTCATAAAAAATCATTTAAATCTCCATTTCTATGGGGGCGTAAAACCTCTTGACAAAAATCTATTAGCATTTTCATAGGCCAATTGCTTTATGACCCGCAGAGCTGAGTCCACATCCCCAAAAATGCTACTTCCCACCTGTAGCAGGCGGTCAATAAACTCAGAATAAGGTTCTGAAGATCCTTGAAGGGTCTTAGAAAGATGATCTCCTGCTCCTTTGTTAGGTAAAGTTTTCCAAGCTTTAACAGCTGCGGCAGCTCTGAGCATAAATCGCAGGATCATATGCAATCTGTGCTGCTAAACCAGCATACTGTCCTTCACCAGTTAACATGTCAAGGTTATGCTGGGGGAAACCCGCATCGGCATTATTCCCTGCAGTCTTTTTGCAATTTTCCTGCATTTCACCTCTCCATAACAAATAATCTCCCCCCCGAAAGACAAGCCCTGCAAAGCTGCATCCAGTCACTGGGTGTAAGGTTGAGTTCTGCAAAGGATTCCAATAAAGCTATAGTGAAAGGAGCATGAGCTCAATAGTCCATAACTGCTTCTTTTAACTGCTTAATATCCTTAAAGGCCAGGGGGTTATGCTGCCTGACCCTCTGTTCTTGCGGATCAATAATTTCCACAGCAGAATAAATCTGTCTCTCTCTACTTAGATTATTTAATCTATTTTGGATCTCTTGGATTTCCGCCTCCAAGTCTATAGGGGCTGAAGCACTAGAACAAGGATTTGAAGTGTCAAGGAATGTTTTTTGTGGTGGAGGTCTCATGGAGAACATCTCTGTTTGCCTCCTTCCTTTCCTCTTTTTCTAATTTCTTTTTTATCAGTGCGATCTCCTTTTCTAAAATTTCTTTTTCCTCTTCAATATCCCTTCTAATACCCTTAACTTCCTGTTCCTCAAAACTCTTAATAGAAGTCACAGATTCTACTTCCTGAATCTCCTCAAGGGTTTTGTTCAAATTCTCTAATTGCTCTTTTACTTTTACATCATCACTGAGAAGAGCATCTCTGACTAAGCGCCATAGCGAAAATATTGCTATGGGGAATTCTTCTGGCCCTCGCTCTTTCAGTGCATTTTGAAGGTCAGCCTTTACCTGCTCCCAATCAGTAATATTAAAACCCCTTGCATGTAGAAACCAGGGACTAAACTCTAAAACCGTCTTAACGATCTCTTGTGCTGTCTCAACTTTAATACTGGTGCCTGGTTTCTCCAAAAGACTTAACAACTGGCCTGTTAACCGGCCCCTTAACACTGGAACAGAATTACTTGCACCCATAACCAATACAACCTCACCACTCAATTTCTTACCTGCTGGCCAGCCTTCCGAGGGCGACCTCTCAGGGATCCCTACTTCCTGATCTCACAGATGGGCTTCTGAATGAAGTTGCTGATGATCCCAGCGGGACCTCCAATTGTAACACCCGATTCTGTGTTACCCCCTCGGTACAGTTCACGTGCCACTGTACCGTATGCGAGTCGGGCAAGGGCCTGGAGATTGAAAGAACACACAAAGAGACCTGGGTCATTCAAAAGGAGATCAGCCGAATGCCGTTTATTTAATTTTGGGGAAATCCTTATATACTTCACTGCTGCACAAGGATTTCCACCCAGGCAGGTGGGAAATTACCACACCAAAGATGGAGTCAACAATGCCCTACAGCTAATCACCAGGCGGGGCAGAGGGAGCACAGGAACAAACAAGATGCTTAGTTAGCTGACCAGAAACTGTCCTCAAGATGAGCCCCAGGAACAAGGGTAGACCGGGCCCTACAAAAGAGTCTGTGAGACATTCTTCAGGACACAGAAGAAAGTGACTGACAAACTGCAAATATAGGAAGAACTGTCTTTGAAATTCCTGCTTCATGGAAAAGTCTGATGGATACTGTGGGCCTATAGGCTGAAGATGGATGCCCCAAGAGTACAAAAGAAATTTGGGTGATTGTCCTGGCAGTGAGATGTCTCTGTCAATTCTAGAGTTTTGGAAGTTGCTTACAATGAACTTATTTATTTAGGTAATATTATATCCTTTTGGAGTGTTTGATGGAGTTGAGGAATAGTTATAGTTTTCCTTAGTTATGATAAAAGATAAAGAAAATATAACTGTTGTAACTATAATTCTTACTTGATACCTGTTTTGTTATATGTAATTTTACTATGTTAAAGTTAAAACCTTCCCTTTTATTTAAACAGAAAAGGGGAAGTGATGTGGGATTCCTCTCTGTATGCTGTGAATACCACTGGTTAATAAAGAAACTGTCTTGGGTCTATACAGGAAATAGAGGTAGGCAGGGAAAACTAAACTGAATGCTGGGAGGAAGAAGACTGAGTCAGAGAGAAGCCATGTAGCCCCACCAGAGACAGATGTTGAAACTTTGCCGGTAAGCCACTGTCACATGGCGATACACAGATTAATGGAAATGGGTTAAATTAAGATATAAGAGCTGGCCAAGAAGAAGCTAGAGCTAATGAGCCTAGCAGTGATTTAAATAATATAGTTTCTGTGTGATTATTTCGGGGCTGAGCAGCCGGAAACCAACAAGTGGCCTCCTGCAACACAAATCCTTCAAGTCTAGTGTCTATAATGTGTCAAATGGTGTGAACTCATTTCACTGGGCCATCCTAGTGGACTGGCCTAGGTCATTCAGTAAGATTTCCCCCTCGTACCTGCCTGGTGGTGTTCACCCATGCGATCCATGAGGACTGCACCCTAACCTCATTACTCTATGCCCCCAGATGTTCCCACTCAGTGGCCTCCATGACAACTTTCCCCATTGGCAATGGTGGCCATAAGTGTCCCAAGGACTTGGCACAACACTGTCCTAGCACAAGGTCATTCCCCAAATCAGAAGGGAGCCCTCTGCCTCTCCTCCCTCGCTGGCTTTACTCATCAGCTTTCATTTGTATTTAATGTGTAGCTCAAGACGACTTTTCACAGTGGAAACCAAAGAAGTCAGACAGTTGGACATCCTTGTTTGGCAGCATCACACAGCAATTCCGGCGTTCATCTTACTTAGGACAGGTTAGGTTTGGGTTCCCATTTCGACCATGACACTAAACTGACAGCTACTCTTAGCTTGTTAACAACGAACCCCAAATTTCTTCTTTGATTTCATAGACCTTCAGATACCCAAACAGCTGGATGGGATCCTTTCGTTCTATTTGGGAGTCACAAGTAAGCAAGGAGTGACAGCTCTAATGTTGGGAGTCCTTGGGTTCTGAATGTAGTGAGGAGCTGCGGGCGGCTTCCCACCGCCCTGCTCTCGGCCACCGGCTAGCTTAAAACCCGAAATAACAACACACAAATTGTATTCTTTTAGACACTGCTTGGCCCATTAGTTCCAGCCTCTTATTAGCTAATTCTCACATCTCTTGCTTTAACCCATATCTAATAATCTATGTAACACCACGAGTGGTGTCTTACCTGGAAAGATTCAGGATATCTGACCTGGTGGCTGGCTTCATTGCATCTGTCTCCCTGAGGAGAGGCATGGCAGTCTGCCCCAGAGAGCAGAGGCATGGCGATTTATTAACTTAGGAGAGGCGTGGCATCTGACTGAGCCACCTACCTCACTTCCTTCTTCCTGTTCTGTCTACTCCACCCACCTAAGGGCTGGCCAAGGCAGTTTCTTTATTAAAACAGAAGATCCTCCCACATCATCTGAAGGCTTTATGAAAGGAGCTCATAGACTTGGAGGCTTCAACCTATCACTCCAAGCTCTTGTGCTCAAGTTAGAGAGTTACAGCTTTGGGTTCCCACTGCTTGGAGGTCCAGCATTTGATAGCCAGTGAAATCCTCCACTCTAGGCTACAGCTAGTGTTAAAGCTCTTGAATTCAGTGTTGGGATCTGCCACCTTCAAGACTAGCAGCTCCCAGGAACTCCTCTAGCTGCAGTGTTCTCTAGTCGTGTCTGTCCTTGTATGTGTGTTTCTGAGAAAGGGCTCTGCACTCTCTTTTATCCAACACCACAGAAACATCATATGGGGGAAAGAACAAGAGATATTTTATAGAAATCCTTAACAGATTTTACACGGGATCAAATTTGACGGTCTTCTCCTGACCCAGGAACACTAAGAAAATGCAAACATTCACTTATCAAATAATATCTGCATGCTGTCTCCTGCATTTACGGCAGGTTATTTATTGTATAAGAGTGCTTTTCAACATATTAGTATTTATTACCATAATACACACAGATGCATATATGCATTGCTCTCTGAGTCAGAGGCATAGAAAAATACATAATTTAAAATCAAAGCTATATATTAGCATAAGTTGGAAAAGATGGTTGCCAAGACAAATAAAGTTGGTTGCTACACTATTAACTGAAAGGCAGGTTAAATACAGCTGGGTAGTGGTAGGTTATGTCTTTAATCCTGGCTCTAGGAAGCAGAGGCAAGAGGATCTCTGAGGACAGCCAGAGCTATACAGAGAAACCCTGTCTTGAAAAACCAAAAATAATTTTTAAAAGGCAGGTTAAACAGATTTGGCACATAGCAGGAAAGCAGTTTTTGTTTTGTTTGGGTTTTTGGGTTTTTGGTTTTTTGGGTTTTTTTTTTGGTATTTTTGTTTTCTTTTGTTTTGTTTTGAGACTGGATTTCTCTGTGTAGTCCTGGCTGTCCTGGAACTGTCTTTGTAGACCAGGATGGCCTCAAACTCACAGAGATCCACCTGCCTCTGCCTCCCCAGTGCTGGGATTAAAGGTGTGTACCACTGCCACCACCTGGCTTAGGAAGGCAGTTTTAAGTGACCTTAGGGTATACTATTAATTTGATTACAAGATTCAGCATAAGTTCCAATCTTATTATTAGATTATTATTAGAATGTAATGATATTTTCGCAGTGTATCACCACAGCCTTTAACTGGACCCAGTACAACAGAACCATGGAGCAGCAACACAGAGAATACCTACCAGCTGAACAGTCTTCACTGTATAGGGAGAGGGGATTTGGCTGTGGAATGCAAATAAAGGATTGTACATGTACCAATCACATCAGAACTCTTGCTAAATTGCTGCGATTTTCCCTCTCATTTTGAGAATAGCTTTTAGGCCACTTAAATTTCTAGTCTGAGAAGCTGCCATCTAAGGTCAATGCAGATTACCCCAAGTGGCTGTGACAGAGGCAAGGCCTCCTGGGACAATTGTGGCTTTTCAGATATTATGGCCCTTGCAACTAGAATATTCTCAGAGTGACCGTTGAGCATCCATACCAGCCAGGCAGTCCAGTGGATTGACAGGAGCTCCAGACTGCCAGACACAATAGAGAAGTCTACTCACTGCTGTTGAAAAGCCTGAACCGTTGACTTCTGGCAATTTCACTCATTCACATAGGAGGAGGGAGGTCTAGGGTACTTAAAAAAGATTTAAAAGCTCATCACAAACTAACACTGCAAACAGTACCGAAGTTCTTAATGTGTAACAGAGCCCGCGTTCTGCCCAGTGCTGACAGAAGTTGGGTCCCTCCAGTCTTATTTTGGCCATGTTTCCACATCCTTAAAGTCCATCCTAAATGCTCCCTGAATTTCTGCCAGTGAAGACTGGCAAAATGACGCAGCCGTGGGAGTGGGAGTGCTGTCAGTCACACTTTGTGGCCCATTGAGATGTGTCTGGATGTTAAGATTTTTTTAACATATGTCTATGAATATGCACGAGTGAGCACAGGTGCCCCTCTCTCTCTTTCTCTCTCTCTGCTTCTCTTCCTTCTCCCCTCCCCCGTTTCTCTCTCTCTGCTCTTCTCCCCTCCATAATCCACTAAATATCCAACCTCACTCTGCATGGTGTGCCTATCCATCTGTCTCTCGCTCACCACGTGGCTCGGGACCAGCTGTCTTCGGGGACTTCGTGGGGTACCCATCCGTCTCTCCTCGTGGGACCCTCTCTGGGGCTCGCTGCCCCTCGTAGCCCACTGCAGCCACTTGGGGAACTTTGCCGTCCCTGGCGGGGACTGGCTGCTCTTGGGTCCCACAGTCCACTGCCCACCACTACTGCAGGGAGCTGCAGCACGGTCTGGGGACCTGCAGTGTGGTTCCATGGCCCACTGCCTGCCACCACTTCGGGTGTGGTCTCGGAACCGGCCACAGCCACTCGGGGATCCGCATTTTACTTTTACCGTAACAAACCCGACTGCGAATTGTTCTCTAATTCCCCAAGAAAACCCGCTTCACACTCACACCCCTCCACAAAACTGAGACTTTCTGAAAAAAGTTGGGCAGACACCACCAGTCAGGCAACAAGAGAAGAGGGACAAGTGACTCGGTTTGGGGATTGCAAAATGAAGGCCCTGGTGCAGTAACAAAAACCAAGGCTGGAAGAGGTTGGGATTCCCTCCTCCCACGGTGCTATGGGGAGAGTCTGGACACCCAGATGAAGGAAAGGTCTTAGGCACTATCTCAGTTCAGTTCCCATCCTGTCTCTTTACCTCAACACATGCAGTCAGCAGTTACACAGTTTAAATAACTGGTATGGTTTTTTGGCTTTTCAATAGATTCTGATACAATTTTGCTATTTTTAGCAGTATTAGTATTAACTTAAAAGTTGTGGTACCTGGCACACAAATACTCATTTTCCACCTACCAGGAAAGTTGGATGGCTAACAAGCATCACTGTCCCAACTCCCATGCCATCAATAAAATTGTCTATTTCTTTTCTTCTTCAGCAAGAGGAATTGAGAACAGCCCGCGATCTCATAATTCAGAGATGGTGCCGAGACACAGAACATCCTGGTTTTCTTCAAACTGGCACACTGTAGCTGTTTAACCATCCCAACAGCCATCTTGTGTTGCCCCCACCCCCTTGATTTGTTGAGGCAGGGTTTCTCTGTGAAACAGCCCCCTCCCCCCCCCGCCCCATCCTTGAATCTGCTCTGTAGACCAGGCTGGCCGTGTTGCTCCAATTTTAGCAGGTAAGACTGTTGAGAATTTAAGAGATAAAGTGGGCCACGTGTGGCCGCAAACACCTTTAATCCCCGCACTCTGGAGGCAGAAGCAGACGATCTCTGTGAGCCTGAAGCCAGCCTGGTCTATAATCCAGAACTGTCTCACAGAGAGAGAAGAGGGAGGGGAGACACAAGACCATTTAAGTGGCAGAGCTGCGACTTCCGTTTAATAATCATTATGTGGGTATCAGAGGCCATGCTTAATTTTTTTTATTTTAGTTATTTTAACAGTTGAAAAAACCCACCAACGTATCCTGTTAAATGGTAACTTTAGGATGTGCTCAAGCCCCTGTGCTCGTTCTGGTTGCACCAGCACGCACACCCAAGACAAGGGAGCTCTGGAGCACACATCATCTCATAACTTTACACTCTCATGTCTTCTGAATCCACAGAAAATTGTGCAAATTAACTTTATATCAGGAATGTTTACATGACAGACACCAGTCTCAATGTTACACATGCATTTTCAATACTGCCCCACCAGCACCACCCTATAAGATTAGTACTCCACCCCACTTAAATAAACAATGAAACCCAAACCAAAGTGATGTGCCCACTTCCAATATGCTTAAACTTCATATAAACAGTATATTATATACAGCTTCTGCAGCTCAGTGTAGCTTCTGCAGTCATTGTTTTTGCTGTTGTTTTGAGACAGGGTATTTTGTTCTTTATCCTCGCGTGGGGTTTGAACTTTGGTCCTCCTGCATCAGCACCCCACACCAGGATTCCAGGGGTGCACCTCCACGCATTTCATGTTCTTCCTGAAATACCAGACAACCAGCTCCTCCACTGTCTGCTCTGCCAGTCCCACTACCTACACTCTGCTGAGGGAGCGGACTCTCGCCCATCACTCTTCACACTAATCCAGAAGGGACCCAATGATAAACTCTTGATTTTCTAAGACTTTCAAGTTGCCTAGCAATCTGTCTTAATTTCCACTTACAAAGGAGTCTGAATCCCAGTTGTTCTACCCATTTCACACCCGAGCTTTCAAAAGCTAACTTTTGTAAGAGACTGCTAAGACAACCCATATGGCTTCTTCTTTGCACACTGGTCTGCCAGTCTTCGGTTAGGATAGAACTGACCGCACTGACCAGGTGAACAAGAAGTCACCCAACAGTCTCTCCTCTGTGATGGTCTCCATCTGTCTGTCTCTCCCCACCTACTTCAGTTCCTCCGTCAGCGGAAAGGTCAAGCCGACAGAAGCCTGTGCTTCCCAAGCCAAGTTCAAGTGTAAGATTAGATATAGTTGCCATCCAGCAATCTACTACTAAAATCACCCATAGCTGGGCTCCTACCCAACATCTGTGTACTTCTGAGTATGACTTCCCTCCAATTCTTGCCTTAAGTCCAACTTGTCTGATCAAGGCTCACTTAAGATAAAGCTCCACACGACTCGGCAGAGCTGGATATCTTCAGAGAGGCAATTTTAAAATAAAGACTTTTAGTGCTCATACTATCTTCTGAATGGATTTCTTACTTATAAGTAGTTTGCTTGCATCTGTGAGCCACATGCAGAAGTCAGGACAGGGCATGGAATCCCCTGGGACTGTAGCTGGCTGTGACCTGCTTAGTGGGTGCTGGGAACTGAACCCAGGCAAAAGCAACACAAGTACAGAGTCGTTTTTCCAGCTTGGAGAAGCAACGGTGCCTGTTTGTTTTGCAAAAATCAATGTTAAGTGCCTGAGCTCAGCTTTCCCATGTGCCTGGTCAGGAAGCAAGGACAAGTGTAACTGGGAACCCAGGTGACATTAGCAGCTACGGCATAGACCTCAAGAGATGGGAACAGGAAGGACTGAAGGACCCGAGGGTCCAGGAAGACCAGGGACGGACCCAGGACTCAGTGTCTGTCGACTCTCCAGATGGCTCACCACACTTCACCCAGGGGTCTCCATACTAACCACCCCTAAAATCAGTTGCCACACAAGCTCCACATCCTCTACCCTGGGTTCTTTCCCCATAGGTTAACATGGCTCAGCCTACAACCCAATTCCTTTCAGCTTTTTAGTCAGTTAGGGTTTTGTTTTGGTTTTCTGAGGTAAGGTTTCTCTATGCACCTGGCCCTGGTTCTTCCAGCAGGTACTCCCCAGACAGCCCATTCAAAATCACCACCCACATCCTAACCAATCCTGCCACTCTTCTCTGGTTTACTTTGACCTCAGCACACACCACCATCCAGACTATGATCTAACTCATTTAAGGAAGAATCCAACAAACAGCAGGGTTTTGTCTGTTCTGGCCACTTATATCTCAGCACAGATGATGGATCGATGCTGCTTGTTGAGATCAAACAATGGAACCCAGCACCCGTCCTTTCCACGCCGCTGAGACTGTGTTAGGACCATCTAGCTAATAACCACCAGCCAGCTGTGAGCTCCCCAGGAGACGTCTGAGGAGACAACAGAAACGGGCACGGACACAAGTCAAATCTAAAGAGGGCCTGGGAGTCTAGATGGCCCCTTCCCAGCAGACACACACTTTTCCAATCACAGACAGCAAGAGTTATACAAAGAGACCTGGGCTGCACAGGGCATCACTTTCCAGCAAGTAGACTGAGGAGTCCCCGACCTCTTAAATCCTTTTAAAAGTTTTTAAAGACCTCACACCAAGAACTCCCCAAACAGAAATGACTAAGTCCTTGTAGAGGTTTCCCCAGTGCCTAACAAGCTCTCTAGCAATGTAACCAGGAACTATTCCCCACCGCCACTGTCTGAGACTCCAGGCTAATCTCTAACATGGTTTTTCACATGCCGAGCCAGATTGGAAGACCACCTGAAGGTCTTCCCACACACTTCACATTTGAAGGGCCTCTCTCTGGTGTGAAATCTCCTGTGGCTAATGAGGTGTGAATGTTTGCTAAAGGTTTTTCCACAAACACTACACTTGTGGCCACCTGTGGGTACACTCTGGAGTGCAAGAGAACCTGTAGCTCTTGTCTAAAGGGCTCTCGTACTCTTTGTGGGGCTTCTTTCCACTCAGTCTTAAATCCTGAATATTTAACCTTGCATCCCAACAGGAAGATAAGCCAGGATTATCAGACTGTAGTGCTCTGCTGTGTCTTCTCTGGTCAACAGAACGGACACGTATCCCAACAAAATCTTTACCACGCCTCTGAGACTGAAAAGGTCTCTCTGTAGCATGGATCCGCTGATGATTAAGCAAGACGATAGTTTTCTATCAAACGATGTTTTCACACAGGTTGCACTTAAAACGTTTCTCTCCACTGTGTATTCCCTTGTGATCCATAAGGCTTCTTTTACGTGTAAAGGTTTTTCCCACATTCTTGCAAACCAAAGCGCTTCTGACCAGTGAGGATTTTTGATTCTAAATTTGAAGTCTCTTGACTTTCATGATACTCATACTGCTGGTAAAAGGAGTGCTGTCTCTCATGTCGGGAGAGATTGGAACTCCAGCGGAAGGCTTTCCACACTCCCTGCATTTATAGGCTTCTCCCTCGTGTGAACTCTCTGGTGAATGAGAAGGAATGAGCGAATTCGGAATGTTTTGCTACAGGTATTTACACTTGTGAGGCTCTTCTGTGTGTGATCCGCTCTGAGGGAATGTGAAACAAAACCGCACCCTGACTGACAGGCCGGCCACTTTCAGGCTCTTTTTTAATAGTATGAAGCCTCATATGAATAATATACCTGACCTATAGGTAAATGTTTTTCCCACACTCATTACATTGGTATGGCTTCTCCCCTGTGTGAGTCCTCTGGTGCTCAATGAGTGATTTCTTTTGAGTAAAAGTTTTCCCACACTGATGACACGGGAAAGGTTTCTCCATGGCAGAGATAACCTGCTTCAGGTCTTCTCGACTTTTCTCTTTCTTCTGGTGCAATCTCTTATGACGAGAAAAGTTTGATTTCCACCTAAAGGATTTCCTACATCTGGTACACTTGTAAGGTTTTTCCTGTGTGTGAATCCTTTGGTGTTCAAGAACATAAGACTTACAGCAAAAGGATTTCCCACACTGGCTGCAGCCCAAGTGTCTCTCCTCGCCGCTGTCCGTCAAACAGTGACTGACATCCAGGCTGGAGATAAGCACTTCTCTGCACTCCTCAGATTTAGTGTGGGTTTCCTGATGCACACGGAGGGTTGACAGGCGCTGGAAAGCTTTCTCACAAACACTGCACTTATGAGGCTTCACTCCAGTGTGAATTTTCTCATGCCGCAAACAGTTTGAACGCCACTTGAAGGCTTTCTCACACACCCTGCATTTAAATAGTCTCTCTTCACAATGGCATCTCTGATGATCTTCAAGATGGGAGCGCTTACCAAAGGCCTTCCCACAGTGATGGCACCTGTATGCCTTCGCCCTCATGGTATGAACACTCTGATGAGAGCTGAGGAGGAAGTCCTTCCCACATGTGTCCTTTTCACTCTCTTTTGGTCCAATGTGAATACTCTGATATACACCAAATCCCTTATCTGTGTTTCTGAGCCCATATTTCTTGTTATAATGGTGTGACTGTTTTCTGAAGTGTCTATCACGGCCACATTTAAAGGAAAGTTTTTTCTTAGAAACACTCACACACTTAACATGTTTTACATCAAGAATATTACTGCTTCCCAATACTTCGGATTCTCCTCCTGTCTTGTTACTGCTATCAGTTTCTTCCTTCATCTCTTTTACTTGTATGGGGCTCCTACAGGACTTCTGTAGCTTGTTCTCTTCAAAATATTCTTTGAGCCCTGTTCCATCAGAAACACTTGTCTCAGGACATACTGAAGGCACAGTAAAGGTTTCTGTGTATTCTGAAGGCTTCTGTTTCAAGATGAATTTGCTTGACTTAATTTGGGACTTACCTCCTGGTGAAGAAAAAAAAAAAAGTACAAGGAAATATTTTCCCCCATACTTGCAACTGGAGAAGGCAACAGGAAGCTATGAACTGGGAGGTTCTTGCCTGACTGCTATTACCTTCTCACAAGAGTCAAGATTATGACAAAAGAAGCATCTCAAATAATAGGGAAGGGGGGGGCCAATCCTGCAGGGCAATAAAAAGAGCTAAGGAGCGGGCAGTGGTGGTGCACGCCTTTAATCCCACCACTCAGGAGGCACAAAAGTCAAGACGTGAGACTCTAAGGGCCTGACTGAGAGAGCGGAGTATCAAGCTCATCGTGGAAGGGAGAACCAGAATGGGATGGGATGAGCACAGGAACTGCAGGAGTTAGTGCAGACACAGGAGTAAGGGCATCATAACCAATGAAAAAGAGAACGGGGAAGCCCCGTGATGAGCAAGAACCAATACTGTGATGCTGAAGAAGGGACAAGGCTGGAAAGAAATGGCCTTCCATAGGCCAAGCAGGGAGAAAGAGGACTGGGGTCCCAGCACCTCTTAGTAACTCCTAGCAAATAATGGAGTGTGTCCCTAGTGATGTATTTAACCATATGAGAGAAAGGAGTAAATTTAAGAAGGGCAGGACATAGCGGATTTTATAGAACTCACCTTCAGGGGCAGTACCTGGATCCCTCTTTGGCTGAACTTTGCAGACATCCATGACCCATGGCTTCCTTGCTTCCAGCCAGGATATGAGAGCAGGTTTGGGAGATGACTCCACTGTGGGAAAGAAGGGAATGGGAAGGAAGGCAAGATACACAGAACTACTCTCTATAGCCTAAAGTCCTGGTAGAGAGGAGGCAAGGCCAGAAAAACAATTGGAAGAAGCTAGGGCAAGATACCTGGCCAGTCATTTCTGATAGCTCTAGGCCAGTCATTTTTCAACCTTCCTAATGCTGTGACCCTATAGTACAGTTCCTCATGTTGTGATGACCTTCAACCATAAAATTATTTTCGTTGCTACTTCATAACTGTAATTTTGCTATCATTATGAATCATGATATAAATATTTTTGAAGACAGAGGTTTGCCAACGGTGTGACAACCCACAGGTTGAGAACTGCTGCCCTAGGCAGACATGTGAGGCTGAGGAAAGTCGCAGGCAAAGGGGCTTCAAGGATTCTCCAGACGCAGGACTGGAAAGATGCTTCATCAGTTAAAGGGCACTGGTTGCTCCTCCAAAGGATCTGGTTCAATTTCTAGCATCCACATGGTGGGTAACAACCATCTCTGACTCCAGTTCTAAGGGATGTGACACCCTCTCCTAACTTCCATGAGCACATATGAGATGGTGCACAGACAAAACACCCACACATTCTCCAAACTACAGCAGTCAGCCATGTTTGAATGCATCAACCTGGAACTTGAAATAGCCTCAGTCCCCTCCCTCCCTCCCTCCCTCCCTCCCTCCCTCCCTCCCTCCCTCTCTCGGTTTTTCAAGACAGGCTTTCTCTACGTCACATCCTGGCTGTCCTGGAACTCACTTTGTAGACCAGGTTGGCTTCAAACTCACAGAGATCCACCTGCTGGGATTAAAGGCGTGCGCCACCACCACCCAGCCTCAGTCTTTTCAATAACCCCATGTGACAGACATTAGCATCTCCATTATTCAAGAAGGATGGTTTAGTGATAGATTAAGTAATAAGGTTGGTTATTACAGAGCCGAAGTCTAAGGCTACACATCACAATAGAACATAAGGGCAAGTGAGTGAAGATGGCTCTTGTGAGCAAAGGCCCCTGCTGCCAAGCCCAGGACCTCTCACTGTCTTCTGACTGCATGAGCTGTGGCAGTCAAGTGCCTACAAGCATACACATCCATGCACACAAATGAGTATTTTTTTTAATTAAAAAAAAAGGTAAAAGTGGAGGTTGGTAGGGATGCTAAAGACTTACCAACAGAAACCACATTCCCGTAATTCTCCAGCATAACATCCCGATAAAGATTGCGTTGAGCGGAGTCCAAGCATCCCCACTCTTCCTGAGAGAAGGTCACCCCCACATCCTGGAAAGTCAAAGCTTCCTGAAAAATAAGATAAAAGCAATGATTTAGAGTTGATCATGGGCCTGATACAGAATTAGCTAATACTGGATAAATCTGGCCAAGGTGAAAGACCATCACCCAGAAGAAAGCTCTGGTCTCCTCAATATGAAGTCAAATGACAGTCCAGGACGAAGAAAGCCACACGATTCGTAAGGCAGCAGTGCCTGAGACACCAAAATAGACCCAAAGCTGGCTCACCTAGTGCCGGGTTACCAAGGGCTTGGTGGTTGTTACCTGGCATCCGATGTCTTCTTCTGTCTGGGAATGGGCGGGCCCCGAGACAGCAGGAGGATCTGGAGGAGGAAGGAGCTGTCAGAGAGCTGTGCAGCTCTAGATACCCAGGAAGCTCTCTCCTTACTCCCAGCTCTAGACTCCCAGGAAGCCCCTCTCCTTACTCCCACAAGCAGGCAGACTGCTCCAGACTCCCAGGAAGCCCCTCTCCTTACTCCCACAAGCAGGCAGACTGCTCTTCAAGAGGCACAGACATGAGAAGGAAGAAGGAGCAGGACAGACTCCATTTTAGACAGCACTTGACTGGGGGCTGAATTTGGTTCTGGTCAAAACCACAAACTTGCAGAGTTTGTGCCCTGGTCAAGGCAACCCCACCAGGTGGGCCAGCCAATGAGAAACTCTGGTCGACAATGTCTGCAGGCTCCAGATGTCCTTGTGATTTTTCTGTGTAACCGATAATGTAAGTGCCCTTAGACCCTAGTCAACGAATGACCCAACCCTGAAATGCCAAGGCATGTATCACCCTGCTTGTGGATTTTCCCTTAAAAACCCATAACCCTGAAAGCTTGAAGCCATTCTCTGTCACCCGCTACATCAGCGTGCTGGGTGATGGTACAAGCTTGAGCTTTTGATCAATAAACCCGTGTGTTTACATGGGATACTGGCTCTGTGGTGGTCGTGTTTGGGGATTTTGCAACATGGGCACCAAACATTTCCTCAGTGTCTTTTGGGGACTGGAAAAGAAAGAGTGGAGGGCAATGGAAGACGCCAACCAAACACGAATCAGGGAAGAGTTCAAGAGAACACAGAGCTAGGTGACAAAAGGTTCTTGTGAGCTAACAGATGGTAACAAAACAACAGTACAGGAAACACGGGACGTATGACATAAAACCAGGGTCTAGGCGATGAGTACCATCTTGCCCAGCCAGGAATTTACAAACTCCTATTCCACGTGGAGGCTCCAAACGGTCCTCCAGAGCAGAAATGTTCCTGAGACGTGATGTAGGGGACCATATCTGTGCAGACCGCAGAGCTCCAGTGCCTATCCAATGCACGCCTGGGTTCTGAGCAAGGCACGGGTCCTGGCAAGAAGAAAATGTTATGAGAACATTCCAACAGAAATAGGAAGCAAATTCAGAAAATAGTCCCTGTACAGGGATAGGCCACTAGGCCTGTTGATCATTTCCTGGCGGAAGGGACCCAAAGAAAAGACGAAAGAGAAACCTTTTATTCCATGGCCTCCCTGTTCCAGGGAGAGTCCATAAGGTTACCGCTTAACATAAGGATATACATGGCAAGTTAGTAATGAAGGAAATAAACTGGGAAAAGGAGAATTTCCCTTGAGCCCCAAGCACCTGGCCAGGTTCCTCATTCCCCCACCCACGCATGTCCTGCCTGGCCTGAAAAACAACATCTTGGGGTTTTTCCCAAGAAGGGGTTGGAACAAACAACTACATCCTAAGGTTGACCCTTATGCTAATGTGGTAAAAATGTTATGTCCAATCAGGTTTTAATATGCTAAAGCTGTGGTTTTGTATATCCAATCACGTTGTAATATGCTAAAGTTGTGGTTGTTGCCTATAAAAGCTTGTTGGAATTGTTGTTCAGGGAGACCAGAAGCACCCAGTTGCACAATTGTTAATAAATCCTCTTGCTCGTTGCATATGCTGGACTGGTTAACTGAGTCGTGGGCGTCTCCCTGGAACTAAGACCAGAGGGTGAGGGTCTCACATTAACAGGAATCCTCACACGGCACAGGGAAGCCTTCTCATTACTGCCTACTTGGCCCCGGGCCTAAAGATGAGAAATCAAAGGGAATGAAGGAATAATGGTTTGCAGCAGGACCAGATAAGTGTACTGAAATGGACAATGGCCTCGAGAAAGAACCCGGCGAAATAGTGACCACCATCAGAGAGGCAATATTAATTTTAAGAGTCAGTCAGAAGAGAAACCACACAGAAAAGCTCTCCTACGCTCATCTGTTGGGTCCCTTGAGGACAGGCCTTTGCAGCCCCACTTGATCTGTTTTGTACTCTTGTGGTTGGTTGTTCCCAAAACAGGAACAAAAACAGCAACAATCTGTTGTTTTTAAGGATGTTTACCCCTAAGCCATGTGTGTTATGGTGATGAGCTTCCTGCTTTTGCTGGCTCAGCCTCCCCTGCTGAAGGCTATACATACTGTGTGAGAAAGAGGAATAAAGGGCTTGCCTGCAGAACCTGAGGTGTGCTGTGTGGCTCAGAGAACTACAGTTGCCATGCTGGTGCAGCACGCATCACTCACAGAACAAGAAGGGGGGCTTTGCTCTTGTACTTCAGGCAGTTCTGACTCTGAGACAAGGCTTTCCTTAGTGTAGAAATGAACGTTCCTGCCACAGTGGCTGACACTTTTTTTATACTGATGTGAACAAGCCTTAGACTGAGGCCACTGAATGTAGGACAAAGACTGAAACTTTAGATCTAGTCCTAACTAAGCCATACTCTTGTAGGTGTTCTATCTTATGCCATTTCATAAGTTAGTATCAGGTCCCTCTGAATATCCTATCACTTTTGGTAAAAATGACAAATGCACTTTCAGATTTTTAAAAAGACACAAATGTTTTGTTTTAGTAAGCATTACTTATGTTGATTTACTACATCATTTACCACTGGTAGACTATGAATGAATGATACTTGATTTAATTTTTGTAATAAATTTGAGAGATAAACCAGAAATATTAGTAATTTCAAATGCTTGAATTATGCAAGTAGGCTCATATTTTTATGTAAATAAAATTTGAAAGCCTAAAAAAAAATGATAAATACTTTTTGAAAAAACTCAAAAGGTGCCAGATGTGGTGGCTCACACCTTTAATGCCAGCACTCAGGAGGAAGAGGCAGGCAGAACTCAAGTGTATTCAATGCCAGTCTGGTCTATGAAGTTGCAGGACAGCCAGGGCTATGTAAAGACCCTACCTCAAAACCAACCAAACAAACAAAACTCAAAAGGCAAAGACCCAGTTTCCTGTGTGCAAAAGGACTAAGAATGCAGAGAGCAACCCAGCATCACTTTGCCGACAGGCCTGACGCTCAGTTCTGCTTCTCTGCACTGGGACCAAGCACATTACAAAGCATTCAGATACTGAACAAATCTTCATGATTTGTTAATTTCTGCATTTCTTTCTCAATAAACTGAGGTCCTGAAAGACTGACTATGGTGACTCCACTTTGTATCTCAGATAAAATTTATTTTACTAAGTGCCAGTAAAAAAAAAAAAAAAAAAATTCAGGAAGAGAAACTACTCAAGGATGTAGGTTCCTACACTGAAAAGCTTGCTCGACAGGGAGTGGCACCATGTGAAAGCATTAGCAAGTATGGCCTTGGAGGAAGTATGGCATGGGGGGTGGCTTTGAGGTGAGGTTTGGCCCGTGCCAGGCTCAGGCTCTACCTATGGATCAGGATGTTGCTCTCCAGCATTTGCCTGCACGCTGCCACGCTACCCACCACGGTGATGAAGTACTAAACCTCTGAAACTGAGCAAATCCCCAATTTTATTCTCTAACAGCTGCCTTGGTTATGGTCCCTCTTCACAGAAACAGAATAGTGATTAGACAGGCTCTTTGCAAAACTCAGTGGTTTTGCATTTCACATTTCTTCTAACTATATCTGCTCAGCTTACAGCTGCAAAAAGAAAACCTTGGCATTTTCCAGCCACGGTGTGGTTTTCATGCTTAAATATAAACCCTGAGAAAGGCTTGGTATTACACTTGGGTCCCAAATACCCAGATGTAGTCACCAGCCAGCTGAAACAAGGACTTTCATTTGATCACATACTGTGATCTTCCCTGGTGGGAGTCCACACCAGCATGTCTAAGAATAATAAGGCTGTAGGACGGTGCTTAAAACTGAGATCTTTCAATTTCCCAGCCAAGGGCAGCCTCCCAGCCCTTGAGCCAAACCCCACCCCAAACCCCCCAAACTCCTCTGAAAAGGAAGCAGTATATGCACACAGCTCCTCTGTGCTCTTCCATTCAAAGTTCATGATTCCTGACTCCTTTCTGCTCCTCCCCTGCCCCTACCACCCAAGCCTATAGTTATTTTTTTTTTTATTTACTGTGTACACAGTGTATTGTCTGCATGTATGTCTGCATGACAGAAGAGGGCACCAGATCTCTTTACGGATGGTTGTGAGCCATCATGTGATTGCTGGGAATTGAACTCAGGACCTCTGGAAGAGCAGTCAGTGCTCTTAACCTCTGAGTCATCTCTCCAGTCCGCCTATGGTTAGTCTTAAGCCAAATAAGATTATGCTGTGGTGGTTTGAATAAAAATGGTCCCCATAAGCCCATAGGGAATGGACTGGGAAGTGTAGTCTTGGCAGAGAAGTGGCTTTGTTGGAGGAAGTGTGTTACTGTCTTTGGATCCAGATGTAGAACTCTCAGCTCCTTCTGAAGTACCATATCTGCCTGCACACCACTGCGCTTCTTCCCACCATGACCATAATGGACTAAACTCGCAAAAATGTAAGTCAACCCCAATTAAATATTTTCCTTTATAGGAGATGACATGGTTGTGGTGTCTCTTCACAGCAGCAGAAATCCTAAGACAGAAGCTGGTACAGTCAGTACCAGGGACTGGGCACTGATGTGAAACCACGCTTTTGTTTGGAGGAATGTGGACTTTGGATTAGAAAAGCAGGTGAATACTTTACTTGGGGTTTAGTGAGCCACACTAATAGAAGAGAAGACAGTGATGATTTGAACAGTGGTGGCCTATGTAAGGAGGTTTCAGAGAATTTTGGTATATAGCCTGGATATCTTCTGATATTTTGGCAAAGAATGTGGCTGCTTTTTGCCTCTGTCCAAAAAAAGTCTGCCCAAGGCTAAAGTGAAAGTTTTGGATTAATTCCACTGGCAGAGTAAATCTCAAAGCAGCCTATTATTGACTCTGTTCACTCTTACTAATTAGTGTTCACTCTTAATGAAGATCTATAATGAAAAGAAGCAAGTTGAGCAAGGAAAAATACAAAATGTTCAATTTGAAGAGAAAAGGGGTACCAGGAAGTGGAGCTAAATTCTGTATTCGAGGAGATAAACAGATTAAAGAAAATCCTGATATTAAATGAAATAAAAGGAATGATGACCTCTGTGCAAGATCCCATCCAGCTAAACTTGCAGCTTGTGAAGGAATTAAAGAAAAGCTTAAAGCCACGTATATTAGTGCATACCTTTAAGCCTATCACACCACACTGGAGACAGGCATGCAGATCTCTGAGTTTGAGGTCAATCTGGTCTACAGATCCAGGTCCAGGACAGCCAAACTTAGGCAGTGAAGGAAATCATCAACAACAGAAACTGGTGAAGATGTAACTGATGAGGGGCCACGTTCCAGCCTCAGCAAGCAGCAGAACATGGTACCTCTGATCACATGATTTTGGGGTTAGAGTCAAGGATGAAAGGTGGAATCTCCCTCCATGACTAAGGAAAGCCTCTGAGGCTAGGCATGTGTCAAGAATGTCCCTGAATGGAAGTCGTGAAGGTGAAGCCTGGATTGTCTTGGGGACCCCAAGATGCTGGAGGTGCCAGAGTTGTGAGATAATAGCTGAGGAAAGCTGCTAGCTGGAAAGGGAACCAGCCCAAGAGAGAGAAGTGTGCTGTAGCCAACAAAGCTGAAAGGAGTTGGAAATCTGAAGAGTGTTTTGACATCAGACATGGAGAGACAGTTTAGAGTTTACAGTTGGTTTTTGGTCTTGCTTTGGCCCAGTATTTCCTCACTATGCTCCCTTCCCTATGTTTTGGAATGGTAATGTATATCCTGTGTTGGAAGTATGTAATCCCTTTTTTGATTTTGACTATATAGGGGATTATAGTTAAGAGACTGTATGAGTCTCAGAAGGGACTCTGAACTTGTAAGTGTAACACTGTTGAAGACTATGGGGACTTTTGAAGTTGGACTAAATGTATTCTGCATTATGGTGTGGCTACGAGCCTATGAAGCCAGGGAGTGGAATGTGGTAGCTTGAATAAAAATGGCCCCCTTAGGCCCTTAGGGAGTAGAACGATTAGGAGCTGTAGCCTTAATGGAATAGGAATGGGCACTGTTGAAGGAAGTGTGTCCTTGTCACTTCCTGCTGCCTGTGGATGCAGACGCAAACTCTCAAGCTTCTTCTGCAGCGCAACGTCTGCCTGCACACCACCATGCTTTCTACCATGGCCACAATGGACTAAACCTTTGAAACTGCAAGCCAGTCCCAATTAAATGTTTTTAAGAGTTGACTTGGTTGTGGTGTCTCTTCACAGCAATAGAAACCTTAACGGAAGTGGAGCTGGATTTTCTATAATATAAACCATTTTATCCATAAACTAATTTTATTATAATCTATTAATACCTGCTGATCCTATTCTAGAGGTGGTCTTCCTGTGTGAAGTGGAACGAGCACCTTGCTAAATGGTCCGCGATCAGAGTCCAGTTCTCAGATTCAGATGCTCAGGTTATTTCCCTACATGCTCCAAGCTCATATTTCTCATCCACAAAAAAGCAGGCAGAGCCTATACGTATCACCTACCCTCACTGGCGCTCCATGGTGCTCCCTCTGCAGCTCTTCCAGCAGGGCCACAACCTCCGCGCCACTCTCAGGGCAATGGAGCTGCACCCATGTCCGCAGCTCTCCAGGCAGGATGCTCAGGAACTGCTCCAGCACCAGCAGCTCCAGCATCTGTGCTTTGGAAAGAACATCAGGCCTCATCCACCAGCGGCAGAGCTCCTGGAGCCGGCTCAGGGTTTCTAGGGGCCCAGAAGACTCATGGTAGCGAAGCTGCCTGAAGAGCTGACGGAACAGCTCCTGTCCAGGGCGGTTAAGCGTCTGTGGCCTGGCAGTCTGCACAGAAGCACAGTCATCCTCCTCCTCTTCCTGCTTCACCTTACGAAGGTGCTCTTGTTCCCGTGAAGCCTGAGCTGAGTGGGCGGCAGAGCACCTGCCTGGAGGCATCACTCCTGTCCAGGGTCACCCAGATAAAGACAAAACAAGTCTGCTGCTTTCAGTGAATCACTGCTGTATCCTTGGGAGTATCTTCTCAGCACTACAGTGCATAATGTCATTTGCTAGGTCATTACAAGTTACTGGTAAGAGGTTTAAATAACCAACATTCCTGTTCAGAAATAAAATAGAAAAGAAAATGATGTCCATCACACGATGCCGCTAGGTGGGGATCACTTGTGAGAGCTCACTTCTCACATGTATGAGCAGACATATGTGCATGAGTACTTACACAGACTGAGACCAAGGATGGTAAGCTAATAAACTTTCTCTGAACACAGATAAGGTATGAATAGGGCTAGAAGACACAAGCAGCTGAGAAAAAGGCCAAGCAACATCTGAATAAGTAGACAGATACATCGCACCTACATACCTGTAGGGGGAGACACGGCATGAAAAGCTATCAATTCTCACATTGATGTTTAGTTCAATTCCAGCAAAATCTCAGGGAGATGGAAGGCAGAAAGGTGGGGATATGTCTAGCATGTCCAAGTCCCTGAATTTAATCCCCAGAACCACTGGGGAAAAAAAGAGAAAAGATATTGGCTTGGAGAAGGGATATTTAATGGAAGAAACCACAACCCAAAGCAGGTAGGGAGGCCATCATTGGAAGATTTCAAATATACTAGTGATAATCACAAGGGGGGTAACTCCCCCGTTTCTCAAGATTGTTCTCAAGATTATAATCTAACTTTGTAGTCAGCCAATTCCTAGAACAAAGTCACTGAACTGGCTAACCTAGATTTCTGGCTCTACTCTTCCTTCTAGGGGGTATGGATTTATACTGGTCTTTCAGTAGTTGATGTTATGCTGGACAGAGAAAATACCAGAAATCAGCAGAAGACAAAACTACATACTTAAGCAGAGCAGGGGCAGGGTAAAGGTGCTTGTCTCACATCCCCAGAACCCACAAGGGTGGGGAGAACTGACTCCACACCCATAAAAACACGATATGCACACAGACACACAGACACACACAGACACACACACACACACACACAGAGAGTAAATTAAAATTTAAAACATAATGTAATTAAAGCAGGCCAGGCATGATAATGAATGTCTATTATCCCAGCACTTGGGAAGTAGAGGCAGGAGGATAAGGAATTCAAGGCCAGCTTGGGCTGACTGCTAAGACCCTGTCTCAAAACAAAAACAAACAAGTGGGGCCAGAAGTAGACACTGATATAAAGGGATCACATTTAAAAAGCAAGGACAGTCAAGTCAGCAGAGTCCCATCGTTTAGGAGACAGAGGCAGGCAGGCCTTTGTAACTTGGAGGCGAGCTCTAACAGCAATCACGGGCCAGCAGGGCTATGTGAGAGACTGTCTCAACAACAACAAAGCAAGGAGAAAGAGCAATCTTTCTCATAAGGCCTCCCAACAAGAAATGTAAAAGAAAAGGAACACAACATTCATTAATAAAAGCAAGATGCTAACCAGGAAGAGAATGGTTTTTGTTTTGCTTTGTTTCATTTTTTGGGTTTGTTTTGTTCTGTTCTTGTTGAGACAGGGTTTCTCTGTGTAGTCCTTGATGTCCTGAAACTTCCTCTATAGAACAGACTGGCCTCAAACTCACAGAGTTCCACCTGCCTCTGCCTCCCTAGTGCTGACATTAAAGGCGTGCACCACCAAGACCAGGCCAGGAAGTGAATCAAGGAGAAACACAGAATTCCTTCCCCTAAGAGCACAGATTACAGCGTTAAACACAGAAATCTTAAAGTGGTAAAAGCTGAAAAATGCTAGTCACAAGGACACATCAGTTTATCCAAGAACAAGGAAACATCAGATAAAAGAACACTCTAAAATTGCAAATAACAAAATATTTCAAAAAAAAAAAAAAAAAGTCAAGACTTGGGGGCTGGAGAGATGGCTCCATAGTTGAGATCACTGGTCACTCCTTCCAGAGGACCCTAGTTCAATTCCCTGCACCCACCTGGGAGCTCATAACTGTCTATAACTACTGTCTGAAGGAATCTGACACCCTCTTCTAGCTTCCACAGGCACCAGGCACACACATGGTGGTTAGACACGCATGCAGACATTTATACATTTATACATTAAAAGAAATTTAAAGGAATTTTTTTTTTATCAAGGTCTTAATTGTATAGCTATGCTTGGTAGTGACTTACTACACAGGAATAAAGAAGGAAGGGCCTACAGAATGGCCCACCGGGGGAAGTTTAGCGTCAAAACTGCAGTTCTGCTTTAGCTGGACCGCAGGAACCAACGCGGCAGCAAGAGACGCCCACAGGTGTTCCCTGATCCCCACAAATAAGATGCAGGACCAGGCGTGGTGAGCACACCTTTAATCCCGGCGCTGCAGAGGCAACAGATCACATCACCTCAAGGCCAGTAGGTGTATCAGCGAGATTCTCCACTCAGGAGAGAGGCGGTTTAGGGTTTATAAAGCCAAAAAAACCACAAATGGCAACGAGAGGCAGAACGGTGGCAGGAGAAAGTTTCTAGAACACAGGCTTCTAAAGCTCAGTTGATAAGAACAATGGACTTTCCTGGACCTGGACGTTTGGTCAAGAATTAAGCTCGGCCCGGCTGGGGAGCAGTCGCGCGGAACTCACAAAATGGAGTCAGCTAAAGCAAAATGGGGTTCCTCCATCGGTTCATTTTCACCTTTCTGTTATTTTATTCTCCAGCAACTCTGACATCACAAAATGCTCATAAACTAATACTTCTTGGATACCAGAAACCACAGAAAATTTGGGGTTGGGACTGAGAGCACTTTTCAGTTTTCAAGTGCGTATCAAAGCTTAATTTCAAACGCGTCCTTTCAGCTTATAAAACATTTTTATCTTTTTTACTTAAAAATTTGAAAGGCAGGGTTCATTAAATTGCCCAGGTTCCTCAGAAGCGGGGATTAACAGGCCTGAGCCACTAGACCGAGCTGTCTCAAGCATTTTATCTCCTACAGCTGACGTCACGACCGTAGAACAATTTTGTTTTTAAGGTAACAGCAAAACCAACCCGCACGATGAACCGTGGGCCGTCGTGCTGAGTTTGTCAAGAAGTCAGGACGCCAGGAGTCACAATGGCGGGGACCGGACTTCAAGGTCTCGGAGAAACCCGAGGCTGCCCGGCAGCACCGCCCCAGACCAGCCCGGTTCCCGGAGAACCCACCCGGGTGGTGGCATCGCTGGTGGGGTCAGGTTGCCGCAGACTGTGCCCCGCCACCCGCTCGCCCACTCGCTCTCCCGGCCGCTCACCGCCCAACGCCGGAACCTTCGCGTTGCTCCCCGAATGGCCGTGCTGCCCGCGGTGTTCACCTCCCCCTTGGCCTCTCTAGGACAGCGGAAGTCTACCTTCTGGGGGGCTCTCTAGGATACCAGGAGGAATGCCGCCTCGGCTGCTCTCCGCCCTAATTCTCCCTGGCTCCCCACTTCACGGCCCGGCTCGCCCGCCCGTCTAGCTAGGCTAGGTGGTTGAACGCTGGGCGTTGCCCGGCATTCCACGCCCCGCCCTCTGTCTGGAGATAAGAGCTTTATCTGGAAGAGTAGGTGTGCCCTGGAGGCGTTGTTCTGGAGGAAGCGCTTTTCTTTCTGTGGATCCACTTGAAAGACCCCCGAAGAGGACTTTCCCTCAGGAGGAGATCCCTGGACCCAAGGATCAGGCCGAGACCACGGATGCAAACGGCAAGAGGTTTATTAGGAGTACACAGGTACCTGCGGGCGGCAAAGTCTTTCGGAGGACTTGCGCGCCAACAGGCCGGGCTGGGGTCTTTTTATAGGAAAAAAGGCGGCAGAAGCAGGCATACAGAAGCAGATGCATGGTTACAGGGATCTCATTGGTCAGTTTGAATGAGGCCATGGTTAATTTGAGGACAACTCCTCCCAGGTACAAGGAAATCTGATAATAACTGACTCTATCTAGGGTACATGTGGTTTTCCCCAGAACTTTCCGTTCCCCTCCCAGGCCAGATGCTTGACCACAGATATCCTTTTTGACAATCCAGGTGTTCTGTCCTTACCCTGAACTTCCCTGAACTTATACTTGTTTGTGTGTGAGCCTTGCAAAATGGTGTTACAGCAGCCAAGCTGATTGTAGGCACTGTAGTGGGAGCAGGGGTCTTTCACACTAAAGGGTAACTGATTTCAGTTGGGCAAACCCTTGTGCAGAAGCTGAACGTGGCTCTGGCAGGTCTTGCCCTCCCCACTCTTTCTCCCTTGCTAAAGCATTAGATTCCTGTGTTTAGGCACGTCCACATCCCTAAAGCTAGCCACCAAGGTCCCTAATTTGCTTCTTTCTAATGCCAAACTCATTCCTGAAGCTGATCACTAAGGTCCAACTATCAAAACATCAAGGCCCAGCAATAAAATTCCACATTTGAGGGGCTGGAGAGATGGCTCAGAGGTTAAGAGCATTACCTGCTCTTCCAAAGGTCCTGAGTTCAATTCCCAGCAACCACATGGTGGCTCACAACCATCTGTAATGGGGTCTGGTGCCCTCTTCTGGCCTGCAGGCATACACACAGACAGAATATTGTATACATAATAAATAAATAAATATTAAAAAACTCTCCATTTGACTATTCTGATTTACATGCCCATCAAAACTTATCAACCCTTGCTAGCTCATGCTAACACAACCCTCCCCTTCTTTCCGTTTAAACATTACTCCTACAAAACTGTTCGCTACTGTGTTCTTTCTACTGTTTTCAGCCACCTTGTCTCTTCACCTTGTTTAATAAAGTACTTCTTTGTGCTGGTAATTGGTGTTTGGGTGGGGTCTGTGCCTAATCTGGTCTCTGTATGGGTGCCACCCAGGGTATGCAGATCTTTTTGAACCCCTCCCCGCGCACTTCAGAATAACTGCCAGCACAACCCGTTCTTGTGTGAAACTGCAGGGCAGAGCTAATGTCAGAAATGTTGCAATTGAACACCCCGACGGTGCTGCGGAAATTTCTGGGAAACTGAGTTGTTGAACTCTTTTCAGTTGGACAGAGGTACTTACTTGAATAACTCTGTAATGGAAATCATCCTGGGCCTCTCTTAAACCTGAGATTGACAAGGAGAAAGACCAGTTCCACAGTGTCCAATTAAAGCAAGTTTTTGTTTAATATTGGCCAGGAAGATGGACACTGAACAGGTCCACACCTGGGATTCCCATAGAACAGCCATGAGTTACGTTAGCTAGGAGTCTATAAAGACCAAACCACAAGGGTACGGTACTTCCCGCCTTTGTCCGAAGGTTCACATACATCCTGATATAGAGTGTACTTCCTTCCCATGTGTGATCAAGCACATACTGTACAGTTGGGGCTGTTAGGGCCAGACCATGAATGAGATCATGGCGTCCCCCTAAAACCAACCAGGATGCCAAGTCCTGTATGTAACAGCAAAGAGCCTTTATTCTTACACACTCGGACTCTCCATGTGTCCAGCATGTTGGAGTGATAGGAAACCCAGAGCTCAGTTAGGGTTGGGTATTTATAGCAAAGGTAGAGGTGAGGGATTTCTACGGTTCAGGACCCCTGATGGGCTGACATTTGTCTAGAGGTGTCCTGGTGAAAAGCGATGGGTGTGTGTTGGCAGGTGATCCTATCTACAATGGTTTAATATTAGGAATTTCCTTTGGATGGTCCATTCCTGGGTGGTGCCTGGGTAGTCTCAGTTTGTGGTCTTCCTTGGAACCAGGTATTGATTGCCTCAGTGTAAACTACTGAGACGCAGGCCTCTGTCGAGCTTCTCGGGCTGGGCCCTACCAGAGCAACCAACCTTGTTTACTAAAGTGAAAACACATGACTTCGTTTAGCCCTCAGCATGCTGGGAGTTATCTGTCTGTGGTCGAGTGGGACTTACAGGTTCACAGCAGCCTCTGATAGGGAGGGAAGGAGCAGGTAAGCAGGAGATTGGAGCACAAAACCCTGTGTGAGATGGTAGGACTGGGCAGGGTTAAAATCCAGTTATCCCACCCATATAGCGCCTTGAGTTTCTGAAAATAGTGCCAGGAGGCAGGGGGTCAGTCTGTCTGTCTCAAAACTGGGAAATTTTCTTCACTTTGACATGGCAGTTTGGGGGATTTCCACATTCCTTCCTCTTCTAAACCCTTATGACCCTGTATATGAAATTTTCTTGGCTTTGATGTGACAGTTTGGGGGATTTCCACATTGCCTCCTCTTCTAAACCCTGATGATCCTGTATACATATATTTATTATGTATACAGTGTTCTGGGGCACCAGATCTCACTGCAAATGGGTGTGAGCCATTATGTGGTTTCTGAGAATTGAACTCAGGACCTCTGAAAGAGCAGTCAGTGCTCTTAACCTCTGAGCCATCTCCCCAGTCCCTCTTCATGAGCCTTTAAAGGAATCCTCTGATACTGGTAGTATGGAGCTCAGGGCATCCTAACCACAAATATGGGACCCAGGCTGCATAGGTGTCATGGCAGGTTGGATAGAGACCAGTCAAGAAAGTTTGCTGACTTTCCTTTTACTGGCAAGCAACACCCGGCTCCAGGAAAAGCCGTAAGCTGAGACCACCCAGGGACGGACCAGTGTCGAAGGGGAAGTACCTGATGTTCCAAATATCCCAACCATTAGGTAAGATTAAATAAGATCACCAGATGTCCTTGAGGCCAGTATGCATTTATTCCCCTTTCACCAAGACACCCCTAAACAAATGTCAGTCAATCGGGGTCTTGATTTTTTTTTTTGTTTTTTGGTTTTTGGTTTTTTGGTTTTTCGAGACAGAGTTTCTCTGTGGCTTTGGAGCCTGTCCTGGAACTAGCTCTTGTAGACCAGGCTGGCCTCGAACTCACAGAGATCCGTCTGCCTCTGCCTCCCAAGTGCTGGGATTAAAGGCGTGCGCCACCACCGCCCGGCTCAATCGGGGTCTTGAATCCTGGAAATCCCCTCACCCCTGAGCCTCTACTATCATAAAAAACCTACCCGGCCTGGGCTGCGCACTCTCGGTTCATAGGGCTGTGTCGGACACACAGAGGACCTAAGTCCGCTGGAATAAAGGCTCTTGGCTCTCGCAAATGGCACCACTCCTTGGTGGCCCTTTGGGGTATTCAGCGATCTGGGCACAACAGTCGTGAACCTGGAGTCTAACTACTTCTATCCTGTTTCCAATAAAGTGAATTATAAGATTTATAAGGCACGGATCAAACAGTAGAATCAGGAGAATTACAACCAAGAGTCCCACTGGTGGGGTTGGGAAGCCAAGCCTGCTTCCATATTGTAATCAGGAGTCATTTTGATACTCTAGCTAAGGTTTCAATTCTGTTTCTCTGCATTGGGTTACAACCCACCCTATGACCACAAATTGTTCTGGAACAGGTATTCTGGGGAGATTTCCTTAACTTCTGTTCCGGCTTCTCTATCTATGCTTGCTTGTAAAATCCCACCCTGTGGTTTTGTTCTATTAAAGGAGCTTGAGAAATTGCTCAGGGCTGTTCTGATCTCTGTCTTAGAGGGAGACAGCCCCCAGTCTGGCTTTGGGGGCACTGAATAAACCTTGCATCAGTTTGGCTTCAATTTGGATTGAGGCTTTCTCTTCTCTCACCCACAGGTTAACAGTGACTAGCTATGGCCCAGGAGGTCCAGGGTTCACCCTATTAAGAGCTTTTGGTTTTATCTCTGGCCTATATTCATTATACCTGTTACCTAGCATTTTCTCTCACTGTTCCTCTTTGGTTTGCACAGAAACATCCTTCTTCTCCTAGGAAGACACCTGTGCCACCTACTGGGCCCTGACTGTTGAGGGTAGAGACCCAGAGACGACTCGGCATATCCAAATCCCGAATTCAGAATCTGTATTAAGCCGGCAACTATTTGGAGAGAAACACGTCTCATAGAGAAGCCTTGAGTGCATTTTATAGGAAAAATTTAAAGACCAAGAACACAGAAAAACCACAGCCTGCTTGGCACTTGCAGGGGGACTAAAGCAGTTTTATTATGGATAGCCTAGCAGAGATGACTGTTTAGACACAGTTTATAGCCAACTGAAAGCCTTTATTCTGGCCTACTGGGACCATACCCAGGTATTCAGGGAACCCAGGTGTGACCATGAGTGTCCAAAGCACAGGATTTTTGAAGGCAAAAACCACACCCTGGCATCTCAAACCACAGCTGCAGAGAGCTGCCTTCACAGAAGCAAGCAGTTTAACAGAACATAAGACAAGCAGTTAGCATGGAGGGGGGCAAGGTTCTAAACTGGCAGTTGAACTGAAGCTTACATCAGCTAGCTGAAGGGGGTTCCTACGCCAACCAGCTAAGTTAGCCAGGATGTCCTGATTTGGGGTTCCTAGAATAGAGCTGGGTAATTTTCCATGAGATTCTCTATCAAGGAGATCAAATTCTAGTTAATCCTGAAATGGCCTGAGCAAGAATACAAGACAGAAACTTTTGCAGTGTCTTGCACTGTCATAGTTTAACAGAAGCAAAAAACATGCAGTTAGTCGGGGTATTTTGATCCCAAGTTCAGAGCACAGGGCTGAGTACTTTTCTACAGAACTTTTCATGGTACAGGTAATGTCAGTTTCTGATTAAACCAAAGATGGCTCCAACAGAGACGAAATGGGGAACCTTTGCCCTGACACATGATTATGTTTAAGCCTCTAACGGTATGTCCACATCTCAGAATGCCTAATGAAACCACGATGCTGGTTTTCCTATGTAAATGCAAGAGGGTCTCTGTTTAGCAAGCTTAAGCTCGGACCACAAACCTCCAACACACCAATGCAGTGTGTGAGAAGAGAATGCAGCCCTGAGTTCAGAGAAAGACAAGCCTTTAAAGGCAAAATGCCGCAATTAAGGGACTAGATGTCTTGTCATCTTGGGATTGGGTGAAGGGGGTACAGTGTAAGAAGATTTCTGAAATCATTGGTCAGATTTTGGGTGCAAAACCCCAACAAAGAACAGAAAGAAACTGACAAGGTATCTGAGAGGGCAGGATGTCTTCAGAGACACCTGAACCTTGTTAACTGTCTCACACCTTAATTGGCTGTGCATGTGACTATCTGCTTCATGTTTATCTTCTACCACAGCACATTCCTAGAGCTGAGGTCAATCCTAGGTCACTGGTTGTCTTAAGAGAAGTCCCATCTTTAAGATAGGGTCTGTGAAGTTACATGTCAGTTAAATATTTCAGGGTCTCACACTACCATGTTGTAAGGCCATGGCCTCCAGAGAATTTTATCAACAGCAACTCTACTCTGCTGGGGTAGACTGAGGGAGGTGTAGAAGGAGCTGCGGGCTGTGTTCCCGCCAGCTCCCGCACGGTTAGCTTTATACCCGAAATAACAACACACAAATTGTATTCTTTTTTTTTTTTTTTTTTTTTTTGGTTTATTGAGACAGGGTTTCTCTGCAGCTTTAGAGCCTATCCTGGAGCTAGCTCTTGTAGACCAGGCTGGTCTCGAACTCACAGAGATCCGCCTACCTCTGCCTCCCGAGTGCTGGGATTAAAGGCATGCACCACCACCGCCCAGCTACAAATTGTATTCTTCTAAACACTGCCTGGCCCATTAGTTTCAGCCTCTTATTGGCTAACTCTCACATCTTGATTAACCCATATTTAGTAATCTGTGTAGCACCACGAGGTGGTGGCTTACCCGGAAAGATCTTAACCTGCTTCCATCTTGGGCCGGAGCTATGGCGTCTGCCTGACTCGGCTTTCTTTCTCCCAGAATTCTGTTCTGTCTACTCTGCCTACCTAATTTTCTGTCCTATCAAAGGGCCAAGGCAGTTTTCCTTATTAACCAATGAAAGTAACACATAGACAGATGACCCTTATCCATCAGGGAGGTCTCCTTTAATTTGGTTGGATAGCAGGCTATGTTGAACCTGTTGGTGTTAGGGTCCTGGAGAAGTCCCACAAAAGACCACCATCCACATATGCAATCAGCAAGAGTGTTTATTATCTCAAGAATACAAGTACCAACAGTCTGGGGTCAAGTATCCAACACAAAGGCAAAGATGGTGCCGACCCCCAAGAAAAGCTTGCAGGCTCTTTTATGTACAACTAGAAGAATTCTAAAAGCAGTGTGATCACTCTGCCTACCATTGGTTTACACAAGTGACAATCATATTAGTAGGTTTCTAATTAGTTGGGGCTGTCAGGGGTGGGCTAAGGCTATAGCTTTTCCATTTTTAGACAGTCCTAGGCTTTGTCTTATTTGGTTATCTTGAGGTGAAAGACCTCTGGAGTAGGGAGACTCTCACTCAAGTCTCAGGATAACATGACCCCCGAAGAACTCATGAGAGACCATCCTTGCTGCAATCATATGAGTTTTATTGACAGGACGAGATCCAGTGCACTGAGAATGAAACTCATTTCCCACACAGGGGTAGAGTTTGAACTCGAGTAGCTGGGAGAAAGGGTATTTAAGGGAAGAAACCATAACCCAATAACCCATTGGAAAATTCCGAAAATACCAGTGATAATCACAAGGGGGTAACTCCCTGTTTCTCAAGATTATTTTCAAGATTATAATCTAACTTTATCTTCAGCTAGTTCCTGAAACAGAGTCACTGAACCAGCTAATCTAGACTTATGATTCTTTTCTCCCTGCTTAGATTTTTGTCTCTATTTTTTCTGGATTTATCCAGGTCTTTCATCTCCCCACTTCTTATAATACCTAGTTCTAATCATAGAACTAGATTTTAGTATCTTCTTGACCTTGTAAAGCGCTATATTGGTGGCATAACATCACAATCTGAACAGCACTTATTCTTTCTCTAATGAAGGTAATTAGTTTTAATTCATTAAGGTACTGAGGGGCCTGTATTAGGGCAGCCGTACCTGTCCCAACACCAGTAGCTACCCCAAGGCCCAGGATTACTGCTAGTGTCAGAGAAATAGGTTCTCATCAAAAGCGAGTTGGGTACTTGTTAAATTCATCTTCAAGCGTGTTAGCTGGATAATAAAAGACCCTAGGTACCAGTTGTACAAGCACACAGTAATCTTTGGTGTCATTAAAAACCGATGTCAACATGCAAGGTGTCAGGCCTCTACTACAAGCCCACCATTTATCTAAACGGGGAACTAAGTACCTGGTGTCAGGAGTCTTAGGGCTCTTAAGAGTCTCATTACCTCAGTAAGAGTCAGTCTATGATTAACCTCCCAAACACAAGCATCCTGACTGGTGGTGTTGTTAAAAGCCCCAATACTGCAATTTGGGTAGTTCGGAAGCTCGCTTCACGTGGGAGGTGTGGATCCAGGCAGAGATGCATACTTCTTTCAGTTGTTCCCAGATCTGGTGTCTCACCACTTCAAGGGCCTTTAGGTGGGCAAATAAAGGTCTAGAAAGAATAGCATAAGGATTATACACTCCACCCAACTCAGTGAGCAGTGGCAATCCCCCACATAGGACCTCATAAGGGGTGAGTTTAAATTGCCCTGGGGTGTTCCGAACCCAGAACAGGGCAAAGGGAAGGAGGGGTATCCAGTCATTCCTGCCGATCTCTAGGGCCAATTTTGTCAGGATCTCTTTTAGGGTTCTATTCATCCTTTCGTCTCTGATCTGAGCTCTGGGGTCGGTAAGCACAATTTCCAATTGATCCCCAGTTGGGTGGCCAGTCCCTGACTTACCTGGGCAACAAAAGGCAGGTCCATTATCAGACCCGATTACCTTGGGTATCCCAAACCTTGGGAAGATTTCTTCTATGATCTTCTTAGCTACCACATTGGCCGACTCAGTCCTGGTAGGAAAAGTTTCTACCCAGCCAAAAAAGTATCTATTAACAGTAATAAGTACTTGCTACTATATCTGGCTGCCTTAATTTCTGTAAAATCTACCTCCCAGTAGGCCCCAGTCCGGTCTACCCTGAGCCTCTTCCCAGGAGCATATATGGAGTGTCCTGCATTAGTTACAGCACAGGCCTTGCAGCTTTTGACTACTCTTCTGCCAAGTCAGAGAGTCCTATAACATAATAGTCAGAGGACCTAACCACATCTTTTAGTTTCTTGGCCTCCAAGTGGGTCAGGTAATGTAAGCTGGTAACATACTTGTGTCCTTCTTTTCTTTCTTTTTTTTTTTTTTTTTTTTTTTTTTGGTTTTTCGAGACAGGGTTTCTCTGCAGCTTTTTTAGAGCCTGTCCTGGAACTAGCTCTTGTAGACCAGGCTGGCCTCGAACTCACAGAGATCTGCCTGCCTCTGCCTCCTGAGTGCTGGGATTAAAGGCGTGCGCCACCACCGCCCGGTTTGTGTCCTTTTCATGAGAGGACTAGTTTTCCTCCTTCTGTCTCTACTGCCCCGTATGAGGTTTTCTTTACCAGTCCTAATTTGCCCATAACTTGATAGTCCTCGGGGGTGTATCTAAAGATGGTTTTACTGATACCATGATAATCTTTAGGCTCTTTGACTGCCACGATCATTGCTTGGGCTGCCTGTTTAGCAGTTAGGTCTGCCGTCTGATTTCCTTTAGCCACAGCATCTCGAGCTTTTTGGTGTCCTGAACAATGTATGATGGCTATCTTCCTTGGCAAATGTATGGCCTCGAGGAGGCTCAGAATTTCTTCTTTATTTTTTATGTCTTTTCCTGAAGATGTCAACGGTTCTCTTTGTCTGTATATTGCTCTGTGTATATGGGCAGTGGCAAAAGCATACCTGCTGTCAGTGTAGATGTTGATAGACTTCCCCTCTGCCATCCGTAGAGCTTGTATCAAAGCCACAAGTTCAGCTTTCTGGGCCAATGTCCCTTCGGGGAGGCTACTGGCCCAGTTCACTTGCTTCTCGCCACCACTGCTGCCCCCGTCTTTCACTTACCTTCAACCACAAAACTGCCGCCGTCTGTATATCAGCTCGGACTCCCAGGCCAAAGCTAATCCTTCAGATCATTTTGGGTACCAGTTTCTTCTGCCAGAATATCAGCGTAGTGATGGGTAGGTGAGGAGTCATCAGTCTCAGGCAGTAGGGTAGTGGGATTGAGGACAGCAGGAGGAGCGAAGGTCACTTGTTCGGTCAACAAAAGGCGATGGACCATCAGCTGCTTCCTACCTGCTGCCGTATTGAAGTCCCAATCAGGTTGGTTAAGGGGAATCCCGGCATCTATTTCATTCAGAAGATTGGTTGATGCCCCATTTGCTTCAGGGACATTTTTCTAGGCCTCCAACAGGATCCTCTCTTTCTCTTCAGTAGTGAAGAGTGATGTGGGAGAATTGTCTGTATTCTGTCAATCATATTTTAAATAAACGCTGATTGGCCAGGCAGGAAGTATAGGTGGGACAACCAGACAGGAAGTAGAGGTGGGGCAATGAGAACAGAAGTATTCTGGGAAGAAGGAAGCTCTTCCCCAGTCCTGCCCAGACCACTGAAGAAACAGGATGTGACCTGTCCCACTGAAAAAAGTACCAAGCCATGTGGCTAACATAGATAAGAATAATGGGCTATATAAGTTATAAGAGCTAATATGAAGCCTGAGCTAGTGGGCCAATCAGTTTATAATCTTCTGGAGACCTCTGTGTGATTTTCTTTGGGACTTGCCAGCTGTGGGAACTGGGCAGGACAGAAACCCCAACAAGCCCAGCTCTCATGTTACAGAAAAGGACCTGTGAAAGCTTCTGACAGTCATCCCAGGTGAGTTGGTGGAAAAACATCAAATACTCCACCAATCCTGTCAGGCTGGTGGGATTCTCTGAAAAGGAAGGGTGATTAGTTTTCCAGTTGTAAAGATCAGCAGAGGAAAATGGCCAATACTGGAGGGGTTGGAGGTAGGGTGAGTCCACCGGAGGCCCATAGACATGCAGCAGCAACGCCACTGTTGAATCTGGTCCTCCTGGTCCTCCAGGACCCTTTGAACTCTGAGCATGCCGATTTCATGTGCTCATCACAGTGCACCCCACCCCCCCAGCACCAGGATCAGGCATCTGGGGCAGAGGGTAAGGGGGTGGTAGAGGGCTCGGCCATTCATGTGGCTCCTCAATCTCAGGGTAGATTTTAGGAGGAGCCAAAGGTTGGTTCTCAGGCAAATTCTCAGGCCTTGGAGCTACAGGTTTCAGTTTGTGCTGTGACTCTCGGAAAGCCAGGGCTCGTCGAGCCTAGCTTCCATCTATGCCCCCAGGGCTTAATCCAAGGTGGGGGGTCCTGGACCAAATCTTGATACAGTAATGTATGGTTGTTGATCGGGATGGGATCCCGGTCCCTCCTGAAAAACAATAGCTTTAATTTCAAAAATAATGATTAAATCAAAGGTGCCCTCTGGAGGCCAGCCAACATCAAGCATGCTACTCCAAGGAGCAAAAAGTCTCCCATGGCCTTTCCTTAATCTCAATGGACAAGTTGTGTGCTCTAGCCGTAACTTCAGTCCAGTGATCCAGAGTCAAACTCAGAGGGGTCGTCACAGTCTGTCCCATCGTCAAAGTCACAAGTAAGACAAAACAGAGATCGAAGACACACAAACAAAGCTAACAAAACCTAGACAGACAAAATCAGTCCAGAAATACAGACGGCCAGGAGGGCGTATAGTTCCTCCAATCAAGGAGAACTTCCGTATCCTCACCAGCACCCAGACAGGAATTTCCCAGGCATCCCTGGGGTCACTTCTCATCTCCCGGGATGTCTCCCGGGGCCGCAGTCAGTGATCTGCTAGCATGTCTGCTGGTTACTCCCTCCCTCTCCTCCCGAGACACCAGCGACTGCAAAACCGAAACCGAAAGTACAGAACCTGAATTCAGCCAGCGTGGAAACACAAAGACACAGACAATGTCTCACCTACAAGTGGGTCTCCAGAGACGAGGGTGGTTGCCAATCCCGGGACAAGCCCCCCAAATGAAAGACCCCCAGATTTGGGAGACTCTCACTCAAGTCTCGGGATAACACGACCCCCCAAGTACTCACGAGAGACCATTCTTGCTGTAATCACATGAGGTTTATTGACAGGAACCAGTGCGCTGGGGCCGAGACTCATATCCCACGCAGAGGTAGAAGAGTTTGACCCCGAGTAGCTGAGAGAAGGGGTATTTAAGGAAAGAAACCACAACCCAAAAGGGGTAGGGAGGGCATCATTGGAAAATACCAGCAATAATCAAAAGGGTGTAACTCCCCGTTTCTCAAGATTGTTCTTCAAGATTATAATCTAACTTTGTGTTCCCGGACCAGAGTCACTGAACCGGCTAACCTAGATTTTTGGCTCTACTCTTCCTGCTAGGGGAAGGGGTCTGGATTTATCCTGGTCTTTCAGTGGTATACTCTGGGTCCAGGGGTGTTCACTTATAGTAATCGCTACTTGGAAGACTGCCATGAAGCAGGACAATTAATTAGCAAGTAGAGGAACCTGAAGCATGATCTAGTAAAACTCAGAGAAAAAAATTGGGGTTCAATCTGAAGATCCAAAAAGCAAAGCAGCCAGCCACCGGCTGTTACCTCCACCTCAGTCCAAAATGGCGATCCTGCCTCCAGGAATCTCATAATGAGACTGTGTCTGAGGGCTGTTTCCTCCCGTTTTATAGTCCTCTCTAGGACTGAGATTAAAGGTGTGCACCACTGGGATTAAAGTCATGCACTGCCCGGTTTCTATTGCAACTAGTGTGGCTTCTGGGATAAAAGGTACGTGTCATTGCTGGCTGGCCCGAATGGCTGTTTTTGTTTCCTGATTCCCAGGCAAGCTTTATTTACTAAAATACAGGTGGAATGCCACTACAGGAGTCGTGAGAAGGGAAAGGTTCTTTCATTCTCCTGGTGCGGGAGAATTGTCTGTAATCTGTCAATCATGTTTTAAATAAAACGCTGATTGGCCAGGCAGGAGGTAAATGTGGGAAACCAGACAGGAAATATTAATGATGTAATGAGAACAGGAGAACTCTGGGAAGGAGGAAGTTGATTCCTCCCACTCCTGCCCAGACCACCAAAGCAGCAGGATGTGATCTGCAACCACTGAAAAAGGTACTGAGCCACATGGCTAACATAGATTAAAAAAAAATGGGTTAATTTAGATGTAAGAGTTAGCCAGTGAGAGGCTAGAGCTAATGGGCCAATCAGCTTTATAACTAATAGAGATTTCTGTGTTATTTTCTTTGGGGCTTGCCTGTTACCGGGCGGAACAGAAAAACAAACAAGCAGGCCCAGGCCCCGCTTCATTGTTATGTTCTCCTAGTTCTGAGACCCAGAACTTTTGACAGACTTAACCAGGCCACCTGGGAAAGAACTGTTAAGAGTGGCTAATGAAGGGATGAAGAGAGGATGGCTCAGCAGGGAAGTGTGTCTATGTGGGGACACGCAGCACCTTTAACCTTAGCACTCAGGAGGCTCTTTGAGTCCAAGGCCAGCCTGTTCTACATAATGGGTTCCAGGTTAGCCAGAGTTACACAGTGAGACCCTGTCTCAAAACAACTGGAAGAAGAGGTGGAGGAGGAATTACTATTACACCAACGACTACTTAGGCTGATCCTAAATATAGCTATTCCCTGCCAAGACTGTGAGGGGACTCCTCAGGTTGCACTGCAGGGACAGCAGAGTAAGCTTTCCCACGGTAGTATAGGTCATAAAATTATTACGCAGAACTCTACTCTGGGCCCCTGACTGAAAGGCATGACTTTTCAAGTGCACTGTATCTAAGCTCAGTGCTGTTCACTCAAGAGTTCCAGCTACTCTGGAGCCCAAGACAGGAGACTCATCCAAGCCCAGGAGTTCAGGCCAGTATGGGCAACGGTATTAGGCAGGGTTCTTTAGAGGGACAGAATGGCTAGAATGGATATATATTACTAAGGGGATTTATTAGATTTACATGCATTGTTTGGGTTGGCTACTCCAACAACAGCCACTTGCATGCTGGAAAACTGAAAGCCCAGAACCTGCTCATTCCATGTGGCTGGATGCCTCTACAATCCCAGTCTAAATATGAAGGCCTGCGAAATTCCTGGAGAGCCTCACATCTTCAGTGTCTTAGTGGAAGGCTGAAAACAGTGTTCCAATGTTGGCAAGTGCCAACGGCAGCAGTGCCAGTGGCCAGAGTAGTCATTCACTAGTAAGTGTGAACGCAGGCAGGCAAATACAAAACCTTTTTTTGTTTGTTTGTTTGTTTGTTTGTTTTGAGACAGGATTTCTCCGCAGTTTTTTAGAGCCTGTCCTGGAACTAGCTCTTGTAGACCAGGCTGGTCTCGAACTCACAGAGATCCGCCTGCCTCTGCCTCCCGAGTGCTGGGATTAAAGGCGAGCGCCACCACCGCCCGCTACAAAATCTTTTTAAAGCCCCCTGTAGCTCTGGACTTCTGCCTGAAGGTGTCATTCACTCTTAGAGTGTCTTCCTTTCGGTTACACCTTCCAGGAAAACCTCTGTCCCAGAAAGGTGTCTCAATTGATTCTGATCCTGCTACGTTGGCAGTTACCATGTTGGGCATGCACTCACTCTACAGCTCTGCGGTCCATCTGAATGGGTTTTCCATCTGAAAAATGCAAACCGCAGAACTGACAGGTCTGGGAGCTAGGACTGTTAACATAGGCACTACTAAGTTAAAGACCTGGTGCATTACATCATGTGTAATGACCAACCTGTGAGTCAGAAAAGCAAGCAGGAGGCAGCCCACGTTGAGCACAAAAAAAAAAGCGACCCATGAATGGCGGTATTTGGACCCGTAACTGTGGATTTGATAAACCCAAAGCACGGGAGCAAAGCTGTTATGCAAGCTATAATAGTTAAAGGATTTCAATAAAGACTATATGCTGTGGGGCTGATAGAATCGCACAGTTTGAGTTCTAGGACGGCCGCCCTTTGGGAGGGACCCATCCTTTTATAGTAGATGAGGTTCGCCATTTTGCTAATTAGCCAACTTTGTAACATTTATCCTTCCTGAGACTAGCAGTCTGAGGCGAGGAGCTAGGGATAATTAGGAAGTGGGTTCTAATTGTATAGGGCCCCATAGGGTCAGACTCCGAGCTGTCAAAGTCTGATTGTTGGAAAGTATGGATTTTGCATTTTTTTTTTTAATTTGGCCTTTTTGTGTCCATAGTGTAAGGTCCCTGGATGCTGAATAGCCTGATGTCCATCGTGACGCCCGCTTGCACCGCAGATGTGCCCTGGACAAGGTCCTAGCGTCCAACAGTTTGCTCACCTTGGCAACCGACACTTCCGGAATGCAGGAGACACCGGAAATGACGCCCTTAACGCTTCCGCTGCCGCCATCGCTGCCCTTTTTTTAGGTCCTGGTGGTGTGGGTGCCGGTGAACCGTCACGTATGCAGGTCGCGGCGGGGAGGGAGGTGCGGCCGGCACTCGGGGCGCGACGCCGGCGGGTCTCGGGGTGCCTGCCCAAGGCGGAGTCGGCTCGGTTGGCGCCTGTGCGTCAGTGCTGCGCGGGCCAGACCCGCCAGGTGAGCGGCGCCACCAGAGCTCGCACCGCGGACGCGGACGGGCGGCGAGGTCTCCTGCTGAGCATTCAGAAGAGTAGGGACACTGGGAGAATGTCTGCGTTTCCGTGCGTGCCCTCAAGAGTTCACAGATTGGTCTTTAAAAAACAAAACAGGCTCAGCCGGGCAGTGGAGGCTAACTCCTTTAATCCCAGCACTCGGGAGTCAGAGGCAGGACAGCCTAGGCTACACATCGAAACCCTGTCTTGCAAAAACAAAAACAAACAAACAAACAAAAAGAGGCTCAGAGGAAAATGTCTAACCCTGGTCTCCAGTGCCTGGTATCTGGAACCACAGCACACATCCTAGTTACCCCTGAGTAGCTGGTTTTCAAATGGCATGCATAAATGGGATAAGGTTCCCCCCAAACTTTGTCAGCCAAGTTAACCACATTGGCTTACCGTATCTCTGTCCCTGTGTGACACATATACACGCATGCACTTCTGGAAGCCAGTCCTGCCATTTGAGTCCTCCCAGAAAATGGAGCTCACATCTGTGTACACTGCAGAGTTGGAGGGGTAAGAGAAGTGATCCAGAAGAGGTTTGGGTGGGACATGGTGGGATTATTGAAGCAATACCACTGGTATGCCTGGAGAGACCAGAAAGGCTTAAGTAGAAAAGATCTCCAGGGTTTTTATTCTGTCTAGTGCCTCCCTTTTGGGAGCAGTTTGGAGACCACGACTAGTGAGCTCTGCATAAACCAGCTCAAGTACATGGTTCCAGTATGAGATGCAGCAAGCAAAACAAGCCTGCCGTTTTCCATCCGGGGCAACCAGGAAAACTGCCTTCAGAAGAAGTGACAGACGGATTAGAGTTTGTCAGAAATGCAGAAAAAGGAGGGGAGAAGTTCAAGCAGGGAAAGTGTGTGTGTGTGTGTGTTCATATCATGTAGCGTGTTAGTCCCAAACTTGTACATCTTTTCTAGTTTATTCAAGAATTAATGATACATACTATTTGGTTTCAGTGCATAGTACAGAGCATATGAAATAGAAGTTAAGTAATTTTGTGTTTTCTTTAACGCTCTATTTTCTTGCATACCCTGCATTGGAGGCCGTTGCTATTCTTTTAATTTGGGTACTTGGGAGACCCGTTGGCGGTGTGTGTGAAAAGCTGTCAAGGCCAGGCATGGACAGTTAATTTTACCCTGGAGCCACTGTAAGTTTGAGAAGGAAAGTCACTTGGAGCGATTTCTCTGTTTGTACTCTTCTTTCCCCTAAAGGCTTGTTTTTAGCTGCCGAGTATTGCACCATATGAGTACTCCAGGACCATGACTGTTCTTTTTGTTTCTGTAGGTAACACTTCTGCTCTTCCTTTGTTGATTCTGAAAAACAGCTCCTGCCATTTGAAGCAGAGACTCATTTTCAGTGTACCTGCTGTAGGTGGAACCAGCTTCTCTTTGGGATCACAATGACCATGGAAGGCAGGGGAACATTAGGTCTCATCCCCAGGACGTCTGTGCGTCAGCAGCAGGAGGGGAGGTTGACTGTAAAGCAGGAACCAGGAAGCCAGACCTGGGGACAGAGCTGCAGTCTCCAGAAGAACTACCCCCCTGTCTGTGAAATCTTCCGGCTGCACTTCAGGCAGTTGTGTTACCATGAGACGTCTGGGCCTCAGGAGGCACTGAGCCGGCTCAGGGAGCTCTGCCACTGGTGGCTGATGCCAGAGGTCCACACCAAGGAGCAGATCCTGGAGCTGCTGGTGCTGGAGCAGTTCCTGAGCATCCTGCCCAGGGAGCTCCAGACCTGGGTGCAGCTTCGTCGTCCTGAAACTGGCGAGGAGGCTGTGGCTGTGGTGGAGGATTTCCAGAGACACCTTAGTGGGTCAGGGGAGGTAAGCAGTCAAGTCTCCAATTCTACTGTAGATGTTCCGGATGCTTCTAGACCCATTCTCTAGGCTTGGACTAGCCTGGGAAGAAGCGTTCTTCATTCCCCACACTTTAGGCTGGTTTGTCTTTAGGATTCCCAAATCTGCGCCATTGGTAGATAGGAAACAGTTCTGTGCTGCAGGCCATAAGCGGAAACATAAATTCCAACTCTCTTAGTTGCTGTTCTGTTGCACTGAAGAGACACCATGACCAAAGCAATTCTTATAAAGGCATTTAACTGTGGGCTTGCTTATAGTCTCAGAGATTAGTCCATTAGCATGTCAGGGAACGTGGAAGCACACGGGCCTATATCGTGGTGGAGAAGTAGCTGAGAGCTCTACAGTCTGAGCTTGGAGAGGCGAGGGAAACTGAGAAACCTCAAAGCCCATCCCTGGTGGTATTTTCTCTAACAAGGCCACACCTTCTAATCCTTTTAAATAGTACCACTCCGATGACTAAGCATTCAAATCTATGAACCTGTGGGGGCCATTCTTACTCAAACCACCATGTTCCACTCCCTGCCCCCAGTAGGCTTGTAGCCATATCATAGTGCAAAATGCACTTAATCCAACTTTGAAAGTCCATAGCCTATCACAGTCTTGACAATGTTTAAAAGTTCGGAGTCTCTTCTGAGATTCATGGCAATCTCTTAACTATAACCCCCCTATATAATCAAAATCAAAAAGCAGATCACATACTTCCAACATATGTCATAGGATATACACTGCAATTCCAAAGTGGGGAAGGGAGCATAGGGAGGAAATGGTGAACTGAAGACCAAGACCTGCTGGGCAGATGCCAAATGCTGCAGCTCCTTGTCTAATGTCAGCACACTCTTCAGATCTCCACTCCTTTCAGCTTTGCTGGCTGCAACACACTTGTTTCTGAAATTCCTTGGGTGAGGCCCTGCAGCTGATAATTGCCCTCTGCACTGTCTTCCATGCTCCTACGAGGATGGCCCAGTAAGCCCCTGTGTATGCAAAGACTGCTCATTCATTTCCTGGCCACCAGACCCAAGTAATCACACAAAAGCTATATTAATTACAACACTGGCCTGATAGCTCTTAAATTAACCCATTTCTATTAATCTGTGTATCAGCACAAGGCTGTAGCCTACCAGTAAAGGGCCTGGCATCTGTCTGCTTCAGAGGCTACATGGCGTCTCCTTGACTCTGCCTACTTTCTCTCTAGATCTCCTCCAGTCTGGCTATGTTCTGCCCTGCCATAGGCCAAAGTAGCTTTATTCATTAGCCAATAAAAGCAGCACATATACAGGAGGATATCCCACATCAGCCTCGATTAAAGCATCCAACTGCTTTTCTAGTTCAGAGCCACAAAATCTTCCTATTCCTCCCACAGGCAGCATGGTCAGGTCTCTCACAGCAATACCTGACTCACTGGTACCAACATCTGTCTTAGTCACTGTTCTATTGCTGTGAAGAGACACCGTGACCAAGGCAACATCTGGATCTATAGCAGAGAGACATAGACTGAGCCTGGCATGGTCTTCTGAACTCTCAAAGCCCACTTCCTGTGACATACTTTCTCTAGAAAGGTGTACCTCCTAGTTCTTCTCATCCTTTCACATAGTGCCACTCCCTGGTGACTAGGCTTTCAAATCTGTGAGCCTATGTGGTCCATTTTTATTCAAACGACCATGCCAGCCAAGCTCTGAATCAGGTTTATGTATGTGTGTTTATGTGGGAAAGAGGTGCATGTAAGGTTATGTACATATATGTCTGTGTTTATTTGGAGGAGAGGTGCAGGGGTGTGTGTGTGTGTGTGTGTGTGTGTGTATGTGTGTGTGTGTGTAGGCTAGAGAACAGCCTTAGGTATTGTTCCTCAGTAGTGGTCACCTTGGTTTTTGAGGCAGGATCTCCCTGACCTGGGACTCAATGGTTAGGCTAAGTTCCTGGACTATGGGATGAGACTGTATTTGCCTCTCCCGGGCTGGGGTTAAAGCATGTCCTATCATGCCTGATTTTTATACACCGTTTCAGGGAATCCCAGCCTAGGCTGTCATGAGTACGTGGAAAGCCCTTTGTTGACTGAACCATCTCCCCAGGCCTGGGTGGTTCTTTTAGTGCAGATGAAAGCTCTTCAGTACAGTAGTTGTGGGTAGGGGCAGAAGATGTAATTTAATATACTGTAGTAGCCTAACTGTGATTCACTGGCAGGTAAATCCCGCAATCTAGTACTTTATCCAGATCTTGGATACATGGGTCTCCTTTCCGCCAGACACCACATTGACAATTTGCAAGCAGTAAACCTCATCAGAGACACATATAATCTCCTACTGCTTCTGCTCTCCTGCCTGAACATGGAAGTGTAGGGCCACCTTGGTTTTTGAGACAGGATTTCCCTGACTTGGAAATCAGTGGCCAGACTAGGTGTCTTAGGGTTTCTATCGCTGTGAAGAGACACCATGACCTTGTCAACTCTTACAAAAGAAACTATTTAATTGTAGTGACTTGCTTACAGTTTTAGACCTTTAGTCTATTGTCATCATGGTGGAAAGCAAGGCATCATGCAGGCAGACATGGTGCTGGAGAAGGAACTGAGGGTCCTTACATCTTCGCTCATAGGCAACAGGAAGTGGTCGGAGACACTGGGTGTAGCTTGAGCATATATGAGACCTCAAAGCCTGCCTCCACAGTGAAACACTTCCTCCAACAAGGCCACACCCACTCCAACAAAGCTACACCTTCTAATAGTGCCACTCCCTTTGAGGGCCATTTTCTTTCGAACCTCCACACTAGTTTCCTGGTCTATGAGCCCTAGGGAGTCTGAACTAGGCCTAAGTAGGTCTAAATAGGCCACTTAGCTCTATGATTCTTAGGAGGCAGCTGAAGTCATTGTCTAGTTTCTATGCACGTGTGCACAGGTACCCGCAGACACAGCGCACATCCAGATAAAGACACACAAAGGACTGTCTAGTGGACAACTTGGAAACTGGTCTTAGACCCTCAGGCTTAGCAGTACTTACCGTCTGGTTATCCTGATAGCTTCACGTAGTTCTTCTTACACAAATGTGTGCCCACAGCTCTGACACCATTGAACTGGCTATGGAATCTGTTCTTCAAGCTCCTGCCAGGAGGGATAAGACAAGGAGGGCAGGGAAGATCACAAGTTTGTGGTTAGCCTGCCGACTTTATTGGTCGTGCTGGAAAGATAGCCTAGCCCTTCATTTCTTTGACTTTTTTCCTGTGTGGGATATCTTAGAGGTTTGGGTTCTCTACCTTCAAGAATGCACTTCTGAACCCAGTTCTGTTTCCTTATTTCTAGGTTTTGTCTCCAGTACAAGAGCAGGATGTGCATTTAAAGAAGATGATATCTCTGGGTGGAATAGAACAATCTCCTACCTCAGCCTCCAGTCAAGGCTCAGCTCCTGAAGCCCACCTGGACCCTCACAGACACTGTGGTACTTGTCCCCCAGTTCTGTTCTCAAGTCCTTCCTTCTGCCCCTGGAGTCAGTTTCTTTCGTCAGCTCAGCTTGTATCCCACGGAATCCACACTACCCCGATAGCTGGCCTCCTTCCTCAGTGGCTGTATCTGACCCTTTGTCTGTTCTCCTATCACGCATGTATTTATTAGGTTTTCCTCAAACATGTCATTAGAAACACCACTGGGTACCAGAGACATAAAATATACTCTGATTATTTTCAAGAGTTCTTATCTAGGTGGCAGGGAGCTGGTCACATAGATAAAAAGAAGCAACCTCATAAGATACATTTGGGTAAAGCTGAGCATGGTGGATCATGCCTGTCATTCCATAAAGAGAATTTCTGAGCGCTGAAGGCCAGCCTGGACTACTTAGTAAGTTTTGGGCTAGCCTGTACTTCAGATTAATACCCTGGGTCAAACAAAACCCCAAAACCCAAATACCACAAGCAAAAGACAGACATGGGTGGTATCTGTTCCCAGGCATGGGACTGGCATTGTAAAGGGGATTGTTGGATAAAGTGCATTAGGAGGCAGAGAAGGTCTGGGCACTGGAGGAACTCGCAGAAAGTTAACTGTTAAAAGGTGGAGGATGGAGGATGGGCACAGTGGCACACGCCTTTAATCCCAGCACTTGGGAGCCAGAGGCAGGGAGATCTCTGTCAGTTTGAAGCCAGCCTGGTTTGCATGGTAAGCTTCAGGCCAGCCAGGGCTACATAGTGAAATTCTGTCTTAAAAAAACAAGTGAAACCTGGGGCTGGAGAGAGGGCTCAGCGCTTAAGAGCACTGGCTGCTCTTCCAGAGGACCTGGGCTCAATTCCCAGCACCCACATGGCAGCAGGACTCCACATGGAGTCTGTAACTCCAGTTCTAGGGATTCTGACAATATCACACAGACATACATGTGGGCAAACACCAATGCACATAAGATAAATTATTAAAAGAGAAAAAGAAAGAAACTGAACTTGCTGTTTCAAGGAACCCTGTCCAGCATGTGGCTGTGTGGTGGGTCTGAGAAGGCAGCAAAGACTCCAAGCATGGTTAAAGCCATGAACGTAGACGGAGCACTGACAGAAGGAGGAGGAGCACTGAGGGGGAGGAGGAGCACTGACTGAGGGAGGAGGAGCACTGAGGGGGGAGAAGGAACATTGAGTAGGGGAGAAGGAAGTAATCCCAGATGGCAGAGGCTGTCTGGAAACCTGCATTTCCAACCCCAATCTCCAGCATGTACATGGTGGCTCATCACCACCTATAACTCCAGTTCCATGGGATCCAACACCTCTGGTCTCCACATCAGGCACACAGGTGGGCACAGACAAAACACCCGTACATATAGATTAAATAAGTTGGGTTTTTTTTTTTTGTTTATTTTTTAAAGCTGAAGGGTAAATCAATCTTGGGAGTGGAAAGTCAGGCAGAGAGAATAATCAGAGTTTCAGACAGGTGAGAGAGGGGCCTGAAAGGAACCTGGCTGTGCCCTCTGAAGAACATTTCCAGCATACTTGGGATGAGGTCTCTGGAAGAAGCTAAGAATCAGTGTATGTGAGGCTTCCTGGATGCCCACAAATCCACTTCCCTGGCCCATGGACCTTAGGGAGCTGAGAGCAGGGCTTGACCCACTGTGTTCACCTTTCACCCCAGGTCCTGCTTGTCTTGAAGTTGGGAGTGCCAGAGCCCAGGCTACTGTGGGGAACTCCACAGCAGCTGCTGAGCTTAGGATAGTCAGGCCTCGGGTGAGTGTGGCTCTCTCTCTTTTGATTCCATGTCTGGGGTGTGGGGAGTAGGTGGAACTCACTTCCCTGAGATGGCTCCTCGGGCTCTCCTGCCCGGTGCTTCCCCTGGAACTAGGTCCCTGTCCCCAGCTGTAATGGGTTCCATTCAGCCCAATTTTGTTCTTTTTGATTGTCAACCCAGCTCTTTTCCACTGCCGTTTTGTTCTCTGTGATGTCTATACTTCTGAGAACGCTGCTCTGCTGGCTGAGACTTTCTGAACAATAGAAGCTTGTCATTCCAGGAGATCACAGTGAATAAGGACTCTATGCAGAAAAGGTGGAAAAGCCTGGCACTCAGTCAGAACGCCCTGAACCAGAACCTGATGGAGGAAAATGAGCACAGCGTGGCCTCTCTGGGTAATGATTCCCATGTCTGGTAACTAGCAGCCCGTCCTCTGGACATCAGAGACACTGAATTCTTTTGATTTGATTTGTTTTAACTTTATATTATGAAGATTTGCAAACATAAATTGGATGTATATAATGAACCTCTCTGCACCCATCACCCAGTTTAACAGTGATCATTTTCTTTATTTAATGACTGATCAGTGGTAGAGACCTAACTTGGATTTTCTTAGCCATAAGTAAGAGTTCTGTGGGTTTTGGAAGTAAAGATCTTTGTGTTTAAGGGATTACAAGAATGGGGACCCAGAACAAAGCAGTCAGAATAGGCAGTGGGAAGTGGAGGTCTGAGAGACTCAGCAATGCAAGCACAGAGATTTACACAGTGTCCCATGTGACTAATGCAGCTGCTCTCAGGTGTGTTGGCTGCGCGTTTCCTTCCACTGATGCTCGTTTCGAATTCTGAGCTGTTTTCAGCCCTCTCATTCTTCCTGCTCACTGTGACTTCTGTCCCTGTGGACCGTCCAGCTTTAGACCGTACTCATAATTCTGCCTGTTTTGAGGTCAGAATTTGCCTAAAGTGGATTCTGACCAAGATGGTGTTTAGTCTTCTCTGTGTTTTGAAAGTCACTGGTCCAGGCATCAACAGATGCTGATGACGAGCTACAGACAAGCTAGACTTGGGTCTTTCTGGTCCCTGGGCAGGTCTGATTACCTGTCTGTCTCCCCTGGGGCGTGTAGTTGTGTGCGATTCCCTCTGCAAAGCCTGAGACCCATCCTGTGATTAGCAAACTCAGGACAGTAGCCAACTTAACAGAGGGTGGACATGAAAGTTACTAGCCTAAATATTTTAAAGTTTCATTTGCTAAAGATTTGCTGACCTGGGCCTCATTGCAAAATGGTTTAAAGAAACCAACATTTTGGTATTTGTTGATAACCATGAATTTTTCTCCAGATTTTACATCTGCACCTCCAAAAACTGCAGACCAATGTTTAACTATTTAATTTCCTTATTACTTTAGAGACAAGATCACAAGGACATGCATTAATTTATATTTTAAACCATTGGTGCTTCTTTTAATTTTTATAGGAATATAGAACTAGCTTTGCCCAGTCCCTAGCTCTGCCATCTCCTTCAACACTGTTGTGAGTGCGTGCACGTGTTCCCACAGACACGTAGCACAGGAGATCAGCTTGAACTCTCTCTCGTCACGGTGTCACAGTGGAGATTCTCATCGGCTCACTGCCATCTTTGCATTTTTGTCTTTCTTGTCAAGGTTCCCTCCCTCCCTAAACCAACTGCTACCACTCTCTCCACGGGTCTTCCTGTAGCTCTGTCTGGCTTGGAACTCTATGTAGACCAAGCTGACCTTGATCTCACAGAGATCTACCTGCCTCTACCTCCTAAGAGGTGAGATTAAAGGAACAACCAAACATGGCCCAGCATATTTTAGGAGATATGTGGAACTGTAAACAGAGGCTGCTCTTTTGTTTCCTGGCCACCCAGACCAAAATAACCACACAGAAACTGTATTACTTCAACACTGCTTGACCTGTTAGCTCACGCTTCTTATTGGCTAGCTCTTATATCTTAAATGAACCCATTCCTATTATTTTATATTTACCACGAGGCTCATGGTTTACTGGTAAGGTTCCAGTGCATCTGTCTTCTGCGGCGACTACATTGCTTCTCTCTGACTCTGCCTACTCTCTCTCTATATATATATCTGTTCAGATTTTCCAACTGGCTTTGCTCTGCTAAGCCATTGACCCAAAGCAGCTTCTTTATTAACCAATAAAACATATTCACAGTATACAGAGGGGAATCCCATCTCATGGAGCTGTACAATGAGGAACCTACTTTAGCCTCTCACTAAGAAAACAGCATCACAGTGACTCTGGGAGATGGTATGACATTGTGCTACACCCCAGTGCTTGCTTTCCAGGCTTCCTCCTGCACAGGCTGTGCTAGCTCAGGTTCCTCCATCCTTGCCTTTCTTTGCTGTTCTCCTCTCTGGACTATTGTTCCTCTGTTTTTTTTTATACTTTTTTTTAAAAAAAAGTTATTTATTATGTATACAATATTCTGCCTGCATGTATGCCTTCAGGACAGAAAGAAGAAGGGACCAGATATCATTATGGATGATTGTTAGCCACCATGTGGTTGCTGGGAATTGAACTTAGGACCTCTAGAAGAACAGCCAGTGCTGTTAACCTCTGAGCCATCTCTCCAGCCCATGTTCCTCTTTGTTTTAAGATCCCAGAAGAAGAAAGGGAACTATTTTTCTCTCTACTTCTCAATATGTTATCTCATTCCTTAATGATAATATTTTTTTTCAGTTACAAAGCAAAAAGAAAAAAAGTAAAAAAATTGTCTTTTTCTTTCTTTTAGCAACAGGTAAGAACAGGATGGAAAGTTCTGAGTTCACTCCAAAGCACGACGTTTCTGAAGGATCCAATTCATTTGACATATCCTCAGCGGGACTCTTTGGAATGGAGTCTGGAGATATCTGTGGAGATCCTGTAGCACAGGCGGAAGGGCAGCCCTCAGATGATGAAGGGAGTGAACGAGAAAGTGATTTCTTGGAAAAGAAAGATAAGAAAAATTCCACAAAAGACAAAAATGAGGAGTGTAAAGATGGAGGGGAACATCCAGATCTTCCCTCTAGTTCTGCTGAGCATCAGCGAGAAGCAAAGAGACAGAAGCTCTATCAGTGTGATGAGTGTGACAGAGTTTGTAACCGGAGCTCACACCTCCTTGGACACCAGAGAACCCAGACTGGAGAGAAACCCTGTGAGTGTAATGAGTGTGGGAAAACCTTCCGACAGACATCTCAGCTAACTGTTCACCTCAGAACACACGCGGCAGGGAGGCCTTCTGAATGTAGTGAGTGCGGGAAGACGTACCAGCTCTGTTCCCATCTTAGTCAGCACCAGAGCCTCCACGATGGGGAGAAACCGTCTAAATGCCATGAGTATGCCAAAGCCTTCCCTCAGAGTTCCCAGCTCCTGGACCACCGGAGAACCCACATCGGGGAGAAGCCTCATGAGTGCAGTGAGTGTGGGAAAACCTTCTGCTCCAACAGAAATCTTATTGATCACCGGAGAACCCACACCGGGGAGAAGCCTCATGAGTGCAGTGAGTGTGGGAAAACCTTCTGCTCCAACAGAAATCTTATTGATCACCGGAGAACCCACACTGGGGAGAAGCCTTATGAGTGCAGTGAGTGTGGCAAGGCCTTTAGTCGGAGTAAGTGTCTTATTCGACATCAGAGTCTCCATAGTGGGGAGAAACCATACAAATGTAGTGACTGTGGGAAAGCCTTCAACCAGAACTCTCAGCTCATTGACCATGAACGGATTCATACTGGGGAGAAGCCTTTTGAATGTAGTGAGTGTGGCAAGAAATTCAGTTTAAGTAAATGCCTTATTCGGCACCAGAGACTTCACACTGGAGAAAAGCCCTATAAATGCCGCGAGTGTGGGAAATCTTTCAATCAGAACTCCCACCTCATCATCCACCAGAGGATCCACACTGGTGAGAAGCCGTACACGTGTAATGAGTGCGGGAAGGTCTTCAGCTACAGCTCCAGCCTCATGGTTCACCAGAGAACCCACACTGGTGAGAAGCCGTACAAATGTAAAGACTGCGTGAAAGCATTCAGTGACAGCTCACAGCTGATTGTGCACCAGAGAGTGCACACTGGCGAGAAGCCTTACGAGTGTGTCGAGTGTGGGAAAGCCTTCAGTCAGCGCTCCACATTTAACCACCATCAGCGGACGCACAGTGACAGACAACGCGGAGTTCTGAGTCAGCTTTGTTTGTAAGGAGGGTGTTTACCACACTCCCTTGGAAGCGTTATTCAAGTGAGCGTTGCTTAGTGCTCTTTCCATTTGGCCACCAAGGTAGGGGAGCAGTAATAACTTAGTGCAGTCTTTTCTCCTCACTGTTGGAAAAGTAAGAACCACGTGTCCCGTTTACTTCTGGCTTTTTGTTTTTTTAAACTGTTTTAAAATATACCTCATTTTTTTAGTTTTGCATTCCAGGATTTATGACTTTCAACACAAAGATACTATCTCTACTTCATCCTAACTTCTTTGACCGCTGACTCGGAGGCACACGACACGACTCTCATCGTTCTATTTTGTGGGGTAGCTCTCTCTTGGTTTACTTTGCCCCTCACATTTTTAGAGTGTTCTACCTACACATATGTCTGTGTACCACTCAGTACACATACATGTCTGGTGCCTACAGAGGCAAGAATAGGCCATCAGACCCCCTGGAACTGGAGTTACAGATAATTGTCAGCCATCATGTGGATGATGAGGATCAAACCTGAGTCCTTTGGCCAAGCAGCCAGTGCTCTTAACCACTGGACCGTTGCTCCAGCCTTCACATCTGTTCTTTAAAGTTAGTTCAGTATGTAGCTTTTTGTCATTTAAGTTCCCCAGAAATTTTTTCCTTTACTTGTTAATTTATGTATATATATGTATGACTGTTAGTTTATGCATATCTATGTGCGATTGTACAGTGAGCGCGGTGCTTTTAGAGAGCAGAGGAGGGCGTTGGGCCTTTAGAACTGGCGGTTGTCAGGCGCTGGGAACTGGACTTGCGTCCTCTGCAAGAACAGTACATACTCCTAACCACTGAGCCATCTCTCCAGCCCCTGAGGTTTCGTTTTTTTCCCTTTTAAACCTCTGTTGATCTGATCTCAACTTGCTTTGAGTTAGTTGATGGTATATGATACAACTGTTAAATTCTCTTGTATTTATATACTTTCATACCAACATGAGGGCTCTTTGTGGATATATATTTTTCATATATAGATAATTATATTAATTGATAAATAAATAATTTTTTAAATCTCCCTCAATCCTTAAATTATGGACAAACTCCCCTCTCCCCTAAGCTTTTAAGGTTGGGGGTGCATCTCCAGTGTCACATACATATATTAATTACTGTGTCGTAACTACTAGAGCATTGTTCTTAGGAAGCTAAGTGTGTGTGTGTGAGATAGAGTGAGAGACAGAGAGAGCACATTTTGTTGCACATTCAGTTGTGCAGGCAGGGCCCATCCAAATATGCATTGCGCTGGACAAGGACTAGCTGACTCCATTCCGGCTCTGCAGTGAGCAGGTTGAGAAAGATCACAGAAAACTAGAAAGGCTGTTGATGACTCCAGTGGCTGGACTGGGTGACGGACACACCCACCATAGTTTCTGTGTGTGTGCCGGGCATCTGAACTCGGGTACTCATGCATGTGTGGCAGTCATTGCCTCTGAGCCACCTCTCCTGGCCCATTTTGCACACATTCTTGAAGAATATATGGGAAGCTTCCTATTCTAAGATACAGTTATGAGTCCCTCAAGGGATCCATAATGTAGAAAAGGTCTCCATCTGGGAGTGTTGGCACATACCTGTGGTCCTAGCACTCAGGAGCAGAAACAGATCTGTATCAGTTCAAGGTAATCTTGGACTACATAGCAAGATAGGGTCAATCATGCTGAGCCACTTGTCTTCAGAGGGGAGGAGAGGGTGTGAATAAAACAATGTATAGAACTTCTACTTCACTTAGGTATCTTTTAAAATTTACATTTCTTGTACATGACTCTAGGAGGTCACAGGACAACTGTGGGAGTTGGTTTTCTCCACGAGGTAAATCCCATAGATCCAAGTTGGAAGTCAGGTTGTCAGGCTGGGTAACAAGTGCTTTCACTTGCTGAGCCCTTTCACTGGTCCTTGGCTTAATTTTTATAAACTATTCTCTCTCTCTCTCTCTCTCTCTCTCTCTCTGTGTGTGTGTGTGTGTGTGTGTGTGTGTGTGTGTGTGTGTGTGTGTGTAAAAGAGAGAGGGAGGGATGGAGGGAAGCAGAGAGCAAGTTTGAGGCAAGCCTGGTCTGCAGAGCTGGTTCCAGGACAGCCAGAGATACACAAAGAAACCCTGTCTCCAAAACCAAAAATAAGCTGGGAGGTGGTGGCACATGCCTTTAATCCCAGCACTCAGGAGGCAGAGGCAGGCACATCTCTGAGCTCCAGGCCAGCCTAGTTTACAGAGTGAGTTCCAGAGAAACCCTGTCTCGAATCAACAGACACACACACACACACACACACACACACACACACACCAAAAAGAAAAGAGAAGAGCTGGGTATAGTGGCTCCAGCAATGATCATCCAGAAGCTGGATGATCCCATTTTATACACAAAGCAGAAAGAAAACGAAGTGGGTGAGGCTGTAAAAGTCCTCACTGTCTCCAGCAAAGCTGCACCTCCGAAAGGTTTTCCCGTCTTCCCACACAGTGTTCTCAACCACCACAGTCACCACCCAATTTCCTCTTTTTTCTTTCTTGGTTTTTAGAGATAGGGTTTATCTGTGTATTAGCTCGGGATGTCCTGGAACTCACTTTGTAGACCAGGCTAGCCTCAAACTCAGAGATTTGCCTGCTTCTGCCTTTCCCCAAGTTACCTTAAGTCAGAATTCAAATCTGGTGGTCAAACGTGATGGTAAAGGGTGGGAAGTATACACTGAACCATTTGCCTCTGATACATGGGAACAACACACACAGTAAGGAAAGTCGTGTCATTATACTTTACCTTTATATGTTTGGATGCTTGCCTGCATGTATGTTTGTTTGGTGCCTGCAGATGCCAGAAAGGGTGCCAGATTTCCAATAACAAGAGTAATAGCCAGTTATGGACCACCATGTGGGTGGTTGGGATTGAACCTGAGTCTCTTGAAGAGCAATCAGTGTTCCTAACTCCAAGCAATCTTTCTAGTTCCATGTATTATTATCATTATTATTATTATTATTATTTGGTTGTTGGTTTATTTTAGGAAGTTGTTTTGGTTTGAGGTTTTTTTTATATTTATTATGTATACAATATTCTGTCTACATGTATGTCTGCAGGCCAGAAGGGGGCACCAGACCTCATTACAGATGGTTGTGAGCCACCATGTGGTTGCTGGGAATTGAACTCAGGACCTTTGGAAGAGCAGGCAATGCTCTTAACCGCTGAGCCATCTCTCCAGCCCCCTCATTTGAGGTTTTTGTTGGTTTTGTTGTCTTATTTTAAGACTGGGTCTCACTTTTAGCTCTGGCTACCCTGAATCTCACTATGTAGACCAGGTTGACCTTGAACTCACAGAAATCCACCTGTCTCTGCCTCCCAAATGCTGGAGTTAAAGGTGTTTGACAACAAGCCTGACACAAATCATGAGATTTCAAACTCTGACTTATAGGGGGCCAGGGAAGTACCTCGGCATTTAGGGACTTGAACTGCCATGGTAAAGATCTCAAGTTCAGTTCCCAGCACCCACAACAGGTAGCTCAGCTCACAAACTAATTACCTGTAACTCCAGCTCCAGAAGATCCGATACCTTCTTCTGGCCTCCTGAATTCACATGCTGTCAACTACACACAGACATACATACTCATAATTAAAAATAAGATAAAATTCTAACCCATGTCGGGAGATGGCTTTTGTCCAGAGTTAACTTCTAGGCTCGGTGGTGTGGTGCATGCATGCATTTATCCTAGCACCTGGGAGGCAGAGGTAGTCAGATCTCTGTGAGTTCGAGACCAGCCTAGTCTACAGAGTGAGTTGCAGGACAGCCAGGACTATATAGAGAGACCCTGTCTCAAAAACAAACAAACAAAAAAAAAATCAGTGCATCAGAAAGGATGTATTCATGAAAAGTTCTAATGATTGGGAATACATTTTAAATTTGCTAATTGTGAATACCCATACAGGGGCTCTAGCAAACAAGGCATACCACACACCTCTTACCCTTTCGCTCCGTCCTGATGGAGCCTTGTAGAAGCATTTACTCATCTAGTATAGCGTTTTTGCCCCAACTGAATTACCATGCAGCCACCATAGAGGTCCCTCTTGCCATAAAACTCCTGTTGGAATATTTTTTGTTTTTAATATACAAAGAGAAATTGGCAAAGACGGGTCATGGCGGCATAGCTGTGCCTTGGATATAGCCCCCTCAACCTTGCGTAAAGATTGCATAGCGGCAGGTGTCAACGTCCGTGGGGAGGTAACATCAGGATCACCCTCTAAGATAGAAAATAAGGGCAGTAGCTCCGACCTTGGTACATGTAGATACCCTCGGATCCAATTAATATCTCCTAGTAACTGTTGGAAATCATTAAGGGTCCTTAAGTTTTGGGTACGAATAAGGACCTTTTGTGGTCTGATTGTATCTGGGGAGATAATAGAACCCAGAAACCGTGCTGGTGTAGAGCACTGTACCTTTTCAGGGGCTACAATTAGCCCTTGCTTTTCCAAGGTCTGAACAGTATTTTGAAAAGCTTCCCTAAGTACCTGTTGGGATGAAGCTGTCAACAGGATGTCATCCATGTAATGAATGACCTTTACATTGGGAAACTGTCTCCTTACAGCCATCAGGGCAGAGTCTACAAATAGCTGGCACATAGTAGGACTGTTTGACATCCCCTGGGGGAGGGTTCTCCACTGATAACGGGAATCAGGCTGTTCATGATTTACAGAAGGCAAAGTGAAAGCGAACCTTTCCCTATCCTGGGAACACAGTGGAATGGAAAAGAAGCAATCTTTGATATCTAGTACTATAATTGGCCAATCCTTTGGCAGAGCAGAAAGTAATGGGAGACCCTTTTGGGCTGCCCCCATGACTTGCATCTGACTGTTTACAGCCCGCAAGTCATGTAATAACCTCCATTTTCCTGATGCCTTTTTGATAACAAAGATCGGGCTATTCCATGGTGATACAGAAGGCTCAATGTGACCTAATTGCAATTGTTCCTCAATTAGTTGTTTAGCGGCTTCCAATTTCTCCTGGGAAAGGGGCCACTGGGGGATCCATACAGCCTTATTTGTTGTCCATGGTATGGGTTTGGAGCCCATTGTGGAAGCCGATATGTCAGTGGCCCCTAAGAAAAACCCAGTCCTTTGCGGTCTGTCTTACAGACCCGTATTATTGGGTCAGGTATGCCTTGGAGATTTTTTCCCAGGCCTCGAGAAGGAACAAATCCTTGCAACCTCATCATATCTTTGCTTTTATCTGAAAATTCATTAGTCAACCTGAGCTGTAATTGCTGCTGAACATCCCTTCCCCAGAGGTTACTGGGGAGGTCTACTACAAAAGGTTGTATTTTTCCATGCTGATCTTCTATTCTCCAAGTCAATTCCTTAGAACTGATGCAAGGTGTACGTGCGTACCCTAGCCCCTGTAGGGACTGGCAGGATTGCTGTAAAGGCCATTGCTTAGGCCAGGATTGGGTTCTGATAATGCTTTGATCCGCGCCAGTGTCCACCAAGCCCGAAAAAACTTTTCCTTCAATAGTCAATTCTAAGATCGGTCTATCATTAAGGCCATGGACAAACAGGCAAGGTCAACTCCTGTGGACCCCAAGCCCTCATTCCCTCTTACTCTGTCTGCAGAGGGGAATGATTCATGCTTGGAGGGCAAAACTAACAATTGAGCAGCCCGGTCACCGGGAGCAACAGAAATTACGCCATGAAAAGCGTGACAAAGAATCTTAATCTGCCCCATATAATCAGGGTCAATAACACCTGGGTGAACTATCAGTCCTTTCATAGTAGATGAGGAGCGCCCCAAAACAATCCCTACATATCCCTCCTGCAAGGGACCCGACATGTCAGTCTCCATAATCTGAACTCCCATGTCTGGTGTTAATACCATTCCGGAGGTGGCACAGAGGTCCAACCCTGCGGAACCGATGGTGGCTCTCCGTACTGGCGGGTCTGCCTCTGGAGACTCAGAGGTGGGGCTGAAGCCTGAAGCGCCCCGAATATTTTCAGGCCCCGGGGACTGGGGCCCCTCATCCCATTTTTTGTCGCAGAACTAGAGACTTGTGGGATAGGCTGACCATTAATGTCCTTCACTGAGCGGCATTCATTGGCCTAATGCTTTCCCTTCTTACAGTGAGGGCAAGTGCCTGGCATACGTGGACCAAGCCTTGTAGGCGGTTCGAATGGTCCGCTGCCATTAGGACAATTTCTTTTTAAGTGTCCCATCTGGCCGCACCGAAAGCATCCTTTGTTTTTTGTATCCTGGGCTGATCTAGTGGCCGAAAGCATCGCCGCTGCTAAGCCTGCATTTGTTAAAGGACCTCCAATTTCCCTACAAGCCTTCAACCAAGCATCCAGTCCCTTATGCCTGACTGGTCCTATGGCTCGCTGACATTCTTTAGTGCTTTGTTCAAAAATTATCTGTTGCACAAACGGCAAGGTCACATCTGAATTTCCAAAGATCTTTTCAGAGACCTCAGTCATCCTGGCCACAAAGTCCGCGAATGGCTCTGTGGGTCCTTGGACGATCTTAGTCAAATTGCCTGCCACTTCCCCTTTATTGGGTAGGACCTTCCAAGCACGGAAGTAAATATCACTAATTTGCTGGTACACCTCAAGAGGATGATCAACTTGGTTTCCAGCAAACTCCCCTTGTCCCAAAAGCATCTCGGCAGTCCAATCTGGGTGGCCATTTTGTGCGTTAAGTCGAGCCTGAACCTGTGCCTTGTCAGCAGCCAGGGATTTGAATTCCAGAAATTGTCCTCGGGACAGGCATGCCCTAGCAACCTCTGTCCAGTCTGTGGGTGTTAAAACCTGGGTACAGAGTCTGCGCAACAATGCAATGGTATAGTCTGCGGTGGGCCCAAAGTCCCTAGCCGCGGTCACTATGTCTTTCAGCTGTTTATAGGGCACCGGCTCATACCACCTATGATGTGTATCAGCATCCTCAAACACTGGGAAGGCTGAGGCCAAACGAGCCCAAGTGTTATTGCTGATGAAATGATAACCTCTGGCAGGCTTTGCTGCCTGCGCATAAGATGGCAGCGGCGCTGTGGGTGGAGACTCACCCAGCAGCTGCCTAGGCCCTCCTCTGGCCCCGCCTCCAGCTGCAGAAACCCGCGGCAGGCGTCTCCACCCACGCCGCTCCTCCTCACATCTAGCAACTTCCTCCTCTAAGTCCTCCTCTTCCTGAGGACTCAGCTCATCGTCCGACAAGTCTAGGTTGGCGAACTCCTCAAGAACCGGATAAAGCCGGTTCCTCTCCTCCATTTTTGTGCCCAAGGGCTCTCTTTGGCCCTTTTCCCTGGGCTTAACTTTTGGATCCTTTTCTTTTTCCTTTTCCTTTTTTCTTTTAGGCCTATCCAAGTCTCCCCCTTTTGATTCCGATTCTGATAAGCTGTCCTGGTGTGCTATTAATGCCTCTCTACCTTTCCTAACAAGATCTGCATTATCACCCCCTCGTAAGCAGTTCCTCACTAGACGCCATAGCGGCATAGTGCCGCGGCCTATTTGGTTTTCCTGTTTAGCCTTTTCCAAGTCCCGTCCTAATTTTTCCCATGAGGGCAAGGTGAAATCCCCAGAGACCCCGTTCTGGTCAATGTCCTTCACGACCTTATCAATCGTGCTCCGAGAAACCTTCAGGCCACGCTGTTTAAGCAGCGCCTGCAGGGGACTAACGAGGTCGATGGGACCAGGACCAGCGCCATGAGTGTTGCCCATAATACGGTCTTATGCATGGGCACCCTACTGGAGAGCCGCTTAAGCTACAGCGGTCTTACTTCCCCATCAGAGAAAAGCCGTTTTATCTACGACGGACTTACTTTCGATTCTGACTAGGCTCTGACTAGGCGTGATCGCAACAGCAAAGGCACTCTTGACCAGGCTTATGGCAACGCAACCAAAAGCAACACAGGAGCACACAGATCACCATCACCACAAAAACAAGGCAGTACACTCCAGGCCCAACTCCAGCAATCATCATTTTTGGGAGACTTGCTTACCGATGTCGCTGCCCCGCGTGTCGAGTTCTGAATCCTCCTTGGCCCCTCGCCCGGTGACCGAAGGGTGTCCCTGCGTCCCGGGTTTCGGCACCAGTTGCGGCGAACCCCCCTGGCCAGCAGGGAAGAACGACCACCCAGTCGAGGATTCTTCTCAAATCACGCTTTATTGGAGCCTCTTGGTTGTAGGGAGAGCAGGAAGCGAAGGGCCCCGAGCACTTAACGGCAGCCGCTTATATAGGGAGAGTGGACATGGGTCGTGCCTGGATTGGCTACTCGCTCATCTTTCGATGCCCCCGGCCACGGGATTGGCCAAGATTACTGCGCACTACTGCGCATGCGAGAGGTTCCGTCTACAGCCTTGCCATATATGGAGTTGTTTACTCGGTGGTGCAGGGGCTCGGCGCCATCTTGTAATGGTGGACAGCAAATCGGCTCCCTGCAAATGAATAATCAGGAAACATCTAGCGTCCATTTAAGGTTTTGTGTTTAATATTTATTATTATTTTTACTATTGTTATTATTTGCAATATGGTCTCACTATATAGCCCTGGCTGTCTTGAAACTTGCGCTGTAGACCAGGTTGGCCTTGAACACACACAGATTCACCTGCCTCTGCTTCCCGAGTGCTGGGATTAAAGACACATGTGGCCACCATGCCCAGCTACTAGTTGAAAAAAATGTAATATTATTGTGTAATGTGTGTGTGTGTGCGCGCTTGTTTGCATGCGCATGTGTGTGTGCGCACAAGTAGAAGTTAGAGGACAACTCTGGAGAATTTCAGACTAGCTTGGCAGCAGTTTCATACACTGGGCCATCTTGCCAACCTTTTAACCTTCTCTCTCTCTCTCACTCTCTTTCTCTTTTAAGAGATCTATTTATACATATATATAATGTGGTGGGTGGTATATGCACCTACGTGCAGGTGCCTACAAAGTCTAGAAGGGGTTGGAGTTCAGATAGTTGTGAACCACCTGACGTGGGTGCTGAGGACTGAACTTGGGTCCTCTGGAAGAACAGCATGAACTCTTAGCCACCGAGCCATCTCCCCAGGCCTCTGTCCTAGTCTCCTTAGACGCTCAACAGCCAGATCTCAAAAAAAAAGAGGAAACCTTAGTCGTACCCTGAAACCACCTCAGTTGCTGTCTGTAGTTCTGCACGTTTGCTGTGTGCCAGCTGCCGCATCTCTGTTACACAGGAAGCAGCTCAGCAAGAACAGCTGACTGAGCCAGGGGACCTCCCATATCCCTGTTCTCAGTGCTAGATTACACTTGACCCTGCCTTTCGGTTACTCTGCTCCCATTTTAGAAAGCTGAGCAAGAAGAGAGCAGGGTGGATTTTATGTGGTTCTTTGCACGTTCCGAGACTGGGCCTGCTGTGTTCCACTTCACCTCTGTCTGCCTCTCTCTTTTTCCTAGCTTCACTTTCTCATCGTTTTGAACAGCTCTCTGGCTGTGGACACTCGCTCTCCTACGTGAGACACCGTGATCTACATTTCGTCTTCCTTGAGTAACTCTTACTCTATTCCAGAGAAACTGAGACATGTACTCTTCCTCTTCCTCTTCCTCCTGTCAGATGGTGAAATAGACTGAGGAGGGATTGATTCTGAAGCGTCATTCCTTGAAAAGTCAGAATCACGTTTCACCCTGGAGAATTCCACATAAGTGTTACCAAGTAAAGTAAAGAATTTAAAAGGGAAAAATAAGAGCAGAACAGCCACTGGAATGCCCCCAGCAGAAGATGAAGCGAAAGATGAGAACGTTTAAACACAAGGCGTTTGAAGGTAGCAAATCACCCACAGAAGGGAGGGACCAGGAGTGTCAAAACGATGGTAGTCGGCACTGTGACTCTCCAGCACATGAGCGAGGTCGCAGTGGAAAGAGACAGTACGTGTGCCCTGAGTGTGGAAAAGCCTTTAGTCAGAGGGCCAACCTCACGGTGCACGAGTGAACCCACACAGGAGAGAAGCCGTATAAGTGTAAGGATTGTGGCAAAGCTTTTAGTCATAGATCCAACCTTGTGGTCCATCGGAGAATCCACACCGGAGTGAAGCCGTACACGTGTAGTGAGTGTGGGAAATCTTTCGGGGGTAAGTCCCATCTCATCCGGCACCAGGGAATCCACAGTGGAGAGAAAACATAACGCGTGCCAAGAGTGTGGGAAAGCCTTCAGTCGGAGCTCAGGACTTATTTCCCATCCCAGAGTTCACACTGGCGAGAAGCCCTACACTTGTGCTGAGTGTGGGAAAACATTTGGCAGGAGTTCAAACCTTACTCAGCATCAGAGGACACACAGAGGAAAAAAGATTTACAAATGTAGAGAGTGTGAGAAAATATGTGGTTCCAATACGAAGATTATGGACCATCAGAGAATTCACAGCAGAGAGAAGCCCTACGAGTGTGCCAAGTGTGGGAAAGCCTTCACCTTAAGGAAGGCTCTTAGTGAGCATCAGACTTCACCATAGAGAGAAGCCTTATAAATGCAACGAGTGTGGCAAAGCTTTCACTTCTAGCTGAAACCTTGCTGATCATCAGAGTTCACACTGGAGAGAAGCCTTACGGATGTAATGAGTGTGGGAAGACCTTCAGGCAAACATCCCAAGTGATTCTGCATTTGAGAACCCACACTAAAGAGAAACCCTACAAATGCAGCGTGTGTGGGAAAGTCTACCGTTATAGCTCACAGCTTATTCAACATCAAAGAAAACAAGGAGGAAGAAAGCTTATTGTTTGTGGGCCAGGTGTGATGGCTCATGCTGTTCATCCCAGCGTTTAGGAGGCAGAGACAGGGAGATCTCTGTGAGTTCTAGACCAGCCAGGGCCATATGGTGAGACCCTGACTTAGGAAAAAAGAAAAATAGGCTATAAGGCTAATTGCTACTTTTCTGAAAATTAGATTTTTAATTGGTAACATTCGACTAAATTCTGCTTCTAAGAATCCACACAGGGAAAATAGTAAGTGGCTAAAGTTTAACAAAAGGCGTATTCATGCCAGCATTATATATAACTGAAAGGGGAAAACACACCATAGATATTTGCATGTGCAGGCAGAAACAAATGATAGAGCATTCAGATTATGCTTCTGAAGCCAGTCTGTTTTAAAAAGATTTTTAATGTGTGTGCCATGGGGGAAATTTTGAATAAAATGGAAAATGAAAGAATGAGATATCCAGATAAAATATTTATGCCTAAGAAAAATGAGGAAGGAGAAAGAAGGCCAAACCTAAATATCAGCAATGATCATCTCTGGGTGATAAGTTGTAGGTGATTCCTATTTTCTTCTGTGTACTTTTTTATGCGTTCTAGATTTTCTACAATGAGAGTGTCACTTTTATATTTAAGAAAAAGTATATTTTTAATATGGTGATTATGTCATCATTTTTATTCAGTGGTGGTAGGAAAAGGACCTGTTGTATAGTCTTAAAAAGCTCGGATTCGCCTTCATACTGGCACCCCACTCTCTACCAGCAAGCCAGTGTTGCCTTTTGTTCTTTGAAGTGTTAAGGTGAGTTGACTCTGTAACCACTGTTGGTTCAAAGAACACAGCAGAGATTAGTGCACCTTCTCTTCCTCGGTAGTAGAATATGAATCATCCATGATGGACAGCTACCTGAGCTCCATCCTTCCAGGAAATGTCTAGACTATAAGGAAAAAATTTTTAATGAGCTGGAGAAATTGCAGGCTCAAAAACTAGAACGTAGAGGATTTCACCTTTGTCACATTATTTGAGGCTGTGTGTGAAATGCAGTGAGGCTGAGAGACCTGCGTTCTGATTCTCTTGCTGAGAACCAGCTTAACTAGTTTAGACAAAGGACTTCACTACTCAGACTTCTGGTTTACCTCAGGGTTGCTGTGAGGATTGAGCTCTTGCTAGCGATGCCAAGACGGGCACATGGCAGAGACAAACAGGCCCACTGAAGGTTATTGGAGCCATGTTTCTAAACACTTCAGAAAGAAAATAACAAGAGACGTTTAGCAGTTAGCATATTCTCAGGTGTGATGAACAGGATTCCAAGTAATGATAGCATAAATCTTTGAAATGTTGTTGTTTTTGAAGAGGTAGTCTAGCAGCTCATACTTGGTTTTTGTAACTCAACAGTTCATCAGACTTGCAATAATTCCTTAAGTTTTTCATCAGATTGCTTTTATTTTTTATTGTCTCATGGTTGCAAGCCACTGCCACAGCTGGATGCTTCTTCACACAGTTTCTCCTATGATAGAACAGGAGGAAAGGAACAGAACATTCTTCTATAGTTTATCATTATTGAAAAAAAAATGTTTCCCCAAAGTGGGGACAGAATGCTGATTGATTAATGTGACAAATGCATCTGGATTCCCAGCCTCTGGGAATGGACCTGGAACCTCACATGCTGGCCAAACACTGTTGTGCTCGTTTATGAGATCTTCATGGCAAGTTTTTAGGAGGGTATTGGCCTATCTTTAGTCACGATCAAAACTTTTAATCCCTTAGTCCAAAATCCATCTAACTGTGTTGAGACTCTCCCCATTACTAATTCCTCTTGTATACAATAAATGCCTTAAGTTAATGAAGGAAGAAGGCCGCTAGTTAGTTCCCGGCCACTTAGTCCCAAAATAATTACACAGAAACTGTATTAATTAAACCACTGGTTGGCCCATTAGCTCTAGCTTCTTATTGGCTAACTCTTACATATTAATTTAACCCATCTCCATTAATCTGTGTACTGCCATGTGGTTGTGGCTTACTGGGTAAAGTTCCATCTACCTCCAGCGTGGCTCCATGGCTTCTCTCTGACTCTGCTTTCCTTCTGCCTTGCTATAGGCCAATCCAGTTTCTTTATTCATTAACCAATAAAAGCAACACATAGGCAGAAGGACCTCCCACAGCAAGTTAATACTGTTTGTCTCATATACAGTTCTTTCAGAAGTCACTAAAGATATGATATTTCATTTAATTCTGCCTGTAATTGTATAGGAGGATTGGGTTTTCCATGATGTCCGGTAACTAGACAGTCAGTGGTTGGAGCTAGTGGTTAGATCTCCAATTTGTTTTTGAATTTTAACGTTTTCCTAATTATGCCAAAGTCCCTCTGCTAGCTTTGGTGATCCCGTATGTGAAAGGGAGAACAGGGGTTCTCCGGGGAAGTCACCTCTGTGAAAGGTGACCTGGACAATTGCTTGGCTGACGCTTGCCAAGGAAAATGCTCTTCTCTGAAACTCATGGCCTGCTCCCGTGCTTCACTGCTTAGTTTTCAGGTCTGTATGTTTCTTGCAATGAAGGAATGTACAGGTTGTATGTTTGTCTCAAAAGGGATTGTTTGCTTTTGTTCTAGTTTGATAAGATAGCAGCTTTTATATAATTTTACGGTACAGTAGTCCCTCTGCATACTGGTTTAAAGCAGAGTTTTTGGGGTTCAGAGCAGATCTGCTGCACTCAGGAGCATGCATCACTGAGCAGAGCTGCTGATGCCGTCTGTATGACTGAGCACACATCCTAACAGGTATGTCATCATTTTCCTATCTGTGACATAGCATCTGAAGTTACTTCAAATCGGTGGTTTGCATGTCAAGACCTTGTGACATTTAAAGGTAAACGTTTCCTAGAAAGGTTTACGTGCCCTCTCATCCCTGAAGCTCTGAATACTGAACATCTTTGTATTTCCTGCTACATGAGGACTGAGATTGTAGTCTCTTGAGACCCTGCTGCCTTGGCCAGTGTCTGCCTTGCGCTGCAGGAGTGAATGTCAACAGCCTTCCTTACGAGGACCTGTCAGAGAAATACTCTTCTGTACAACAGAACAGGCCACACTTTTTCCTCTTATTACGTTTACCCCTCAAGCTTGAACGAGCAGCCCTGATTACTCTTTTACATGGCTATGATTTTAGGGGCTGTCTGAATGTGTTTTCTTTGCCTCATGGAACCCTGTGCATTCCCTAGGGATGGAAATTCCTGCACAGTTCTTCAGTTTCTAGGTTTGGTCTTCTTCATCCCACACACCTCTCTTCTGTTATTCTTCATTTTCCTTCAGAAATGAGTTCTGTTGAAGTAGACACCATGAGACTGTTGTGTGCTACTTAACTTGGTTTCACCTCTAGCTTCCTGCATAGCCCAGTTAGGGACTAAAGTCCCTAAAGAGTACGAGGAGGGGTGGTTTTGGTCACAAATGTCCTCACTCATTGTATAGAATCATTATATTGAATAAAAGTGTAGATGCTTGTCTGAGTCGAGAAGAAAATATCATTTTATATGGCTTTGGTTAAAGGGAAATCTTAAGACAAAGCTCGAATGTGTCCTCCCTGTGCTCAGAATTTTTTTTTCTAATAGTGTGTGCTGCATTTTAGATGGTGCATACATACTCCATGTCTTACTCGGAAACAAACTGAAACCAAAGAGCTGAGTAACTGTATGTAAATCACACGAGGCCGCGTTTCCTTGCCGCTCTCTATCCTCAGTGGCAGACCTCCATTCTAAAACAACACTCACACTGTTAGTTAGCAGGCTAACTAATCAGCTCTAACATTTATAACCAGAGTCGTGACATCCTTTTTGCAGGAAGTAGCTGTGAATCCTTGAATAAACATCTTACGTCATCACCTGTCCTCGTCTTTTTATCCGTTAAGAACAGAAAGAAATCATTTGAGCCTCTTCAAGGAGGGGCTGTTCTGAGAGTGAGGTCCATGGTTACCTAAGTAGAACTCTCAAGCCATTAGATGAAACCATTTTCCCTCCGCTGTCCCAGAGTCTTACGTGAGTGGCGGCGGCTACAGTACAGGCCATAGAGCATCTTTGTGTCACAGGTGTGCTTCCAAATACACCCTCACCTGTGCAGGGACTTTCCATTGCTTTTCTGGTACCCAAAAGCAAAGTATGTGGCAAATGTTTTGGATGGGGGAGATCCTAGATAACATTTCACAGAAAAAAGGAAAGCAAGAAAACAAATCCAAAAGGCCAAACTATTTTGGGGCCTTTCTAGATCAGTAGTTGAGATCAGTCCTGTTGGTTCAAGTCAGGGTGCTAGGCCTCTTCCATCACAACAAGCTATAAAGTTTGGTGGATTATCAGAGTGTCTGTGTTGGCTTGCACGCAGGCTGGTGTTGTTAGATCTAGTTAGCAGCGGAAACTCCTTTCTGCCCTGAGCTGCGACCCGCATTTTCCTGAGGCTAGAAAGCAGCTCTCCCCCCCACCACACACACAGGTCGACACCATGAGTGTTACACCCCCTTCTAATTGGTTGACCTAGAGCCTGTCCAAACCACCAAACTACAGAACCTCGTGATAGGCCGAAAGTCTGTCACCATGGAAACTCCCTAACAGCTTCTCCCTTTATTACATTGTGATTGGATGGGACTCAGGAGCTGTCTCTTTGTGGTTTCCCCCTTTAAAACTGGCTGCTGCCCCTGCTTCTGGGATGAGGCTTGGACCATCCTGTCTCCCTAATATATCAGTTTTTCTAAATAAATTCTTGGCTTGCTCGAACTCGATCCTTTGTGGATTATTCCCGGATTCTCGGACCCTAGCTGCGTGACTTGTCCAGGACCTGTTCGCAGATAAACATTCACAACGGAGAAGAGAAGATCCCCTCTGACCAGGTTCTGTCCCCATCAGCCCTCTTTCTCCTTGAATCTGACCTGAGTCCTGAGTGATTTGCTTCAATGAAGATAAAAGCTGATGTAGACGAAAGCTCACTTACCTTGGATCTCAAAGCCTTGCTTGTTAGTTAGAAAAAGTACGCAAGCTTATTAATCCTTAGTCTCCAGTATTAGGACAATATCGTCTGTCTTAGAGGATTCTTGTAAAGAAGCAAAGTAAGCATGTGAAAAAGGCAGACATGGAACACGTGATTTTATATTTAGTTTTTGTTTGTTTTGATGCCCTAGATGTTCTGGTTTGAAATTTAGCTTTATCTAAATATGCAGTTCCCAGTCTAGGAACAGCATTGTCTCTGAGCCCACGAGTCATGGAGATGCAGCTTCCTAGAGAGTCAGGATTGGTGTGGTATAAAGAGGGGGAGGGGTAAGGGGGGGAGGAGAAGGGAAGCCCCCCTCCCCCATGAGCGAACGGAAGTCGCAGGAACTGGCTGAGCCATTATTCCAGGCCTTGTCATCTACTTCCTGCGTTGTCTGCGGGCTGCCAGACTCAGGCTGGACCCCCCACCCCCACCCCCCACCCACGGGTCGGAGAGCGCAGGCGCAGGAAGTGGACATTAGGGCCAGGAGGGGGGAGAGGCCTCGGGCTGCGGTCACGCTACTGTGGGCTTGTGCTCTGAGAAACCCTGTTCTCTCGGCTCTAGGGATGCTGAGGCAGGAGGATCAAGAGTTCCAGATAGGACTTGGCCGCTTATGTCAAGGTGGTGAGGAGAAAGCAAGAGAGAGCGCCGTAGTCGGGTTCTCCACATCAGTCCCATCTCTGCCTTTTTGGTGTTCTTGAGGCTGGCAATGCTTTCAATGTTTGACATGTCCCTAGGACAGTGGTTCCCAGTCTTCTGGAGATGGATTTGTTTCTGTGTTTAGGGATGGGTCAGTTGTCCTCCAAATGTATAACTTAATGGAACTGAAAAAGCAAACCATTGTCTCTACAGAGCAATCATTTTATCACCGAAGTACCAAGACTGTAAAGTCAGAAAAATGCCAATTCTTTGCTAATCTGGCGATGACTATAATTATTTCTCTTTTTTTAGCCTAGTAGATAAAAGCTTTTATCTTGGCCTGGTGATTGGAAACAGTTGTCGCATGTCTCGTCTTAAATGGCATTATTTTGGACTCGGACTTAGGATCCTTGGATTCATAGTTTGCTCCCAGGCAGTAGCCAGGATGCTCATGTGTGAATTACTCAGCCTCTGGGCCTTTTACTTTTGATTGCTGCCTCATAAACCTTTTTTGAAAAGCAAGAAAGTGTGGGGTTTGTTTTGATCTGTGACATATGGAACTCTAGGGAGCAGGTGAGAAGGCTCAGTGTGTAAAGGCACCTGCCTAACCAACCTGAGTTCCATGCCAGAACCCACACAGAGGAGGAAGAAGAAGACTCCACAAAGTTGTCTTCTGACCTCCACGCGCGTGCCATGGCATGTGAGTGTCTGCACACTCTCATACACATGCACACATCTGGCACACACAATAACAGAAAAAAATTAAGTATGGAACTTATCAGTTGTAGAAAATTATTTTAAACACCTTCTTAAAAATCCCACACCATCAAGCCAGGCATGGTGGCTCATTGGAGAGGAAGCAAAGGCAGGTGCATCTCTGAGTTTCAGGCCAACCTGGTCTACAGAGGGAGGGAGTTCCAGGACAGCCAGGACTACCCAGAGAAACACTGTCTTGAAAAACAAAACAAGCAAACAAACTAAAATTCCTCTCCATCACTCTGTAGACTAGTTACCCAGAATGCCAGGTCTTTCTAAGTTGTCTTGTATGCACTACCTCTTTACTTAGAATATGATCATTTGCTTAGACTGTTGGAAAGATGGAGCTGACCTCCCTGATACCTGATCCGTCCCACTCCATCACCCTTCCCTTATCTGTGCTTCATCAGTTCTAGACTTCCATCATGTTCAGAGTCTGAAAGTTCTCTCCAATCAAAACCCCAGACCCAGAAGCCACGAAGGAAAAGGTTTACAACATGTCACCAACCGTGGAAACCACAAAGTCGCACATGTCTAACAAACTGGTGACATGTTATAAACCTTTAATCCAAGCACCCAGGAAACAGGTCTCTGTGAGTTGGAAGCTAGCCTGGTCTGCCTAGCCAGTTCAGGCCCTCACTCAAACAAACCAACAAGGGAATAATTGCAGCTCCCATTGTCAGCAAAGTGTTGACTTTCCTTTGACACGAGGACCAGATATGAGCCAACATATCTGGCTGTTACCCTCTTCCTTTGAAAACACAATGTCTTCTTGAAATAGCGTTTCTGAGTGGACTTTGGATGTCTTGCCTTTAAGCACACTCCAAAGTCATCTCTCATGAATCCCTGTGTTTGTGTGTTTACGTGTTGTTAGCTGTGACCGCACGCATTGAAATCTCTCAGATTTCTGTCTCCCCTGATTGGTTATTGTTAAGACAAGCCCCAGGACAAATATTGACAAGCTTGCATCCAACTGTATGAATTGATGAGGATGCTCATAATTCAGTGTTATAACTGGTAAACCTGAAAACTTGTAAGATTTGTACCCTTTGCCCAGCAGTTTTTCTCCTAGAAATGTATCCTGGAGAAATGTGTAAGAGATAACCAAACTTTTTTGTTGTTTTTGTTTTTTTCAAGGCAAGGTTCTTCCGTGTACCTTTGGCGCCTGTCCTGAAACTCGCTCTGTAGACCAGGCTGACCTTGAACTCACAGAGATCCACCTGCCTCTGCTTCCCGTGTACTGGGATTAAAGGCATGCACCATCACCTGGTGATAAACCACGCATTTTAACAATAACAATTAGTTTCTGGTTTGTATCTGTTTAAAAATCTTACAAATTTTTTTGTTTTGTACCCAAACAATGCTGTTTCTGTTGATTGACTTCTGGGAAGAGTCACAACCTAAGATCTGCTTAGCAAAACTTTGTTCAAAGTTATCCAGATATTTCAGTTAGCATAATGAACACATCTCAGAGAATATTGTGTAGGTCCTACAAACCCACACGATTTAATCTAGCCTTCCTTTGTTAACCGAGCATTGGGCTCACCCCTTGTATGTTTCAGGATTAAGCTCTGCTGAACTCGGGGGAAGGAGCGCAGTGACCCAAGAATAGGTAGCATCGGATCTGAGCTCCAGGCACTATACAGAAACTTGGATGAGAGTTTAGGGGTACAGCTCAGAGGCAGCACATTTATCTGGCGTATGCACTCAGTGCCACAAAACAAACCACGACGGAGACCTTCAAGTATAGTTAGACATCACCGTTCCACAGCCCTGTATGAATTGCTGTGGTCTCTGTCACAAGCTAAGAAACCAAGTCATAAGTGAGGTAGACTTCTCTGGCTACAGCAGTATCCAGGCGGTCTCTTGTCAGAGTGTTGGCTACGGTTTATTGTAAGCAGGTGGAAGAACTTTTGAGAATAAAGCCTAAAGCCATCCCATGTGTATGGTTCCATCTGTCTGTAGGGCATGGGACTTTTGACAAAGGAAGTAGTCAACAGAGCCTTGCATTCCAGAAGATTCTATTTGTTACTGGAGCTGGCTGGGCTCTATAAATCCTGGCTTTGGGGGCTAGAGAGACTACTCAGAGGTTAAGAGCACTTACTGCTCTTCCAGAGGTCCTGAGTTCAATTCCCAGCAACCACATGGTAGCTCAAAACTATTTATAATGAGACCTGATGCTCTCTTCTGGCCTGCAAGCAAACATGCAGACAGAACACTGTATACATAATAAATAAAATAAATCTTAAAAAAAAATAAGTTTTGGGGGACTGGAGAGATGGCTCAGAGGTTAAGAGCACTGACTGCTCTTCCGGAGGTCCTGAGTTCAATTCCCAGCAACCACATGGTGTCTCACAACCATCTATAATGAGATCTAGTGCCCTCTTCTGGCATGCAAGCATACAGGGAAGGAATGTTGTATACATAATAAATAGATAAATCTTAAAAAAAATAAGTTTTGGCTTTTTACGAGTCTCTTGGAAAGAGGAATCTCAATTGAAGAGTTGTCTTGATCAGACTGGCTTATGGCCACATCTGTGAGAGATTGTCTTAATTGATAATTATGTGGGAGGGCCCAAAACCAATTCCTAGGCAGGTGTGTCTAGTTTGTATGAAAAGCTAGCTCAGTGTGGGCCTGAGAGCCGGCCAGCCAGCAGAATTCTTCTGTGTTCTCAGAGCTCTGGCCCTGACTCTGCACAATTGGCTGTTGCCTGGAAGTATAAGCCAAGTGAACCTTTTTGTAAGAGACTGGTATTGGCTCAGGATCCCCAAGACCAAGTTCTCAGCACAAAGGAGATTTATTTGCCTCATGGGGACAAAGGGCAGGGAATAGGAGACAAAGACAGGAGATTGAGGACTAGAGAGAAAGGGAAGGGAGCAAGGATTAGGGGTCGGTAGTGTTTGTCCCAGTGGGGACAGAGGACTGCCCCTGATTAGAGAGGAGTCATATGGATAGAGAGGAAAATGGCAGTTTATAAACAAAAGAGTTTAATTTTATGACCTGTCCAGCAGGTCCAGTTATTCAGAGTCTGAAGAGGCTCTACCTGTAAGGGCGAGAGAAAAGGAGACCAAGCAGAATTCAATTGTCAAGGTCTCACTTTATTAGGGTAATGGTTACAGCTTATATAGCCCTTGAATGAGGAACTTGGCTTGGGGTGGGGGGTAGGGGAAAGAAGGAACTTGGCGGGGTAGCAAAGGTCACCAGTTTGCACACCTGGTGTTTTTTGTGTAAGCAGAAACATTCTTTTGTGGTTCCGTTAACAAACAGTTCTTAAGATAGTTGGGATGTGGGGCTCTCTGCAAACATTCTTAGGACAATGGTCTGTACCGGCGAGTACCGGCGGTACCGGCGGTCGGAGGGGTTAGGAAATAACCAAGATAGTCCTTTTATAATAAATCAGTTTTAATAAAAGGGGAAATAAGGGAACTTACAGAACCAAGGGTCCAGCGGAGCAGAAGGTAACGCGGGGGATAGAAAACAGGGCTCCTTCCGGGCCCCGATCCTATTTAAGGGGTATCCTACTCTGCTGGGGCAGCCATGCCCCTGAATGCAGGGATTGGGCCAGCTGCCCCAACATCTCCCCCTTTTGTCTAAATAAGGCAGATTCAGAAATCAAATACAACTATATACAACGGGAACAGATCATATAAAATTACAAGAAGTAAACAATATCAGGTGAGGAGCATATAACAAAAAATTTTTCTAATCACTCTACTTTGGGAAGTCTAAATAATGTAGAAGGTAGCTACCATTATCTAATCTTCAACCCCATCAAAGATCTGAGAAGGAAAGTAATATTACCAAAGCAACCAGGAAGCACAAACGAGAAACTTCCAAAATGTGCAACAGAAGACAGAGACAATTGACTACCTGGGCAACCACACGAAGTCTTGATAGCAATGTTGAGGCAACCAACTTTGGCTGAGGCCTGAAAAAACCTGACATACCATTATACAATGGCAAGGAACCTTTAGTAGAACTATCCTATCCTGTCTTGGCAAGATAAGACAATTTTGTTTTATCCACTCATGGATATTTTGTACTTTAGTCAGTAATGGAGGTATGGGCTTTTCTTTGCCCCAAGGCCAGTTCTGCCAAGTAGAAGACAAACCCCCAGTGGAGTGTCTTTGGTGCTCAACGTTCTCTCGGGAGTAGAGCATTGTTGCCAGGAGTGATTGTGTCTCATAAATACAAAACTCTAGGTTAGATTAAAGGCCATGTTCTACAGCTCTTCAAAGAGGTCGAAGATTATGCTATCTATACTAAATACAACCTCTATGTGTCTAAAAAACCTGATTGTCCTAAATATAAATATGACCAATATATAATTCTCTTTTTTTCTCATGGTTTATTTTTTTTTATATTTAAAAATTTCCATCTCCTTCCCTCCTCCTCCCCCCTCCCTCCCCCCAACATATAATTCTCAACACTTATGTAACTGTATGACTAATAGAACAGACAACTGTGCAATAAATGAAGACAATGATTTCCAAATGTAAACAGGGTCCTTACATAAATAATATCTGAGGTAGAAATGTACATTGCAATATGGTAAACAATGTCATTACATAAATAATATCAGAGGTAGAGATGTACATTGCAATATAGTAAACAATGTCAATATAACAATTGTTTCAAACAGAGGTAGTATCATACTCTCATACAATGTTCAATATATCAATATACAAGAATCAACACTCATATAGTTTTTCAAAAAACAATAACTCAAAAAAATCAATTATTCCTTCAGATCACCGGTTAATCCCTCCCCCTCCCTTTTTTTGTGATATAAATATATATATATATATATATACACACATAATTTATACCCCTGAGTCCATATAAAGCCTTCCACAACCCGACAACCCTATACCAGCCACCAATTAGTGTCCCTAAACCTGAGGGTAAACTTTGTTGGGAGGGGGGGCGTCGTATTATTAATAAAGATACTGCCTTGGACCTTTAAGAGACAGAAAATTAGGTAGGCGGAGTAGACAGAACAGAATTGTGGGAAAAGGGAAGCAGAGTTGGGGAGACGCTTCAGGCAGTCGCCATAGTGAGTCTCCATGCTTCTCCTCTTCAAGATGGACGCAGGTTAAGATCTCTCCTGGTAAGCCACACCTCGTGGTGCTACACAGATTACTAAATATGGGTTAAAGCAAGATATGAGAATCAACCAATAAGAAGCTACAGATAAGAGGCTGAAACTATGGGCCAGGCAGTGTTTTAAAAGAATACAGTTTCCGTGTAATTATTTCGGGTGTAAAGCTAGCCGGCGGCCGGGTGCACAGGCCGCCGCTCATTCTACAATGGTCCCTGCTGTCATCTTTAGGACAATGGTCCCTGACAATTTTAATTTATAATTTAGTTATAAACAAGAGGTGTTTCATTTTAATTGGGCATGTTGATTAGGTGACCCAAAGGGAGCTTTTGATTGTTGGACTTCAATACTTGGATAGTTGGACCTTGGTAGTCAGCCTCAGGAGGAGGAAGTAGGCCAAATAAGGAAATAGACCTTGGTGGCTAGCTTTAGGAATATAATCTAATGGTTTTCAGCAAGGCAAAGGGAACGGGTGAGAAGGGCAAGGCCTCCCAGAGCCACACTTTTCATGCTTGAGCGGTCCAGAGCCACTTTACCTTTCCTCCCAAAAGTCGCTTTTGGTTGTGGTGTTTGTCACAGCAACAGGAAGCAAACAAGGACGCTAACTTTAATGTTTTCTTGAGGTCTTACAGATGGTATAAGGAAGATTCAAGCCCAGTTCAAGGGGAGTGGAAAGGGGCCTTTCTTTTTGGTTTTTCGAGACAGGGTTTCCCTGTAGTTTCTATAGCCTGTCCTGGAACTAGCTCTTGTAGACCAGGCTGGCCTCGAACTCAGAGATCCGCCTGCCTCTGCCTCCCGAGTGCTGGGATTAAAGGCGTGCGCCACCACCGCCCGGCTGAAAGGGGCCTTTCTTAAAGGACAATAATAACAAGAGAAAGTTGGTCCCACAATGTTCTAAGACAAGAGAATCTTGTGAAAGGGAAGGATGATGCCCGGAAATGGGGAGGCATCTTTTCTGTTTTGGAAACCTCTATCTGCATTTTAGACAGCTACACTATCATGAGACGTCTGCACCCCAGGTGGCACTGAGCTGGCTCAGGGAGCTCTGCCACAGGTGGCTGTGGCTGAATCACTCACCAAGGATCAGATGCTGGAGCTGCTGGTGCCAGAGCAGTTCCTGGGCATCCTGCCTTGCGAGCTCCAGGCCTGGGTGCAGCTCCATCACCCTGGGAATGGCGAGGAGGCTGTGGCTTTGGTAGAGGAGCTGCAGAAAGATCTAGATGGACCACACCCCACACCCCAAAGGAAGTGCGGTGGCCCTGTAGTCGGGGAAGGAATGAGTTAAGACTGGACTTTTTGGTGATCCTGTGACTTTCCTTAGTCTTGGCACACTGGCAGCCTGATGAAAATTAAAGCAGGTTTGTGTTCAGAACAGAGTGTGTGCGCTGGTTTAGGGGTGATGGTTAAGGTCTTTGAGGCCAGTTGAGAATCCTCACACAAGCACTGATTCCTCTCTGTCCTCCAGGAGGAGGATGGCAGTCCTGAGTGTGGTTCCATACCTTGGAGGTGATGGTTATAAGCAGTCCCGTAAGCCAGCAGTTCCCAATCTGTGGGTCTTGGCCCCAACAGGGGTTGCATATCAGATATTTACATTACGATTCCTAACAGTAGCAAAATTACAGTTATGAAGTAGCAATGGAATAATTTTATGATTGGGAGGTCACAGCAACATGAGGAACTGTACTGAAGGCTGAGAACCACTGCCCTAAGCAAAGCATATCTGTTGTTTCTGTGAGTCTGGTTGGAACAATGATGTGGGACTAGGGTGCAAAGGGAGTGGCACAGAAAGAATGATGCTTTCCAAACCAAGTGTGGTGTCTCAAGATTGTCGGGCAGTGGTGGCGCAGGCCTTTAATTCTAGCACTCAGAAGGCAGAGGCAGGCAGATGGATCTCTGTGAGTTTGAGGCCAGCCTGGTCTTCAGAGCTGGTTTCAGAACAGCCAGAGCTGTTACACAGAGAAACCCTGTCTGGAAAAAAAATCACTTAGGATGCTGAGGTAAGAAGCTCACTGCAAGGTTTGGACTACCCTGGAATACTTAAGGAGCTCCTGAGCTTCTGTCCAAAAAGGAAGGATGGAAGGAAAGGGAGAAGGTGAGGGAGGGAGGGAGAGCGAACAAAAGAAAAGAGAATGCTGTTTTCCAGATCTAGTGGGAGCTCTGCTGTGCACCCTCACTGGGGATTGGTAACACAAGTATATAGTTGAGATATGTGCTTCTGGCAAAACTTTGAATTCTTGACCTTTAGGTTGGAACCTTGGCATTGTTTCCTGTATTTTTTATTAGATTCATTTTTTTCTTAAATGTGTGTATATGTGTGTCTGTGTGAATATATACTACATGTGTTCAGGTGCCAATGGAGGCCAGAAGGGGCCATTGGATCCTTTGAAGCTGTAGATGCAGGTATCTGTGAGCCACCCGATGTGGATGTTGAGAACCAATCTTATGGTCTCTGGAAGATCACTGAGCCATCCCTATGGGTTTTGTTTTTTAAAGATCAGCCTATTTATTATGTAAAAAATTCATTATGACATTCTTCTGCACATATATTTTGTACTTTAGTCTTACTCCAATTATTTTCCTTCAATCTGTCGCTCATGAAAAATACTTGTATGTAGGCAGTCTGAACCATAACTCAGTCTGGGCAATGGTATCAGGTATCAAGGATGGACTTCTTATTTTATTAAAAGTAAACAATTAGCCAAGCGGTGGTGGTGCATGCCTTTAATCCCAGCACTTGGGAGGTAGAGTCAGGCGGATATCTGTGAGTTCTTGGCCAGCCTGGTCTACAAGAGCTAGTTCCAGGATAGGCTCCAAAGCTACAGAGAAACCCTGTCTCAAAAAAAGCCAAAAAAGTAAACAATTATAGATCCTTATACCGAATTATAGATTATTAATCCACCTCCTTTTAAGAGATAAGGAAACTAAGCTAGAAAGCACTCCTTGGATGGCTTTAGGTCTGATGGCTAGCTGGAAGGTAAACCAGATGTCTAGACACCCCTCCAGGGTACTTCTTATTTTTTTTGAGAGCATGGATTTTACCTCAGACTTTGCTTTAGATCACACTAAGTTCAATCATGCATCTGCTCGCTTAGGCCTTTACCTAGCTGGCCCTTCTTGTTTCACCACAAGTAACTCTGGAGCCTGGGTGGCACGTGCTCATGCTCCTGGCACTTGGGAGCTGAGGCAGGAGAACCTTCGCAGGTCTCAGACCAGAATAGAGTACACAGAGACCTCCTGCCTCTGCCTCCTGAGTAATGGAATTAAAGATATGTACAGCCATGCCTCACTAAAACCTATTTCATATAATAACTTCGTGTCTAGCAACCTTACAATTTTATTGTCTATAGCAATTCGTACCATGTAGTTTTACAATTACGAAAATATGTTCTTCAGTATCTCAGCAGTGATGGTGTGGTAGGTCGAATATTCTCTAAGTTTTAAGCTTTGAAGCATATTAGCAAACTGCTTCTTTTAAGCAGTGAAATTACACTGATGCCCCCCAAAAATTCACAGGAGGGTCAACTCTCCAATGACCCCCAGAAAGTTCACAGGAGGGTCCACTCCCTGATGACCCCCAGAAAGTTCACAGGAGGGTCAACTCCCTGATGACCCCCAGAAAGTTCACAGGAGAGCCTACTCCCTGTAAGTGCTCGTGACTTGGCTGGTGTTTAATTAAACCTTTGTTATGGAAAGGAACAATAGGAATTCTGTTTTCCCTCTGATTGTTCTTTTCAGATGTGCACTGGTCATCTTACTCCTTGTCACGCCTCTTCTACATTTTTCTCTGCTATAACTACTTTTCCTTTGTAAAATGTTGTGCTTCTTTTATTCTCTTGGCTTGCTTTTCAGTATTATGTTTTTTTAAACCTTAGAAAATTGTTTTGTTAGTATATTTGAGACTTGAGAGATGGCTCAGTGGTTAAGAATGTTTGTTTGTTTGTTTGTTTGGGTACCAGGTGCACATGTGGTGCACAGACACACATTTAGGCAATATACATAAAGCAAAAATAAGTAAGATTTAAAAAAAATTACATTTATTTATTTGTCTTTGGAAGGGGAAAGAAGAGGCAGCTTCCCACTATGCTATGACTCTCATACTAAGGTCAGAGGACAGAAGTTGGTTTCTTCCTTCCTTTATAAAATACTTTATAGTATTTTTCTACAGTCTTTTCCCATATAAAGTAACTTTCCCCAGGCTTGCTGTTTATATTTTTATGTTATGGTTTTGTTGTCAGGGTACTTCTGGCCTTGTAGGCTAAGCTGGAAAATGTTTCCTCTTCTGTTTATTACAATAGTTTAGCAGAAGAATAGAACCAAGTCTTTAATGTTTGGTAGAATTCACAGTGACTCATTTTGGGCCTGGGGTTTTGTGTGAGTAATTTGCTTAAAAAATTTGGCTGGTGGGGCTGGAGAGATGGCTCAGAGGTTAAGAACACTGGCTGCTCTTCTAGAGGTCCTGAGTTCAATTCGCAGCAACCACATGGTGGCTCACAACCTTCTATAATGAGATCTGGTGCCCTCTTCTGGTGTGCAGTCAAACATGCAGACACACTATGCATAAATCAATCAATCAATCTTTTTTAAAATATAAGACAAAATTAGACAAAAATTGAAGCTAACTAATTTACTCACTGTGTTTTATCAGAGTTTTAAATGTCTTGAGTCAGTTTTAATAGTTTTTGTCTTTAGGAATTTTCCCATTTCTTCTTAATTGTATAATATGTTGTCATAGAATCTTTTGTAGTAGCTTATATTTTTTGTTTGTTTGTTTGGTTGGTTCTGTGTAACCTTGGCTATCTTGGAACTCACTGTACAGACCAGGTTGGCCTCAAACTCACAGAGATCTGCCTGCCTCTGCCTCCTAAATGCTGGGACTAAAGCCGTGCACCTCCACCATCAGGCTAGCTCATAAACTTTTTAGAAAACTTTTTTATTTTACTTATTCATTAAAGGGGTTTTGCCACAGCACATGCTCAGAGATAAGAAGGCACCTTGCAGGAGTTGGTTCTGTTCTTCTATTAGGTAGAAGTCCCTAGTCTTTTCAACAAGCACTTTAACCTGCTGAGCCCCTAATTTATTATCCTGCTTCTCCTCCCCGTGTGCTGGGATTACAGCACCAGGCTTACCGTTTAGTTTTGTTGTTGTTGTTGTTTTGATTTTTGAGACAGAATTTCTCTGTGTAACAGTCCTGGCTGTCCTAGAACTCACTTTGTAGACCAGGCTAGGCGATTAGTTTTGAAAGGGGTGGAGATGGTGCTTGTAGCAAGTTGCAAAGAACTTGAGCAACTGGGTAAGAGGAAAAGGACATGGGCAGTGGCTTAGCTAACGCAAAACCCTGGGTTCCATCTCTAGCACCAGAATAACCAACAAAAAATTGTCTTTTCAGAAATAGAATAATTTGATAGCTTTGCATTTAATTCATTTTACCAGAATGGGATACCATTACCGAGAATGAGGAGGTGATGTCAAAACTGAGCATTTTCTAAAGAGCAGATTATATAAAAGGAACATCAAAAAGATTCCAAGAACATATTTCTTTGACTTTGAAGAAGAGTGTGAATGGCAAGTTTTGACAAGTCAGTCAGAAAACGAACAGGGAAAGAGTATATATAGTAAAGAAGGGGCCCCTTTGCGGATGTGAACAATGGAAGAAGAAAATGACTCTACCAGAAAAACAACGCCAGACACGGAGGGAATTTGAAGAAAGCTTGACCTTGGATTCAACTACTTGTGAATGTTTCATAGATACTGAAGGAAAGAAGTTTTATAACGTGATATATGTTGTATACATTTTAGTAAAATCCCCCATCTTATGAACCATCAGAGAATCCATACTGATAGAAATCTCATAAATGTAAGGAGGGAGTGTGGAAAAGACTCTGTTTGGCCCTTCTAATGCTCTTACAGACCGTCCTGGGGAGAGACTTTCCAAAGGCCAGGACTGTGGGAGAGCATTCTCTCAGAGAGCTTATCTTCTAAACCACCAGGGAATGATGGAGGACTCTCATTGGTTAATAAAGAAACTGCCTTGGCTTTTTGATAGGCAGGATTTAGGTGGGTGGAGTAAACAGAACAGAATGCTGGGAAGTTAGTCAATCGCCATGCCTCTCCTCTCTGGGGCAGATGCAATGGAGCCAGCCGCCAGGTCAGACATGCCGAATCTTTCCCGGTAAGACACCACTAGTGGTGTTACACAGATTATTAGATATGGGTTAGTCAAGATGTGAGAATTAGATAATAAGAGGCTGAAACTAATGGGCCAGACAGTGTTTAAATGAATACAGTTTGTGTGTTGTTATTTTGGGGCATAAGCTAGCTGGTGGCTGGGAGCCGGGCGGGATGAAAAGCAGGCCTGCCCGCAGCTCCTTACGACAAGGGAACCCACAAGGGGAGAAACCTTACAAACATAAGGAGTGTGGAAAGGGCTCCTTTAGGCCCTCAGGCCTTTTAATACATCTGCGACACCATGCAGGGGAGAGATTGACACCATTCAGGGGAGAGATCGACACCATTCAGGGGAGAGACCATATAAATGTGATAATGTGGCAAGGTGTTTTCCAAGAACACTTACTGACTTTCAAATACAACGATGATTGATGGCAAAGCCTCTCCTCAGAGTGCTCATCCCTTGGACCATCAGAGACTCCATAATGGAGAAAAGCCCTATGGCTGTAGTGAATGTGGGGAGTGCTCATTCTGAAGAAGAGCCTTATTTTGCTCTCCACACTGGAGAGAGTCTCCATGAATGCAAAAACTGTGGTTAAGTCTTTGGCTCCAACAGAAACCTTCTTGACTGTGAGAGACTACATTATGGAAGAAGCCATATGAATGTGGAGAGCATGGGCAAACCCTTATGATGAGCAAAAGTTTCATGGGACATCAGAAACTCCATACCCACAAGAGAGAGCTTACAAGAGTGAAGACTATGGGAAGGCTTTCAGTTATAATTCAGGAATGTTTGTTCACCGGAGAATCCACACTGGATAAAAGCCCTTTGAATGTAGTTAAGTCTGAGAGGGCTTTTAGTTTAAACAGGAACCTCATCGAACATGAGAGAACCCACAGCGGTGAAAAGCCCTCTGAGTATAATGAGTATGGAAAGTGCTTCATTCTGAAGAAAAGCCTCATTGGGCATCAGAGGATTCACACGAGGAGACTCCTACAAGGGCAATGGCTGTGGGAAAATCTTCAGTTACCGCTCAAACCTGATAGCCCATTAGAGGATCCACACTGGGAGAAGCCCTGTGTTTGTAATGAGTGTGGTGAATATCAAAGAATTCACAATGGGGAAAAAACTTACGCATATTACATATGCATAAAAGTCTTTACCTCTAATAGAAAGCTTATGGTACATCAAAGAAACCACAGTGGAGACAAACTTCACAATGTGGGGAGCATGGGAAAGATTTTAGTCAGAATAAAAACCTCGTGGTGCATCAGAGAATGCACGCTGGGGAAAAACCTTATGAGTGGGAGAAATACTGGAAATCCTTTAGCTATAAGAGGAATTTAATTGGTCACCAGAGAATCCACACAGGGGAGAAGCCCTATGGCTGTAATGATTATAGCAAAGCTTTTAGGCAAAGGAAAAATACTTACTGTACACCAGAAAGTTAATACAGATGAAAAACACTGTTAATATGTGTGGGGTCCACAAAGGAATTCTTGCTACTTCAAGACGTCACCTATAACAAAAAGAAATCACACTATGGAAGAAATTTTTTTTTGCTGTAAATATGAGTCACTGAGAGATCAGAAAATCTAGGTAGGGCTGGGCATATGTCTTGGTATAAAGGTGTTTACCAGGACCTCAGAACAGTAAAAAAAGAAAAATGCAGTCATTTGTAAGATGAAATGCAATCACACTGAGGTAACTGTTGCAGTTTGAAGGAGAATGGCCCCAAAGGGACTGATACTATTAGGCATGACTTGTTGGAGGAAGAGTGTGGTGCAGAGCAGGCTCTGAGGTCTCTCTTGCTCAAGCTTCCCTCCGTGTAACAGTTGACTTTCTGCTGCCTTCTGATGAGATATAGCCAGCACCATGTCTCCCTTAACAGAGCTATGCTTCCCACCATGGTGATAATGGACTGGACCTCTGAAACTGTAAGCCACCACCTCAATTAAATGTTCTGTTAGTATTGCCTGGGGGCCCAGCCTTCAGCAGAAAAGGGCTCAGAGGGGTGGTACTGTGACTATCTGAGGGGGTTAAGGGAGAAAACACTCTCTTGATGGTTTCCTTCAGACCTTTTCTTTATTCTTCTTCCATATTATCTATTCTTTATTTTCCTGGTGATTTCTTTCTCTCATTCTTGATGCTTTCCTTCTAAATTATTTTGATTCTATCTTTATTCTTGCCCTTACAGCTTATACACCCCAGCAAAATCTTTCAGGCAATATAAAAATTACAATGTGGTTACATTTTGTTTTTCAAGTGAATGAATACAAGTAAAAAATAAAAACAACCAGCATGTTCTCTGTATCCCTTACATGATTAAACATTTTACATATTACAGGTGAAAAACAAATTATTCCAGGAACCCATGGACATTTATGTCCGAGCAATTTGCTATAGATTAACAGAGTTTAAACAAGCAAGGTATTCTTTTACTGGAAGGCTGCCTTTTACAGTTACAAAGGAAGGACCAATTACTTCATTACTTTAAAACTTTAGGGTACATACCCACTCGTAAATAGTTGTTTTTGTTTTGTTTAAGCAGGAGATTGAAAGCAAAAATGGGTACAAGGAATTAATCATCACCTTTGGTCATTATCAAATCCTAGAAAGAAAAGTGCAAAAGATAATTGGACTGCTTTGGTCTTGTCCAGATGAATGATGGTGGTATTCATTGTATCATTTCTTCAATTTTTCTGTACTGTTTGACATTTTGAAAATAAACATTTTTTTCTGCAATCTATCAGGATTTTCTACAGTTTGGCAGCTCTGGGTAGGTGCGCGCCTTGCAAGAATTGCCCCTGTCCTGCCCGCTAATACCTGGCCCTCTCTAATCTCAGGACTCTTAGGAAATGCGCGGAGGAGGACGACCTCCTAGATTCCTAGAGAGGTCGGCTTGTGTCTGTGGAGCCGGAAGCCCTTCCCGAGGCACTTCCTGTCCGGTCATTGTTCTCCCGGTTAATGCAGAGAGGCTCTGTAGTCTCAGTCCCGAAATTGGCGCTGGCTCGCTGGGCCTCCGTGGTGAGCGGGTGCGGGTGTCGCCGGGCGGGAGAGGAGCAGGATCGCCACGCACCGACCCATCCTTCTTGCGGAGCCACGAGGTAGTGGGACGGGCCGGGGCCGGGCGGCGAGGGGCTGCGGGCTCTGGAGGACGGAGCCCGTGCGTGTGGCTCCGGGCCTGCGGGGGCGCGAAGCCCACGGAGTCAGTTCGGAAGACTCAGGGTAGACAGCCTAGCGTGTGCACGTAGGGGAACGAGTCTCAAAGGCTTTCCTGCCAGGGGGACTCAGCCCCACCACGGGGAGAATAACCCTCCAGAACTGTGATTTGGTTCAGTGGAGAAAAGCGTGGCATTCCTTGAAAATTCAGTGTGTACAATAAAGTTAACGTTGGAAAAATGAGTATGATTACTCCAAAAGCTGCAAAGGTGGATTTGGTAAAAATTGGCACAGTTTTTAGTAACAGAACCAAAGGGGAATAGAAACAAACAAAAAACTAGTCTCCTTATAGCCAGCTAAAATAATAGATTATTTGATTTAGTTAAAATAATAATAATAAAAAAAACACCAGTTGGCTCATCTGAGATTTAAAAAAAGGTCTTGTTAATTAGTAGTTGTGTGCCTGACTTTATGTGGTGTTTTAGGAAGCAATTTGAAACATATAAGCCCTTAAGCTAGTGACCTCGCAGTTCCTTCTAAAGGAAAAATGCAATAGGCCTAAAGGGTGACTTGTACAGAACAACTGTTACCAAACTAAGGAGTGAAGTCCATGTTTGTTAAAGAAAAGGTTGTAAACAGTACGGTGAAGTAAGTGTAGAATCCTCCGCCAGAGTGAGGTATTTATGCTTTGTTTACTTTAGATATTGGAAGGCCCTTACGAGGCTGTTGTGAAACAGTCACTGGGTCAAGAAGTGGCTGTGGCTGAGGGTGTACCTCAGCGGTAGAGCGGCTGTCTAATAGCATCAGGCCTTTGGATGTCTTCCCAGCACTGCAGAAGCCACAGCAAAACCCACCAGCACTGTAATGGCATTTCATTTGTGTTTTAATAAATAAAACTTACCTGAAGGTCAGAAAAGCAAAACAGCTAGTCACTAACTCTTACCTCAACCTCAGTCCAAAATGGTGATCCTGCCTCCAGGAATACCAGAATGAGACTGTGTCTAAGGGCTGTCTCCTCCCGGTTTATAATCCTCGCGAGAGCTGGGATTAAAGGCCTGTACCACCACTACCACCTGGTTTCTGTGGCAAGCTAGTGTGGCTACTGGGGCTAAAGGTGTGTGTCATTGCTGCCTGGTCTGTAAGGCTGGCCACTGTGGCTGTTTTACTTTTCTGACCCTCAGGCAAATTTTATTAAAATACAAATGCAACACTATTACACAGTACTGAGTGGTGAAGTGTGTCCAAGTGTGGTCCAAAAGTACACATGGGACGAGCGACATCCAATCTAGTCACTAATTATGCTGTGTGTGTGGTGTGTGTGTGTATAATACATTTGATTTTATATGTTTATTTAACCTTCGGAAAGGCTGAAAATTATAGGTTATTGTACAACAATTAAAAAAATAAGGATAGGCTGAGCGGTGGTGGTGCACACCTTTAATCCCAGCACTCGGGAGGCAGAGGCAGGCGGATCTCTGTGAGTTCAAGGCCAGCCTGGTCTGCAAGCTCTAGTTCCAGGACAGGCTCCAACACTACAGAGAAACCTTGTCTCGAAAAACCAAAAACAACAACAAAAAAAAAGATAAACAGTGTTAACATGAATACTTTTAAGACCAAAAAGAGAAATGACCTCAAAATGCTTGGAATCATAACCTTTGAGATAATCATTCTTTTCTCTTTAGAGAACCTTTGTAATGTCTCCTCTTTAAAACTCTAGTTTAGGGGGTGGGGATTTAGTTCAGTGGTAGGGCATTTGAGGCCTTGGATTTGGTCCTCAGCTCTGAAAGGAAAAAAAAATTAGTCTAATTCTGAAAATATGTGTCCCCATGGTAAAAAAAAACAAGCTGCTAAGTAAAATAATTATTATCACTGGATTGGAGATTTTCCCTAATATTTTTCTATATTCTTAAAAGTTTTTACAGTTAAAATATTAATTCTTCCTCCTTTTTTCGAGATACCATCTTACTATGCAGCCCGGGATGGTCTATGTAGACAGGGCCTCTGCTTCCCCAAGTGCTGGGATTAAAGGTGTGCACACCAGGGTACCCCTGAAATTTGAAGGAGAACAGACTGCTATGTTCTACCATGCCACTAGCCAGGAGCAGGAAGCATCAACCAATGGGCAGGGTGTTATCCATGCAAAGCTATATTTGGTGTTAACTGTGTTTTCTGGTTTTGCAGGGAACAGTACTCCTCTGGCACTGGGAAGAGAGACTCAGGAGCTCTGGAGACTTCGAGATTAGATGGGGCGTGACCAGTGCTGGGCTCCCCCGCTGAACAGAGAAGATGGCTGCAGAACTGAAGAGGACCATGGCCCGAGCCTCCTGGGGCCCAGTGAAGGTGGAAAAGGATGGGGACGATGGTGAAAGTGTGAGCGCATCCAGTCGACAGGTGTACCCTGAGAGTGTCAAGGTCTGGGCCCCAGGGGAACGTCCTTATTTAAGCATTGATGTATCTGAGGCGGAGGGAAAGGTAAGTGAGAACGCGGATCTCAGATAGTTCCAGAGGCACTCCACTGCCAAACCCAGGCCTTGTTCTCTCCCTTTTATACTCTGGAACATAGTGAGATGTTCCCTTCGATTGATCTGTTAGTACTGATCTATAAGTCTGTGGCTCGCGACCATTGCCGCATAGAACCTGAGGAGCTTTACAATATCTTGTTACCCACAGTATAGTCTGTTCTGATCAGAACAGACTCTGGGGAATAAGACCTAGGCTTTTGTTTTTGTTTTAGGTTGTTGTTTTTTATTTTTCGGGGCAGGGTTTCTCTGTGTAACAGCCCTGGCTATCCTGGAACTAGCACTTGTAGACCAGGCTGGCCTCTAACTCAAGAGATCTGCCTGCCTCTGCCTCCCGAGTGCTGGAATGAAATGCGTGCACCACCACCGCCCGGCTCACCCTGCCTTCTTAAAGCCATGCTCCCTGCTTGTCTAAGCTAGGGCTCACTAACTGATGAGAATGTATACTGTAGAATTCTGTGAGTTAAAAATCAAAGTGGTAGACTGAAGAGGGGGTGTCACCCACCTTTAATCCCAGCACTCGGGAGGCAGAGGCAGAGGCAGGTGGATCTCTGTGAGTTCCAGGACAGCCAGGGCTACACAGAGAAACCCTGTCTTGAAAAACTTAAAATAATGAAAGTGGTAGCCTAACTTCTCCTCTCAGGTGTCCTGGGGAGGTTGGGAGACTCCTGCCCACTGTTGGTGACTCCAGGAGTGTGTTCTCGTCTGCAGAGCTGTATCGCAATGCTTCCTTCAAACAATCTACGCCCCCTTGTTTCTAGGGTCAGAAACTGTTCTGGGACATGGCACTGGTCCTAAAAGCAACACAGGAGGCTGCTGCTGCTGCTGATGCCACTACACCCCTTGGGGGCTACTCATTACCAGGGACTCTGGCCAAGAGTGAGATCCTGGAGCCTCATGGGATCTCAACCCTGCTAGGTAAAGTTCAGCTCCCTGATCTCAGTCACATTAAAATGCATGGGTGGGTGTCTGGTTTTCCTTCTTAAATACACAGTGTGAAGAGAGCAGCCCATATGCTTGCCACAGTGAGTGGTTTTTTTTTTTTTTTTTAATATAAACAAAAGAGCAAACAGATAAATTCTAAATTTCACTGTTTAATTGTTTAATCATGCTCATTCCTCAGGACTTTTAACATCTCTGCGCACGTGTAAACCCGTGTCATCATGGATATTTATATGTTGCAAGTAAAGGATAGTAGCTCTGCATTTTTTTTGAGATGGTCTCATATCCCTGCCAGACCCTAAACTCACTATATAGCCAAGATTGACCTTGAATTTTTAATTTCTAATCCGCTTTCATCTCCCAAGTGCTATAATTACGCAGATGTGCCGCCACGCCTGGTGCATGTGTGCTGGAAATTAAACCCAAGGCTTTGTACATACTAGGTAGGCAAACAGTTTACAAATTAAATTATATCCTCAGTCTTAAATGTCTTTTTTTTTTTTGTTTTGTTTTTTAAATACTTATAGAAAAAAAATAATACCTTGGGCTGGAGAGATGGTTCAGCAGTTAATAACACTGGTTACTCTTCCACGGGACCAGCACCCACATGGCAGCGCACAACAATCTGCAAGTCCAGTTTTACTGTATCAGATATACGTGCAGGCAAAACACCAATACACATAAAATAAAAAGAAGTAAATTATTAAAAAAATACCTTTAGGGCTAATGATATAGCACAAAATGTAAAGATGCCCGATGACCTCATCCCATCCCTCAGACCCACATATTTTAAAAGAAAAACACTATTTTGACTACAAAAGTTGATCTCTGACCTCCACACGTGCACTTTGGCATGCTACTTCTCTCTCGCAATAAATGTAATTTAAAAATTCTTAAAAGATACCTTTATCTTGGTATCATGGCCTTTAATCCCAGCACTCTGGAGACAGAGGCAGTTTGAGGCCAGCCTGGTCTACATAGCTGGTCCAGACCAGCCAGGGCTATATAGTATGTGAGGTGTTATTACAGATCATTAATATGAAAAGTGATTTAAAGATTTAAAAAGTTAATTTAGGGCTATCGGATAGCTTACTGGTAAAGGCAGTTGTTGCCAAGCTTGTTGACCTGAGTTCACTCCCAAGGGATCACATGGTAGCAGGGGAGAACCAGCTCTTGAATGTTGTCTTCTGATCTCCACAAGCACACTGTGGTGTGTGTGCACATACACACAAACAGAAGTGGTTTCTAAGGTGTGGGAGGTAATTCAAAGGTACAGAAATAAAAGAAAAAAATCCAAGAAGCAGATGAAGTGTTGCGTCTCGCTGATTGTAAGAGCATCACACTGAAAACAGTAGGATGTTATTCTTACTTAATTAAATCTTTTAGTATTTTTGCTCATTTGTTTTGGTTTTTGTTGTTTTGAAACAGGGTCTCTCTACATAGCCCTGGCTGTCCTGGAACTCATTCTGTAGATCAGTCTGGCCTTGAACTCACAGAGATCTACCTGCCTCTGTCTCCCAAGTGCTGAGATTAAAGGTTTGTGCCACTACACTTGACCCGTGAAATCAGTCCTGATTGTCTATGACAGAATCCGGTTTGTGCAGGAACAACCCATAAGTGAGGGTCAGGAATGTGTTTAGATGGGGTCAGAAATATCTTGGTGGGTGGGACTATATGCTTAATATCTAAAGAGTACAAAACCAAGTGTAGAGGACCAACAACATAGGTTTCAAATCTTTTTTTATTTGTTGGTTTGAGGGTTTTTTTTTTTTTTTTTTTTTTTTTCTTTTCAGCCAGTGTCTCATGTAGTCCAGACTGGCTTGAATTTAGGAACTTCGTGCTTCTACTTCCTATATGTTGGGATCACAGGTATATACTGTCATGCCCATGTGAAGTTTTTTTCTGATTAAATTTTATTTATTCTGTGTGCATGTGTGTTCACACCAACACCACAGTGCACATACAGAGGTCAGAGGTTAGAGGACAGTTTTGTGGAGTCAGTTCTGCCCTTCCATTTTCTCATGGGTACAGGGTTGGGTAGCAAGGACTTGAAATGGTAATGTTTACAGTTCAAAATGTAGGTTTACAAATGTGAGGATTTACATTTAATCCTCTGCACCAAGAAGAAAAAGTAAAATGAAGAAAGATAGATACTGATATAAGAACTTTGTGGGGTCTGATTGTAGTTTGGTGATAGAATGTTTGCTTGGCATTGTAGGTCCTAAGACCTTTGGGAAAGTAGTGTTCTTAACTTCTGAGCCATCTCTCCAGCCTCGGTGGGTTTTTTGTTTTGTGTTTTCAGTTAAACAGTCTCTCTGTTTAACCCTGACTATCCTTGTACTGGCTGTGGTTGAGGCTGGCCTCAGACTCAGCAGCAACTTTCCTTCCTCTGTTATCCAAGGGCCAGGATTACAGGTGTGTGTTACCACTCCCAGATTTTATCCTTCCTTTGCTGTCTGTCTAGCATTCTCAAACACAAAAAAGCCTAAATTCGTAGCCTTTTGATTATGGAGAGGAATTTTCCACAATTAACTGGTCAGTTATTTGCTAATCCATGTGAGCAGCTCAAAAAAAAAAAGTAAGTTGAGTCAGAGCTGGAATCCTTCCTAACCAGTCTTCAGGCTACAGGAGTCTGTCTAGAGCTTGAGGCAGAGCTGGTCTCCTTCATAACTGGTCTTCAGGTTACTAGGAGTCTTGTCTAGAGCTTGGGCCCGTTACTCTAGGCTAAGAGTCTGTTGTTGCTGACAGATATAAGGAGGGAAAGTTTCTTTTAGCTTACAAATAACAGAGGTTTTAGCACTCATTTGTACAGAAGATGAGTTTGTTTACTTTATGATAAACAGGGACCAGAGCCTCAAGTGTTCATTCAGCCCGTGACCTTTTAGGTGACACTCATACTGGAGCATAACAGAATCTGGGGAAGGTAAGTGTGTAGGTAGAAGGGCACAGAGGGTCTGGTATTTATTCCCTTCTTTGATGAGGTCAGTTTGCAAAGGTGGAGTTCTTTATTCTGACCTTGATGCCTGTTCTTTTTCTAGGCCAGAGGAATCTAACATTTTCATTTCTGTTTCCTGGTACAGGTACTGAAGCCAAGAACCTACAGCTATTGGTTCCTAAAACAGAGATTTGTGATGAAGCAGAAGAGCCCCCTGTGGTTTTAGGAAGAATACAGAAAGGTGACCTTCAAGAACCCGAGCTAGGAGAATCTTACGGAAAGGGAAATGTGTTAAAAAGACAGAAAATAAAGAGGGAAAAACAAGATATAAGAAAAGTGACAGCGAGAGACTCTCCATTGCCTGAGAGCTTCCGAGAGGACAAAGACCGGAAATCTAAGTCCAGGAGGAAATACTGCCTTAGCGCTGACCCAGCTGAAAGTCAGAAAATACAGCCCAGGCCAAAGCCTTTTACATGTAGTGAGTGTGGGAAAGGCTTTAGTCAGAGTGCAAATCTTGTTGTGCACCAGCGAATCCACACTGGGGAGAAACCCTTTGAATGCCACGAGTGTGGGAAGGCCTTCATCCAGAGTGCAAACCTTGTTGTGCACCAGAGGATCCACACTGGGCAGAAACCTTACGTTTGTGCCAAATGTGGGAAGGCTTTCACGCAGAGCTCAAATCTGACTGTACATCAGAAAATCCACTCCTTAGAAAAAACCTTTAAGTGCGGTGAATGTGAGAAAGCCTTCAGTTACAGCTCGCAGCTTGCTCGGCACCAGAAGGTCCACATAACTGAGAAATGCTACGAATGCAACGAATGTGGGAAGACGTTCACTAGAAGCTCCAACCTCATTGTCCATCAGAGGATCCATACTGGGGAGAAGCCTTTCGCCTGTAATGAGTGTGGCAAAGCCTTTACCCAGAGTGCAAACCTTATTGTGCATCAGCGCAGCCATACTGGGGAGAAGCCGTATGAGTGTAAAGACTGTGGGAAAGCCTTTAGCTGTTTTTCTCACCTTATCGTCCATCAGAGAATCCACACTGCAGAGAAACCGTACGACTGCAGTGAATGTGGAAAAGCCTTCAGCCAACTCTCTTGCCTTATTGTCCACCAGAGAATTCACAGTGGAGATCTCCCTTATGTGTGTAATGAATGTGGGAAGGCTTTCACTTGTAGCTCATACCTGCTTATTCATCAGAGAATCCACAATGGGGAGAAACCTTATACATGTAACGAATGTGGGAAGGCCTTCAGACAGAGGTCGAGCCTCACTGTCCACCAGCGAACCCACACGGGGGAAAAGCCCTACGAATGTGCCAAGTGTGGCGCAGCTTTCATTTCTAACTCGCACCTCATGCGACACCACAGGACCCATCTTGTTGAGTAGCCAGGAAGAAGATGTTTCTCTGCTGTTGGTCGTAGCCTACTGCTCCCAATAGTAGGCACCTCTGTTGAGCTTTATACTTCCTTTGTTAAAACAAAGCCTATACGCTTTAAAGTTATTTTTCTGGAAAGGAAAGTAAACACAAGCATTTCAGAGGCTAATTTAAAGAAAATAAAACTTAAATATCCAAGAGCCAAGGACTTTAACTGTACCCTAAGCAGCCATGCTTCCTGAAACGGAATGTGGGTCTGTTTTGTTCTCTGTGCCTGTACTCCCTGGTCCCAATCCTGCTAAGCTTCCGAGGTCAGATGAAATCAAGCATTGTGGGTGGTATGGGAACAGGGTTATGATAATCTAGGCCACTTTCAAATTTTCTATTGTCAGACCTCAGAATTTTTTTATACTCGAAGAAACTAAAATGTGCAAAGTTATAAGATTGTAGTCAGATCAGCACTCGGGAGGCAGAGGCAGACGGATCTCTGTGAGTTCGAGGCCAGCCTGGTCTACAAGAGCTAGTTCCGGGACAGGCTCTAAAAAAGCTGCAGAGAAACCCTGTCTCGAAAAACCAAAAAAAAAAAAAAGAAAGATTGTAGTCAGATAAAGCCTGTGTGCCAAAATGGATGTAATTAGAGGTGACAGGTGACAAGTGCTCAGTAAAATGACATTTCGTCGGGTGCACTAGATTCCCTTCAGGGTCTTTCAATCCATAGGCAGATTCTGTGACCTAATTTAATTTACCAAGTTTTTTTTTTTTTTTTTTTTTTTTTTTGGTTTTTCGAGACAGGGTTTCTCTGCAGCTTTAGAGCCTGTCCTGGAGCTAGCTCTTATAGACCAGGCTGGTCTCGAACTCACAGAGATCCGCCTGCCTCTGCCTCCCGAGTGCTGGGATTAAAGGTGTGCGCCACCACCGCCCGGCAATTTACCAAGTTTTACATAACATTTTTATGTTTGTAGTGTGACTCACTATTCTGCTTGTATTTTATCTCCAGATCTGAGTTTTTCAGAAACTCCAGGTTCAGGACTTTCCTTTGATCCTGACCAAATCACATGAGCTAGTGATTCCTATATTATCTGTTCACTGTCCAGCTAATAACTCTTCCCAGATCAGTTACAGCCCTTGAGTCAGTCTGTTCTCCTTAGTGTTTAGCAGGGAAGAAGGGCCATCCTTGTCAAAGCTGGCATGGGTATTTCTGTTCCATTGGGTCATGGCCCTCTCCCTTGGCTAGTTCTGGGAAAAGTGGTTGAAAACACCAAGATCAGCACTCGGGAGGCAGAGGCAGGAGGATCTCTGTGAGTTCGAGGCCAGCCTGGTCTACAAGAGCTAGTTCCAGGACAGTCTACAAAGCTACAGAGAAACCCTGTCTTGAAAAAACCAACCAAACAAACAAAACCAAACAAAAAAACCAGATCCCATTTCCACAGTTGCTGGAATATGAAAGAACTTTTTTCCAGCCCTGGTGATTAGTTTTCAGAGTAAAGCCAGGTGGAGTGCTGTCTGTGAAGCCTCGAGACCTTAGGTTCAATTACAAGTGGGGCTGGAGTCAGGTGGTGCTGACATACCTTTAATCTCAACAGAGGCAGGCGAATCTCTGAGATCGAGGCCAGCATGGGCTACAGGGTGAGTTTCAGGACAGCCAGGGCTACACAGAGAAACTGTCTTGGGAGGAAAATCAAGTGGAGCTGGAGAAATGACTCAATGCTGTTGTGCAGGACCTAGGTTTAGCTCCCAGCACCTACATTTGGCTCAGTCACCTTTAACTCCAGCTTCAGAAAAGAAACTTAGGAAATGTAAATGTTTTGAGGTCCAAAAACAAAATTAGTTTGGGTTGGTAATACAAGTTAGGATAGAAAGTGAATTAGGTACAAAACTTTAGACTCACCAAGATAGGGTAAGTTAATACCTTTCCTGTTTATTTAGACAGTACCTGATAATTGTTTTTATTGTATACAGTTTTACTATATTAAGAGTTAAAAACCTTGCCTTTTCCTTTAGACAAAAAGAGGGAGATGTTTTTGGAATACTCGGACTGGTTAATAAAAAGTATACCTAGGCAGGATTTTGGGGGCAGAGAGGATGCTGGAAAGAAGGGTGAAGTTGGGAGAAGACACAGAGGAAGCATGACATCCAGGAGAAGAGGTAACAAGCCACGAGCCATGTGGCAGCACATAAATTAATAGAAATGGGTTAATTTAAATTATAAGAGCTAAGCTGGGCAGTGGTGGCACACGCCTTTAATCCCAGCACTCGGGAGGCAGAGGCAGGCGGATCTCTGAGTTCAAGGCCAGCCTGGTCTACAAGAGTTAGTTCCAGAACAGGCTCTAGAAACTACAGGGAAACCCTGTCTTGAAAAACCAAAAAAAAAAAAAAAAAAAAAAAAATTATAAGAGCTAGTTAGAAACTATTATGGAAGTGGGCTTTATGTGTTAGTTTGCTTGTTTGTCTTGAGATGGGATATTCCTGTGTAGTTTAGGGTGATCTGGTTAATCCCTATGTCAGGCTAGTCTTTACCTGTGATAAATCTCCCTGCTCAGCTACCGGAGTCCCTGGCGTCTAGGCATATATCATCACTTCCAGCTAAGAATGGAAATTTACAGTTTGACCTTTCCTTCCTATAATAAGGTACATCCCTTGACTAGGCCAACAAACATCTTAGATGTGTTCAATGTTCTTTAGCTTCCCATTCTACCACTAATTTTCTGCCACACTGAAAGAAATTCATCCTGAGCTGGGAATCCCAGCATTTAGGATTTACAGATCTCTGAGCTCAAGGTCAGCCTAGTTTACAGGGTGAGTTCCAGGACTACACAGAGAAACCCAGAAAAAGCCACCCCTTAAAAGATCATCCCAGGGGGCTGGAGAGATGGCTCAGTGGTTAAGAGCATTGCCTGCTCTTCCAAAGGTCCTGAGTTCAATTCCCAGAACCACATGGTGGCTCACAGCCATCTGTAATGAGATCTGGTGCCCTCTTCTGGTCTGCCTGTATAAATAATAAATAAATAAATATTAAAAAAAAAAAAAGATCATCCCAAAATGAAGACTGTTAATCCCTTCAGTAGCACTTCTTTATATAAGGCTTCCTGGAACTCACTATGTAGTCCAGGTGGGCCTTGGAATTCCTCGTGTGCATGTTGGACCGTTTCTGGAGGTGGGACACCTGGCTTGGGAAGGTATTTTCAGCCAGGCATATATCCATGCCTTCATCTAAAGTAAGGTTTTACTAATGAAAAAGTTACAAAAAGGCTCATATATTTGAGTGCTCAATCACCAGGAAATAACTTGAAAGGATTACAAAGAGTAGAAGATATGGCTTTATTGGAGGAAGTATGTCACTGGGGGTGGGTTTTAAGGTTTCAAAAGCCCATGCCAGTGGACTGTGGTGTAGCACACCTTTAATCCTAGTGTTTGGGAGGCAGAGGCAGGCAGATCTCTGAATCTGAGGCCAGCTTGGTCTACAAAGTTCCAGAATGGTCAGAGCTACTCAGAGAAACCCTGTTTCAAAAAACAAAGCCTATGCCAGTCTGTCTCTGCATGTTGTCATGTTTCCCACCCCTCCCCCACCACCCCCTTGTGGTTCAGGATGTACCTTCAGGTACTTCTTTGGCATCATGCCTGTCTTGCCACCATTCTTCCTGCTAGGATGACTAAGCTCAAACTGCAAGCAAGCCCCCAATTAAATGATTTCTTTTATAACAGTTGCCTTGGGTATGGTGTCTCTACATCAACTTCACAGTGATTAAGACATCTATTATAACATTCTTTATGAGCTATTGATGTTAGATTTTTAAAATATGCAACAAAGTTCTAACACTGTAATTATAAGAAGCAGGACAAAGAACATATACGACAATCTCAGTTTTATTTAAAAATATAATTTACATATATACATACCCACAGGTGGGAGGTAATAAAATGTTAACAGTAGTGAATGTCTAGCATTTCCAGTAAAGGGGCATTATTGGATGGGTTTATTTCAAGTTTGTCTTCTGTATTTTTGAGGCTTTCTGTAATGAACCTGAAGTACTTGGGGAAAATGCCACTTTTAAGATATAGGAAAATTAATGTTTTAAAAAATACCTCATGGCTTTCGAAGGAAACCAAGTCCACAATGTTTATACTTACTCATTTTCATCTTCATTGTCAAAAGAAAGGAGACTGCTGTTTCTTACTTGCTTTTGTGAGTTCTTTCTAACTGGACTCTGCCTATCTATGTCATCTTCCTTTGTTTTCTTTTTCTTGGAGCTTGCTGTTAAACCTGAACACTTTTCATCTGAGGAACGCTTAGCCGGTTTTCGATACATGATTCTCCCGTCAGCTGGAGGTGGCTCTTCATCTGTGACAAAAAAGAGAAGAAAAGCTGGAGAAGCCAGACACTGTACTTAAGGACGTCATTGACTATTCAGTCTGCTCTACTGCTTCTGGTTATACCGTACCCAACACTAGCCACCACTCAGTAAAACCTCACTAACGTGTCCCATATATTATTAGTCCCCAGCTGATGACAGAAAAGATGAGGGCGACACCTGAACTTAGGGTCTCGTATGCTAAGAAGGTGCTCCACCACTGAGCTGTCGTCCAGGTCCTCAGGGTTTACTCTGAAATGTATTTGGAACCACAGTATTTCTCCCTAAACAATGTGACAGCTGCTTAGGATGAATACAAGTGTACTGCATAACACACTACACTCCAGCACTAATTAATTACACAAATCTTTGCTGACTGGTTGACCTATGTTGTTAAATGACTAAACAGTACACTACGGAAGGACCATTTATTGTCTCTATTTCACTGATGGGGAACTTGCCCAAGGTTACACAAATGGCACCATAGCTAATGATTGAAACAAATCATTAAACAATAACAACAAAAAACCCTACTTTATGCTCCTTAAAGTGCTAAAGAAAATCAGATAACTTTTGGACATTACCTGCTTTGGCAGCCTTTATTTCTGCTTTAATTTTCATGACTTCTTCAGCTGTTAGGTCTCCCTTTTTTAAAACCACTACTTGAGGCTGCTCATCTTCTTTGTCACTGCGGTCCCCATCATCATCTGGGAGCTGAGGCTGGATTTTCTACAGAAAATCAAGTGTAATGTGTAGGTTGATGACCTTTAACAACCACGGCCACTGTGACAACAATTATTAAAGTGAATGGGTATCCGTGAAATGAATATAAAGTGAATTAACTCCAAAGAGCCTAACTTCTCCACACACAACACAGGTCTCCCTGCCAGTCACCCCGGCATGCCCAGTGGCACTCACTTCCACCTAGCCCACTCAAGGGAGTGCCCAGCTACTCCGGTTCTTCGTTTCTAATCATTATTTTTCACTTCTGTCTTGTCTGAATTTGACAAAAAACAAAACGCCTGACAAACACAACTCGGCCTCACCAGTTAAGCCACCAAAGTAAGGAAAACAACAGGTAAAACTTATTTTCTCCTACCTCTGGTAGATATATTACATGATATCCTAACCGCTTCAGTTTAGTAGATACCTTATCAATTGCTCGTCAAAGACACACAAATAATTATGTAAAAGGTTTTGTACATAAACAATGCTGTAATACTCAAGCAGTACACTGTACTCAACACGTTCACACCCTCCAGACTCTAAACTTGAGTACATGGCAGTCCGTGACTATTTCCACTCCTCTGCCTCCTTTGTCTCTCACACTGTCCAGGACACGCCGCTGTTCCACACCAACCCTTACTTATGTTGCCTTCAAGACTAAAGATCCTCTAGAAGACAACCGCACGTGTGACGTGTGCATAGCTCCTAGACAACAAGAAAGACTGTTTACCGTCTTTTTTGGACAGACTACTTTGATGAGTACTGTTCCATCGCCCTATCCTGAGACACTCAGCCTGGACAGCAGCAGAGATTCTGCTCCTAATCCTGGAAGGTTCCCCAAAAGACTCCAGATTCGAATCATTTAAAAAAGTGGCCTCCGTGAAAAAGGGACGATGCTGTCAATCATCTTGCTCACGTAAAGTGAGGTCCGGAAGTGAGAAAGAAAAGGACGGGGAAGCCGTCTTAAGCTCCTGAGGGCTAGGTCATCTCCAAAAGCAGCACTGTGACAGTAAGGACCCCACGAGCACGAGAGACCAGACCTGGGGCCCGAGGCCCGGCCGGGGCTTGGCCCGGTCTCGAGTGGGGGACCCGAGGAGCCGGAAGTGGCGTGGGCACGCGGGTCCGACGCGGCGCGACTCCGGCTGGCTCACCTTGGTCTCGACGGTGGGCCCCTCCTGGTAGCCGACTCGCTCCTTGAAGCGGTACAGGAAGGCGGGCTCGGCGGGCCGCACGTAGGACACTAGGTTCCGCTTGCTCATGGCGGCCCGGACGGAAAGCGCCCACCGCAGCCAGCAGGGCAGAGGCGCCGTCGCCCGCGCGCACTTCTGACGTCTGCGCACGCTGGCGTCACCCAGACACGCCCATCGGGGGGGCGTGACGCGTGGGCGGCGCCAAATTCAAATCCGTGGCCATCTTGGCGGGAGGATCCTAGCGGCCACGGCGGTCGCGAATCCGCACGGAGGTCGCCATGGCCCCGGGCTGCAAAGGTAAGTCGTGAGCCTGCCCCGTGAGCTCATGGCCGCTGGCAAACCCCGGTGTCAGCGGACGGCAGCTCCTAAGGCGGCCCGCTGGAGTGACGGCGGCGCGCACGGTGGGAATCCGAGTTCCACGCAGAGCGCAGGCGCCCGGGTTCGGCCCCTGCTCACTTGCGCGCCCTTTCCAGCGCTGCGCACACTGATGTGTCCCTGCTGGCTTCTTGTGTCAGTGTCCCGAGGGCGGACCCTCGCGCTCCCACGTTTCCGACTTTCTCGAAGGGAAAGGAATCCCGCCCTCAGAGGAGGGATTCTTAAAGCGAATTGCAACCCGTCTGTTTACAATAGTTCCCACTTCATCCGCCAAGACTTCGTGAATTCATGAAACCAGGATTGCATCCTAACACAGAACCCTATAGATAGATAACTGTGCTCTGTAAATCTAGTATACTCAGAGTTAAGCTGATAATAAAGTACAGCAGTTGTGGTAATGTACAATAGTAAGTTATGTGAAAGGGTTTCTTAGAGCCGTCTTTCCTTTTGTCATGAGTCGCTACGGTGAGAGAAATGCTACAGTGTGACAGAGTTAGTTTCCAAAAGTCACTTGCACGCAAGCATTGTCAGTTAGCAAGTTGCTCTCATAACAGAAGGCTGAGACTATTAGGAGTGCGGTATATAGTGTGGCCAAGACCCTGGCTAAACGTAGTTGTGTAGCAAGGACGTGCTACTGAGAATAGGCTGTTTGAGGCCAGCCTTCATATTGAGAGCTTGTCTCAAGATAAATAAATAAAAGACTTACGATTTGTTTAGTTCTGAATTTTCTAGTTAGTGGTTTTGGAATGGCTGGGATATAAACCATGGAGAAGGGACCTGCAGTTTTATGGGTAGACTGATACACATTCTCAATCTCTTTTCATTCGGAAGAGACTGATTTAATCCCCCACCTCCACTGTATGTAAGTGCCACCTCTTGTGTTGCAGAATTCTGTAAGCTTTCTTAAATTCTTTATTTTTAATTATGGTATATGTGTCAAGGTGCCTGCCCTTGGGAGGGTGGTTGGAGACCACGAGCTGGCATTCTGAGTGGTCGTGAACTGCTGTGTACGGGTGCTGCCATCTGTTTTTTAAGGCTGATTTTAAGATTTGAGAGTGGAATGAGGAGATACTTGAGAAAATTGTGAAACTGTATGTTTGAATTTTACAATAGTGTTCATGTTTGTACCTCTTTGTCAAATTTTAATTGTTTCCTGATTAGTTGCTTAATTTACCCTCTAAGTCTATTACACCATTATCTGGACAATCCAGTGTGATCTTTTTCTCAGTTTAAAGCAGTCTTTTTCCTCTGTCACTTTTGGTGTTAAGGGAATTTAAGCATACGAATGGGTATGTTATGGATCTTAAATGCTCATTCTGTTTTCTGTATCATCACAGTATTTATTATAATCCTTTTAAAAAACAGGTATCACATAACCCAGACTGGTCTTAAGATTTCTGTGAAGCCAGAGATGGTCTTGGGCTTCTGATCCTCCTGCCACCACTCCCATAGACTAGAATAGAGCTGCTCCTGTGGTCAGCACCCTTCAGCCTTGCCAGGACTCTGCTTCTTATCACCACTCAGCAGTTTTATCTATTCTCGAAGCTCATGTGGTTGGTACATATGTTCTTTCTTCTCGTAATGACTTTTGTGAAATTTTGTGCCTGTTCCGTGGTAGGCAGCGGCAGCTAGGTCTTTTTCACTGCTCTCTGGTGTTCTGTTAGGTGAGCATATTACAATTTGTTCTGTTTTTGAGGGGCTTTTTCCCCCTCTCTCTCTTTGAACTTGGGTTTCTAGGTCGAATTAACATGAATAAAATATCTGTGAATAGTCTTTAACATGTTTTTAGGCAGCCACATCGATGACCTCAAAATTGAAAAAATTACAGTAACTATCCAGAGAATGGTAATCTAATAAGGCTATATACTTCCGTTAACCTTGAGTCAAGAGGGAGCACAACAAAGTGGCTGAGTAAATGAGAGATGAACTCAGAATGCCTGTGTTCTCAGAACATCCCGTCAGGTTTCAGTTAGGAATCGTGCATAGCTGCCTACTTCTCTGCAGTTTGTTTGTTGAGACGGGATCTCTCCGCATTGTTCTGTCTGTTTGGTGCTTGCTGTAGAAACCGGACTGGTCTGTAGCTCAGAGTTCCTTCTGCCTCTGCCAATGGCATGATGGGATTTAAGGTGTGCACCCCTGGCCTCCTCCCTGAAATTCTTCATTTTATCTCATTGTTCAGGTAGCTTTGCATTTGGGGGTGGACTGGGGACGGGTAAGAATTTTCTTTTGGGATCCACTTAACTTTAACTTACTAAAAACTTGCACACACATGCCTGTTGATGTCTGGGTAGTTAGGAGATCTCTGGAGAGCCAGAGCTTGCTCTCTCTATAAACTTCTCCAGTGTTTTGTCCCACAGAGTCTAGCTGCATTTACTTTCTCCTCAGCTCAGCCAGATAAGCGAGCTCTGCTTGGATTCTCCCGCCTGCACTGTGGCTTGTGATCCAAGGCTCTGCCTTCGTTTCTTCCTCTCACGATGGCTTTTCTGTGCTGCCTGCTGTCCAGTGTCGCAGAACTCGCGTTTCCTAGTCACTTAGAACAAGTACATCGCGTCCTTGCTACTCCGTCATGGCTGACAGACCGAAAGCCTGTGTTCTGTTCATAAGGATAAGCCAAAGTGTGAACTCAAGAGTTCAGCTTTTGAAACATGAAAGCCTTCCTTTTGTGTCCTGGTCTGTCTTCCTTTTCACTTTTGCCCAGGTACAGAAGTGCTGTTTCTTTGTCACCAGCGTTTAAGAGAACTGTGTACAGAGGTGTGGTGGGTTGGTCGTCTTGTCTGTTTCCTGCTTCTCAGGTGTTGGTTTGAGGGATGATCTCCAGAAATAAAGTTCTGTGATAACGTTTTGCTTTTAGTTCTTCTGTGCGTAGAACTCATTATTGTTCTGGTCTCGTTCATTCAGAGGTGGTTATTGTGTGTTACTGTGGATCAGGCACTCCCTGAGGTCTGCTTTATAAGGTGGAAGAATAATATGTGTTATGATAGTAATATAACAGCAGGTTCTTTGAAGCTGGACAGAGCCAAGAAAGGTGTGGGAATTTTGTCTGTGTTGTGGTCTGACATTCAGTGGAGTCAGGTGTTGGCCCGACAGGTGGTGGGAGAAGTGGCATTCGCGTTCAGCTGGTTGGAATGGATCATAGAGTGTGTGTGTTCACACGCTCCCCCCCGATCCAGGGGCTCTAGAAAGGGAGGCCCTGAGAAGAGTAGGCTGGCTGGAGGTTGTGTGCTCTTTTTGAGTGGGGGAAGGAAATGGTAGTGGTGTGTTTCGTGGTCTCTTGTGATTGTCTTAGATTGTATTCTTTAACATGTCTGTGAGTTTCATTCTTTAGTGGCCAGTAAAAGAAATTGCAATATCCGGCACCCCATATAGGGCCGAGTTTATCATCAGGACCACTGGTCACCTCTGTTCCACCAGCGTGCTCCCAAATAACCACACAGAGACTCTGTATTGATTATACATGCTTGGCTGATAGCTTAGTCTTGTTACTAACAGTCCCTGTCTCTAATTAATTATTAATTTGAAAATCATCGATGCATACCTAGCATTTGAACTCACGAGACTGGATATGGTTACCAGTATAATGGACTGGGGTAGCATGGGGAGGAGAAATGAGGCCAAGATTTGGTTGTGGATATAAGGGATCTGAGAAAGTCGAGGAGCATCAATAACTGAAGAAAAGATTTCCATGATGGATTTTTTTGTCCTTTGTTGTCACCCAGCCTAGGCTTTGCAGTTAGTATATAAATGCAATTATAATTACCTTTAATGATTTTGTTATATGAAATGGCATATAACCATTTGTATGCCATGAAAAATAATGATACAGGTGGTAAAGAATTCTCCCAGTTCACAAAAGTATGCAGAGAAGTTCTTTAGATACGTTGTAAGAAGACAACGGGCTGGAGAGATGGCTCAGAGGTTAAGAGCCCTGGCTCTTCTTCCAGAGTACCCAGCTTCAATTCCCGGCACCCACATGGCTCCTATCAACTGTCTCTAAGTCCAAGATCTAACACCCTCACACAGACATACGTGCAGGCAAAATACCAATGCAAATGAAATAAAAGTAAATAAATTATTAAAAAAAAGGAAAAGACAGCATGTCAGTTCCCTAGGCCAGCTTTCGAGGGGAGACCAGGGCAGAGAGAGGGGAGAAGTTTTATAGTAGTTGAGTAGAAAGTTACTTAGTCTCGTGAGCCATTCATGTGGGGTCCAGACTGGGATAGATAGGCAGGGATGCAGGCTTCTCACTGTCTTGTTAGCTAGGAAAGTTTAAAGTGTGGATCATTTTTTATTAGAACTTAGGTACCATGATGTCTGTATAAGACATGTTAAGTTACTGAGGTCAGTCTCCAAGGAGTTGTGGCCTAATTCCTGAGGTAAGAGTTTTAGTTTTATTCTTGTGCTTTTATCCTTACAGATCTCTTATCTTCTTTTTCTAGCTGAGTTACGAAATGGGACGAATTCTCATTCCACCCAGCCAAGGTAAGAAAAAGTCTTGCTGATAAGGAAAACGAAGGGTATAGTAGATCACTGTTTAGTGTGGTCAGAGATGCTTAGTTCAAAGTTTAGCTTGTCTTCAACCAGCTGGAAGTAGAGGACAATCGCATACTTCCCAATGCCTTCCCAGTTCCCGGCAAAAATATGGAGTGAATGACGTGATGATTCCTTGGGAAGGAACTACTTACTAATAGGCACTAGTAGGCGGCAGTCGCAGAAAAGCGGTGCCGGGCTCCGTGAAGTAGTCGCCTTCGATTCTATTTCCAGTAAAGGTGTGTGAGGGTATCTGCTGGGAAATAAATCTGGTGTGAGTTATGTGAAAATTTAAAAGGAGTAAATTTCAGTGGCGTAGGCCTAAGACTTGGACTATTATAGTAATGTGACAGGCAATTTGAGATTCAGTTTTTATAGTCTCCTTTCCCCAGCAAACTCACCTGTTCCTTTTTGTTTTGGTCTTAGTAATGAAGGTGATGCCATCAAAGTTTTTGTGAGAATTCGTCCTCCTGCAGAGGGCCCAGGACCTTCAGATGGAGAGCACAGCTTGTGCTTGTCTGTGCTCTCCCCGACGACGCTCCGGCTGCACTCCAACCCAGACCCCAAGACCTTTGTGTTTGATTATGTTGCAGGCATGGACACCACTCAGGTAGTGGCCATTGGAAACTTACCCTTTCATTAGGAAGATATGAGGCTTTGATTGTTGGAATTCAATTCTTGGTCACTTTTTAGTTGTGTAGATTTCAGATAAGAAAGCTAAAACTTCCATAAATGTTTTAACCTAATTTTATTAAGCTGTTGTCTTCTTTATTCTTCAAGCTTTGTCCAAGAATCACACAAAGCTGCTTTATGTTTCTTTTTATACATACTGATGAAGATAAATGAAGATTTCCAAGCCACTTAAACAATCCCTAAATAGTGTTCACTTTCAGCTTAAGGATTTAAGATGACTGTGAGCTTGTGAAAATGACTCTGTGGATAAAATCACTGCCTCAAAGGTCTCGCTAGCTGAGTTCAAACCCCGGAACCCACATAAAGAAGGTTACGGTTATGGGAGCAACTGCTTTGCTTTGCTTTGCTTTGCTTGCTTTCTTTCCTTCCATCCCTTTTTTGTTTTTCTTCTCCGCTTTGAGACAGGGTTTCTCAGTGTAGTCCTGGCTGTCCTGGAACTCACTTAGTAGACCAGACTGGCCTTAACTCACAGAGATCTGCCACCTCTGCCTCTAGAGTACTGGTGTTAAAGGCCTGTGCCACTACTGCAGTTTGATAGCTGCTTTTCTAATTAAATCCAATTTAATTAAAGTCTAATACCACTGTCTAACAGAACTTTCTGAAGTGGTGGAAATGTTTAATATTTGACCCACTACAGTAACTTCTGGCCATGTGGTGAATTAAATTTAATTAAAATTAAATAAAATTTAAAATTTGATTACTTGTGTGCATTAGCCATATGTGACTCTTAAACATTTGAAATATGGCTAGTATGTTAGATAATTCAAGTTAGTCACGTGTAGCTAATGGTTACTGTATCAGACATTGCAGGCCTTAATTTTTGTTTTGGGATAGGATCTTGTGTATCTCAGAGGAGTCTGGAGCACGCTGTGTAGCAAAGATGACCTCCAGCTCCTGAGTGCTGGGATTGCAGGCATGCACCGTGATGCCTGGTGTGTGTGGTGCTGGGATGGCAGGCGTGCACCGTGATGCTTGGTATGTGTGGTGCTGGGGATCAAACCCAGGACTGTGTATGCTAGGCAAGCACTCTGCTGAATGAATCAAATCTCCAGCCCCTCAGAGGTCTTTATTATACACTTGATATTTGTTTGCTTATTTTGTAAAATATTTAAATCTTTTTTTCTTTTCAGCTAGGGAGTTGATAGTCAATGCAAATATAACATGAGCTGCACAGTGGGCAGACAAGAGACAGACAACATTAATTATTAGTTGTATATTATTTAATAAATATGTCCAAAAGACCACTTTAGTATGTAATTAGTGTAGCTATCAGAAAGGTATTTTCCTGGCCACATGGCGGCGCACGCCTTTAATTCCAGCAGCACTTGGGAGGCAGATGCAGGCAGAACTCTGAGTTCAAGGCCAGCCTGGTCTACAGAGTGAGTTACCAGAGAAACCCTGTCTCAAAAAAAACAAAGGTATTTCCCATTTGAAGAGCATCTCCTATGTATTTCACACCTATACAACATTTCTGTTTGGACTAGTAACCTACATCAGGCTTTCAGTGGCCACACGTAGCTTACGGACAGTGTGGGTTTAGGAATTCTTGAACTGTTGATAAACTGCATATACCTATAAGTAAAAATAAAATAAAAATACTTTTAGTACAAATAATGACAAAATAAGTGAAGAAAATATAGAACTATGAATTTTGTGCTAACAAAATAATATTTGTATGTGATATGTAAAATTTAGATGCATGCATTTAAAATGTTTTTCTTATATGTATTGAGTGTTTTACCTGCATGTATGTATGTATGTGTGTGTTGTGTGCACATGCCTGATGTCCTTGGAGGTCAAAAGAGGGTGTCAGATACCCTGAACCTGGAGTTATGGATGGTTGTGAACCACCATGTGCATTCTGGGTATCAAACCTATACACAAAAGCAATGCATGCTTTTAATCACTGAGCCAACTCTCCATTTTATGTGTGTGGGCATTTTGCCTGCATATATGTCTGTGCACCATGTGTGTGTCCAGTGCCTTCTGTAACTAGAACTAGAGTTACTGTGGCTATGGGTCGGCCATGTGAGCGCTGAGAACTAGAGTTGCTGTGGCTATGGGTCTGCCACGTGAGCGCTGAGAACTAGAGTTGCTGTGGCTGTGGGTCTGCCACGTGAGCGCTGAGAACTAGAGTTGCTGTGGCTATGGGTCGGCCATGTGAGCGCTGAGAATCAAAGTAGGGTCCTCTGGAAGAGCAACCTGTAGTTCTCCTAATTACTGAGCTGTGTCTCCAGTCACCTGCGAGTTTTGTTTTTTTTTTCCCCTGGGACAGGGTCTTACTGTATAACTCTGGCTGTCCTGGAATTCACTACAGCCCAAGCTGGCCTTGAACTCCTGCCTACCTCTGCCTCCCAAGTGCTGGGATTAAAAGTCTTCACCACTATGCCCTGCTTGCTTTTTTTTTTAATAGAATTTTTTTTTTTTTTTTTACTAAAAAAACTGAAATGATTGGGAGATAGTGGAATCACTAAAGTACTAAGGTCCCAAGTTTCATCCTGAGATTCCATGTATGAGCAAAGGCAGAATTGGTGGTCTACACTTGTAATCCAAGTGGTGGGAAGGCAGAAATATGGATCACTGGGACTCACTGGCCAGCCTGCCTAGTCTACTTGTTGAGTTGACTTTGTCTCAAAATTAAACCAAAAACTACAGTGGGTAGCACTGGAGGAGCAACAGCCACAGTGTCATTTGCACCCCAACACATGCGTACACACATCTGTACATAAATATGTATGTACACCCGAAGAATTGAAATGCATTTGTAAACAATATCAACACTTTAAAAATAGTAAAACTGTGTTATAGAAATTGATAAGGCTGAAACCACAAAGTTGACACTGTGTCAGGTCTCTCAGAACCTTTCCCTGGTCGTGTTGCTCCCAAGCAGGAGACACACTTTTAGTCTTGACTTTATTGGGGGTTAATGGACCTAACGGTATCTGTAGTTCTGCCTTTTATCGTCTTTTATGGTTTTACCCGTTTTTCCTAAGTAGATGCAAACTTCAAGGAATCATGGGTCTTAAAGTCCAAGCACTCAGTTTTTGTTATATCATGAGATGTAGATTAGAAGTATTTTTATTTAACATGTTTGGTGCTTATTATTTGTAGGAGTCTGTGTTCTCAACAGTGGCTAAAAGCATTGTGGCGTCTTGCATGAGCGGTTATAATGGGACCATCTTTGCATAGTAAGTTGTTGTCTGTCTACATATAAAGGTATGATAGTGCTTGTAGTAGTTCCTACTTGTTGCTGCATTAATAAGTCACCCCAAACTTTAGTGGCATAAAATAACCGGTTTATTTTACAATTCTCTTAAGTCAAAAGTTCAGCATGGATCTTACTGGGCTTAGGTTAAGCTGTTACTGGAGCTTCATTCCTTCGGGCAGCTGTACAGAATCTTTTCTCCTTTCCCAGCCTAGAGACCATTCACCTTATGTGGCTCAGAGCCACTGACAGTGCAGTGTCTTTCTGACTTTTGCTCTGTCCCTGCAAAGGCTCTGGGTTTGCAGAGATGCCTGTTGTAGGTCAGCCTGACCTGGGCAATCAAGGTGAGTGGGTTGAGCTTTGTCTCTTGGAGATAAGAATGATATTTGAAATTTTTCTGAAAGAAAGGTTTGTCTGTTTTGTTTATTCGTCCATTTATATAATCTGTAGTCATGTATATTTATATTATACTTTGGGTTGTAATCCTGTGCTATAGTCTTATGTTGCTCATCTTGTTCCATCCTTGGTCACTGGGAGCTTTTTGAAGTTTCTGTACCCACTTGACATAGTCTGTCCTTCGATTTTTGAGCAATTTTCTTGCTTTATCACACTACCCAACTTTCCAAACTCTTATATTTTTCCTAAACTCGTTCTAGAACCATTAAAACCCTGGTTCCTTTTGTTGGAAAATAGTAATGAGAAACCAAGATCTGGCCCCTGAGGTGTATTTATTGCTATTGGACAGTGACTGCTTTGAGGCTTTCTCAGCAGACAGGGCTAGGAAATATATGTACATACCCTTGTGTCAGCAGAGAGATCTGGAATTGTTTCTGTATCATCTGCTCATGTAGATACCATGCTAAACATGGGTTTATACTGATGTCTGGCTCTGACCCAGTAACCACAGGGTTTATTCTAGCCTTTCTTTCTTGTTTATTACCCTTGCCATTGGTAATAAACCTTTTCCTGTCATCCCTTTATTAACCTATTCAGCCTTAGGATACATGTAAAATAGTTTCAGAATTAATAGGTATCACTGTGAGAAACATATTAGCTGTAAAGTATTAATGTGCAGTTCCCTTTCTGTGTGCCCTCCAGCACCATGAGATCCCGTCTACAGGGAGGAGATCTCTGGGCCTGTTCTCAAGTGAATGGTGTCTTCAGCAATAGGGAATGACCTTCCATCGCTTCGAGGGTAACCAAGGGCAACAGCAATAGTTGTATGTTCTGGGAGTCTCTTGGACACCCCTGCTCCCCAACTCAAAAGAGGGCTTCTCATGCTGTCATGTCTGATATTGGGATTTTAGGTTTTTGTTAGGTAATCTATTTATATATAGTTATATATATGGCATTTCATGTATTGTAGTCTTTTTAAGTAGATAATAGTGTGATTCCTTATGGCTTTTTCAGACCTCCATATTGTTATTTTACTGTCCTCCCTCCTTCTGTCTTTACCTCCGCCCTGCTCCCCAAAGAGCCTGCCCTTTCCTGTTGCCCGGGTCAGACCATTTGTAACCTGCTGTTGCCCTCTGTCTGGGCAGTGGTGCTGTCTCATGTTCTGATTTCTGTAGACTGTGTGCTCACTCACATCTGGAGACTTGGAGCTAGGGTCCTTTAAATGTTTCACTCTAAGACACAAGGTAGAAAGCTATTCTCTCATGCCTTCCCATAGCAGCGAGAATTTTTCCATAGATTATTTGAATGGTGAAATTCAAAATGACTTTGAGATAGCCACAGTTGCATCAGATTGCCTGTCTTCAGAACTGTTTTGGTTGGAGACTCTGGAGGCTGGCTTACTTGCTTGTTTATTTGTATTTATTTAGAGGAAGGGTTTCTGTGCAGCTCTGGCTATCCTGGAACTTGAACATATAGACCTTGAACTCAGAAAACTCTGCTGGCCTCTGCCTCCTGAGTACTGGGATTAAAGGCGTGCACCATTATGTCCAGCTCTGTAGGAATATTTATGCTAAGATTCACTCGTTAATATATTAATCAAATTTGTTTTTATATTTGTGGGTAGAACTTGGAGATAATCAAGTGATTTATTGGTTGGGTGATCATACAGATCTCAGAGATCTGCCTGCCTCTGCCTCGTACTGGGATTAAAGGCATGCTCCACCAGGTGCAGTCCTTAAATTAAAATAGACATTTAAATATCTTTTCCAGGCAGAGAACTTCAAAATTGCTACATTATTTAGCAAAAATTAGAAAGAGAAGTCTACTTGGTTCTGGTTGAATAACTTATGCTAGAAGATTCTGTCTCCATAACATACTGTTGTAGCTATTTATAAAAAAATGAGGTAAGCATCTGTTTTCTGGCTGAGATATGAGGTACAGTTAATTAAGGGAAAAGAAGGTTGCAGAGCAGTTTGGAAAGGATCTTCCCATTCCATCTTAGTAGACCATACTAAATAGGAGGATAGTCGGAATTTTATGTGTGAAAATAACACATAAAATTTTATCTTTCAGCGGGCAGACTGGCTCAGGGAAGACATTTACTATGATGGGTGAGTAACGACCAGTGTTTGCTGGCTAATGCATTTCCTGTAGTGACTACTTGGGGCGTGTTTTAGAAGGCATTATTTCTTTGTGTGATGTTGCTTTCATAAAAATATGGATGTTTCCCATGTTTCTACCAGATTGTGGATTCCTAGATAATCTGTTTGTTAATCCTGATTATAGCTATGTTCCTTAGCTCAATGCTTGGCATAGACCAGGTATAGATTGGGTGCTAGACACAATTTTATGTGTGTGTGTGTGTCTATTCATATATATACATACGTGTATGTGTGTGTGTGTGTGTGTAAAATCATATACATATGTGTGTGTTTATCTGCATAAGCTCTACCAAGGTCCAGATTCCTTGTTTATGGCTCCTGCCCTATCCCATGATACTATGATTGTTATCTTCATTATGTTTGCTTGGTTTGGAATGTCTGTCTACAAATGAGATTTTATAGAAAAATAATGTAAGATCACTCATGTAGCTAATATTATTTTCCTATGTCTGCTCTCCTCCTCTCCTTCCTTCCCTCCCTCCCTCCCTCCCTCCCCTTCTCCCTCCTCCTCTCCTCCCTTCCTTCCTTCCTTCCTTCCTTCCTTCCTTCCTTCCTTCCTTCCTTCCTTCCTTCCATTCGAGACAGGGTCTCATTGTGTGTAGTCCTAGCTATACTGGAACTTGCTCTATAGACCAGGCCTGCCTTGGACTTACATTCTTCTGCCTCTGTCTCCTCTGGAGTTTGGTATTTATAGTATATGGCACCTTGCCTAGCTCCTCCTTTCTTTCCTTTCTGTGATTCCCTCCCTAGGGATGCCCCCCCCCCCAACAGGATCTCATGTAGCCTAGACTGATCTCAAACTCACTGTGTAGCTATGGGTTTGGTTGAACTTCATCTTCCTATCTCAAGCTCCCAAGCAAGAATCACAAGTGTGCCTTTTACACCCAGCCTGTATTCTTAAAGTACAGTTTACAAGAACCATTCACAAACTTATAAGTGCAGTGCTACAGGCCTGTACAGAACAATTATAAGGTTTTCATAACTTCTCTGTACCCTTTTGTGCATACCAGTGTTGAAGGAGGCCCAGCTGCTCAGCCCCGAAATAATCACACAGAAACTGTATTATTTAAATCACTGTTCGGCCCATTACCTTTAGCTTCTTACATCTTAATTTAACCCATTTCTATTGATCTGTGTGTCGCCACGTGGCTGTGGCTTACTGGGTAAAGTTCCCAGCATTTGTCTTCTGCGGGGATCCGTGGCTTCTCTCACTCTGCCTTCTTTCTCCCAGCATTCAGTTTAGTTTTCCCCGCCTACCTAAGTTCTGCCCTATCAACAGGCCAAGGCTGTTTTTTATTCATTAATGATAATCACAGCATACAAAGGGGAATCACACATCATACCAGCCACCTGTTATGCCTAGAGCCTTTGGTCTCTAGGGTATACTTAACTAATATTTGTAATACTGAAGGTGTATGTCACAAACAATCCCACACCAGTTTGGAATTATGATTAATAGAATGGTTATTTATTTAAAAGGGAAAAACTTACAGATCACCGTCCCAGCCAACAGCCCTCTGCGCAATCAGGAAGGGAGCCTAGTCGCCGGCGGAGCCAGAAGCCAGAGAGCAAGCAGAGGGCAGTTGCTGCTTTTTTAAAGAAGGAGAGACCATGCCTCAATGGGCTGGTATCTCAGCAGCTATTGGCTGAAGGAGCGGAAGGAGCTCCCACAACATAATACCTTCTATATCATTTTGGTATTTTGTTTGTTTGGTTGGTTTTTTTGTGGGTTTGTTGTTGTTGTTGTTTTTTGTTTGTTTGTTTGTTTGTTTTTGTTTTGTTTTGTTTTTCCAAGACAGAGTTTCTCTGTAGCTTTGGGGCCTGTCCTGGAACTTGCTCTTGTAGACCAGGCTGGCCTTGAACTCACAGAGATCTGCCTTTCTCTACCTCCCAAGTGCTGGAATTAAAGGCGTGCGCCGCCGCCACCACCAGGCTCATTCTGATTTTTTTTCTTTTGAGAGTGGGTTGCTGTTTATCCCAGGCAGCTGTGACCTTGCAGCAGTGTTTGCTTTAGTCTCTTTGTCCTGGGATTGCCAGTGTGCTGCACCTTTCCTTTCTTACTCTGTCGCCCTAGCTGTCCCTGAGCTCTGTAGATCAGGCTGGCATCAAACACCCAGTGATCTACCTGAATGTGCTTCCTGAGTGCGCAGACTAAAGGTGTTTGCTAACAGGCTACCACCCCTTTCTGCGCTCTCTCTCTCTCTCTCTTTCTCTCTCTCTCTCAAACAAAAAGAAAGAAAATCAAACAAGCAAATAAGATCAATAAGACAAAATGTCCAAGCAAAAAAATCCTCAAAAAAACCCCAACAAACAAACGTGACGTTTGTTTTGTGTTGGCCAGCTACTCCTGGGCACAGGGCCTGCCCTGGAGAGTGGTGGGTAGGCATGGCGACACTCCATTGGAGAAAACTAATTTTCCCTTTGTCATTGAGTATCAGTTGATGGGACTCTGTGTCAAGTTCTTCTCGTTGCTGGGACTCGGTTTGACTTGAATCTGCTAGACCTTTCCAAACTATAAATGATGCTAGAGTTGTCTGGGAAAACAAACTTTCATCTGGTATAAGCATTCAGCTCACTCTTTTGGTTTTTTTCTACTCAGGAATTATAGGTGGGCAAGGAGAAGCTTTTCAGAGGGTGGTTATTGGCAGCTCCTGTAGCTCTTTGCATGGGATACCAGTGAGTGCTGGCATAGCAGGCAGGTCTGAAGAGGGACAGACAGTTCCAGCTCAGCTGTTGCAGGCCTCAGGTGGTAGAATTTGTAGCAGGATGTTGGGATTCCTTAGTCCTTGGTAGAAGCTGGTGTTGCAGCTTCCAAGTAGGCCTACATAATGAGATTCTTTAGCTCTTTACGATTAACACGCAAGACTTCCTAAGGTATGATAATTTAGTCCCACCTGCAAGCAAGTAATCATCAGCTGAGTGCCCCTAATGCAATTCATTCCTGTGTCATCTACTGGAAGTCTGTCCCTGATCCTGTAGGCTTAAGGCTCGCCTGAGGTTCCCTCCTCTAAGATGACCCTAGCGTGTGTTGAGGTGACAAAATCTAGCCAGCACAAAGAGTAAGCTGCCGACCCATTTCTCCAGCCCTCTGGATTTTCTGGGGATGAAAATTGTTTTGGGAATGACTGTAAAGCATTGACTGGTGATCAACTCTACCTTTGGTGTCTCTCTCCTCCTCCTTGAGGCTGGGAGGTGAGGACCTAAGCCTGTGGTCCCTCAGGCCTCCAGTCCCTCATCCTGTCGCTCGCTATGAAAGAACTTTCTAAACATGGCTTTATTAGCATCATGCGATTTTGAGTGGATTTGTTGTAAATAGTCTTTCTCCATTATTGCTCTAAACTGTCATGTGGCTGCTTCAGGAGTCAGGGACACAGGCTCAAATTCTTGAGGAAAGGATATGCTTATCACCCTATTCACTTAGGAAATAACAAGGGATATAGAACTTGTCAGCTAGGAGCTGTCAAGGTACATCAGAGTATAAATACCACATCACAAACTAAAGCTATTATTCCTTACAACTCTTATACATCTGTCCTTCCCCAGTTGTGAAAAAACAGAAAAAACACCCTACATTAATGTCTGTTAGTAACCAGGGGAAATGTCATTAGTGTGACCTTCCTACTGGTGTTTTTTTTTAACTGCCCAATTAAAAAAATGATAGCAAATCCTAATTTTTAGCACTTAATGTGCTCGATGTCCAACTGTAATTTATTTGCAAACTTTCAGATCTTTCAACAGCTCTCTGGTTATTGACATCGTTACCCCTATTTTGTAGTTGAAAGTTATGAAGCTTAGGACACAGTGTGGGTTAATGGCTTAGAGGACAGACCAGTCTGAGCCTTAGTTTCTTTTCTCTGGCTGTGAGAGGACCTCATGACCAAGGCAACTTACAGAAAAAGCGTTAATCACAACTTAAAGTTTAAGAGGGTGGGCCCATGACTATCATGGCGAGGAACATGGCAGCAGGCAGACAGTAGCTGAGAGCTTCTGATCCACAAGCAAGAGGCCTAGAGAGTTAACTAAGAATCACCACTTCAAAGCCCATCGCCAGTGACACACCTCCTCCAATAAGGCCACACCTCCTAACCCTTTTCAGTTTTCCTAACTGCAAATCCAGCATGCAAATATAGGCGCCTATGGGGGACTATTACCATTCAAGCCATCAATCCGTCTGTGAACACAAAGGTCACCTGCTTGAATAGAGTAAATAGAGTGCAGTCGCTCAGTCCCTGACACTTGGAAGTCACCTGTGTAAATAGAGTGCAGTCGCTCAGTCCCTGACACTTGGAAGTCACCTGTGTAAATAGAGTACAGTCACTCAGTCCCTGACACTTGGGAGTCACCTGTGTAAATAGAGTGCAGTCACTCAGTATCTGACACTTGGAAGTCACCTGTGTAAATAGAGTGCAGTCGCTCAGTCCCTGACACTTGGAAGATGTGAAGCTTAGCATGGGGATAGATCACACAATTTTTAGAATTGGTTGGTGGTTGCTGTGGGCCTTCCCTTCAGTTTCACTAATGGGCAGCTTTATTATTTGGTCTATCACAGATGTAAATGTAACTTGCTTGAACCAGAACTAGGAAGTTGGTTATACTAAGTATCATTTTATTTCTGTATAAACCGCCTTCTGATATTGCCATTGTTTTATTCTTTTTTCTCAGGACCATCAGACTCCGATAATTTTTCTCATAATCTGAGAGGAGTAATCCCACGAAGTTTTGAATATTTGTTTTCCTTAATTGATCGTGAAAAAGAAAAGGTAAAGCTTACTGTAAAAATTAAATGTTGGGAGGCTGGAGAGATGGCTCAGCGGTTAAGAGCACTGGCTGCTCTTCTAGAGGACCCACATTCAATTCCCAGCACCCACATGGCAGTTCACAGTCTGTAACTCCAGGGGACCTGATGCCTTCTTCTAGCCTCTGGGGGTACCGGGAATACACATGGTGCACAGACATACATATAGGCAAAGCACCCATACCAATAAATTAAAAACAAAAAACTTAAATGAAAAAATAAAATGCGGATAGAGAGCTTGCCTAGAATGCAGTAGGCCCTGGGTTTGATTCCCAACACTGAAAAAGCTGAGTGCATTGGTAATCCCATCATTCTGGAGGTAGAAGCATGAAGATCATAATTTCAAGGTCATCAGAAGTTCAAAGCCATCCTAATCGGTTTAGAGTGTTCAAGGCTAGCCTGATTGACAGCATACACAAAAGAACTGATTGCTTCTGGTGCTCTCAAAGCTTTTTATGGGAGAAAAGTGTATAGAAGAATCTCAGTCAAGGAAAATAAAGTACAGTGATTTAAATGAGAAATACCGCCCTCCTCCCCCATAGTCTCAAGCATTTAAATTTTTGGTCTCTACGTGGTTGCACTTTTTGAGGAGTCTGAGGAAGTACGGCCTTGCTAAGGAGTATGTCATTGGAAATGGGATTTGAAGAAAGTCTCAACACCATTTCGAGTTCACTCTCTCTGCTTCTTGCTTGTGTTTTGAGATTTGAGCCCTTAGCTTCTGGTTCCTCTGACAGTTGTTCCTCACAGCTCCCTTCCTTCTGCTGTCAAGGACTCTGTCCCCATGGAAGCTCTGACTTCTGTAAGCTGTCTTGGTTTGGGTGTTTTATCACAGCACTCGTAAAGCAGCTAGTAACTCGATACACTAGAAGTCCCATCATCTAGCTGTATCCAGGCTTAACGGTGTGTGTAAGTCCTCATGATATACATTAATGATGGACCCATCCTTTAAGTCCTCATGGTGTACATTAATGGTGGACCCATCATCCTTTGTTGGCTGTACTTGCTTGTACCTCACTGTCATCTTGCTCTTTGTGGATTAGAACTCCGTCATCTGAGAATATCGTCTCTTCCCTCTCATTGGCTCCTTGGTTGGACCATTCTCATGGTTGCATTTACTTAGCTTGGTAGATTCCAGAGTTAAGAATCCTTGGTATTGAGTACTTTATATATTTGTGTACCAAGGAAATTGGTAAGTAGCATTGATTTACTATTTATTCCTTTGCAAAAATACCCCTAACATTGCATTTAAACATATAAATTGCATGACATTAAATAATTAAATTTAACACCATGTGTTTCTATGGTTACATTTTAAAAAAATTATTTATTTTTATGAATATCGTGTGTCTTGTGTACCACAGGCAAGCCTGGTGCCTGAGACCAGAGATCATGTTGGGTCCCCTGGGACTGGACTTACTGATAATTGTGAGCCTCCCTGTGTGCTGAGAATCTAATGGGGGTCTTCTGGAAAAGCAGCCCAGTGCTCTTAACCAATAAGCAATCTCTCCAGCCCCTAGTTGGCATTTGTTTTGTTTTGTTTGTTTTTTAAAACAATTTTTAAAAGAATTTATTTCTATTTTAAGTATATTAAGTATTTTACCAGCACGTAAGTGCACCATATGTGTAAAGTGCTTGTAGAGGCCAGAAGAAGACAACACATACGGAATTGATGTTGTGAAAAAATATCTGTGGGTGCTGGAAATCAAGCCCAAGTCTTGTAGAAGAGCTGCAAGTGCTTTTAACCAGTTACTGAGCCATCTCTCCAACCCCAAAAGTTTTCAGGATGAATTAATTTCAGTCTTTTAAAAAACATAAATCTTTTTTAAAAAATATTTACTTATTTATTTATTATGTATACATTATTCTGTCTGTGTGTCTGCAGACCAGAAGAGGGCAGCAGACCTCATTACAGATGGTTGTGAGCCATGTGGTTGCCAGGAATTGAACTCATGACCTTTGGAAGAACAGGCAATGCTCTTAACCACTGAGCCATCTCTCCAGCCCAAGAACAGAAATCTTACTTCAAGTAAAACTTTATCTGAGCTGATGATATGGTCCAGCGTATAGACAGTTGCCACCAATACTGATGGCTCAAGTTTGGTCCCTGCGACCAGAAGTTATCCTCTGATCTACACGTACATGCATATACATAAAAGCACAATAAATAAATATTAAAAGACAAAACTAGGAGGAAGTTCACTATGGAAGACAGTAGAAACCCATTTGAGCTGCTCAGTTCTCGTGTCCACGGGCAGGCTCCGTGGTACCTTTCCAAACTGGACTTCTGGGACCAAGTGATGATGCTTAAAGTTAACTAATGTTTTGAAATTAGTTTTCCAGATTAATTTCACTTAGCTCTCAATACTTTACTTTATATATTAAAGAACAATAGGAAAGCATACCTGCAGTAGCTCATGGAAACTGAGGGTGAATGTGTGAAGTGTGTGCTGACTGAGCTTTTTTTTACAGGCTGGCACTGGGAAGACGTTCCTGTGTAAGTGCTCCTTTATTGAGGTCTACAATGAGCAGATTTATGACCTGCTGGACTCAGCGTCAGCCGGACTATACTTGAGGGAGCACATAAAGAAGGGCGTCTTTGTGGTCGGTGCCGTGGAGCAGGTGGTGACCTCAGCTGCTGAGGCCTATCAGGTACCCTGCCCCGAGGAGGGCATGCTTGATGCTTAGGCAGTAAGCATGCCTTGAAAGTGCCCTCATCTTCAAAGACTCAAGAATTGAGTTTCAGGGGGCTGGAGAGATGGCTCAGAGGTTAAGAGCATTGCCTGCTCTTCCAAAGGTCCTGAGTTCAATTCCCAGCACCCACATGGTGGCTCACAACCATCTGTAATGGGGCCTGGTGCCCTCTTCTGGCCTGCAGGTATACACACAGACAGAATATTGTATACATAATAAATAAATAAATATTTTTAAAAAAAAGAATTGAGTTTCATAAAGGCGAGAAGTAAAGAGAAAAGAATGTGTAGTCGGAGACTGTTCTTTTGTTCCCCAGCCACCCAGACCCAAATAATCACACAGAAACTATATTAATTACAATACTATTTGGCTGGTCTATTAGCTCAGGCTTCTTATTAACTAACTCGTACATCTTAAATTAACCCATTTCTATTAATCTGTGTATTACCGCCCTTCCTGGACGTGTTGTGGAGATCCTGTAGCCCTGGCCCACAGGACTGCCCCCCACTCCCCACCCCACCCTCACCACCTGTGCTTCAGCAGATCACAGATGGGGTGGGTGTTGGGGTGAGCCCACACTTAACCTGGTTCTGGGCCCGTATGTCTTAATTTTTAAAGTTAACATTAAAAGGTCAACATATAGTACATTAGGTCCTGTAATTTTTTTTTTAATTTTAAGTATTCAAGCAAATGTGCTTCTATTGCTTTGGGATCTGTCCTGTGTTTGAGAGATGTCTTTTTTGTTTGTTTGTTTTGCTTTGTTTTGTTTTTGAGACAGGGTTTTTTTGTGTAATTGCCCTGACTGTCCTTCCTCACTCTATAGGCTGGCCTCTTAACTCAAAGAGATCCACCTGCCTCTGCTTCCTGAGTACTGGGATTAAAGGCAAGGCATCTTTTTTTAAAGCTCTGCAAATATATAGCTGACCTAATATTAAATATATTTATTTAATTCTATGAGAAGGGAGCATTAAAGTACTGTTGAAGAACTATGAAAACTACAAATAATTTCAGTTTTATACTGTGTTTTGTTAATAGTTTTTTAATAACTAGCATTTATTATATTTTATGCCAAGTACTATGTTAATGTTTATATATATATACAGTATGTATATATATAAACATATGTATTATATAAATACACACATATAGAGTCGTGTGTGTCTGTGTATGTGTGTGTGTGTTTGTGTGTGTATGTGTGTGTGTGTCTATGTGTGTGTGTATAACATATGATGTATAATGGTGATGGGCAGTAGTCTTCTCACCATTCCTACAGCTTTCCTTCCGATCTTCGTGTTAAGTATATGCTACTTAGAACTTGTGATAATATGAATTCTGACAAAGCTAGATAACCGTGCAAAGTCTGTGAGTGCTCCCACCCCTGTTCCAAAGGGAAATTACTATGTTGTGAATGTGGATAATTACCTATGTGTTATGATTTTTTCATATTACAATGAGAGATTATTAAGTGCTTATTTTGTATTTTGAGTTCGTCTTGGGTAGTATATTTTCCTTCTTCCCTAGGTCTTATCTAGAGGATGGAGGAACAGGCGTGTAGCGTCGACATCCATGAACAGAGAATCCTCTAGGTCTCATGCAGTCTTTACAATCACAATAGAATCAATGGAGAAAAGCAACGAAACTGTGAACATTCGGACCTCCCTCCTCAACCTGGTGGATTTAGCAGGGTCTGAGAGACAGAAAGATACCCATGCAGAAGGGATGAGGTTGAAGGTGGGAATGAAATTACAGCGTTCATATTTAACTGTGAATACACAAAGTATAGTGAAGACCTCAGAAGAAACAAGAATTGTCCCTGCTCACAGGAGCAACGGTTTTACGAGGTCATGACAGTAAACTGAAATGAGATAGGACAGGTCTGTCAGGACAAGAGTGACGGGAAGGATGGTGGGGAGTGACTACTGGGAAGACAACTGGAAAAGAAGTGGCTTCTGGGTAGCTGTCTCATAGACACCAAGGTTCTATGGGAAGGAGGAGCGGGGAACACCTGCCCTGCAGAGTGATGTCTCGAGGTTTGCTGGGCCTTGCAGAGTAAATGTGTATTGGGTATTTCAGTGTGTATCAGCGAATAGATCAATTATAGAGCAAGAAAGCCCAGGTCAGTTAGGACCAGAAGTGCCAGGTCAAGTGTATACTCCTCCTTCTAAACCCTGGAAAACATTTTAAAAGTTTAGAGCAAATGTGTAGGTAGCTTTATGTAGAAAGCCTGTTTTATAACCACTTAGATCCATTTTTAAGTCTTTACTGCCAGAATCAAGGGGAGAGCAGTCATCTATAATCTTTGAGGTGGGAACGTACCTAGCCTGAGCTGTTTGGCAGTGGGACAGAAATTTAGTATGACATGTTTTGTGAGTGTGATGTAGTTTAGCAATGGGATCTAAGAAATCTGAGCCTACTGAGCTTGCAGTCAGCAAAAGGCTCATGTTTCTGTCAAGAAAGGAACATGTTTGTAGAGGTACTTCTAGACTTATAGTGATATTACCTCCAAAGAAATTTGGTTAAGATGAAATATCCTAAATCAGAAGTTTATTCAACAAATCTAACATGCTAAACATCCCAACTCAGCAATGTCTCATGTGGTCTGGAGCTGCAGCTTGCTGCTGCGGAAAGGTAATGAGAGAATGTTTTATCACATTTGATTCACTGGGAGAAATAAAAATTCAAATCCCAAGTCTAGTGCATTTATAAATTGTAGCTTTCTGCGGTTACAGTGTGCATGAAGTAGGAAACGGGAATAGCTGAGCACATTGCTTGAGTTTAGACGCTGCTTCTCTTTTGTCCTCGCCTTGCTCCTTAAATATTAGCTCAGAACGCTGAAGAGTGACATTGCACCTGTATTTTTGCTTTCCCCTACTTCCTCAGGAAGCAGGTAACATAAACCGATCACTGAGCTGCCTGGGCCAGGTCATCACTGCACTTGTTGACGTGGGCAATGGAAAACAGAGGCATGTCTGCTACAGAGACTCCAAACTTACCTTCTTACTTCGGGTAAAGCCGAGCACTGACTCCTGCCACCAGCATTATGCCCAGTGGAACTGATAGGGGAGATTTTCTTAGCCTTTATTATTTACAATCTAAAACATACCGTTGATGTTATTAAACAGGATTCGCTTGGTGGTAATGCCAAAACATCCATAATTGCAAATGTTCATCCAGGATCCAGGTGTTTTGGGGAAACACTGTCAACACTTAATTTTGCTCAAAGGGCCAAGTTGATCAAAAACAAGGTAACTTCTGGAGTATTTAATATATCAAATAAATTAGAAAATTATTTGCATCTACTTTTTTGTGATTAATGTTACCACTAATCTTTCTTCTGTAGAAGTTCATCTTGGTTGTACAAGTTTGCTCTTCTTCCTTCCCTCCCTTCTTTTCCTTTTTTCTTGATGCAGTTTTCTTTTTGTTGTTGGGATGGAGAGTAATTAGCCTAAGCCATGCTAGCAGAGTTGGTGCATGTGATGGTGCATGCACACGGGTTTGCATGCATGTGCCTGCCCTGTGCCCATGTGTGATGTATATGGTAGCAAAGAGTACATCTCCACATATTCTTGTTTACACACACACACATACACACACACAAGAGTGTCTTTAGTGATGGCTCAATGGTTAAGAATATTGGCTGTTTTTATAAAGAGGACCTGGACCCGGGTTCAATTCCCAGCACCCACATGGCAGCTCATAAGCAGGGTTCCAGAGGATCCGATATCCTCACCCAGACATACATGCAGACAAAACAACAATGCACGTAAAACTTTAAAAAAAAAAAAGTCTTTTAATATTGGTATACTCCTTAGTCAGGAAGCTTTTCTTGTAAACTGCTAGGTGATAAACTTCTTACGCTTCTTGTACCAACTACTCAGCTCTGCCTCTGCAGTAAGAAAGCAGCCACAGACAGTACGTAAACATGGTAGTTGCTGTGTCCCACCACAGCTTGGCACACAAAGACGCAACAGTCCATATCTTGCCTGTGGATAGTGCTTTATCGATACTTAGTGCAAACTGTCAAAAGACCAGTAGGACACCTAATTATTTTGGAGAGTTGAACACTCCTTTGGTGTCAGACAAAACAACTGTGCCATGAATTGGTACGTTTAATTCCTTCCTTTTCCAAGGAGATAACTGGGCATCACATCCCCAGGTCATCTAGCAGAGTGAAGTAGACTATGTTGCTCCTTCCCCTGGGTAAGAGAGAAGAGCACAGGTCTTGTCTTTTATTTTATTTCTTTGGGCATCATCCCATTTAATGTGAATGTTAGCAATGTGAAGAGAAAACATCAGCAGAACTTCCTGACTCTGTCTTGGATTACCAGAAGTCTTATAAGAGTAGAACCGTGTTAATGATTGTAGTTATAATGTCACTGATACAATAGTGATGTCATAATGCCTCATAATGAGGCTGGCTATATGAATCAGAAGCATTTGGAAATGACATTTAAGCATGAACAACAAGACCAGCAGCTTTCTAGTAGTTGCTCCCAATGGTGAGTCCTCTTCAGCCTGTCAGTGGGAAGTGCTAAGGTGGCTGGGGCTTGTTTAATGATGAAATGTTTCCGTCTTTCCAGGTGGGCAGGGTGAACTTAAGACAAGAACATGGGGGATTTGGGCTGTTACAAGGTGGTTTTCCTTGCCAAAATAGTTGACTTTCATAGCTAGGCCTCTGGTCTGTCTGGCAGTTAGCTGATGGCATTGGTTATTACCCTTCAGTTTTATGAATCTTTTTAAAAGATTTATCTAATTAATAAGATTTACAATGTTTGTTTGGTTTTTTTTTTCATGGTTTTTTTTTTATATTTAAAAATTTCCATCTCCTCCCCTACTCCTCCCCCTTCCCTCCCCTCCTCCTCCCCCTTCCCTCTCCTCCCCTCCACCCATACCTCCCCTCCCTCCCTCTCCAGGCCAAGGAGCCATCAGGGTTCCCTACTCTATGTTAAGACCAAGGTCCTCCCAACTCCCCCCAGGTCCAGGAAGGTGATCGACCAAGCTGAGAAGGCTCCCACAGAGCCCGTCCATGCAGAGGTTTTTAAGACAGAGTTTCTCTGTGTAACAGCCACGTCTGTCCTGGAACTCACTCTGTTGACCTGGCTGGCCTCAAACTCATGGATCCGTCCTCCCTACCTCCTGAGTGCTGGGACTAACGGTGTGCGCCACAACTGCCCGGCACTACACTTTACCTTTGAAGCAGCTTTAGATTTACAGCAGAACTGAACAGAAAGCACAGAACGATTCTGTATTTGCCCCTGTCCCCACACATGTGACCTCCCCACGACTGACATCCACACCAGAGTGATGCATTTGCTGGTAGCTTTTTTTAAATTTATTTTTCTGTAACTTTTTTAGAGGTTGTCATAAGCAAGACTTCTTTAAGAAGTTGAAGATGCCATCTAGTCACCGCGGTGATAACATTTGATTATAACTTTTTGGACCTTTCAGAGGCCATTTTACAGCAGGACACTAAAGTGAATGTGACATTGAAACGGTGGCCCGGCAGAAATGGACTGCGAAACCCGTCCCTGTTCCTGTCCATGCCAGCTTTAGAAACAAAGTAGCTCGCCCTGGGGAGGGCAGTTTCTGCTCCGTTAGTCCTGTTGGTGATCATGCCCTTCTAGGCCAGACTGTCACCAAAGGCTGCTGGACCAAGGGGACATGGCCTTGCTGAGAGAACCTGAGAGTCAGGGTTCTTAAGTCAGGGCAATACATTCAAATCCGAAGGTGACTGGCTAAGATGGCCGAGGACTGGCGAGACTGGCAGGGTCATTGGGAGCCTGGAGAGGGAGAGAGCCCGGCTGTGTGCCTTGGTTTCTGACTATTATACACACACACACACACACACACACACACACGGAGAGAACTTCCCATTTTAACATACTATTTTGGTGGCCTTTTGACTGTTGGCCAGACAGATGTGCAGTTTTGTTTGGTCTTCCTAATGCCAGCTCATACTAAACAAACAAACAGGGTTGTACAACTTGGAACATGGTCTTTCAGAGCTTTGCTAATTTTTGTCCAGGCTGTGGTGAATGAAGACACCCAAGGAAATGTCAGCCAGCTGCAAGCTGAAGTGAAGAGGCTCAAGGAGCAGCTGTCTCAGTTTACGTCTGGGCAGCTCACACCAGAAGGCTTACTGACCAGAGGTAGGATGAGCTCATTGCCTTTTGTCCTGGGCGGACTTGCTGGGAATGTTAGGTCAAGAGCTTGTGCTGCTAGATGGGTGGTCAGACTTTCTCACATACTCTCCTCCGTATTGTACCCGTGGATGAGGATAGCTCTTTGAATTAGATGTTTTGTGAGGTCCAGTAAGAAGGGGAATCAATGATTTTGAGTAATTCATCCCTAATAAATACTGGAAAGAGATGCACTTAGATTATGAGAATTTAGGAAAACTGAATTATTTTTCCTGTTTAACTGATTTGATTTGATTACTCCCAAGTATACAACATACGTATACTGATTGGGACAGGAAATGTTTCTTTAAAGAATAGCTAGTAGTGGCCAGGTGGTGCTGGTGCCTGCCTTTAATTCCAGCACTCAGGAGGCAGAGGCAGGTGGATCTCTGTGAGTTCCAGCACCACCAAAGCTGCACAGAGAGACCCTGTCTTGAAAAAACAAAAAAGACATAACAACAAAAAATAATAGCTAGTAGAATTAATTTGAGATCTATAAAACTGTAAGAAAAAAATATCTGGGGCTGGGAATAAGTTTTGATAGTAGAACACTTGGTAGGCATGTGTGAGGCCCTAGGCTTGATTTCCAATACTTTATAAGACAAAACCAGCAATCAAAAAATAAAGAGCATGCATTGATATAATAATATAAAGTATGCTTTGGTACGTGTTGGTATAATAATATAAGCATAGTCTGTGTACCTGATTCCCAGAACTCAGGGAGCGGAGGCAAGGTGGTTAGATTTAGACTAGTCTAGGCTACAGAATGAGTTTTAGGCCAGCTCTACTACAGAGCTACAGACAAAGAATAAATAAGAATGTGCATTAGGCTAGAGGCACGTGTGGTTCTCCTCCAGGTTCCTTGTAGACTCATTTCTAAGCAAGCTCTGGTGGCTCATGCCTATAATTCCAGCATTTGAGAGGCTAAGGCAGGATTGCCAGGAGTTCAAGGCCAACCTGGGCTACAGTTTTTAAAACAACCCACTTCCATTTCTTTCAGCACATGTATTTATGCTAAGTAAATAAAGAGAAACGTGTTTTCTTTGTAGAACAGCCTGTTTGCTGAGAGAGTTAGCATGAAACTGGTCACCAGTGAGAGTTGGCAGAAATACTTAGTTTTGACAAATGAACATGTTTCTTATTTTCCTGTTTTAGACAAAGAGAAGACTAACTACATAGAACATTTCCTGGAAGCAATGCTATTCTTTAAGAAATCTGAGCAGGAAAAGAAGGTAGGAGACAGAAAGAGATCCGGGACATTTTGGAGTTTGCTGTTGTGGTTGGTTTTCTTTATTTCAGGGAGTGACGCATATATAGTACCAGATGTGAAAGGAAAAGGCTTCTTGCCTTTGAGTTTGGAGTTGGTGCTCCCTGCCGGGTTCATGAGAATAGGAAAGCTAAATTAATTTTCATGTTTAACTGAATCATGATTTTTTTAAGTCTCTGGCAGAAAAAATTACCCAACTAGAAGACCTCACCCTCAAAAAGGAAAAGTTTATTCAGTCTAATAAAATGATCGTGAAGTTTCGCGAGGACCAGATAATGCGTCTAGAGAGGCTCCAGAAGGAGGCCCGGGGACGCTTCCTGCCTGAGGAGCAGGACCGTCTGTTGTCGGAGCTGAGGGATGAGATCCAGACTCTGCGAGAACAAGTGAGTGCAAGCCCCTGTTGCATTCCTAGGGAGGAGCTCTAAGGCTGTATGCCATCTTCTCCAGCTGCGTTCTTTAGTGCAGTGAACTTGACTGGCAGTGTGAGCTGCATAATTCCCTCTCCCTTTTCCAAGCTTGCAGCTGAAGACAGAAGGAAAGGCGGTGCCTTGGGCTCCACAGCAGCGGTCATTACCCCAGCCTCCGCAGAGCCGAGCTTTTCAGGGGTCTCCTTTTCTCTAGAGAGGATGAGTTTCACGAGGCACCCAGTTTGAAAGCCAAAATAAATTTTTTGTGTCCAATATATTTAATACATGTCCAATCAATGGATAAATATTTTTACTTCCATTTTTTTATGTGTTTTCCTGTACTTTGCTAGTTAATGTATTTTGGAGGGCAATTTAATCTTAATAGACATGAATTTTCCTTATTCTCCTCCCTCTTTTTAAAGATTTATTTATTGTATTTTATGTGTATGGGTGTTTTGCTTGCATGTATGTCTGTGTACTATGTGCTTCCGTGGTACCTGAGGAAGCCAGCAGAGGGTGTTGCCTATCTTGGAACTGGAATTACAGCCGTGTGGTTGCTGTTAGTGAAACCCAGGTCCTCTGAAAAAGCAGTCAGTGTTTTTGACTGCTGAGACATCTCTCTACCCCCGTACTCTTTTTATTTATTTATTTTTCTGTGCTGGAGATCAACCTAGAGCCTTTCGCATGCTAGGCTCTGAATGGCTTTTAGAGAGACCGGTTCCTTAGGACATTTTGTGAACACATGATGTGTGTAATTTCTCAATGTCACAGGTGGAACACCACCCCAGAGTTGCAAAGTATGCTATGGAAAATCATTCCCTCCGGGAAGAGAATAGAAGGCTGAAATTATTAGAGCCTGTGAGAAGAGCCCACGAAATAGATGCCCAGTCCATTGCAAGACTAGAACAGGCTTTCTCTGAAGTGTCTAGCAAAGAGAAAGACGACAGAGGTAAGAAGTGAAGTGAGAAGGGGCTGTGGAGCAGGGACTTCAGCGTCTGGAGCACTGGCTGCTCTTCCAGAGGACCCAAGTTCAATTCCAATTACCCATGTGGGAGCTTAGACTGTCTATATCTTCATTCTTACACAGAATGATGCTCTCTTCTGGCTTCCATGGGCACCAGGCATACTTGTGGTGCACAGACACACATAAAGAAAAACACACATGTACATAGGATTAAAAAAAAAAAAAAAAAACAAAAAAACAACTGAAGAATCTATGGGATTGGAAAGATAATGTCAGTAGGGTGTTTGCTGTATTAACATGAGGAGAGAACTGGATTCTCCAGTTAGCCAGCCTAGCGTATTAGGAAAACTGTTACACCATTTAGAGATCTCCTTCTTGGTGGATGGCACCTGAGGGAAAACACCTGAGGCTGCTTTCTGGTCTGCACATGGCTCACACACAGAGAAAGAGGAAAGAACATTTATAGCAGGGTGTGCAGGTGATACACGCCTGGAATCCAAGCACTCAGGAGGCTGAGGCTGGGGAATAGTAAGTTCTAGGCTAACCTGGGCTATGATGGATCTCTATCCCCAATCGCTTCTCTTGCTTTACATTTTATCTCTCTGTCATCTGTCTCTTTATCTACTTTAGATTTTTTGAGACAGGGTTTCTCTGTGTGTCTGTAGCTGTCCTGGAACTCACTCTATAGATCAGGCTAGCCTTGAACTCAGAGATCTGCCTTCCTCTGCATCTGAGTGCTGGGTTTAAATGTGTGTGCTCCTGCTGCCCAGCTCTTTTGCTTGTTTGGTTTGGTTTTCTCATCTTGCTTTTTCCATTTCCCTTGTCTGAGTCTTTTGTTACTCAGTTATGACTTAGTCAAAGAAGATCAATTATTTGCATGTGGAGAAACTCAAGATTTTATATGCAAAGTAAGGATTATCCTTGTTATCATTTTCTCTTCTAAATAATTCACTGTTCACAGTGGCCAGTAGCACCAATTTTTACAAGTTCAGCTGTACTAGTGTTTGTCTAGCACGAACATGGTTTTCTTTAGTCTCCAAGGGAATAGCTTGTCGCCTTCATTACACTTCTCCGTCCTGTGGTTTCTGAATCTTGGACATGACCTGTAGTGCCCTTGTGGTACTGCCTCATCCTGTGCCTCCTGCTGACATCTGTGTTCTCACAGACACACCTTCCGATCCATTTCTTATTTATCCTTGTGCCTCAAAACAAACCTGAAAGAGAGTGCAGAAAAATGTTTTCTCATTTTTTTGTCTTTCAAAGACTGAAGTGGTTTCCTTTTTAACAGGTCTGCAAGGATTTTCTCCCAAAGCACTGAAATAACCAAATTTCTTCGTAAACACTGAGAAGTTAAAAGCACAGCTCCTGCAAATTCAGACAGAACTAAATAACTCAAAGCAAGAATATGAAGAGTTCAAAGAGCTAACTCGGTAAAATGCAAGCACACATGCTCATCCCCCATTTTCTGAATACTTTCTATTAATAACCAATAATTTGGCATGTTACTTTACATATGAGACTTTTAGTAACTAATTTGAAGAAGCACTTTTTCTTGTAGTTCTTTGCTATGTTTTGACAGTCGGTCGTGCAAGTGTTTTGAGCAGTGCTCACCTGGAGTGTCAGTTGCACTTTAGAGGAAGTTCATCTCATTACCAGATTTAAATCACAGCCGCACACTAAATTGAGATTCCTTTTAGAAGTTATAGATTTATTAATACTCTTATTTGATTCACATTGTATAAAAGGATAAACTATGTTGATACTATAACCGAAGTTAATCCTAGCCTAAAATATAGAAAAGTGTTAATTTTGAAAGTAACAGTATCCTGACATGAACATGAGATCTACGAGAGCATAAACTGCAATGTACTTAAGAATGTTTGTCACTGCGCAGGGGTGGCGCACGCCTTTAATCCCAGCACTCGGGAGGCAGAGGCAGGTGGATCTCAGTGAGTTCGAGGCCAGCCTGTTCTACAGAGTAGTTCCAGGACTGTTACTGTTACATAGAGATACCCTGCCTCAAAAAAAAAAAAAAAAAAAAAGAAATGTTTGACATTATTGATTGTCTGAAGGAACTAAGTCTTAACATCTATTAGGAAAAAGCAGGTAGAACTGGAATCTGAGCTTCAGTCTTTGCAAAAAGCAAACCTCAATCTTGAAAACCTTTTGGAAGCAACGAAAGCCTGCAAGCGCCAGGAAGTTTCCCAGCTGAATAGAATTCATGCCGAGACACTTAAGGTGAGTCACTGGTGCTTCTGTTTAAACTAGACACGCCTCTTTTACTAATAAAGGTTGTTTCTAAACACAGATTGCAGGACACCTAGCGTTAGACTCCAGCGACAAGGCCAAGGAGGAGGAACAAAACATTTGAGATCAAATTCGACGTTAGACGTGTTTCCTAACATCTGCATCTCTCTCTCTCTCTCTCTCTCTCTCTCTCTCTCTCTCTTCCTATTTTGTTCTTTTTGAGGCAGGATCTCATAATAGCTTAGGCTGTCTTTAAACTTACTCTGTAACCTAGGTTGGCCTTGAACTTTTGATTCTCCTGTCTCTACCCCTATGAGTAATTGTCTTACAGGCATGTGCCACCATGCCCAGCTTTGCAATTTAATTTGCTTTTTGTAACACTCAAAGATGTGTCTTAGGCCACGCCTGGCAGCGCAGGCCTTTAGTAGGATGCAGAGGCAAGCATCACACATCCTGATATTACAGTCATACGTAACCATGCCCAACTTCAAGTTCCATTTTTTAAACTTTATTTACATGCAATTATATTGACTGATGGGTTTATTTCCATTTGGTCATTTCTACCCAGTGCTTCAAGAACGCATTTTTTTTTGATAAATTGATGAGTAAAACTTTAATTTTTTCCTATTCTTAAAATCTCTAGATATTTTTCTTTGTATTAATGATTCTTTCCGCAATGATTGTTCTGCAGACAATTACCACTCCAACGAAGGCTTATTCACACTGTTCGAAACTGGCCTTAAAGTCAAGCCCTGAGGTGGGGAACTTTGGCTTCCTGTACACACAGAATTCCAGTGGTTCAGACAGCGATATATTAAATGAGCCAGTGCCGCCAGAGATGAGTGAACAAGCTTTGGAGGCCATCTCTGAAGAGCTTCGGACTGTTCAGGTAATACTTTAATTTTAGGAAAAGTTAACAGTGTTCATTTAAATAAACTCCCTGTAATTCTTTCATTTAGCTTCTCGAGACAGGTTTCCATATATAGCAGTCCTGACTGTCCTGAAACTCGCTCTGTAGGCCAGGCTATCCTCAAACACACAGAGATCCACCTGCCTCTGCCTCCCGAGTGCTGGGATTAAAAAGTGTACACCACCACTGCCCAACAATTCCTTTTAATTTTTATGTTTGCATATTTATTTAAAAGTTTCTGTTCTGATTTTTTTAAGTTTGTTTGTTTGTTTATATATTTATTTATTTATTTATTTATTTTCTTATTTTTCAAGACAGGATTTATATGTAGCTTTGGAGCCTGTCCTGGAACTTGCTCTTTAGACCAGGCTGGCCTCAAACTCACAGAGATCCACCTGCCTCTGCCTCTTGAGTGCTGGGATTAAAGGTATGCGCCACCACGGCTTGGCTTATTTCTTATTCTTGAGCAAATTGTTATATAGATCAAATTTTAGGGAGGTTTTAATGTACTTGAAATAATGTGAGATTTGATTACATTGGGATCCTACTAGTTTGTTAATTAAATTTTACCCCTTTGTCCAGGAAAACTTGAAATAGATATCCCAAATCTGATTTTTTTTTTTTTTCCTGTTGCAGGCCAGAGAGGTCTTTGTGATGAAATAAGCCCAAGGAAGCTTCTTAAAAGACTCTGGGGGGGTGGGGGTGGGGTGGCTGGAGAGATGGCTCAGTGGGTAAGAGCACTGACTTCTCTTCCAGCCTACCTGGACTCTGTTCCCAGCACCCACATGGCAGGTCACTGTTATTTCAGTTCTGGAAACCCTATGCCCTCTCTTAGACATAACATGTAAGCAAAACACCAATTCACATAAAATTAAAATAAATTGGTTTTCATAAAAGAATTATTAAAAAGTCACTAGGGGGTGCACTGATTAAGTCTAAAGTTTAAAAAGTTATGTAGAGACCTTTATAATTTATTTCATACATACATTTTATATACATATATGTGTATATATAGTATACGTATATAATTACCAACCAAGCCACTTTTCCAACGCTTTTATTTATTTGCTTATTTATTGTTTATATATTTTGGGGGGGTTCAAGACATGGTTTCCCTGTTCAGACTAGCCTTGAACTCAGATCTGACTGCCTCTACCTCCCTAGTACTGTGATTAAATGCATACTCTGTCATACCTAGCTAGGACTCTGTAATTTAATTCCAGTTGAATATTAGCTACTTTTCTTTGTGATGAGTTTATCCATTTTGATCATTCACAAACGTAATTTTGGAACATAGGTATAATCAGAATAGCCCTTTGAAGATCTCTGCCTCCAGCAGTCCTTTGCTGTGTTTGCTTCTATAAGGGTTTAAGTTTATTTTGCTTTGGTTTCTTGTTTCTTTAATCAAAAAGAAATAGGGCAGGAGAGTTCTCAGCAGTTAGGCTGCTTTCTAGAGGATCTAGGTTCAATTCCCAGCACCCACCCAGCGGGTTACAGCTTCCTGATATTCAAGCTGCAGATGTTCCATCACCCTCTTCTGCACCATGGGCATTGGGCATGCACTTGGTACTCAGATGTACATTGACGCAAAACACCTGTCCCTAAAACTTATAAAATTAATAGTTTTGAAATTCTATGAGAGGCCTTTTTGATGACTGAAGTGTATTGATGCAGGAACAACTGAGCGCTCTTCAAGTCAAGCTGGATGAAGAAGAGCATAAAAACCTGAGACTTCAGCAGACTGTTGACAGACTGGAGCACCACTCTACACAGATGCAGGAGGTGAGGGTCGGAGGGCAGCCGCAGGATGCTGAGATAGCGTCCGAGTGAGCGTGCTGTGAGACGGGGCATCCCCTCCCACCTCTGGGGTTCTTTTCAGTTTTCCCTAGTAATTTATATTCATTCAGACCCCATTGCCCTCCAGAACAACACTGCCAGATAAAAATTCCCTTACCAAGCACTAGTGAACTTTCTGAACCCTCTGCTAGTAAGACAGACATTCATTGTCTGAGTTTTGTACTGCTTAGTAAAGTATTCAAGCGGACGGTTTGTTTAAAGACAGACGGGTCTGTCCACATCTTGCGCTGATCTTTGATTGTGTTGGTCATTTCGTTATCGTTCATCTTGTTTTGTCTCCTCATTGCCTTTAAAGCTAGACATTAAATACAGAAATGCATGACTTGCATTGCTTTAGCATACTTTTTCAGGATATTCACTTTTTTCCCAAAGCTTTTTTCATCAGAAAGAAGTGATTGGACCAAACAGCAACAAGACTATCTTGCACAGTTGAATGACCTTGAAAAACAGCTTCAGGATACCCACAGTAAGAACGACTGTAAGTCTGGCAGTGAGCTCAGTATCTTTTTTGATCTTTTAAATGACCTTTTTTTTCTATTCAGAGGGGTTGCTTATTTTGTTGTTAGATAATTGATCTTGAATTTTCATGGTAAAGGTATAATAAATAAAATAGGTTATAAGACATAATTTTCTTCAAGATTACTCACAAATAAATGTTGCAAGTGTTTACTTAAAGTTTATCTAAGGGCTGGGAGGTGGCTCCATTGCTTCACAGGTTTGAGGACCTGAATTCAGGTCCTAGAACCCACTTGAAAAGCTGGGCATCTGTTATCCCAGTGATGTCAAGATGGAGGGCAAGACGAGCAGATCTCGGCTCCCTGGGCAGCTAACCTGGCCCACGCTGGGAAGCTCTAGGCCAGTGAAGGCTCCGTCTCCGGCACTGCTGTCCACATCTGTGAGGATCTCTTGGAAGCTGGGTTGCGCTAATGTTGACAAAGTCTCTAGGTGTGGGTGTCACTCCCACTTCTTTATTTTCCTCTACATCAAAGCGTTTTCAGATAAGCCAGGACATCCTTTGCGACACAGCAAATTGGAGATTGGCCTGGGATGCATGAGACCCTGTCTCCAAAATGTTTTCTGTAGTTTTCAGTAACTCTAGTTTTAAGTTGGAGTTTCCTTTTGAGACTAGAAGTGTCTAACCCATGTTGAAAAGCTCTGGTATATTACTAAGCATTTTCAACAGCTAAGAGTACACTGCTTCAAATAGTTAAATATCATGAATTTTTCTTACATTAATAATTTTGTTGCGTGTTCTACAAGAAAAAAGTTCTTAAAATGTCAACAACGAGGAACAGATGTTAACTTTCTCTGTTTGAGCAGCAATGTTGGAACAGCTGGGTGTGGTATCCCATGCCTGTAATTCCAGCACTCAGGAAGTAGAAGCAGGAAGGTGAGGAGCTCAGGGCTATCCTTGCTACACAGTAAAAGTAGGGCCAGCCTGGGGCAAAAGAAATGGAGGTGCAGTCATGAACTCAGGAGAGGAAGGAAAGTGAGATTAGTGTTTAGTGCTCACTTGTCGATGCTTGTCTTGGTGATGGTGAGGTCATAGTTATTTGCCTGCTTTATACAAGGTAGAGGAACCTGTTGAGACCTTGATTTCTTTGATTTCCAGTTTTGAAGTGTGAGGTCCATGACCTACGAATTGTTCTTCACTCCGCTGACAAAGAACTTTCTGTGGTGAAACTGGAGTATAGCACGTTCAAAGAGAGTCAAGAGAAAGAACTAAACCAGCTTTCTGAAAGACATGTGCAGGTTCAGCTTCAGCTGGACAACACCAGGTAGACCTGTCCTCTGTTGGTTCACGGTGCCTGCTCTGTTGTTCTCAATACTACTTGAAGTATTATAAGCCCAACACACATTGCATAAGCCAGTAACCTTGTAATTTATTAATAATTTATTACAAGTATACTGTGTTTTCTTATATCCAGTTGACTTCATTACAAACTGGCTTTGAGATTTTTTTTTTTTTTAATTTAGTTTGTGGCGGGGCAGGGGCGGGTTGTTCAAGACAGGGTTTCTCTGTAACAGCCCTGGCTGTCCTGAAACTCACTCTGTAGACCAGGCTGTCCTTGTTTTTCCGAGACAAGCCCTCACTATGTAGCTTTGACTAATCTAGAACTCATTCTGCTTCCTGAGTGCTGGTATTAAAGGCATGCACCAACATGTCTGACCTAATCTCATTAAATCTTAATTTCCTTTGTTTATTTGTGAGACTAGAACTAGATCTGAAATGTAAAGAATCTACCGAGCTATGTATGCATTTTGTGCTAAATTAAAAAGCAGTGATTATCCTAGTGATATTGGTCAAAATGTAGTTGTTCTGAGTGTCTCTGTTCTACAGTGAGCCATTTACAGTGCTTATTCCCCGGCACTCAGTGACTGCTCGTGCTTCTGGGTGGTAGAGCACAGCACTGCCTTCTTGTCAGCATTGCCTATACCGTGAATACGTGCACAGGTCCCCCCTCAGCCTACTTCTTCATTCTCTTTGTAAGGTGCTGCTTCTGCACTCCTTCATTGCACAGGAGAGGGTTCTGCATCTGGTTCGCTGTGTGTCAGCCAGGAGAGATGAGATTATTGGTTCTCTTTTGGATGACTGCTGGATGCAGCATAAGATGAAGTGTGCTGGGGAAAGGAGCAAGGGGGTGTAACTGAGCAAGCAACAAGTAATTCTTCTCTGGGGTTATAATCTCTTGGTTAGGAAGAAGCCACAGATTCTATTGTAACATCTTCCTAGAGCTAGACTTTGTCATAAATGGCTGGGGTTGAATTTTTGACAAATCATGAAAATTATTAAGTGGCGAGTGCCTGGCTAGAAACACTCAAGTGAACCTCAATTGTCAGCTAGCTAATAAATCTCCAGCCAATTAGCCACATGAGCAAGGATACGGAGGAGATGCTTCAGGATGACACTCCCTCTCCATCATGTCTTCTGGTAGTGGTGCTCATATGAGTACCGAGGGCATTCCACATCAGACCCGACAGCTCTCTGTCGAATGCCAGTGGTTTCTGATAGAAAAACTTGAACTTGAGAAAATCTGACTCATAGAAGCAAATGTTCATACTTTCCGTTTATATTGCTGGTAAAGATTAGAAAATGAAAAGCTTCTTGAAAGCCAAGCCTGCCTACAGGATTCCTATGATAACTTACAAGAAGTAATGAAATTTGAAATTGACCAACTTTCAAAAAAACTCCAGAGCTGCAAACAAGAAAATGAAACTCTGAAGTCTGATCTGCATGTAAGTGATGGGCACTGTTGTAACTGGTGGCTGTATTCTGAATCTGTGGCTCCTGTCCTGTGTCCTCTAACTTCCTCTACCAATCGCGGTGCTTGATGTTTGTTAGCCGCTTCAAGCCTAATCTACGGTTGTCTTTTAGAATTTGATGGAGCTTTTTGATGCAGAAAAAGAACGCAACAACAAATTATCATTACAGTTTGAAGAAGATAAAGAAAATAGCTCTAAGTGAGTGCTGTTAATTCTTCCCATTAATTAGAATATTGTTCAATACTACATTCTTTATCTTGCTTTGGGGGACTTTAGGGTCTCACTGTCTAGTGGAGGCTGGCCTTAAACCTGCAGTCCTCCTGCCTGGGTGTATTCCCATGTGCTGAAATACAGACATGCACCACTGTGCACAGCTTTCAGCTTGTGGTTTTCTTATTAACACCCTACGGAGAGTTATTTTCAGTTGGGGCTGTAGCTAACTGGGGGGGGGGGGGGGGATACTTCTACCCAAGTAGCTGATGGTGATTGGAGTCAGGGTCACCTGTAAGTCACAGTATGAGCTATATGACTAATTATCCTTTTGTTTGTTTTGTTGTTTTGGGGGTGAATTGGTTGGTTGCTTGCTTTTTTTGTTTTGGTTTTTGAGACAGGGTCTCCCTATGTAGTCATGCATGACTTGGAACTCATAGAGATTCACCTGCCTGCCTCTGCTTCCTGAGTGCTGGGATTAATATACATCACACCAGGCTTTTGACTATCCTTTTATTTTGGGGGGGTGTAGGGGTAACTTTTACTTTATTCCCCCCAGACTCTCATTAGGTCTCTCCCTCTCTCCAAGTTCTTTTTCTTTCCATTGCAGTGAGTCTGTCAGTAATCTCATGATCACACTAGGGAGAATAGCTATTTTTCAATTTCTATTTATAGTGTTCTTTATGACTATTCTTGGCCCTGATACACAGTGAAGGCAGAATATGCCACCTAGTAGGGATATAGTAGGGATATACTAGCATATAGACATATCCGGTGGTCCAGGTCTGTGCTGTAGGTGTTAGAATGCGTAGAGTGAACCAGTGAATGAGACATCCCTGTGGTCATGGACTTCACGTTCTGTCTCAGACAGGCGGCAGTAAATACTGTGTGCTGTGTTTGGGCTATCAAATTCCAAACACTGAAGAGAAGTAAAGAGTTGTGGCACAAAAATAATTCCTTACTAAACAGTTGTTACCAGATACATTCGGCTTTCTGCCTTGCGTGGCATTTATCACTTCTGGGCATGCACACTCAGTTCATGTTTCCTTAATTTTTTTTCTCTAGAGAAATCTTAAAAGTTCTAGAGGCTGTGCGTCAGGAGAAACAGAAAGAGATGGCCAAATGTGAGCAGCAGGTGAGATTTTGTTCTTACTCAATTATCCTAGAATTTGAAATTTGTAACTTTTATTTCTGAACTCTAAAGAATAAAATGTTTCCACTTTCAGTGTTAGAAATCACTAATAAAAATTTTGACTAGGGTGTTTTGTTTTGTTTTTTGTTAAGGTTTAAACTTAGACTTCTACCACTGAGGTGCATCCCTAGACATTATTTGTTTCGTTTGTTGTTTGTTTCCGAGACAGGGCATCTCTGTAATCCTGGCTGGCCTGGAACTAGCTATGTAGACCAAACTGGTCTTCAGCTCAGAGAGCCGCAACTAAAGGCATGTGTCGCCACACTTGGCCGCCCTTGATTGTTGAGACAAGGTCACACTGTGGCTACCCTGGAATGTACTTATAACCCACGTTTTCCCTGAACTCAGATCCTCCTAGCCCTGCCTTCCAAGCACTTGAATTTTTGCATGCAGTAGGACATCTGTTTCTGTTAGTATTTTTAATTTTACTTTATTATTGCTGTGCACCCCGTCGTGTGTGTTTGTGTCTGTCTGTCTGTCTGTGTACCTCAGAGGACAGCTACTCCCCATCTCACCAACTCTTTCTGACTCCCAGGTGGCTATAATGAGAGCTGCTGGGCTCACTTAGTAGAAACCACAAAACCACTCCAGGCTTTGTTCCTTGTTAGTGCAGACTCTGTAATGTGCAAAGTAATTTTCAGCCTGTTTTTTTGTTTTTAAATGTGTGTCTGAATTATTTTCTAAAACTGTTTTTCCTCACAGATGGCAAAAGTACAAAAACTAGAAGAAAGCTTGCTTGCTACTGAAAATGTGATCAGTTCTCTGGAAAAGTCTAGAGATTCGGACAAGGTAGATAAAGTTCGAGTTTTATACTTCTATATTTTGTTTATTTTTGGTGGTGTTGTTGTTGTATGTTTAGTTTTAGAGCCCTGATATCTCTGTGTGACCCTACCTGGCTTTGAAATCACAGTCCTTTTACCTAAGTATCTGGGATACAGGTACATCATTCCTGTCTCCTGAACTATTTCTTACCTCAGGATGACTTACAGACTGGTCCATGTATATTTTAGGCTTTTTTTTTCTTCTGTCTTTAAAACAAGGTCTCACTGTGTAATCCTGGATGGCTTGGAACTTATGATATAGACCAGACTGGCCTCAGACTCACAGAAATCCACCTGTCTTTGCCTTCTTAGCACTGAGACTGTGCATGTACGCCGGCATGTCCAGCATACACTGTTCCTCTAGAGGCTTGTGAAACACACCTTGTCCTTTCAACTAGAATCCTGATGTGACGCTGACACTTTTTTACTGACTATAAGTTCATGACACACAGTCTCAGTCCTTATTGTTGGCTTCACCAGAATAATAAAAGTGGTTTGTCTGTGTAAATATAAAAATGAACATAACAGCCGGGCGGTGGTGGCGCACGCCTTTAATCCCAGCACTCGGGAGGCAGAGGCAGGCGGATCTCTGTGAGTTCGAGGCCAGCCTGGTCTACAAGAGCTAGCTCCAGGACAGGCTCTAAAAAAGCTGCAGAGAAACCCTGTCTTGAAAACCCAAAAAAAAAAAAAAAAAAAAAAAAAGAACATAACAGTCTACACCTATCATACCAGGTCTTAGGAGGCAGAAGGCAAGAAGGGTAGTGATTAAGAGGCCAGCCTGAGCTACATAAAGATTTGGAAGCTAACCTGAGGTACATGTTGAAACCCTGCCTCAAAAATAAATAAATAAATAAATAAATAAATAAATAAATAAATAAATAAATAAAAATTTAAAAGAAAAAGGTTGTGGAAGGTAGAGTATTATATAAGATTTTGCTAAAATAAATTGGCTTCCTTTGTTGCCACTAGGAAACAGAAATGGTTTGTATTTTTTGTGTTTGCTACTTTTCTTATTTATGTGACCAAACAATTCCCAATAAAGATTTATAGTAGGAAAGATTTATACTTTCTCATAAGGGGCAAGGCATGGCTCCATACTGATAGGAGCTCTTCGTAGCTTGGCACCTGATAGGGAGCACAGAGGGCATGAGTAGGAATTGGGGCTGTAACCCTAGAACCCACTTCCTCCATCTCGGTCCCAGAACAGTACCACTAGCTGGCAGTCGGGTGCTCAAACAAGACTGCAACAGTTCATCGTTTAAAATGATCTCCGTGTCACTGGTTTTGAAGATAATGTTTGTGTCCCTCTCAGGAACTTGTCACTAATCTCATGAACCAAATCCAGGAGTTAAGAATATCAGTTGGTGAAAAAGCAGAAACCATAGACACCCTGAGACAAGAACTGCAAGACATCAATGTAAGTTTACTCACAGTCTGTGGTGGAGTAAGCTCGATTGCAGAATTAACACCCAGAGGACTTGTGAGGTTGCAGTGGGCACACTTTGGGATAGAACATTTGTGTGCCGGGAGCCACTGATGAGAAACAAACGGTATTGCTGGTAACAGTTAAGGCTAAGGTGGGGCTCCTTATTTGCCTCAAGAAAGGAAGTTATGTTTTAGTTAAATTTGCAGGTGCTTGTCATATGGAATTGTGCCCCTGATCTGAGACCCAATGATCCGTTTCCTGAAGTAGCTTCTCCCTTTGCTTGGCTCAGGGTGAAGGTTTTCATCTGCATCTGTTCTGCTCCAAAGGAACTTGGCTTCGCTCCATATTTAACTTCACAAGCAGTCTCTGATGAGATGACAAAGCCGATGGTTCTCTTTAACACCTTTAGAACTGTCCTGTTTCTCCTTGCCATGTACACTAGTTCTTATTCCTTCATTAACACAGTTTGTCGGGTTGGAAAGACGGCTTAGTGGTAAGAGCAACTGCTGCTCTTCCAGAAGACCTGGCCCGTCCTCCACATTGGGCATCTCACAACCTCCTGTCACTGCAGACGCGTGGATTTGATACCCTCTGTGGGCACCTGCACATACCTGGCATGCAAGTACACTTGGCATACACAGACACAAAAATAATAAAACCCAAAACAACAACAAAAACAGCCACCAGGTGTTTCTGAGTTAGCTTGTTAGTCTGGTCCTCACCTTGGAACTAGGATCACTTCTCAGTTGCTTTGATGTGCAGATGAGCAGAAACCCTGCTGAAAGCTCTTGTGCCAGTGACTTTATTTTCTGCAGTGCAAATACAATGTTGCTGTGGCTGACAAAGAAGAGAGCAAAGAGTTGATCAGGAGACAGGAAGTGGATATCCTGGAACTAAAAGAAACTCTCAGGCTGAGAATCCTCTCAGAGGACATTGAGGTGGGTATTATTATCGTGACACTTTCCTTTTTTCTTTTTTCATCCCTTCCTCTCCTCCCCTCCCTTTCTTCCTCTGTCCCTTCCACCCTTCAAGATAGGCTCCTCTCTGTGTAGCACGGGCTGACCTTGAACTCATAGAATCCCACCTGCTTCTGCTTCCCCAGTGCTGGGATTAAAGGTGTGTGCCACCGCCTGGCAGCAGTAAAAATTGTTAAGTCCTTGTCACAAAAATAAAACAATGTATCAGAATCTTAAGGAGAAAATTTAGCAAGTGTTAGGCTATCAGAGAGATTCCAAGTGATGTAAAGGGAGCTGTGAAAAGAAAAACACAGAGTTACCGTTGTAGGCATAGAAATTTGTAACTCCAGTGCAAATCCCAGTTTTGAAAAACTGGTGTATATTTGCATTGCAAGTATACACATATAAGCCAAAAAACTCAGCTAGTGTTCTCCATGAAAAGATTAACTCTGAATCCCTGAGTAGAAAGAGCCTACTATCTAGCCTTACACAGGAGCCTGAATCTGCTGAAGTCACGCATAGGCCTGTTTATTTATGTATCAACTGCCTGGGTTGTCTTGGAATGGTTTAGCCCATAAACTGGGGGGGCGGGGGGAGGATTTTAAAGATTTTTATATGCAACTTTTCTAACTTTAAAAAGTTTATAAGAATGCAATGGTTTATGAAACAAACAAGATAGATATGAAGTGTATGAACTGTCCTCCTTATATGAACTGTCTCCTGGGGACATTGCTCCTACAGAAGGACATGCTGTGTGAGGACCTGGCCCACGCCACCGAGCAGCTGAACACGCTCACAGAGGCCTCAAAAAAGCACTCTGGGCTACTGCAGTCTGCCCAGGAAGAGCTGACCAAGAAGGAGGCGCTGATCCAGGAGCTTCAGCACAAGGTGAGGGGCACTCTGAGCCGCTCAGACACCTGCAGGGAATGGCATGGGCAGGGTGTCCTGACTGTCCTGCTGTGGCTAAGTTCTCTGTGCACAGAAAGTTGGCAAATGGGTTGATTAGATAGAGGCTGTCATTCCACCGTGGACTTCCCTCCCTGCTCTGGGTCTTTGACACATGACAACAGTATCTGCCACAAGGTTGTGGTTATTAACAGTAAGATATTAAAACAAAACTATAGCCTTCAAATTAATAAGTTGTCCATATATATATATAACATTTAAGAAACATCTTTTTTTTGCTGTTGTTTGAGATTGGGTCTCACTATTTATCCTAGGTTGGCTTTGAGCTCATCATTTTCTTGCCTCCACCTCAGTTGTGGGGAGGCTGCTTGTTGGTTTCCGGCTGCTCAACCTTGAAATAATCACACAGAAACTGTATTAATTAAAACACTGCTTGACCCATTAGCTCTAACTTTGGCTAACTCATATCTTAATTTAACCCATTTCTAGTAATCTGTGTATCACCACATGGCTGTGGCTTACCGGGTGAAGTTCAGGCCTCCTTGACTCCGCCTTCTTCCTCCCAGCATTCAGTTTAGTCGTCCCGTCCCCCTTTCCCCGCCACCCCCCCCCCATAATGGTAATCACAGCATTCAGAGGGAACTCCCACATCACACCTCCCAGAGTGCTGAGAGTACAGGCACAGGCCACTACACCCAGAATAAAATATCTTTTTATGTAATAAATAAATTAGATATATTTGTGAGGTTTATACTAATAGGTTTTGCTGGAGTTTGTTGAAACAAGCTTGCTTTGTAGCTCTGGCTTTCCTGGTACTCAGTAGGCAGCCCAGACTGGCCTGATAATTTTATAATTCAAGCTGTCCTCAAACTCATGATAATCTTCCTAATCTCTACCCCCTGAATTCTGGGATTACAGGCATCAGGCATCTCACTTGCCACACTGTGTTGCCTTGATATGTGTATACATTATATTATGATTAAATCAGGTTGGTTAATATATCCATTACCTCACTTACTGTTTTGTTTGTGGTACAGTTTTAAAACTACTGTCTTTCCTGTTTTGAACTATGCTTTATGCATTATTTTTGCTTGTGCTCAAGATATATTGCATTAGGTCTCAAAAACTCGCTTCTGTCTGAACTTGATAGACTTTAATGGACACCTCCCGTCCAGGGCTCTTTAACTCCCTAATCTCTCATAACTACTATTCCTCTCAACTCTCTGAGTGATGCTGTTGTGGGTTCCACATAGAAGCTGGTTCATTGTGTTTCTGCCCTTGGCTTCTGTCAGTTTTGTGATATCTTCTAGGTCCATGCACTTTATTGCAGAGGACAGAGTTTGCTTGTCCTACAGGCTGGCCAGGGCTCTTCTGTATCTAGGACTCCTTGTTTTCTTTCCGTCTGCTGGTGGATAATCAGATTGACTGTGCTTTGGGTGCTGTGAACAGGGTGTGGTTAACACAGGGATGCAATCCTCTCCTCAAGTATTATATCACAAACTGGGGAGGATGGTTCAGTAGATAGAGCAGTTGCCAGGCAAGCACACGTCCTGCTGCTTGGATGTGCAAAACTTACAATAGCTAGGTAGACGTGGTGGCCTACTTGTGATCTAGTGTGCAGGGAGCAGAGCCAGGGAGTCCCCTGAGCACACTGACTAGCGGTTGGCCTCCACAGGTCACACCCATGCTTCTGCATGTGATCCCACACATATGTGAGCACACACATACACCATTTCATTTCCTGCAAATAAAGACCCAGAACTGAGATTGCTGACCACGTGGGAGTTCTAGTTTGTTTTGGGGTGACCTTCCCCCTGTCCATGGGTTTGTACTAATTGGCATACCAATAGCAATACAGACTCTCCGTGTCCTCAGTACATCTTTTCACCTCGACAGGGACAGGACTCTGACTGTGATGCGCTTTCCTCTGGTGGTTGGCGCTGGGGAAAGTTGTCTTTTCTAATTGGACAGTGTTTCCTGAATTATTTTCTAAACTATAACCTGTTATCTGTTCAATTTGCCCAGTTAAACCAAGAGAAAGAGGAAATAGAACAGAAGAAGAATGAATATAACTTCAGGATGAGGCAGCTGGAGCACGTGATGAACTCTGCTTCCGAGTGTCCACAGGTATGTTTCCAAAGACGTGCATTTCAGAATGACCAGTTTTCAAATGAGAAAAACGTGTAAATCGTTATTCCTTGTAATTTTTAAGAAAAAAGTCTCTTCATTAGCACCCCATCTGCTTTCTACCTGGTAAATTCTTTTGTTTTGCTTGGATGGGAATTAAAATAATAAACTACGTGGCCTTTCCCGGCGTGGCCTGTGCTCTAGGGGCATGGCATCATCAGTGCGATGTGGACTGCAAAGGGACTCTTCGTGGTACGTGTAAGCACGCATGTGGATGCAGTGTGATTTTTGTTTCAGAGTCCCAAAACACCACCTCCTTTTCAACCTCATTTGGCAAAACTCTTGGAAACACAAGAACAAGAGATAGAAGACGGACGGGCCTCTAAGAATTTTTTGCAGCACCTTGTTACAAAACTAAATGAAGAAAGAGAAGTCAGAAATGCTGAAATCCTCAGAATGAAGGTACATGACTTCCTTTCTGTGGGCTTTAAGAATCTGCAGCTTCCTTCCAGCTGCTGCTGATCCACGTTCAAAAGGCCAGAACTTTTTCAGAGTCTTCCTCCCACCCTTGACCCCTGGTTGTCTAGTTTGTTATCCCAAGGAGCTCCCACTTCCTTTCCTTCCTTTTTAAAACTGTTCAGTACATACTCACTAAGTCTGTAAGCCCCTTTCCCTGCCATGTGGGGTTTTTAGTATCATAGTCTCTACCAACCACATTGTTATGAGCAATGAATAAGAGGCCTGATTCCTTGAACTTCACCTCAGTGCTGTCCAAGTTCTGAATCTTTACCAGATTAATAGCATATTACCTCAGCACAGATTTAAATGTGGCACGCTTGTCTTAGGTGATGTGCTCGTGGAGCCAGCAGTCAACATCACATGGGTTTCTCTGTCACTTTCCACCTTAATTTATGAGGCAAGGTCTCAGAGCAGGCACTCTACTGACTGCGCCATCTTCCTAGCCCCTTGGTATAGTTTCCTTTTCTCTCCTCTCTTAGGCTGTTTAAGACACTGAACATATTCATGAGTCACGGTTCTAAGTCTCCAAGAACCCGTCACCAACTGTTTAATCCAATAACACTCAGTGCTGTACTTTAAGAATGATATAGCCAGGCGGTGGTGGCGCACGCCTTTAATCCCAGCACTTGGGAGGCAGAGGCAGGCAGATCTCTGAGTTCGAGGCCACCCTGGTCTACAGAGCGAGTTCCAGGACAGCCAGGGCCGCACAGTTAAACCCTGTCTTTGGGGACTTGAGGGGACACAGGGGACACACAGTGTCACTTCACAGACCTTGCTGTCCTGCAACTCCTTATGTCCGGCAAACTCAGAGTTTTGCCTGCCTCTGCCTCTCAAGTTTTGGAATTAAAGGTATGTGCCACCACACCCAGCTTCAGTCACAACCTTGGGAAGAAAATAGCACCCAGTCTGACATTTCTTCTGAAAAAAGCCATTTGGTGTGTTCTCAGGATCAGCTGTGTGAAATGGAGAATCTGCGCCTGGAGTCTCAGCAATTAAGAGAGAAAAACTGGCTCCTGCAAAGTCAGCTGGATGATGTTAAAAGGCAGGACAGTAGGTGAGTAAGAGCAGAAGTCCCCTCTCTGGACTTGGTCTGTCTGTGCGTCCTTGTGTAGATGAGGTCAGTGCACGCTTCCCCTGACCTGGGCAGTGCTTGTTTGGCTTAAGTTCTGTGGTGAGGGTGTGGCTCTTGCTAGCATCTACCACCTACCAGCTCTGTGAAATATATTCAGAAGATGTGGAATATTTGAACTAAACCAGAAGCGTTATATCAATAAAAACCTAGAGTCAGCGATTGAGTAAAAACCTGAAGGGTCAGAGAAGCAGCGGAGTGGCCACCAGTGACTTCCTGCTTCCCCAGTTCCTCCAACCAAAAGAGCTTAGATCCTCTCTCGCCCCACCTTAGCACTTCCTGTCCCCTCTCTGTACAGACCTCCAGACCTCTATGGTTGACTAGTGGCTGGCTTCACCCTCTGACTCCAAGCAAGCTTTATTTGTCAGAACACAAACAAAATGTCACACAGCACAAACTGCTTTTGTTTAAAAGGGTTTTTGTTTTTGTTTTGTTTTCTGGTGTTTTGTTTGTTTGGTTGGTTTGGGTTTTTTTGGTTTGTTTTAGGAAGGGATGATTGTTTTTGTTTTTGTCGGGGTTGGGGTTTTCGAGACTGTTTCACTACTGCCCTGGCTGTCCCAGAATTCACTAGACCAGGCTGGCGATGAATGAATTCACAGAAATCCTCCTGCCTTTGCCTCCTGAGTGCTTGCATTAAAGGTGTGCACCACTACACCTAGCTTTTTGGTTTTTGTTTTGATTTTCTGAGACAGGGTTTCTCTGTGTAGCCTTGGCTTTGTAGACCAGGCTGGCCTGGAATTCACAGAGCCACCTGCCTCTGCTGTGCACCACCACTGAGCCACAGTCTGAAACCTAGCATCTGTATTTGTCAAGTAGCTGTCACAGGGTTTCTGTTGCTGGGAAGAGACAGCATGGTGACTCTTACTAGGGAAGATATTTAGTTGGGTGGCTATGTTTTCAGAGGTTTGGTCTGTTATCATCATGATGGGACATGGAGAGATTCAGGCAGACAGGTGCTGAGGAGGGATCGGAGAGTTCTATCTGCAGCTTGCAGGTAACAAGAAGTGAACTGAGATGTGACTTGAGCATTCATGAGACCTCAAAGTCTGCCTCTGTGGTGACACACTTCCCCCAACAGGATCGCACCCACTCAGGAAAACCACACCTCCTGATAGTATCTTTCCCTCTGGGGAGCCATTTTCTTTTAAACTACCACATTCCACTCCCTGGACCCCAAAGTCTTATCACCATATAATAAATGCAATCAATCCAACTTTAAAAGTCCTCACAGCCTATCACAGTCTTTGCAGTGTTTAAAAGTCTAAAGTTCAATGTCTCTTCTGAGATTCAAGCAGTCTCTTAACTGTAATACCCTATAAAACCAAACGAAAAAAAATCGCATACTCCCATCATATAATGGCTCAGGATATACATTATCATTCCCAAGCGTAGGCAAGGGATCATAGCAGGGAAATACTGGACCAAAGCCAGACCAAAGCCAGCTGGTCATCTCCAGACTCTGCATTTCTGTGCCATAGTCTGACCTGCGTTCAGATCTCCAGCTTCTGTCTGCTTTGTTCCCTGCAGCACACTTCTCTCTCTTGGGCTGGTCCACTCCCTGTTAGAGCTCTTCTCAGCTGGTGTCCTACAACTCTGGCATCTCCAGCATCTTGGAGTCTCCAAGGCAATCCAGGCTTCAACTTCAGCTTCACACAATGTCCTCTGTAGACCTTCATTCAGGAACACCCCTGCCATATGCCCGGCCTCAGTAGCTTTCCTTAGTCACAGAGGGAGATTCCATGACCCATTTCTTCCATTCTAACTCTAAACTCAGAACCATGTGGCCGAAGCTGCCAAGTTCTGCTGCTTGCTGGGGCTGGAACGTGGCCCCTCATTCAGGTTCATCTTCACTAGCTCTCTGTTTTCCATGTTTCTTCACCACCCAAGCTAGACTGTCCTTGCTCTGTAGGCCAGACTGGCCTCAAACTCAGAGATCCATCAGCTTCTACCTTTCCAGCGCGGGATCAACGGTGTGTGCCACTGCATCCTGCTCTAAGCTTTCTTAAAATTTCTTTTCACAAGATGAAAGTTTAGCTGGGTAGGATCTTACCCTGAGGTCACTAGTCTCTTTATCCCATTTCTAAAAATCTGTTTATCTCCTTGAATACAGGACTTTGCTCCACTCTACTTCCTAGTGCCCCCTTTCTCCTCAAATTTTACGTTTTGTAATTTATCCTGCTCAGCTTGCTCCTTTTCATTATAAATCTTTACTAGAGTTACCACTAATAACCAAACAGCAGAGTCTATACTAGGCTGTTTTGAGATTTCTTCTGCCGGCAAAATTAATCCAAAACTCTTCCCTTTAGCCTTAGACACTCTCTTTGGACAAGGGCAAAAGGCAACCACATTCTTCACCAAAGTATTTCAAGAATGGTCTCGAGGCCATATATTAATATTCTTTGATTTTGAATCCTCTTGAGCCCGGCTCACAGCACCACTGTCTTCCGTGCTCCTACGGCACGGCACATTAAGCCCGGCTCACAGCACCACTGTCTCCCGTGCTCCTGCGGCACGGCACATTAAGCCCGGCTCACAGTACCACTGTCTCCCGTGCTCCTGCGGCACGGCACATTAAGCCCGGCTCACAGCACCACTGTCTCCCGTGCTCCTGCGGCACGGCACATTAAGCCCGGCTCACAGCACCGCTGTCTCCCGTGCTCCTGCGGCACGGCACATTAAGCAATGCTGAAAGCATTCCACCTCTTTCCTACCCCAAAGTACCACATCCAGATTCCTCCTAACAAAGGCTGCCACAGCAATCCCTCACTCCTCGCACTAAGTTTTGTCTTAATTAGGGTTTCTGTTGTTGTGCCAGGACACTACGACCACGGAAACATTGAATTGGGTGGCTTAAATTTTCATTATTTTTATTTATTATTATTTCATTATCATCATGGTGGACACAGCAGCATGCAGGTAGACGTGGTGCTGGAGAAGCAGCTGAGAGTCTACCTCTTGCAGGAAACAGGAAGTGAACCAACACTGGGTGTGCCTTGAGGAGATACGATACCTCAGAGCCCACCCCCACAATGACACACTTCCTCCAACAAGACCATGCCCACTCCAACAAAACCATATCTCCTAATAGTGCCACTCCCTTTGGGGGCCATTTTCTTTACCACCACAGTTTCTAGGTAAATAAGGTACAAGATGCAGAAAAGGGGAGAGTTTCCCACCAATTGACTCTGCTTTGCAATATGGTTCAGGCAGACCGAGGCATCTTCAGCATCCTGCTAATCATGCCTAAGGCCCTAGGTTTGATATCCAATACCACAAACAAAGTCAAGCTAGATGTCAAGTGTACGGTGTAGTATTGTTGCCTGTTAACTTTCTACAAGAGGACTACTGACAAACCTGGTGTCAGCATCCATGCCTGCCTGTAGCCTCACTCAAGATGTGCAGGCGAGGGGAGAAGCTCACGGTCATCTTGAGCTACACATCAACTTCATGCCTAGCCTGGGCTACATAAGACCTTCTCCAACAGCAACAAAATAAGGCAGGAGGTGAAATGGACCCAAAGAATTTTCTGGGATTGCCCCACTAATTTCATCCCCAGACTGGGTCCATGCCTTTCCAGAGCATCTTAGAAACGTGCCAACTGTCTGCACGTTTTCAGAGGCTGTCCTGAGACTAAGATGGGATAACAAAGATTTGAGAGAGTTATAAAGGCAGGTCTGCTGACAGTGCAGATGCTTCTCTTCCCATCTTAGGGAACTCCATACCACTGACTTAGTGGACTGGAGTAAGTCACTGGTATAGGCTGCTCCCCTAGGTCAGTGGTTCTCAACTCGTGGGCCATAGCCCCTTTGGGGTCACATATCAGATACCCTGAGGATCAGATGTTTACATTACAATTTATAACCGTAGCAAAATTACAGTTATGAAGCAGCAACAAAGTAATTTTAAAGGGTCACCGCGTTAGGAAGGTTGAGAACTATTGCTCTAGGTGACTATTTGCAGTCTATAAGTCTGCTCACCTGTTTTCCATGGGCTCCACTCCTTGCCAGTCTTATGAAGAGCACAGTACTTTCCCAAGTCATTTATTAAACCACAATTTAAAGTACTTTAGTTTACTTTTTTTTTCTTGGTTGGTTTTTTTTTGTTTTGCGGGAAGGGAGGTTTTGAGGGAGGATTTCTCTGTTTAACAGTCCTGGCTATCCTGGAACTCAGTTTGTACACCAGGCTAGCCTTGAACTCACAGAGATCCACCTACCTCAGCCTCCCAAGTGCTGGGATTAAAGGTGTGCGCCACCACTGCCTAGTTTATTCCACTTCTTTTCAGGTTTGTGCAAACTATAACCCAATCTGGTCCCTAACCTCATAAATAATGTTCTGTTGACTGATAGTCACTTCATTTATTGTTTGTTTGTTTTATGTATAGCCTTGGCCAGCCTAAAACCAGTTATGTAGACCAGGTTGGTCTCAAACTCAGAAATCTACCTGCCTCTCCCTCCTGAGTGCTGGAATCACAGGTATGTGCTACCAAGCCTGGCTTGCTTCCTTTCAGTCACCATGCTGAATGGCTGTAATGTGATAGGGCTATAATTCTAAAATACTTAATGTCTGGACCTTATTTTATGGGTATTAGTATTTTGTCTGTATGTTTATCTGTAACAATTGTGTGCCTGGTGCCTGAAGAGACCAGAAAAAGGTGTTAGGTTCTCTGGAACTGGAGTTAGAAGTCGTTGTGAATTACCATGTAGATGTTGGGACACAAACCCCAGACTTCTGGAGGAGCAGCAAGTGCTTTGAACTGCTGAGCCATCTCTCTAGCCCCATTGTCTGAATGTTTGCAAAAAAGAAGAAAAAAAAAGTTTTCCTGACTGTGGATCAGTACACAAACAACACAGACAGCACACCTGTTTTTTAATTTTGGGTTTTTTTGGGGGGGGGAGGGGAGGCTTGGTTTTAAGATTTATTTATTTATTATATATACAGTATTCTGCTTGCATGTATGCCTGCAGGCCAGAGAGGGCACCAGATCTCATTACAGATGGTAGTGAGCCACCATGTGGTTGCTGGGAACTGAACTCAGGACCTGTGGAAAGGCAGCCAGGGCTCGTAACCTCGGAGCCATCTCTCCACCTCCCAACAAACAGCACACTTTTCCCTGACCTTGGGTGACTTCACATTTGAGTCTCAGTGCCGTGACTAGGCTACAGATGTGAAAGAAGGAAAGAAGCCATACTATACTAAGCCTTGCTTAATGATGGTCTGCTCACATCTGAGATTCCTAGCTAAGCCCACAGCACTCAGCAAACTTGCAGAGGTGCACGTGCCGTCAGACTGTAGCCCCTTGATTGTTCTCTGTGAAGAGGCCCATATCACATGCTCAGGTTGTCCTGCTGTTTGCATACACGTGAAGCCAGAGTGGTTGTCTGAAACAGTTATCTAACTAAATACCCAAGAAAGGGAGGAATCGGGTTCCAAGAGGCCTCCCCACCTAAGAACCCTCTTCTGTTGGCAGTCTGCCTGCTTTAACTCAGAGTTGATCTTCATGTTGCCACTTATGGCAAAATTTCTGCACCAACTTTTCTTTTGAGCCTTGGTTCGATTTCTGCACTTTGCTGATCTTGCTTTTATAGTGATAAAGCTCAGTCCTGAATTCTGGGGAGGGCCCTATTTATCCCATCTGTGGTCACACTGGTTAACTGTACTAACTTAATCAGCACAGTTAGCTTTACTATAGTTACATATAATAAACGGTAAATTAATCCTTGAATATACCTGACAGCGTTTCCCTGCCCGTTGTCTAATCTGTGCAGCAATCAGAGTCATCCAGACAGTCAACCGCTGAAGAACGAACATGAAGAGGAGCTTGTCAAAGAAAGACTTGCTAAAGTATGGCTTTGTTTACACAAATTTCTTCCATGAGAATTGCTTTTATACATAACATCCACGGTTATTTATTTTAGGAACCATTTTGCTTTTGAAATTATTACCTTTGCTGTGTTCCCACTGATTATCGGGATATTTACCATCAGTATTAATATGTAACCGAGAAGTAAAGGTGTCTGTCAGCCAGGCCTGGTGCGGTTCCAGTACTTGGGAGACTGGAAGATGGTGTCTGCCCTTGTGTTTCTACACAAGCACTACGTTTCCCATGCACGGTTATCTGCGTAGAACCGAGTGTGGCGTCTTTTGTGCACAGTGCGGGAATGCTGGTGAACCAGTGTCCTTTGTGTATCCATATGGGATTGTGGGAGTGGACATTGGCTTGATTTTATTAGCACTAAGGAAAACTGACTTGTTCCTCTCCAATCTTCTTTTTAGTAAAGGTATTAAAGAACCTAACTATCTTTTCTTTTTTTAAATTATAGAATAAACTTATTGAAGAAATGCTGAAGATGAGAACAGAGTAAGTGTGCTCTTTTATAGTTCAAATCTTTCTTTCTTTTTTTAGTATTTCTAAATTCTATTATGGGGGAGTGCATACACGCTGTGCCGTGTGTGTGTGTGTGTGGAGGTTTGGGGACAAATGGGCAAGTTGGTTCTCTTCTTCCACATAGGTCATCAGGCCTGTACAGAAAGTGTTCTGCCTGCTAAGCCGTCCTGCCAGGCCTACTTCTTTGTTGTTTTTAATTTCATGTGTATGGATGTTTTGCTTTGCCTTGTGTATGATGTGTGTGTGTGCCTGGTACCTGCAGAGACCAGAAGGGGGCAGCAGATCCCCTAGAACTGGAATTGCCACAGCGTTGTCAACCATCCTGTGGGTGAAATTCTCCTCTAAAGGAAAAGATACATCCATAAAATAACTTACTCCCTTCTGTGGTATATGTGAATATAATTGGTGTTTATCAGTCTTCCCCCCCACCCCCCCACCCCGAGACAGCGTTTCTCTGTGTAGCTATGGAGCTTGTCCTGGAACTTGCTCTGTAGACCAGGCTGGTCCCAAACTCACAGAGATTCGCCTGCCTCTACCTCCCAAGTGCTGGGATTAAAGGCGTGCACCACCACTGCCCTAGTCTTCTTTTTTGTTTTGTTTTGTTTTTTGTTTTTTTTTTGTTTTTCGAGACAGGGTTTCCCTGTAGTTTCTAGAGCCTGTCCTGGAACTAGCTCTTGTAGACCAGGCTGGCCTCGAACTCAGAGATCCGCCTGCCTCTGCCTCCCGAGTGCTGGGATTAAAGGCGTGCGCCACCACCGACGGCTCAAAGTCTTTTTTTTAAATAAGATTTTATTTTATATGCATGTGTTTGTGTATGGGTATGCACACATGCATGCAGTCGCCTGCAGAGACCAGAAGAGAATATCGGATCCCCTGCAGCTAGTTAGAGGCAGATGTGACCTGCCCTTTATGGTGCTTGGAACTGAACTGCAGGTCTCTTCCAGAACAAGTGCTCTTAACTGCTCAGCTGTGTCTCTAACCCCAGTCTTTGATCAATAAGCTTTTCATGTAAAGCCACTTTTAACAGCAACAAAAATGTGTATGAGCAATCTTTAGTTTTCTTGAGGTCCTCATGGACAGTTAAGAGCAGTTTTTACAGGCTTCTAGCAAATAGTGGTTAAGCTGGCATACAGGGTAGTGAACACTCTAAATAAGTTTGTAAAACAACAGCCAATTTAGATATATCCTTTGGGACCTTGCCACTGTATGGCATGTATTTCTCGTGGTGACAGAAGTCCTCAGGGATATGGGGTCCTTGAAGCATACAGAGCACACATCGTGTTGTGGGCATCCACACAACACATTTTCTTAAGTGCTACTGAGAACCAGATATCAAACGGTGGTGGCATGGGCAGGAAATATTTGATTTCATGTGGTTGGGACTTGGTGATACCATCAGGAACTGAGACCTTCCTCATTGTGCTTTTGGTACTACTGGCTACAATATACCCTATTGCAGTTCCAACATCCTGTCTTCATAGGGTGGTGGTGGCTGCTGCTTCTTTTTTTTTTTTTCTTTTTTTAGCGAGGTCTCATCTTTTAGCCCTTGCTGTCCTGGAATTCATTTTGTAGGCCAGACATCCTCAGGGCTTTGAAAACCAGTGTCCAGCAAGAAGACAGAGCTCACCATGCTCAGCTTAGGCCAGCATCGTCCTCTGCTGGGAAATGGATGGGCCAGTGTTCTCTTCCCTCATAAACAAGCCAGATGTCTCCATGTATTTTGATACATTACTGACAAAAGGAAGAAAAAAGGCTTTATTTTGATTTACGGTTCCAGAGGGATCCAGACCATCATGGTGGGGAATGGCACAGGGGCAAGAGTAGGAAGCTAGCCGTCATACTGCATTGGTAATCAGGAATCAGGGAGAAAACAGGAAGTATGGCTGGGCAGTAAAACTTGATGGTGCACACCTTTAATCCTGGCACTCAGAAGGCAGAGACAGGTAGGTCTCGAGTTCAAGACTATCCTGGGCTGCATTGTAAGTTCCATGACAACCAGGGCTACATAGAGAGGCCCTGCCTCAAATAAAACAAAAACCCTCAAGACATGGGCCTTAGAGGGATGTACTTCCTCCAGAAAGTCTCCACTGCCTTCCAAAATAGCACCAGTCTGCTAGGAACCCGGTATTAAAAATGCATGAGCCCTAGGGAACTACACATTCAAGCCACAACACAGTAAGGTGGGCGGGAGCAGCATCTGAGCTTTTTATTCAACCAGAGCAGAGACAGAGCTCTTCCTGCATTGTCTCTGAGGGTATGGCTGAACACGTTCTGGAAACATTGCCTAGACTGAGCGGCCTATGGAGAGGTTTGGATCCTGTGTGTCACCTCCTCCATCAGTCAGCATACATTCCACATGCATTGTAGCACACAGTGTTTCCAACAGAAAGTGTGTAAGACTGAAACACTCTTATAAAGTAGGTGAAAACCTATCCTTTTTCATTGAAATGGGTAAGGTACACACCCCTGATGCCAGAACTAATTAATGTTCCATTAATTAGTCTGGGGCTTGGTTTTTAAATCAGAAATCATTATTCTGAGATTGGAGACACTTAAAGCCTACAGACTGTAATGATACTTCATTTCCATCTCCATGTGGGCAAGCAAAGTTTCACACTAAATTTTTATGATTAAAAATGTGAAGCCTGTCATTGTGGAATATGCCTATAATCCCAGACTTGGGTAAGGGAAGTAGGGTCATCCTCAGCTACGTAGTGACTTTGAGGACAACCTGAGCTACACAACAGTGTGACTCCAAATAATAAATAAAATGGTTTGAAGAGTTTTTCTCAGGATTAAAACATTGACCTAACAAAGCAATCACATCTGATATTCAGTACTATCCCCCTACTGTGTTGAGGAAGGTGGAGCCCAGGGCCTGAGCCATTGTCAGGAAAGCATTTGCCACCTAGGTCCACCCCAGTTCTAGCCTTTTTGTTTGTTTGTTTCAAGAGAGGGTTTTCTCTGTGTAATCTTGGCTGTCCTGGAACTTGCTCTGTAGACCAAGCTGGCCTTGTATTCTGCCTCGGGAGTGCTCGGATTTAAAGGTGTACACCACCACCCAGCAAGCCTGTCTTCTTTTGCCAGCTATACAGGAGTCTTGAAGAAATCAAAATTCTGAACTTAGAAGGAAAAACCTAGTTTGAGTCCTGTTTTATAACTATATTTTCTTGCAATACTGTTAGTAATGCTATTCTTCCAGGCTAGAAGAAGTCCAAAGTGCCCTTCAGAGTAAGGAGAAGGTCTGCCACAGAATGGGTGAGGAGATTGAGCGAACCAGAACTTTGGAGTCTAGAGCATTTCAGGAAAAGGAGCAGCTGCGGTCAAAACTGGAAGAAATGTATGAAGAAAGAGAGAGAACCTCCCAGGTGTGTCGGGTTGTCCACGCTAGGTAGAATACTTGAGTAAACAGAATTAACAAAACACATCCGTGGTTCAGTTTCTCTGGTGTGCAGAAGGCCCACAGAAGCTTGGCCCGCACTCTGTTGGTGCTGGTGAGAGGGTGTGCATAGTGTGATCTTCCCGTCCTTGGGTTGACAGGAGATGGAGATGCTGAGAAAGCAACTCGAGTATCTTGCTGAGGAAAACGGAAAATTGATAGGTCATCGAAACCTACATCAGAAGATCCAGTACGTAGTGCGTCTCAAGAAGGAAAATGTCAGGCTTGCTGAGGTAAACTGGAAACTACTCTAAGTAAATTTATGGTGGTTTAAAAGTGAGTATTTTAGTAAAATAAATTGGTCATTGCTATTTTACTTTTTTGTGTTTTGAGACAGGGTCACACTCTAATCACACAGGTGCTAGATTTTTACTTAATATTCACAAACTAAATATTGTAGCTTTAATTTGAATATATACTGAAGTCAAGAAAATAGCTTCTATCAATTAGAAACTTAATTTTCTTTTTTTTTAAATTACAGGAGACAGAAAAGTTGCGTGCTGAAAATGTGTTTTTGAAAGAAAAGAAAAAGAATGAATTCTAAGGCTCCTAGCCAGCTCCCTAGAATCACGTTGTTTAGACTGGTTCTTTAAAAGTGAAAGACTTTCATTATAAACCACCGTGTATAGTGGCCCTCAGTATTGTGGTGGATATTCTACATGCAAACAACAGACTGTTAAGTGGGTAACAGTGCACTTCCAGGTTTCCAGTCACTGTAAGTTCTGGAAGACCCTTTAAAATAACCTACAGCTGAGGTTTCTGGTGAATGTTGGCCAAGTCCTTTTCTCCTTGGATTCACCTTTGATAAACCTGATGTGAATTTGACAGCTGGCTGATTTTATAGAAAACTTGTTCCTATACGTTTGTTTGTTTCTTTGTTTGTTTGTTTGTTTTTTATAACTATTGTCATGAGCATTTTATACATGTCTAATTTTTTTCTACAGTCAAATAAATTTTTTCAAAAACAAGTTTTAAAAAATTGTAAATAAATATTTTGCCTACATGTATGTACCTGTACCACATGTGTGCCTGATATCCTTGGAGGTCAGAAGAGGGTGCCAGATCTCCTGGAACTAGTTACTGATAACTGAGCCACCTGTGGGTGCTGGGAACCAAACCCAGGCCCTCTGCAGGAACAAGTGCTCTTAACCTCTGGGCTAACTCTCAAGCCCTAGTTGTGAGTTTTTTGACCAGGATCATAGGGTTTCGTGTAATCCAGGTTTACCTTGATCTCACTATGTAGGCAAAGATGCCCGTGAACTCTTGATCCTCCTGCTTCTACCTCCAAAGTTTGAGGACTTTAGGTATGCACATCACACCCAGATTGTTAGCTAGGTTTTGACACTGGATACACAAATAATAACCAAGTCAAACCACTAGCTTTACCTGGGCTTAATTTGCTTGAAATCCCTGATTCTGGAGGCCACACGGCTATTTCTCTACACCTCACACATCAGACGCCAACAGCTGTCTGCCTTACTCTTTCTGCTAAAAGCACAGTGTTACTTACCTTCCTAATCTTGGGATGAAGACCATGACAGAAACAGCTTAGATCGGTTTTAGCTTCTCTTGCCCGTTGCCACAGCGTAAGATCTCTCCACCATCAAGAGGAACAGTACAACAAGGCCTCTGCATGTCAACTTCCTTCGCTGCAAATGAAATTTATATCACATACAACTACCTGGGATAATTTGTGCTTTTTATTTAAGATTTATTTTTATATGTGTAACTGTTCAGGTATGAGTACATGAGTAAAGGTGCCCATGGAGGCCAGAAAAGGCACTGGGTCTCCTGGAGCTCTGAAGTTGTAGGAGCTGTGAGGTTGTGAGCTGCCTAAACTGGTGGCTGGGATCCGAATTGCTAAGCCATTTCTCCAGCACCCAAAACTCCAGCCCCTTATTTCCAGCACAAAACTACCTGCATGAGGAACAATGGGGCATGTTAAGAAAGTCCGTGGAAATAACGTGCTGAACCAGAAGTGAAATGCGTAGCCCAGGCTGCTCTGTCACTCACAGAGATCCATCCGCCCCTGCCTCCTGAGGTGCGCCCCCCCGCCCCGCCTCCACCCACCCCTGCCTCCTGAGGTGCGCCCCCCCTCCACCCACCCCTGCCTCCTGAGGTGCGGGCCCCCCCCCCGCCTCCACCCACCCCTGCCTCCCGAGGTGCGCCCCCCCCCTCCACCCACCCCTGCCTCCCGAGGTGCGCCCCCCCTCCATCCGCCCCTGCCTCCCGAGGTGCGCCCCCGCCTGGCCCACTTTATACGCCTCTAAAGCACTTTGGGGTTTTGTTTTGTTTTTAAGGAAATGTACCTGCAACATACACTGTCATGGATTGAACTCGGGATTCTCCATGTGTTAGGGAAGCACTAACTTAGGTCCCCAACCCTCCTTTTATAAGAAAACATCTTTTTGAGATAGTCTCAAAAAGTCTTTGGCTAGCCTAGTTCTTGCTATGTTGTCCAGGCTGGCCTCAAACTCACGACAATCCTGCCTCGGCCTCTGTAGTGTTGGATTTCAGGCCTGTGCCACCAACCACGCCAGGCTGCCCCATCCCTCTTACGTGAGACTGGTTGTCCAGGATTGCCATTAACTTGTAATATTACTGACAGTAGATGACGCGTTTTAGTTTTTTTGATAACTTTCCATGAATTTTGAAGTGACTGTGGTTCTGGTGGTTGACAAACCAAAGCGATCAACAAACGACGCTTTTCTTGGCACTTTCCCCAAACTCTTCTGTCTCAAGCTGCACGCCTCCAGATCTGTCCCCTGCATCCACGAGGGGGCAAGAGCTGGAAACATTTTGTTTGGTTTGGTTTTGGTTTTGCTCTGTATATCCTGTCCTGGAACTCACTCTGTAGACCAGGCCGGCCTCGAACTCACAGAGATCCGCCTGCCTCTGCCTCCCGAGTGCTGGGATTAAAGGCGTGCGCCACCACGCATCTTTAGGGTGCACATTGGCTTCAGGACCTGCAGAGCCCCATCCATGCCAAGGGGAAGGAGGTATGGAACTGCAGACCACCCCGTCATCCCCTGGGCTGCAGGGGTCTTTCGGGATCGGGGTGACTTCCGCACTGTGACAGATTCGCCTCTGCAGCAGATTCGTCTCACAGCAGCAGGTTCCCCTCCGTGGCGCACGGTGCTCACTGGCAGATTCGCCTCGCTCCGCCTCCTCCATGCTCGGCCTTGGCTCCGCCCTCGCCGGGCTCATAAGGCTCGGCTGTGGCGGGCGCAGCGGGCCTCATGGCGGCCTCAGGTGCAGCCGTATCTGCAGCCGCCTACCCCGACTCCCCCGTGGAGCTCCCCGCTCGCCTCCGGGCCGGCGCCATGCGGAGCCGCTTCTGGGGCGTGCTCAACTGTCTGTGCGCCGGCGCGTTCGGGGCCCTGGCGGCCGCCGCCGCCAAGCTGGCCTTCGGCGGGCAGGTGTGGGTCGGGGCGGGCGGACGGCGGGCGGGGCGGGGAGGAGGGCGAGGAGGGGGCCCGGGGGAGTACGCCCGCACCACCTCTCCCTGCAAGCCCCGTGCACCCCTGAGCCCTGCCCGACCCGGCACGGGACTCCTAGGGTGAGGTAGCCGGTGGCCCACCTCGTCCAGCCTCTGGCCGCAGCCCTGACTACGCCCCTAGGGGGGTGGGCTGCCGGCCCTCTCCTCTGTCCCGACCTCAATAGGGGACCGCTTGTTTCTTTTAAGATTCCTGGCGATTTAGAACCAACCGAGTTGCAGTTGCCAGGCTTGAAGCGCACCTCCCTTTGGGTGTGCAGATGTGCCCAAGTGGTCCAGCGTGAAATGAAGGGCTCTAGACTAGGGAAATTTTTCTTACTCTTTCCAGTAGCGATCAGACTTTGGTTATCCATTGTGCAAGCAGGTTGCCCTTGGCTCTGACGATGATGCACTTTTGTAAGTCACCTCTTTCCAAGACACTACTAGGCTGCCAGAAATTTGAGGTCCACACGAAAGAAAACTATGCCCCTTTCCTAGAGGCAGGTACCTCACTCTCTGTCCACAAGGTCTAGTATCCTTTGCAGGAGGCATCTAAAGATCCCCCGGGCTTTTAAGGTTCTGCCCTTGGTGGTTGTGGCTTCAGTGACCCTCTCTCCTGCAGGTGAATATTGGCTTGTGTGTCTTAGGCATTATTGCCATGGCAAGCACCAATTCTCTGATGTGGACCTTCTTTAGCCGGGGCCTCAGTTTCTCTATGTCTTCAGCCATTGCATCTGTCACAGTGACATGTTCGAACATACTCAGCTCGGTGAGTAGCCTGGTGACCTTGTTCTTACTCATGTTCTGGGTGAGTTGTCCTTGGGGAAACCCCCTGCTTGCTTGGGCTCAAGAAAGGACAGGAAGTCAAGCAGAGGTTGGACTCGCCAGTCTAGGAACAGCTAGACCTGGAGAGCTTAGGTAGGGATGAAATCTGAGTGTCATTCTGGGATCACACCAGCCATGTGAAGTCCCTTGGCGTGTCTCTCGTAAGTCTGGGGCAGAGAGGGGACTGGTCAAGATTCCCTGTATAAGCCCAAGGCCAACAAGGTGGAGCAGACACGGCAGTCCTGAAGTGGAAGGAACATGGCCTAGCTTGCTTTTATGGTTACTGGCCCCACCTGCTGGCCTGTTGGGCCCCGTTGCTCAGTCGGGGTAGCCCCTGACTTCCACAGAGGAGACGGAAGAACGTGGATTGATGTGATGAATGACGGTGGTAGTTGGAGGTGCAGCAGCAGACCTGGGCGTCTGGCCACCGCTGAGGAACGGTAGAGCCCGCCGGAGGAGGCCAGGTCCCTTACACCTGTCTCTCCCACAGGCCATCTTAGGCTACGTGCTGTACGGAGAGTGCCAGGAGGTCTTGTGGTGGGGAGGGGTGTTCCTCATCCTCTGTGGGCTCACCCTCATCCACAGGACGCTCCCACCCACCTGGGAGGCAAGCAAGCAGCAGTGACTGTGAAGGAGACCAGGATGTCCAGCCAGGGGTTGGCAAGTAGGACTGCCTCCAGGGTGGCCTGGGAGTGCCGCCTTTGACTGTCGGCCGCAAGGAGATGCCCGACCAACCTCAGGCCTCTGGCCAGCTCACAGCCTGGAGTGTTGGAGCATTAGCTCCTGTCAGATGACAATAACCACCACAGCATGAGGCCCAAGCCCTTCCGTGTCGGTACAGGGCTCCGATTCTGTGCTCCAGGACTGCCATGATGAGCCCTGGAAGACTGTTGGTTATGATCCTCCTACCTGACCATGACCCTTCATAGACCCCGGAGTCGGCAGCTGGCGGGACGTCCTGACGGAAGAAAAGCAAGCAGACTTGTAAAGTGTCGGGTAGTCTGTCCACGCCTATGAATCCGCATCAAAGGAAGGAAACTTGGGCTAATAAATCCTACTTTGTAAGATAAAGGTACTAGGTGTGGAATCTTAATTCTTTCCAATTGTAGCCAGGTAGCTGAGTTCTCAGAATTGGGGTAGTGGAATAGTACTCACGGAGACTGTGTGCCCCTGCCTCCATCTCCAGCTCCGCCCTTGTGGTTCCCTCCTGAGCCAGGACCCAGAAAATGAAGGTTCTCTCCCCTGCTCGTGCGCGCAGGTGACGGCGTACTGACACGGTTTTACTGCGTCTGCCAGCCGGGACCCGGCCTCAGCGCTCATACAACGGTTTCTATCTCAGCTTCTGTTCTGTCCTACACACTGGACTCCCCAGTGGCTGGACTTCTAATATAGAAAGGTTTGCAAGTCCACGACGTCCAGTTCCGGTTTGTGTGTCTGGGTCTGCTCTCTCTGCACTCCTGGCAACAACCTCTGCCAAACCTAGTTCCAGACTTCTTTAAACCCTCCCGGGAGCCAAGGCAAAGCTGTTGGTTGCTTAGCCCACTTTGACATAGTAAAACCACCTGACCACTCCATGAGGAACACACTCTAGTATTCTCATCTTAGGTGAGGTTAGGAGCCTGTGGAGTAACTTGTCCAACATCACACAGCTAATGAGGACTAGAAAGACCGTCAGCCCTGTCTAGGCCCAAACGAGTCTCAGAACCTTGTCACCAACCACTTCCTTGTTTGTGAGGGTTTCATGATGGTCATTCTACCAGCGAGAGAGAAAGCCACTCAAGGCCCCCTAAGGTGTGTTCCTGCTGGGGCTGTGGACCCTCAGACCCTGAATTTCCTGTAAACAACTTGTTTTCCTGTGTTTGCAGCTGCTCAGAGCGAGACCCTCAGGAGTTCCTGATGGCAGAGGAGTGGTTTCTGGTGGGTTTGGCTATCAGTTAAGGATCCCTATATAAGCTGCCCTGGAACACAATAAAGGGGGCATTCTTGGCATTCTTGTATCCCCGTGTCTCCGTGTGTTTTTAAACCTCCAGCCTAGTTCCCGGCTCGCATACCGTCCTGTAGTGCAGGCACCACATGTTCCCATGTGCGCCAGGCACCAATCAAGACCAAGCATGAAGGCTGGAGAAATGGCTTTGCAGAGGTCCTGTATTTCTGTCACCCACATGATGGCTTACATAGTTCTTGCACATTTGCCCTCATCTGACCTCTGCTGGCACCAGGCACACATGTCATACAAGCATGTGCAGACCAAACAGTTACACACATAAAATAAGTATTTAAAAAACAAACAAGTATTGAAGGTTGCTGAGAGCCACTGGTAGGGTCTCTCTGAGCAAGCCATCGTGCAGGTCAGATGTCCATCTTGTCCCAGGCACTGCTGAAGGAACTCTGCCTGCAATCTAGACAGCCGCTGAATGCACAGAGATGCTTGATACTGGCTAGTCCACAGATACTTTTTTCTACAGGGAAGATGAATTGTTCTCCGGGAAGCAGAAATGTTTGCCTCTGGAATCACCTGAGAAGACTGGCAGCATTCATGTCTTTGTTGCACTGGTTCTTTTGCAAGAAGAATAAACCACAAGACAATATTTGTCTTTCTGATGTGTGTCCTGGACTGTGGCTTGTCTTGTTTGCTTCCGGGCTGGAGATTTGGCATCAGGTTCTGTGTAGCCTGTGGCCTTGATAGGACGGTTACCATTTTCTGTTCTTGCTTTTTTTATGTATAGTTAGCTCAGCAGTTTTTAATATATCCACAGGATTTTCAGCCATCATTAATTCCAGGAAATCTTTCACTATCAGTGGAAGTCCCTACCCATCAGTCATTGCTCTGTCCTAACCTCACTGCACTCCCTGCTGTCACAGATACCTGTTTCTATGAATTTCCTAGTCTGGATATTTCATATAATGGGTCTTTTCCCGAGGTCTTTTGTGTCTGGGTTTTTCTTTTCAGTTAAAATAGTGTTTCTCGGGGCTGTAGAGATGGCTCAGTGGTTAAGAGCACTGGCTATACTTCCAGAGGACCTGGGTTCAGTTCCCAGCACCCACATGGCAGCTCACAACTGTCTGTAACTCCAGTTCCAGAGGATCTAGCATCTTCACACAGACATGGATGCAGAAAAAGCACCAATGTAAATGAAATAAAAATAAATATTAAAAAAATAGTGTTTCTCAGGCTCATTATTAATGTAACACATTTTAATACTTCATTCCTTTCTATGGTTCAGTCCCATTCTACCTTGCAGGGAGACCATTTGACCTTTTATTTAGATAGGTTGTTTCCACTTTGGGGTTATTATAAAACTGTTATTAGTATTCAAGATGTCTTGTGGAAATGTGATTTCAACTCTACTGAATACATGCCTAGAAATGGACTTACTGGGACACATAATAAACCATGTTAACTTGGTCTTTTTGTTTTGTTGCTGTTTTTGAGATAGGGTTTCCATAGGTAGCTCATGCTTGCTTGGAACTTGCTGTATAGACCCGGGTAACCTCAGACTCATAGAGATCCACCTGTCCCTGCCTCCCGAGTGCTGGGATTTCTGCTTAACTTTTTGAGGAACAACTATAGCAGCCACACCATTTTATAGTTTAGCCATCCAAGTATGAGTTTCCAATCTCACCACTTCCTTGACAACATGATTATTAACCATCTTTTTAAGTTTTTATGTTAATTGTACATTGTACTAGCATGTGTTAATTATACATTAATTATGACTTTTTATAAATATAAAATACTTTGTTTATACTTTTCATCTTTTTTTATTATAGCTGTTGTTTTAGTTTCTTTTCCTGTCATTAAAATACTGACAAATCAACTTGAGAAAGGGCTGGCTCTGGCTCACGTTTCAAGGACACAGCCCATCACTCTGGGGAAGTCACAGCGATGAGTGGAAGCAATTGGTCACATTGCATCCACAGCTAGGAAGAGAGTGAGAAATGTTTGCTCTTCATCACTGAGCTCCTTCTCTCCTCTTACACAGCTGCGGATTCCAGCTAGGGAATGGTACCAACCAGTGCGACAGTTCTCCACCAGGCATTTCCAAGAGTCTGTGGGGCTGAATATTGACACTATCTTAGCCATCCTAGTGGTATCTTCTGTGGCTTTTATTTACACTTCTATAGTGAATAACCGTGTCAAACATCTTTTCTATGCTTATGAGTCATTTGTGTATCTTCTTTGGGAAAAATGGCTTTGGAGGGACTTTGGACATTTTAAAAGTTCAGACTTGCAGAGGTCTTGCTTTTGGTTTTGGTTTTTATGATGAATTCCTTATGTAGGTCACACTGATCTCAAAGTCACATAGTCCTACCTCAGCCTTCCTAGGGCTGGGATTACAGGAATGAGCCTCCACATTTGCCTGGGCTTGATCTATAATAAATGATGCTTTAATATCAGTCCCTGCAGGGGACTGGGGTTAGCAACAACCCCGACTCTTGCTCAGTTTTCCCAGATGCTGTCTTAGAAGAAAGACTGGCAGCTTGGCACTGAAAAAGGTGGGCACTGCAGTGGGGTAAGAGAGAGGAAGGGCAGCAGAACTGAGGTCCTCAAATCCAGTCTATGACAGTTTCTGCCTGAGCGGAGTGGCTCAGGCAGTCCCGGCCAGAGCCTCCCACACTTACCCTGCCTGCTAACCATTCACTGCCCAGACTTATTTATGATCTCTACACTGTCACACTCCTGAAACTCAGTCCGCACCTAGACCCCATTCTGTTCCGGATGGGTCTACAAAGAAAAACCCTGTCTTGAAAAACAAACAAGCAAAAAAAGAAAAGGAAAGAAAGGAAGAAGAAAAGAAAAGAAAAAAGAAAAGAAAAGAAAAAAGGCTCAGTGGAAAGAACAGGCTGGAAGTGGAAGCAAGCCTGTAGAACATTTTCTTTGTGATTGGTGGGGGAGATCCCAGCCCACTGTGGACTGGATGGGGCCATCTCTGGGCTGGCCATCCTAGCAAGCCAGTAAGCAATGCCCTTCCGTGACCCCTGTATCAGCTCCAGTCTCCGGTTCCTGCCCTGTTTGAGTTTCTGTCCTGACTTCCTTGATGATGCTAGTGATAACTGAAGTGTAAACCAACTAAACCCCGTCCTCTCCAAAGTGCTTTGGTTATGGTGTTTCCTTGCAGCAACAGCAGCCCTAACTGGAAAGGCCCTTAATCCTGGATACAGACAAAAGGAAGGAGGCCCGTCTGGACCAGGGGCCCCTGCCTGAGCACCTTCCCAAGACCTTCCTCCTATTGAAAGCTCTCCTTAGCCCTCCCTAAAGGGTAAGGGAGGGTGGCCTCTCAGTTTATACCCCAAGTTCTTTTACCAGAACCCCCCCCCCGTGCAAGCACAGCAACCAAGAGCTTTGATTGGGTGTTCTCTCTCTCTCTCTCTCTCTCTCTCTCTCTCTCTCTCTCTCTCTCTCTCTCTCTCTCTCTCTCTCTCTCTCTCTCTCTCTCTCCATGTGTGTATGCACTTGCATGTGTCTGTGTATCCCTGTCTGTCTGTGTGTGTGTGTCTGTCTGTCTGTCTTGGCCTCCCCTCTCACTGTAGGAGCACTGGGATTACAGATGTTTGTCATTCTCAACTTTACATGGGTTCTGGGATTCAAGTGTTTAACTCACTGAACCATCTCTCCAGACCAAGCTTTGACCCTTTCAAAACTTTTTTTTGGGGGGGGGGGGGTACTCTTCAAAGTACAGCAAAAATCCCTTAGCTGTATGATTTGAAATACTTTCTCCCATTTGGGGAGTTGTCTTTTCAGTTCCTTGTACTATCAAGGTGCCTTTTGAATCAATGAGTTGTTTGGTTTTTTAGCCTTTGTGTTTGTTATTTTATGTATATGGGTGTTTTCCCTGCACATATGGCTGTACACCCCCTGGGGCCTGAAGAGGCCAGAAGAGGGTATCAGATCTTTTGGGACTGGAGTTAGAGACTACTGTGAGCTGGGAATCAAACCTGGCTCCTCTGGAAGAGCAGCCTGTGTTTTTAACCACCGAGCCATCTCTCTAGTCCTGTACATGAGTTTTTAATTTTGATGAGTGCAAATTGGCTTTTTTTTCCCTTTTTCTTGTGCATTTGGTGCCATCTCAAGGAATTCAGTCAAATATGAATGGAAAAGTGTTCAGATAATACAGATTATTGAAGTGACTTGCTTTTTTGACTCTATATAGTTAACCCAACTAACATTTTAAAGGGTTAGTTTATATTTAGAACAGTCTGTCGAGGCAGGAGCAGAAACAGAAAGACCCATTTGAGGCCCTGTAGGAGGAGGTGTTAGTGATCAGACCCTAAAACACTTGAAAATTTATAAACAATTCCATATACAGCATCATCAAAAAGAAGGGGGGAAATTAAATAAATTTAACCAGGGAATTACAAAACGTTGCTGAAAGAAATTAGGGGAACATAGGAACTGGAAAGACATGTTCATGGATTGGAAAATTCAATATTATTAGGATGATACTACCTAAAATTCATATGTGGTCTTTTTTATACATGTTTTTAATATTTATTTTTATTTTATATTTCATTTTTATTTCATATTTTTCTTTTATCTTATTTCATATTAATATTTATTTTATTCCATATTTTATATTCATATTGGTGTTAATAATTATAAATTTTTGAGGTAATAATATCAATAAGGGAAAATAGGAGAGAGAGACTGGACCCTAGACAGCTATGAAAACAAGGCATGGGTCGCATGGGTGAATAAATCTCAAAACTCTAATGTAGGCTCTGAAGAGATGACTCAGGGTAAAGTATTTGCTCTACAAATATGAGGACCTGAGTTCAGACCCCCAGAACACACATAAGATCCAGGCATGCCAGTACATCTGTAATTCCAGCAATTCTATGGCAAGGGGGGAAGCACGCAGGAGAATGCCTGGAGGTTTACAAGCCAGCTATCCTGTCACTTGTAGCACTGTGTCAGACATTACTTCAGACGTGGTGGAAGATGAGGACCCAGACTACCATCTGACTCTCTCTCACACACAGTGGCATGAGTATATCCACACACATCATGCATACGTACATTATGCACACACCATAATATGGAAAAAAAGGACAATTTTTTACTACCCTTTACAAAACAAAAGGAGGAGGAAGAGGAGGAGGAAGAAGAGGAGAGAAGAAGAAGAAGAAGAAGAAGAAGAAGAAGAAGAAGAAGAAAGCCCTAAATAGTGCTACTTTTTAAAAATATTCACATGAATGGTGTTTTAAACCAGTAAGGGGACTGAGAATGCAGCTCGGTAGTAGAGTGATGGACTGCTGGCCTGAGGTTTTGCATTCAATTTCCAGTTCTTAGATAGACGATAGATAAATAGCTAGATGATTAGATAGATGATGGATTAGATAGATGATAGACAGACAGACAGATAGGCAGGCAGGCAGATAGCCAGATATAGATAAATGATGGGCAGGCGGGTGGGTGGTAGGTGAAAGAAGCCCTAACTCAGAGCATTGATTAGTTTTGACAAGGCAGTGGTGTAGGAGGGGACACACACACATTAGGGTAATCACAATGTTTTAGTTCCTGACCTTAAGAAGGAGATGGAAGTTTTTATTCCTTTTTGTTTTTATAGGTCTTATGAGTCTTTAAGGACAATGGCTTGTTGATATATTAAAATGATGATTTTTAATATTATGAAACATGAAGTTACAGTTGCTGTGATGGTCAGCTAGGAAATACACATTATTCCAACTAGCCTAGCTGTGTTCTGGGTTCTCTGGACCTAGACAAGGAAGACGTGTTTGGAGGTATACAACGGACGCCACTGGAATTGGCTCCAGGAATGGGCTAGACAGAGAATGGTTCCTCACAATCCTCTTCTCATGTTACTGACTTTTTGAGACTCAGGCTAGTCTCAGACTCACGATATAGCTGAGGATGACTCCTGGTTTTCTGCTCCTACCTTCTAATTGCTGGGGTTATGGGTGTGCTCCGCAATGGCTGTGCAGATCCTACATTCTAGGACACAGGCTTAGAGAGCTTATGTTTCCCTGCATCTGCCCCCTAGACATAGAAGGGGCCAGGAGCCATCAGCTGCACTTCCTTGTCCCCTAACCAGCCTCCCACAGCATCCCGAAAGGTCTTTCTACTTGGTACCGTGACCATCGGTCCAGCTCACCCTTTGCACAGTTTACCCCAGATGACAGATCTTAATCAAGCCAAGAAGTCAAGCCTTGGACCCACAGCAGGCACAGCAGAGGAAAGCACAGTTCATCATTGCATGGCGGTGACCCCCAGCAGGGCTGATGGTGAACCATCCTGGGCTGTGAGCAGAGGTAACTCTGAAATCAGCATGGCCCCGGCACAATCAACGTGTCAAGCACTGGATGGCTTGATGAGTAGAGATTTCCTGGGTTATTGGAATCTTTCATTTTCTCTTGTAAAGTTGTTTATATACATATGAGTCAGAACAGAGATAAGCAGAGGTTCAGATGCCAGAAGAAAAGATGTTCCTAGTGGTGTCTGGGTGCTGTTTACCAACCCCTCCCTGTCTCCACAGACAGCGAGGCCAGACGTACAGGAGGACATCTTTATGCTTCAGAGCCAATGTGTGGCGCCAGGGCAGCTCCTGTGGCACCGGGATGGCTGCCAGGCCTAGGACTGCTCCTTTCTCAGAACTGGGACGAGAGTATAGAGGTTGGGTAGCAGAGCCGGCACGAAAACCGGCAAGCTTCCCTTCCCAGGCTTTCCTTCTGGGAGGAGAGAACCTGGCTTACAAGTTCTCATTCGGGTGTCCCCAGGATCCCTCCCCTGCACCCTTCGGGTGGCCCTGAGGCACATCTTCACACGTTATCTTCGTTGGCTCTGTCTCCTCACACTACTCAGTCCTGAGCAAGATGTCTCAACACGAGCCCAGCCGTGGGGCAGAGGCAAAAGGTGGACAAATGCAATCCTGGCTGGCAGTTTCATGCCTAAGTGTGTTTCCATCTCCAGTGTCTCACCTGCAAGCTTCCAGAACTTTCCTGCCAGTCTTCCCCCTCCTTTCCTTTCCTCCAAGACCCTGCCATCTCTGGATTGAGGTCAGTGGTACCTGTTTCCCAGGTAGTTGCATTCAAAGCCTCTGTCCCCTGGTGGGACCCGTGCCTGATCACCCCTATGAGAAGAACAAAGAGTGTGGGATCAGCTGACAGCTCCAAGCTCTACCCGCAGATGCGAACAGGTGGCACCTAGCACCACCTAATAGAGAAAATGCCACAAAGTAAAGCAAAAGCCAGCACAGTGGCGGCAGAGGAGTGGGGGAAGCTGGCTGGGCTCCTCAGATAACGCCATGCAGGGCTCCTCGCTGTAAAACTAACGCAGCATCCTATATAGAGCATGCCTTCTAGTCTAGGTACCAGGAGCCTGTGGGATGACATAACCTTGAAGGCCTCCTCATAACCTGGAGCGCGGGGATTCATCACCTCCCAGTGTCTAGAGGTTGAAGACAAAAACACAAAGAGGTGAAGCAGCTTGGTCAAGGCACACACTCTGTTCTCTGTGGACATGGCTGCTCTCGCCCTGGTGCCCTGGAGACAGCTTGTGCTTTTCAGGCTCCTCGTTCACATAGACCAGGAGAGTAAATACAGACCTCGTGGTCCCTGGGCTGGGACTCTGCAGAGGCTTCTCTCCTTTCTACTTCATACGATGAGCAGCTTTAGTTTTACATAATTCATGCACGTGGTCCTAACTTCTGATGCTACGAGAAGAAATAGAAAAGTAAGTCTCTCGCTAGTCTGCTTGACTTGAAAGCAGGGTGTAGAACTGCCCGGGCTGTAGAACCCTGCAGAGCGAGCCAGTCTGGGCTGTAGAACCCTGCAGAGCGAGCCAGTCTGGGCTGTAGAATCCTGCAGAGTGAGCCTGCCAGGGCTGTAGAACCCTGCAGAGCGAGCTTGCCTGGGCTGTAGAGGCCCAGAAGGAATTCAGTCCCTCAGACAACTTCCCAAGGACACAGCAGAGTTACTGAATGCTGGGACTCGGGCCGTACTCCTGCTCCAGGGCTTTTGTTGTGTCGAACCAGCTCTTTCACAAGAATCAGCCTCGCTGAAAAGGTTACAGGTATGGGGCTGATAGTTCAGTGGATAACACGCTTAGCAGACGTGAGGACCCGCGTTCAGATCTCTAGAAACCATGGAAAAGCTGGCATGGCAGAGCATGTCAGTATTCCCAGTGCGGGAGAGAATGGAGATCGCTGAAATTTGCTGATCAGCTAGCCGCAGTGAAACTATGAGCCCCAGGTCTGTGAGGAGCCTTGTCTCCAAACAGTAATGTGGTTAGGCTGAGCAGCTGCTCAGCAGTTAATAACACGTGCTGTTCTTGCAGAGGATCTGAGTTCAGTTCCTCCCACCCACACTTGGCAGCTCACAACCACCTATAATTCCAGCACAGAATCCAACACCCTTTTCTGACCTCCGTGGTCACCTGCACACATGTGTACATGCACATACACGTATATACACATAAAATAAAGATTTTAAAAGGTGTATAATTTTATAAGACAACACCTGATGTTAACCTCTGGTCTCCAGACATGTACACAAACAGCTGTAACCTGCACATAGCATGTATGGGTAAGTGTACCTACATACATGTTCACACATAAATACACCCTCAGTCAAGCAGAAGACCTTATAGGTACCCCTAAGGGAAACGGAGAATGGATGTCCACAAGACACACATCTGGGCATGCATGGGCCAGTGTTTCCACAAGGCCTGTGGTTCTTCCTCTAGACAGTGTAAGGAGCAGTGACTTGTGTGAAACCCTCTCCCTGCAGCACTGAAGGGAGGAACTGCTGCCTATCTGTGGGAGGAACTGTGGGATGTAGCCACGTGTGACAGCAAAGCCTCCAATACCCCCAAGGCCTCGCTGTGGATTCAGAACACAGTGGTATGTATATCTCATGTAATGCGTGAACATGCTGTCTTCTCAGTGGACAGCATATCTGCCAAGCTCTAAAAGAGAGTAGGAATTGGAGGTTGGGGACACTGGAAAAATCCGGAATCATGTGTGCATGTTAGAAATGTAAACAAAAATAAAATTATAAGGCACCCCTTATTTAAAAACAATAAAGCCACATACTAAGATCTTCCCAGTTTCCCTGGAGGTCACAGGACCCTGGCTTTTGGGGACTTGTTCCTAGGGTCACAGGATCCCGGTTTTGAGGACTTGTTCCTAGGGTCATAGGACCCTGGCTTTGGGGACTTGTTCCTGGGGTCATAGGACCCCAGTTTTGAGGACTTGTCCCTGGGGTCACAGGACCCTTGCTTTGGGGATTTGTTCCTGGGGTCATAGGACCCCAGTTTTGAGGACTTGTTCCTGGGGTCACAGGACCCCGGTTTTAAAGACTTGTTACTGGGGTCACAGAACCCTTGCTTTGGGGACTTGTTCCTGGGGCCACAGGACCCTGGCTTTGAGGACTTGTTCCTGAGGTCATAGGACCCCGGTTTTGAGGACTTGTTCCTGGGGTCATAGGACCTCGGTTTTGAGGACTTGTTCCTGTGGTCATAGGACCCCGGTTTTGAGGACTTGTTCCTGGGGTCACAGGACCCCGACACATGGCGCCATTCTCTGTGCCCCCTCCTTTGAAGCCAGCTCATCTTGTCTCCTGACTTCCTCCTAGGGCTGATATGGAAGATGGTTAAAGTTTTATTGTTTCTGATCGATATGGTCCTAAGCCTTACCACTTGGCAGCCACTGCAAAGCCACATCTACCCCAGGGCCACATAAAAAGGGGCCACACCTGCTCAGAGACTCACTCTGGCAGTGCCGTTGGCATCAGGGCTGCAGAGAGAGACAGCAGGACCATGGACACCAGGAGTGGTGAGTGGGTAGTGGGTACAGTCTGCACTATGCCAGCTTGGCTTTCTGGGCACCTGCTGCTATCCAGCCCTCTGAGCCAGCCACCTGCCTCAAGGCGGGGTGCCTGGGCCACTGTCCTCCTACCTCATCCATGGCTTGCTGTCTTATTCATTGAAGAAAGCCAAATTTTCAGATACACAGTAATTTCAGATCTCCCAAACAATTGCAGGGATCAGAATGCCGGCTCACTTTCACCCACACTCCCTTATGCTGACCGCATTTAGTTATCCATGTGAGTCTCTCAGGGCCTCTGTGACCTGGCATCAAGCATTGTGCAGCCTCTTTCTGGATGCAGAGCCATGGGTCAGGCAAGGAATGAGTACTTTGGAGCTCTGCGAAACGGTGTGGTTTGAATGACATTGGATGACAACATGATTCTTCGTAGCCCCTAGGCCACCTCGATTCTTCAGATGGTCGAATGCTTATCCACATTCAGAGGAGGAGGACAGCAGGGCCAGGGCTTGGTAAAGGCCGTGTATGCTGGGAGGGTCTGCTGGTCAGAGAGATGGTTCAGGCTGAAGTCTGCTATACACTGGTTAGCAGTGTGGCTTTGGGTTCTCTCAGCCACAATAAAGGACAAGTCCATGAAAGTGTTTGTGAATGGCTAGTGACAACCGTACAGGCTTGTTGATGTCACCTTGACACAGACTGGAGACATTTGAGAGGAGGGAACCACAGGTAATAAAATGTCTGCATCAAACCAGGCTGTAGTCAGGCCTGTAAGGCATTTTCTTAATTAATGATTGATGGGAGAGGGCCCAGTCCATTGTGTGTGGTGCCTCCCCTGGTCTATAAGAAGGTGGATTGGACAAGCCATGAGGAGCAAGCCAGTAAATAGCACTTCTCCATGGCCTCTGTATCAGCTTCTACCTACACCGGGTTCCTCCCCAGTTTAAGTTCCTGCCTAGGCTTCCTTCAGTGGACTATGACTGGGGATACGTGAGCCAAATAAACCCTTTTCTCCCCAAGTTGCTTTGGTCATGGTCTTTCATCACAGCAACAGAAACCCTACTAAGGGGCTGGAGAGATGTCTCAGTGGTTGAGAGCACTGGTCGCTCTTCTGGACGACCTGGGTTCAATCCCCACCACCCACATGGCAGCTCAAATTGTCTATAACAAGTTCTAGGGGACCCAACACCCTCACATAGATATACACGCAGGCAAAACACCAATGCACATAAAATAAGAACAAGTAAACCATTTAAAAAAAAAAAAGAAAGAAAAAAGAAATTCTAGCTAAAACTACAGCTTGAAAAAAAGATGTAGTTTCCTGACCCAGCCAGTGTGTTGAGCACTCGGGAAAATGACTGCAAGTTCAGGGTCACCAGTGACGGAGCATCGTGAGAAGGGCCTCATGCACTTGAGAAGTCCTTTCTGATGACTGAGGACTTTTCAGAATGGGTGAGAGAATCATTTCTTTAGGGACAAAAGAATCACAAACAAAACAAGTAATAACTGGTCATTGCAAAACTTAACCCTGTTCCTCCCCTGTGACTCCAGTTCCCTCTCCAGAGGTGGTCACAGTGTCTGAGTGTCTGTCTCAGCTTTTGTGTCTGTGTCAGTGGATGTTCCCTTGGTACAGGAGCAGGTTTCTCAGTGGGCATTTTTAATCTCAATGCTGACACCCACTTTCTCACCACCCCAGTAATCTTGTCTTGGTGGGTGGTGCACTCCCTGCTGTTGGCAGCTCTCTTCCTAGTGCTCCTGTTGTCCCCGCGTCTCGGGCCCCCTCAAACCCACTTCCATGTTCCCATGGTCACAGTTCTCCTAGTTATGCGTATTATTTTTAAACTTGTTTGCTGGATTTTTAAGAGAGAGAGAAAGAGGAAAGGAGGGAGGGAGGGAGAGAAGGAGAGGGCTATTACACACATGTGGAAGTCAGAGGCAACTGTCTGTACGTCTGTAAGTCTTTCCATCATGGGGGTTCTGAGGTTGGAACTCAGGTCGTCAGGCTTGGAAGCAGCTCCTTTACCCACAGAGCCACCTTGTTAGCCTTTCAATATTTTTTGAAAATTATATTTATTTGTGTGTGCGCCTGGTGCCCACGGAAGGCAGAAGAGTATGTTGGATCACTGGAACTGGAGTTATAGACAGTTGTGAGTGTTGTGAATTGAACTGTGGTCTTCTGCAAGAGCAGTCAGAACTCTTAACTATTGAGCCATCTCTCCAGCTCCATTCACTGTGTATTTAATTTTAAGAACTTTTATTTTTAAAAGTTATTTTAAATCTGTCTTTTTAATATTTCTTTAACTTTTATTTTGTTTTAATATATATTAATAATACTCATTATATATTAATAATACTCATATATATATGAGTATCATATATATATATATGAGTATTTTGCCTACATGTATGACTGTGCACCACTTGTGAGTCTGGTGACCAAGGACAGAAGAAGAGGGCATCTGATCCCCTGGGACTGGAGTTACAGATGGTTGTGAACCACCATGTGTGTGCTGGGAATTGATCCTGAGTCCTTGGAAGAGCAAGAAGTACTCTTAACTGCGGAGCCATCTCTCCAGCTCACCCTCCCACAACTGTTTTGAATTCCTTATGTCCCAACTGCTTTTTACTTATTTATTTTATAGTACAAATCACCTAATTTGTTTTCTTTGGGGGTAGAAGTGGGAATGAGACAGACTTGAGAATCTCACTTTGGCAGCCCAGGTTGGCCTCACTCTTGTGACATTACTGGAGGGGCTGCCACCTGCTGTAAGCTTTGATTTCTTTGGGAAGAATATATGTATAGTTTTCGTACAGTTCTGTTTTTAAATCTGTGCCTTCATCTGTGGAAATCCTGTAAACCCCTGACTGCAAATGAGCTCCTTTGATGAGGATTGCCGTGACAACTCTCTGGCACATGTACCTAGGGCAACCATTTACACTCCCAATTCGGAGGGGCCCTGCCCTCTGCAGGAAGAGGTAAGGTTTAGGGTGCTTAACAGTTGCTGTGTCCAGTGGACTCCTGTGCCCACAGCAGGAGGTCTATACAGCAGACTCCAGCTATGCCTGCTGGGAGCAAGGTTCCAGCAAGCTCCTGCGGGCACCTTTCTCCTTCGGCGGCTACATGGCATCTCTTTGACTCCACCTACATCTCTGTTCAGAATTCCTGCCTTGCTCTATTCTACCCTGTCTATAGGCCCGAAGCAGAGTCTTTATTAACCAACGGCAAAAAAACATTCACAACATACGGATGGGTATCCCACATCACCAGCTTAGGAAGAAAAGTGTTTATTTCAGCCAACAGCTCTCAGGTCACTTTCCTGTCACTCAGGGAAGTCAGGGCAGAAACCTAGACAAGAGCTGACACAGAGGCATGGAGGAGTGCTACTTGCTGGCTTGCCTTGTGGCTTGTCATTCCTGCCTTCCTATAGCACCCAGGACCGCCAGCCTAGAGGTGCCACTGCCCACAGTGACCTGGGACCTCCTACATCAAACATCAGTCAAGAAAATGCAGGCTTGTCCATAGGCCAACCTAGTGGGAGCATTTCTCACTTGAGGTTCAGTCTTCCAAAATGACTTTAACGTCTGCCAAATTGGCATAAAACCAGCCAGCACACACAGAATGACATGTAGTATTCTCATGGCTGTGCCTTCTTGTGGCACAAGGTGCAACAGTCACCAAAGGGAGAGACTTAGTCAGTGGGGTTGCACAGTATGCGTCCCTTGACTCCCTTAACAAGTGATAAGTTATCTGTTAGAACAAGGAACTCGGTGCCTTGAGAGTTTACTGTAGTCAGCCATGTAGCCTCTAGGAAGAAGTCACCTGTGTTTGTGCAGACTAGGTAGTGTGCACCCTGGGGTACTCTAGAGAAAAAGGACCGATACAATGAATGTATTTTAAAGGGGTATTTATTATATTGGCTTATGCAGATAGTTCAACAATAGCAATTTTCACATTGGAGAGGTTGAAAGCCAATAGCTGCTCAGGCCAGGAGACTAGCTGTCTCAGCATCCAGGCTAGTGTTCGAGGCCTGGAGGATTCCCAGATAATTATTCATCTTCCGTCCATGTCAGCCAAAGAAGCTGGGTTCTCTTGTCAGCCCAGAATGATGGCAGCAGCAGCTTGAAAGTGCCAACAGAGCAGATAAGCTTGCCGGCAAGACCTGAGAGTAAGCAGTTTCCTCAGACCTGCGTCTATCAGGCTGGCGCTGGGAGGTGCCATCCACCTCAAACAATATGATTAAAAACAAACAAACAGACATCAACAAAACAAAAACAAAAAAATGCTGGGCAGTGGTGGTGCACGCCTTTAATCTCAGCACTTGGGAGGCAGAGGCAAGCAGATCTCTGTGAGTTCAGGGCCAGCCTGGTCTATAGCGGGCTGGCAGGAATGGGGAGCAGTTGAGGACTGCCCCCTCCTCCTCCTCTCCAGGATCCATGTACCAGTTTACAAAGCTGGGAGGACGGACAGTGGGGGTGACCTCACAGCTACTGGTAGAAGTGTTGGTCAAGGCTATCTATGACTTGTATCTGGGCTCTGCCCCCTGTAATCCTGTGTGGCTGGTGTGCACACACACCCATTTTATAGGCAGGAAACCAAATCTCAGATTATCATGGCCTGTCAGAGTCAAGAGTCAGCCCTGTGTCTTCCCACACCCTGTGTGCTAACAGCTCTGGCGGTTTACTCTGTGAACTTGGAGAAAAAGGATAATGCCGCTGCCCACCACACGTCGGAGTTCCAGACCCAGAAGCTGGTGCTCAGACGCGGACAGATTTTCAACATGAAGGTGGTGCTAAACAGACCTCTCCAGCCTCAGGACGAACTGAAGCTGATATTTTCTAGTGGTGAGGCCTCAGCCCCGGGAGCGGGATGAAGGGTGGGAACACAAGGCTGATGAGTGTGCAGTGGCCAAGGGTGGCTTTGCTCCCTAAGCCTTAGCTTCCCCATGCTGACAGTGGACTGGGAACCGGGTTGATCACTCCGGCACAGTTGATGCAGCGATGGTTAGGGAAGGGGCAGAGCAAACAGAGGCCAGACAGTGAGGCAGCTGTTCTAAAGGGATCAGAAACACCTTCTAGAGATAAATCACAAAACTGTTTGCTGACCCTGTAGCTCTGTTATCAAAAGTACCACACTTGGGGGCCCACGGAGATAGTCCAGTCAGTGAAGAGCCTGTCACACACAAGCAGGAGGACCCGAGTTAAGTCCCCAGCACCTATGTAAAAGCCAAGCAGTAGGGTAAATATTTGGTGGAGCTGTACACAGGCTGATCCCTGGAGCTTACTGATTGGTCAGCTTAGACAAATTGGTGAGCTCCAGATTGAGGAGACATTCAGTGTTGACCTATGGCATACACACACATACACACACACACACATACAAATACACACACACACTGCATTTTTGGCAGGAAGATCATTAGTTTAATGCATGCTGTAGTGACTGTATTGGCCAGGGCTAAACAATTTAAAAAAGCAGATAGAGACACGGAAGAGAGGACTGGGCTCTGGAGTTATAGGAAAGGATATAGAAAGAAATGGGGTAGCCTTGCCTAATTTGAGCAGACAGGGCAACCTAGATAGCCAAGGTGGAGGAAGACCATGAGCCCTGTCAGGCAGAGGGACTAACCATCAATTGAGGGCTGCGCTCCAGGAACTAGGAAGGAGCAGTGGGACTTGGTGAGTGGATATCCATCCTGGGTTTGACATCAAGACTCACTTCCCTGTTGATGATTCCAGGAGAAAGATTGTCGCACTTGGTGGAGCTTGATCCGATGACATCCTTCCGCTCCAAGGGCTGGCAGGTGAAAATTACCAAACAGTCTGGCGTCGAGGTGAGGGCCATAGTGTCGGGTTACTGCCTGTGGCTTCTGGGTAGTTCCCTGTCTCGACTGACCAGTTCCTATTCATCCCTTCCTTGCTTCCCAGTGTATAATGCCGCTTACCACAGTAGCCTTGACTCTGGGTACCGCAGCTTCTTGCTTACCCATAGCGCACAGCAGCTCTGACTAGCCAGATGTTACATAACTCTTGATCTATATTTATGTTCGCTGGAGGAAATGAACAGAGGAAAATGAGTAAGAATAACCCATCAGGGCCAGGCGTGATGGTGCACGCCTTTATTCCCAGCACTCTTGGGAGACAGAGGCAGGTGATCTCTGTGAGCATCCTGCCAGCCTGGGCTATATAGTGAGTTCCAGGACAGTCAAGGCTATGGAGAGAGGGAGGGAAGGAGGGAGGGAGACAGGGAAGTGGGGGAGGGGAGAAGATCAATAACAACCCTTCTTCCTACAGATGCAGTGTCCATTCCTCCCTCCAGGCCTTTTGTTTAAATTCAAAAGCAGTTGAGGGAGCTTCTTGCTTCTCACCTCCTCTTAGCAGAACGTGACATCGTCATGGGTGTTCTTTCCTTTAGGTTGCCAGCACAGCAGCCTCCACAGGTGTGAGGGCTTAGGTGGCTTCTGTCACCACCAACTGTCCCCCTCCTAGCGAGACCCCTGAACAACTAGTCTATGACTTCTTCCTTCAGGTACAGCCTACAGATTCCACTGCTAAGTTATTGCCAAGATTTAGAAAGGGCAACGGTCTTCAGCCCCCCCCCCCCACCACGAGCCTCTTTTCCTTCCTTCCCTTTGGGTCGGAACCAGGGCTTCAGTTCCCTCTCTGCAGCAGCATTTTGTGGTTTTCAGGAACTCATGACAGCCTCTCTAGGGAAGGTCTAGGCTTAGTCTCCTTCTCCAGGAACCGCAGTCTGGGTCATGGAGCTGGTGGGAATGGGATAGGGGATGGGCTAAGTTTCTTCACCCAAACGATATTGTTTAATATTTTTTGTTTAAAATTGCTTATTTTTTATAGCGCCCATGAAGGAAGTGAATTTAAAGAAAAAACATGGGAACATAGGATTTTTTTTTTTTAAAAAAAATGTATATATAGCCGGGTGGTGGTGGCGCACGCCTTTAATCCCAGCCCTCTGGAGGCAGAGGCAGGCGGATCTCTGAGTTCGAGGCCACCTGGTCTACAAGAGCTAGTTCCAGGACAGGCTCTAGAAACTACAGGGAAACCCTGTCTCGAAAAACCAAAAAAAAATGTATATATATATATTCTTTATTTTTAATCAAGTGTGTGTGTGTGTGTGTGTGTGTGTGTGTGTGTGTGTGCATGCCTGTGATATCTATATGTGAGTCAGGTGCCCAAGGCACTGAATCCCCTAGAGTTGGAGTTAAAGGCAGTTATGAGCTGCCTGACATGGGTCCTGGGAATTGAACTTGGGTCCTCTGCAAGAGCAGTACAAGTCTTTAACCGATGAGCCATCTCTCCAGCCTTTCTTTAAAATTTTAAACATGTGAACATGTATGTAGGACCCCGTATAGATCAGGGTGTCTGACATTACTTGTACCACGGAAGGCTGGGCTTCCTGTGTTGCTTGGTAGTGAACGATGGTGAGGGTTCTAGTCTGTGCTGGGACCCAACAGGAAAGACCTTCCCCACGAGCCGAGAGCTCTGTCAGCTAAGGACTTTGTCCCACCTGTGCAGTTGGTGCTCAGGAACACTTTTATCACAGAACGGCCACTAATCAAGGCAGCCAAATGCCACTGGGGGTTGAGAGAGAGGACTTCCTGCCTTCCAGAAAGCTCACTCTCCTTCTTACTGCCTTGTGTTTGTGTTGCTAGTTTAAGTTCCACAACCACCTCAGGGAGATGGAGGAGGAGTCAGCAAACTTTCAAGCAAGGAAACTTATGCACATGAGAAATTGAGCAAGTAGTGTCATTCAGCTAGTGGAAGGCAGGGCCATTGCTCCCAGAAGATACCTTCTAACAGCAAGTTTAGAAGGTTTAGAAGTCCCTGGATGGCAAATAAAATTCTTAGTGCAGCTGTAGGTACTGTGATGTCTATGTCTTAGTTCTCCGCCCACTTCCACCCTAAAGCACTGGAAGGCAGTCTGGGTGCCACTGAAGATGCTTCAGGCCCTGCAGGGTTGGATATGACCTAGGGTTTCCAGCACCCATGCCCTGCAGAGAGCAGGAGCTGACATTTGCTTTGCCTCTTGGAGCCCTGGGTGCTAGATCAGACTCCTTATGCCACAGCCACAGGATCTGCCTTATGTCTGCATGCAGGAGCGAAAGGAACACAGCTTGGGCTGAAATACACCTAGGAGCTGCAAACTCAAGTTTATCTGCCACTTTGGTAGACTTTCTAGACCTTCCCGCCTTGTGGGTCGCATCTTCTCCCATCAGGGCACGCCTGGTCGCCGGGCCGGCCCTAGAGAGGGTGATTTGTCAGTACTGTTGATTCTCCTGGGGGCCTCCCAGGATTCAGAGCTGCATGGGGAAGAACGCGTCTGCATGTCTCGTGTTCCGTGCAGGTCACACTGGCTGTCATCAGCGCCGCCGACGCCATGGTGGGGAAGTACTACCTGAAGGTGAATGAGTGTAAAGCTGGAATATTCTTCCTTCTCTTCAATCCATGGTGTGCAGGTAACTCAGGAGTCCAGCTGTGCTGTGTTGTGGGTCCCCCCCCCCCGCAGATCTCACGTGACACAACCCGGAGTGCCCGTGCTCGCCCCCGGTGCCGAGCCCCAGAGCTGTTGTTTGCTCTCAGGGCCCTCTCAGACTCGCTGACCAGCATGATCCAGGCACAGTTGCTGCTTGCCTAGAAGATCCTCTGGTGGCCAAGCACACTAACGCTGTTTTTTCTGCCATTTTGGCTCATCCTAACTGCCTTGCCAAGTCCAGCCAGCTTCTGCTACAGCCCTGCCGGGAGGCTGCTGGGAGCCACAGGGACTCCTCTGTCTTCACACCTGGCTCTTCTCAGATCATCCCTTCCTGGCTGCCCTTGAGCCTTTATACAAATGTCCCTCATTTTTTAATTTAAATTTTTATTTTTTAATTTTAATTCTCTCTCTCTCTCTCTCTCTCTCTCTCTCTCTCTCTCTCTCTCTCTCTCTCTCTCTCTCTCTCTCTCTCTCTGGTTTTTTGTTTTTGTTTTTCAAGACAGGGTTTCTCTGTGTAGCCCTGGCTGTCCTGGAACTAACTCTGTATACCAGGCTGGCCTCGAACTCTCAGAGATTCACCTGCCTCTGCCTCCCGAGTGTTGGGATTAAAGGCGTGTACCACCACCACCCAGCTATTTTTCTCGTTTTTATTAGTTCTTTGAGCGCTTTGTGCAAACTGCTTTGGTGATATTCACCCTCCTCCCCCAGTTTCCTTCAGATCCACACATTCTTCCCTCTCCACCCAACTGTGTCCTTTCTAATCCATCAGCCTTGTTCCAGAGATTCTGGAGCAGAGACCCCTCCACAGTCATCTCACCCACACCTACCCTTGACTTTCTTGACAGCGAACTTCCTGGGCAGCGGTTCTCAACCTGCAGGTCCTGACCCCTCTAGGGGTGCACATCAGATATTTACACCATGATTCATAACAGTAGAAAATTACAGTTATAAAGTAGCAATGAAATAATTTTGTGGTTGGGGTCACCACAACATGAGGAACTGTATTAAAGGGTTGCAGCATCAGGAAGGTTGAGAACCACTAGAGGAACAAGCTCCTCTCTTCTTTAACAGAAGAATTCTAATTTTTGTGATTTGTCTGGTGATTCATCATCCTTAGATTCAAGTCACATGCTCCTGGCTGGAATATTATGTGAAGTATGTTGAAAATCATCTAGAGGCACACCATATATCCTTATCCCTTAATTGGGAAACATTAAACTTGGAATCATTTGATCTAGGTATTGTCCAAATTCTCCTATATCACGATGATGTTTCCTTTCATAACTAGGAAGCAGCTTATGTGGAAACTTTACAACCATGCAGATATGTACTCGTCAGAACTCCCCACTTCTGAATTTTGCCTGATTCAAGCAAGCAGTCTCCAGAGGGATGTGATGTCCAGTTCCAGCCTTCTGTCCACTCCTACCAGATGGACCCTGGCATTCTCTTGCTTCAAGAGCTCCTCCCAGTCAATAGTCATCCATCCATCCACCCACCCACCCATCATTAATCTGTCCATCCATCCATCCATCTGTCCATCCATCCATCCATCCATCCACCCACCCATCATTAATCTGTCCATCCATCCATCCATCCATCAATCCATCCACCCACCCATCATTAATCTGTCCATCCATCCATCCATCCATCCATCTGTCCATCCATCCATCCACCCACCCATCCTCCATCCACCCATCCATCCATCCATCCATCCATCCGTCCATCTGTCCATCCATCCATCCATCCACCCACCCATCATCCATCCATCCATCCATCCATCCATCCATCCATCCATCATCTCTGTGAACTTATGGATTCTCTCTCTTTTTCAACGTATTGCTTTTATCTTATGCGTATGCTTTGTTTGACTGTGTATCACGTGTGTGCCTGGCACCTGGGGAGGTCAGACAAGAGTATTGAATCCCCTGGAACTGGAGTTAGGGATGGTTGTAAAGAACTGTATGGATGCTGGAAATGGAACCTGGGTCCTCTGCAAGAATAAGTGCCCTTAGCTGCTGAGCTATCTCTCCAGCCTCCAATTCTCTCTTTCATTAAATGTATGATTTATACTTCATCATAATTTTCCTTATGTTCAAACTTCCTCACATTTTTCCAGTTGAAAGAGCCACACACCTGGCTCAGGATGTTCTTTTGGAAGTTCTTTATTTTTTTATTTTGTTTTTGTTTTTGCTTTGAGACAGAGTCTCCCTATGTATCCCTGGCTGTCCTAGAACTCTCAATATTGATTAGTCTGGCCTTAGATTCACAGAGCCCCACCTATATCTACCTCCCAAGTGCTTATATCAAAGGCATGAACCACTACATCTAACTGTATTTTCAATGTACAGTGTATTGCTGTACCCATTCCCCCAATAGTTGCTTTCCCAGCCCTGTGGTAAACCTGTTCTATCTCACGGGTAGTTAGTAACCCACATGTGTGTTGTCTTGCTTCAGATGATAGCGTTTACATGCCGAGTGAGGAGGAGCGGGCAGAGTACATCCTTAATGATTCCGGCTACATTTACATGGGTTTCGCCAAACAAATCAAAGAGAAGCCCTGGACCTTTGGTCAGGTAATGGATTGTCTTCTTCTGACTGCACCATGCATGTTTTTCTTAGGGTTTATCAAACAAAGGCTGTGGAGCAAAGTGGGTTCACGTCAGCTGAAAAAACTGGCCTCCCAAGTGTGAAACTTGCCTGAGAGGACTAAGATCCACAGACCCCACAGGAGAAGCGGTTTGAGTCAGAGGTCCGATCTCCTATATTCCAGTGCATTTATCCAGGAACCATCCAGCAAGTCCTTATATAGGTGCCAGGTGACAGTGTGACAAGAAGCTCAAACCAGGAGGCATTTGGAAGACTTGGGTGCAGAAGGTTCTGCTGCATAGAGGGATGGGTGTCTTGGGGCAGCTGTAGGAAGAGTGGCAACATGGGTGGACAGAGGTTTGGTGGCTAACAAATTCACTGTGTCAGCTTCATGGCATCAGAAGATGCCAGTCTTCCTCCCACATTTCACAGAGCAAAACACTCTGGAAAATGCCCACCCTTCAAACCTGCCTCCTGTCCCTGGTCTCTGCACAGAGGATAGGACAGAGGAAGAACAGTGGAGGAGGGACTTCCAGTCAGTAGGGTGTCTGCTTTGTGGGCAGCATGGTGTCAGGTTGTCCTGTAGCTGGAAGGCCAAGAGAGCAGTAGAAAGGGGGTAGGAATCGGTCCACAGAAAAGGGAAACTTCCAGGAGAAAGGTCCTAGGAGACTTTGCTGGAATCCTAGGTGAGTCGCTTCTCTCAGGAACTCGCTCAGCTCTGCTGCTTTCTGAACCACAGCTGTTGTCTGCTCCTTCTGCTTTGCTGTGTTTCCCATGGGACTGCAACATAACCAGCACATATCACATCCGTAGACAGACTCCGACCATGCTACCTTATGGGATGTTCTTTGTATCTTAGACAGGATTTAAAAGTAACTCAGGCCTGCACTGAGCTGGGCACTGCTGGCCTGGCTTGTGTGAGGCCCTGGTTCTATCCCTAGTCGTGCTTATCACAAAAGACTTAGGCCAGGTTTGGTCGCACGTGCGAGAGGGTGACTCTGAAGCCGGTGTAGGGTAAGTAGGAAGATACCGTCTCAGTCCCAGCACTCAGGAGGCAGAGGCAGGCGGATCTCCATGAGAATGGAGCCAGTCTGTTCTATGTAGCAAGTTCCAGGAGAGCCAAGGCTAAGTAGACCCTGGCTCAATAAAACAACAAAAACAAAAAGACCTTCAACAATCAGCAGGTGGGGAGGAGGAAGAACAAAGAAGAAACTACAGTACATAAAACAAAAACGTCAGCTTTCCGTGGTGACCACGTTACAGTTTAGAGCATTTCATTCCCTTAAATGTTTGTTTTACATTTATTGTGTGTGGGGCACTCTAAGTGTTGCAGTTCCGGGGGAAAGGCTTCCCTGGTGCAGGTGTTGCAGCTCTGGGGGGGGCGCGGGGGCGTGGTTTCCAATGCAAGTGTTAGAGCTCTGAGGGGAAAGGTATCCTGGTGGTCGGGAGCCAAGAAATACCACAAAGTCACAGCGCACAACAAACTTCACACAGACATTTATTGGGTGAGACACAAGTGGGTGACTGTGTTTGCTTGGGTGAGAAGCAGCAGGACACCAAGGAGATAGACTTATATGGGGATTCCTGGGGATGGAGATTTCCAGGGTGGAGATTAGTGGGATTTCTAGCCAAGCCCAGGGATTGGTGGGTTTTGAGGCTCAGGGATTGATGGGTTTGGGTAGGTTTTCAAGCCTGGAGGTGGCCTTGGACCAGTGACCCTACATGCACACCTGCGGCCCGTGTGTGGAGGCCAGAACCTACTCTCAAGAGTCGGCTCTCTCCATGGGGTAGATCTTGAGGATCAAACGCAGGTGCTTTTCCACTAAATCAAACTGCCTACCCTAGTCTTTATTTTTAAGGTATTTATTTATCTTATGTGTATTTTGCCTGTGTACATCTGTGCACTGTGTACTTGCCTGGTGCCCGTGGAGGCCAGAAGAGGGCATTGGCTCTCCTGGAACTGGCTATGAGCCACCATGTGGGTGTAGGAATTAAACCCAGGTCCTCTGCAAGAGCAACGAGTGTTCTTAGCCACCGAATCAATGCCCATCACCACCCTCATTCACTTTTTATTACTAATACTGACCAAGTTGAGATAACATTTCTCGTGCACAGTTTGGCAACTTGTTTCATTGATTTAACTTGAATACCAAAGGATTTCCCTCATGGTACTAAAACCTCTTTGTGTGTGTGCATTTACCCACTGAGCCATCTTCCCAGCCCCATGTTTGTCTTTTCCATAGTTGTGCCCTGTGAGCCTTTGGATGACACACACTGTTGTCTGACTGCTTGGTGGCTTCTACTGCAGAGTGTGGAGGATCTTTGGGGAGACCGTGGGCAATTTCCCTTACTTTGGAGATGAGTTATCCTTCAAGGAAATACAAATCAGATGGGGTTGGCTAGTGTCTGCCACAGGACAGAATCCTGATGCCTCTCTCTCTATCTCCACGACAGTTTGAGAAGCACATCCTGAAATGCTGCTTCTCCCTGCTGGCCCATCTGGAGCCCAGTGAACTGCAGAGCCCAGTGATCGTGTCCAGGACCATTTGCACCATGGTATGTGGAGAAGCCAGACGCTACATCCAGGCTCCCAGAAGTCTACACAGTAAATGCTGCTGTGGTCCATCAACGCCTGCTCAGCCGAGTTAGGTTGTCCAGCAGATAGTTGGCTGCTCTCCATGAAGCTCACAGGGAGCTGTGGCTGAGTAGTTAAAACTGTCAAGGGATGTGTTGTCTGCCATTGTCCATCTGAGAACAGGTTCTCAAATTTGAGTTCAGACGGCCAACTTTGCCACTTCTAAGTTGATCGTAGGAAATGGCTTTTCCAGTCTACAAGATGGTGTAAATATTCTAGGTTCTCGCCCTCCCTGTAGACCTGGCTGCAGCTGGGATGAACATTGTCATGAGTGCGCTACGTAAGAATTCACTGATAGCAACAAATTCATGTGCTATGTTGTGTTGCTACGCTATGCTAACTTCCTTAGCAGCAGTGTATCGAGTAATCCTGATTTGTCAGCTGAGGCAAACATAGGTTCTTTTATTTCAGTCTTACTAATATTCACTCTTGGATTACACATCACATAGTAATATACGTACATGTATGTATGCATGTGTGAATGTATGTATGTACAGATGTAAGTTATTGAATGGTCACAAAAAGATCAAAGAAACTGCAGCAGAATCCAAGGAGTTCAAAGAGGCAGAGAAGCTGATAGGGTTGCAAGAAGGATCTCTGCTCTGTGTATGTGTGTGTGTGTGTGTGTGTGTGTGTGTGTGTGAGAGAGAGAGAGAGAGAGAGAGAGAGAGAGAGAGAGAGAGAGAGAGAGAGGGAGAGAGAGAGAGAGAGAGGGAGAGAGCGCTAACATTGCTGAAGATCTGTTGGAAAGTGCTACAGGGTAAAGCTGTGGGATTACAGGACTGAGCCAAGCCTCAGGGTCAAGCAAGGCTGTAGAAATGAGGTGTGGGACAGTGGAGGCAGCCGGGTGAAAAGCAGGACAGGGTCCAGACTGACAGCAACTTAAGTAGACCATATTGGCAGTAGGAACAGAGCTGAGCAGAGATTCCTGGGACAGGCATTTCCCTTGTCTGTACCAGACGTTCAGGTGACAGATTACCATTACGATGTTAGCTGTCCTTCACCTTGGGGCCCAGTAAGGTGCTGGGCCTGATTGTCTCTCCCTATGTAGTCAAGGCTAGTCTTAAACATGTCCCTTGTTCCTCCTGTGTGCTCTGCTTGTCCTGACAGACTCTGGGGTGTGGGGAGGGCACACATGCTAACACCGCTCTGTCCCGTGTTAGATGTGTGCCGTGAATAATGGCGTGCTGGTGGGGAACTGGTCGGGAGACTACAGCAAAGGCACGGCCCCGTACGTGTGGACCAGCAGCGTTCCTATCCTGCAGCAGCACTTTATCACCAAGGAGCCCGTGTGCTTTGGCCAGTGCTGGGTTTTCTCTGGGATCCTGACCACAGGTAGGTGGCAGCTGGGGCAGGGACCGCTCAGCCCCCACAGGAGCTGACCATCCTGTCTGGGCTCATTTCAGCACTGAGAGCATTGGGCATCCCGGCTCGCAGCGTGACTAACTTTGAGTCAGCCCACGATACGGGAAAGAACCTCATAGTAGACATCTACCTGGATGAATCCGGCAAGACAATTACACATCTGACCAAAGACTCTGTCTGGTAGGCTCCCTCCTGGCTGGCTAGGGTTCCTGCTCTGTTCTCCTGTGGGCTTTCAGCCTCCTCTGTCAACTGGTTCAGGTTGGGAGCAGTGTCAACTCCAGAAACTCACTTTGCAGAGTCAACTTCATTGCATGACCCAGAACTCCTGGGAAGGCTTGTTAAACATGAAGAACCCTGGCGGCAGCCTCTGCCCCCATGGAGGCAAAGACCGAGAACTGGCCTTACTCCTGGCCCCCAGCCCTGGAGACTGAGACAGGTGCTGTGTGCTACGCTGATGCAACTGGCACCTCTAGTCAACCAGGGGCATGGTCTCCTCTGCTCTCTGACCCAGTGCGCAGCACCTTGCAGGCTAAAAGCACAGGGATTTTAAGGGAGGGAGAATGCCTGGAGGCTTGGGTGGGGTCATGTCTCCTATAGCTGGATGTGCCCCCAAGTCTTTCACTTTGGCACAAGTGTTGGAGACACCAAAGCTCTGTTAATCCATATGATGCAACTGTCTTAAAAATAGCAAGAATAGCTGGACAGTGGTGGCGCACACCTTTAATCCCAGCACTGGGGAGTCAGAGGCAGGTGGATCTCTGAGTTCAAGACCAGCCTGGTCTACATACAGACTATGGGTTCCAGAACAGCCAGGGCTACACAGAGAAACCATGTCTCAAAAACAAACAAAAAGGCAAGAATATGGAATACTGTCCAGCTACAAAGCTATAAAATTATTCATCAAGAAAATCAAAATCCCTTTGAGTGGAGAAAAGGCTTACAGTCGTTTTCATTCATTCATTCAGCAGAGGCTAGCGATCAGGGGTCTTTGGGTCTCAGGGGCTTCTCCCCCACTGCCCGCCTGCTCCAAGCTCCGCTCTCCACACAGCAGTCCCCACTGTCCTTGCCTTTGTTGACAAAGGTCCCCCTCTTCAGAGCCTTAGAGGGCTGTGGTGACAGTTTCTCTAACCGCATGGCTGGCTTGTTCCACTGCCACAGGAATTTCCACGTGTGGACAGACGCCTGGATGAAAAGACAGGATCTACCCCAGGGCCATGACGGCTGGCAGGTCCTGGATGCTACACCACAGGAGATCAGCGAGGGTGAGTTTGTATGGGGCTCAAGAGGAGCTGGGGATGGAGGCCGTGTCTGGGGTCTTGGGTGGCGACACTCACACTGAACAAGGCCTTATAAAGAGGACACAGTGACAGCCACATGATACAATAGTAAGTGCAGGCGCTTCCTGGATGTACAGCCCGTAACTCACCTTTTCACGTGTTTGTGTGTGCACACACATGCATCATGGTATACACGTGAAGGCCAGAGGACAGGTTGTGAGAGTCGGTTCTCTCCTTCCATCACATGGGTAGGAGGGGTTGGATTAGTGGGCTACTTAGTATCTCACCCACAGCTCATCTTTAAAGTGTGTTTGGTCACTGTCTGCGTTTGGCAAACCCAGGCTCAGGAAAGTGTGGTGAATGGGACTCTCAGCCACAGGTCCCCGAGCAGCTGACCACAAAGCCCAAGCTGGATGGAGTGGGAGTGTCCTACCTGGCTGGTTACCTGTATCTGGTCCCGGGTGGGAAGGAGCTTGGGGAGTGTCTGGGTAGATGAAGTCTGGTCTGAGGTTACACGGGAAATCGTATGGATTTGTTACAGAGTTAATATGCCTTACCAGTGAGAACATGACCTGCATGCTTAAAAGATTAATAAAGGAGAAAGCCCTTTAAGAGTGTGTGACTGTTTCTGGCTAATGCACAAAGGGAACCAGCCTCGAACAGAAAAAAATCTCCAGCTTGTTTTATGTAGCCTTAGGCTGATACATTTCATTTACACTGTCATTCTTAAATCTCTTTCACATCCCAGTGGGACCCTGACCTCCACAGGACACAGGCTCTTGCAGGGGACTTCTTTAGCCCTTCCAGGAGCAAGGTCATCACCTGGACAGAGGGAATAGTGTGGGTAGAGGAGGGGTGCCCAGAGGCAGGAGGCACAGTCCCCAAAGGCATTCAGATTACAATGTAAAATATGTTGGTAACTGTATTATTCCAACCAGCATGTCCCAAAGGCTCCCTAAGGCATCACAGCATCACAGCTCCTGGGAGCCTCCAGAGATCTGCTGCTCCTCACCTCCCCACGGGGAAGAGAGCTCACCACACCGCCTGTGCTGAAAGATGCTCAGCAATTGTCTCTGCCAGGGTGGGGACGGTAGCCTTGCAGCCCACAGTTGCCATCCACCTGGGAGGTAGCAGAAGCCTTGTGCCCCGGTGGAAAGGGCTTTCGAAGACCACCTATCCATTCACACTGTGGATAAGGCAAGGGCAGAGTGTGGACTCCCTCTGCATGTTAGAAACAAGAGTGTTAGAAGCCCTGTGCTTAGTCTTAGCTCACTACACTGAATTGCAGGGTTGGCTGCTTTTGAGAGGCTAGGGGAGGAGTCGTGTGTGTGAAAGGTTTAAATAGAACCAAGGAAATGGCAAGACCGGTGTTGAGAGTACAGTGTGCAAAATCAAACCAATCTGCACAATGAAGAGCCGAAAGACAGTCAAGGAGACCTCTCTGCTCCTACGTCAGAGCTAGAAGGCAGCATTATCAGTTCAGGTCAATAGTGATGGCTGTGTTAAGTGCCATTGTATACTGCTTTGTTTGATTTTTGATGTTTGATGACTTTATGAGGTCAGTACTACCTTTATACCCAATATCCAGGAAACGAAGGTACAGGGGCCATACAGAAACAGGCAATGTTCTGGGATGAACGGAAGTAGAGGCATGGCTCCTTCCCTCTGGACCTGAGAATTCCTGGACATTTCAGTTCTAAGCTGGGCTGTGTTCTTAGTGGTAGATAGCAGTCAGGCTGCCTGGGAAGCCCCTGTCTCCTCCCTGAGTTGCTGTGATGAACTTAGGGGATAAAGTAGGGTGGGCCAGGAGACAGACCCCAGCAACCATCCTCTCTTCCTTCCCCCCAGGAGGCTTCCGTACTGGACCATCACCACTGAGTGCCATCCGCCTGGGGGAGGTCGAAATCCAGTACGACACCAAGTTTGTCTTCACCGAGGTCAACGGTGACAAGTTCATCTGGCTGGCAAAGCAGAACCAAGGCAGGGAGAAGAACGTCCTTATCGCTGTGGAGACTGCGAGCATCGGCAAGAACATCAGCACCAAGATGGTTGGCGAGAACAAGCGCGAAGACATCACCTTGCAGTACAAGTTCCCGGAAGGTAGCTGCACAGGGCATCTGCCACCACGGGCTGGCCCGAGACCAGGATACTGGTCCTGAGCCAGGATCTTGGAGCCAAAGGCCCTGAGGGGAGAAATCTAGGGCATCGTTGGCCATAGGGTCCCTGTCACAACAGCCTGACTATGTGTGCTTTGGCAAGAATGTGACGGTATCCCAAGCCGTGTGAGATGAGGGTGGCTGTGTCCTGGGGCAGGCTTGGCATGACACACAGTCTGTCCAGTCCAGGGCAGGATGTAGCCCGGTGTGGTGGCACACACCTGGAGGTTAGGGTAAGGGAACTGTCCTGCTGTCTGGGGGTCAGCAGCACAGGGCTTTGAAAGGAATCCAACCAGTCAGCCTAAGCTAAGCTTTTCTATCTGAGGGGGTCTTAGTGAAGCGAGCTCTTACAGGATCTGGATGGCTTTTTTCCTCGTTCTCTTGTGTTCTTTCTATGTCCTTTCTGCTGTATACTTTTTTCTACAGCTTATATATCCCAACAAAGTCTTTCAGACAATGTAGGGATTACAATGTGGTTCATTCTGCTTTACAAGTGAATGATTACAATGAATACAAAACACACAGTAAAAAAGGAGCATGTTTTCCATATCCCTTACACTACAGGTGAGAAACAAAGTATCCCAAGAACCCATGTACATTTATTTGTTGCAGATTTGTTTTTAGCAATTTGTTATAGATTAACTGTGTGGGCAGGCAAGCTATTCATGTCAGGTCTTCTACTGGCTGGTTGCATTTGCAGTTACAAAGAAAGGGCCAATTACTTTATTACTACCTTGAAAGGTAATCTTATAAAAAGTCTTTTTTGGTGGTGGTGGGGGAGTTCAAGACAGGGTTTCTCTGTGCAACTCTGGCTGTCCTGGAACTTGCTCTGTAGACCAGGCTGACCTCAAACTCACAGAGATCTGCCTGCCTCTGGCTCCTGAGTGCTGGGATTAAAAGGCCTGTGCCAGCACTGCACAGTTTATAAGGAATCCTAAAGGAATCACAATCCTAAACTTGTATTTATGAAAAGGAATCAGTCAGTTCTACTTTAAATATGATACACACCCACTCATCAATAGTTATTTTTGTGTCAGGAGATTGAGGGCAAAAATGAGTATAAGGAATTCACCATCACCTTCGGTTATCAACCAAACCTAGCAAGAGGAGCTAGTAGCAATTGTTCTATATTGTATTTTCCACCCCAGCCTAATGAGTCAGACAGCTCAGCTATGTGTCCTTGTGAACTCTGGCTTGTTTTCTGGGGTTATTGATCTTAAGATTATTAGCAAGGCATCTGGTCTAACCTGAAGCTTTGTTTTAGCTAGAGGTACGTGACGGCCTCTTTACAGCATTAAGGGAATTAGAGCCGGCCTGGCTCCTGGACTCAGGTGCTTTCCTTTTACCTTTAATCTGCGCAGCTCCTCAGGTAGAGATCCTTGGCCTCAGCTGTGAAGCATATCCTTGTATTTGTTTTTAATTCATCAAAACTATGCATAGGCTATCATTATTACTATCAAATTAGACAGTACAGCTTAGAGAGGGGTCATCTTCTTGACAATCCACGAGGAAAAATGCCCAGGACATGGAATTCAGAGATGTTCTTATATTCTTATTGGCTTAGATTCACCCATCTTCAAAGTGGCTGAGTCAGGACTTTATTTTCCTTTGGAGACAGTCACACTGCATACTCCTGGCTGGTCTGGAACCTACTGTGAGAACCAGACTGGCCTTGAACTTACAGAGAGCCACCTGCCTCTGCTTCCTGAGTGCTGGATTAAAGGTGTGGACCACCATCCCTGGTCCAGGGCTTTGTTTTTTTTAGAGTACTAGAGCAGGAAACCAGGGTTTTATGCACACTAGGTAAGCACTCTGCCAGAACTGTACACCAGGCTCAGGTCAGGCTCTGCCTCTTGTGTCTGGATCTGTCCCACTGTGCAGTAAATCTGCCCAGATTCCACCAAGCTAGGCTGCCTGGAGCCAGTATGCCTGTATGCCATGGGGTTTCTGATGCTGAACATGCAGTTTCTGTTCCTCAGCCACCAGTAGTGGGTACAGGTGGTCTCGGGGAAGAGGCTCCAGATATGGTGCGGTGTTCCCTAGAGCACAGCCTGCAGGAGGCATGCTGATGGGGCTTCAGAGGTTGTCCTGGTGTTGCCCGCATCCCGAGACAATAGCTACTCCTGTGTCTGGCCTTGCTGTGCTCATGCAGGTCCTGTTTGCATGTCCATGACGGCTGTGGTGACAGGGTGCTTCTGGGCAGCCCCGATTCCCCGCTGGATGGAGATGCGGCTCAGGTGGTTGTGTGGTTCTATGAAAACAAGGCACACTGACACATGCTGCAGTCCCAGCCATGGTCAAGGCAGTGGTAGCAGAAGTTCAAGGTCATCATTCACAGCACAGTGAGTGTGAAGCCAGCCCCCAGAGAGGAGAAGGGTGGTCGGTGTAAAGAAGGCAGGAGCTGCTCACTGTAGTGTGACAGGAGGGAGGAGTCTGCAGGACGCCAGGTCTTCCTGTGCATCCTGGACCCAGGACAGTGCCTGCCCTCTGTAAACAGACTGTGCCCTTGTCCTCTGAGCCATCTCACTGTCCTAGCAGGAGATTTAAGAAAGAAAAGTCAGAGCGAGGGGTGCCTCAGAGAGGGAGAGAGGGCTCAGCGTACTGTTGCTTTTTCCTTGTTCCTTTTCCTTCTGCCTTGAAGCCTGGATAATTTCAATGACCCTAACCTCAAATCTGATGGTTTCCTGTGTAGTCTCTAAGCTGTTAGTGACTTTTAGACTATTACACGTTCTTTATTGATAGTCTCTGCTTGGTGAGCTACTGCTGTACTCTCTGTCCCTTCAGTTCCTTGAATATATTTACAGTGGTTTTGCACTTGTTTGACTTTGTGTAAGTGGGTGTGCATATGTGTGTGAGCACACCACAGTGTGCCTGTGGAAGTCAGAGGACATTCCTCCATGCGAGTCCTGAGGATTGAACTTACGTCACCAAACTTGGAGTAGCCCCTCTGACTATATTTAAAATAGAGAACTTGAAGTTTTTCCCTAGTAAGTTCCAAATCAGGCTTCTGCAGGGCCTGGTTCTCCTTTGGGTGGGGGGCATTCCTTGTTGAAAGCCATAAGCTTGGAGGATACACCGTGGCAGTCTGGAGAACAGATCTTGTTTGCCGTCCCTACTGTGTGCTGTGCGCTGTCTCCCTGAAGACCTCTGTGCAGTCTGATTTCATCATAGGAAACCTCTGACTTTTCCTCCCATTCGCCTCATGAGCAGCTGGGGACCGGTGTGCTGCGGCCTTGGTCATCTGGGATACGTACACAAACTCGCCTTGGTTCGGGGGCTGTGCCCACGCGGGGGCTGTGCCCACTCGGGGGCTGTGCCCACTCAGGCTGTGCCCACGCAGGGGCTGTGCCCTTCTGCAGGACTTGGTGCTGTGCTTCAGTCTCACTTGTACAGATGAGAGCGCACAGCTTGCTTGTCTTTTTCCTTCCCTTGCTTCTCTTCAGGTTTGTAAAACTGTCTTTCAAATAAGCACACCAGGAGAGAGTCTGTTGATTGTGAGCTGAGCCTGCTCCAGTAAAGGTGAGCTCTATGAGGGGACATTTCCAGGAAAGAGTCTGTGGTTGTGAGCTGAGTCTGCTCCAGTAAAGGTGAGCTCTATGAGGGGACATTTCCAGGGAGCTGTCATGGAAGTCAAAGGAGCATAAAGTCCGTGTGATGAGGTTGCAGGTATGCTCCAGACTGAAAGAGGCTTCTGGCTTCACTGTGACTAGAACTGCTGGTTTTCCAGGTGACCAAGGGTCTGGGAGGAGGGGAGGCAATAGGATCACTTCATGCCTTCTGAGTTCCTCCTGCCTCTCTTCCCATTTTTTTGAGATCATGTCTCACTTCGTACATGGTCTGAAACTCACTCTGTTGTCCAGGCTGGTTTGAAGCCATGGCAATTCTCCTGCCTCAGGTTTCCAAGCGCTGCTGGGATTACAGGTATAAGTCACCATGCCTGGCTCAGTGTGTTATTGTGATTAAATTATCCTTAGTTTGATGTCAAGAGTCCTGGGTAGGTTGGAGGTGGAGTAACTCTTTGCTTGTGTTCCCACAGCTTTTTAGGAAACACTAGGGTGCTCTGGTCTTCCTGCTGCCAACCACTTAAGACAAGTCTCAAGCACGTGGCCTTGGGTAGTTCTCAGTGTGAATCCATAGCTCCTGGGAGCTTTCATAGTCCTAGTCAGTGGGTGTCTTAGTTTAGTTTCTGTTGATGTGATAAAGACCATGATGGAAAGCAACTTGGGCCAGGCAGTGGTGGTGCACACCTTTAATCCCAGCACTGGGCAGGCAGAGGCAGGCGGAGCTCTGTGAGTTTGAGGCCAGCCTGGTCTACAAGAGCTAGTTCCAGGACAGCCCAGGCTATTACACAGAGAAACCCTGTTTTGAAAAACCAAACCAAAAAAAAAAAAAAAAAAAAAAAGAAAGAAACTTGTGAAGGAAAGGGTTTATTTGGCTTACTCATTCCAGGTCATAGTCCACTGAAGGAACCCAAAGCAGGAATTCAAGGCAGGAACTGAGTCAGAAGCCACAGAGGAATACTGCTGACTGGCTTGTTCCTCAAGTCTTACTCAACCTGCTTTCTTATATGACCCAGACACACCTGCTGGGGTGTCAGATCCACAGTGGTGTAGGCCCCTCCCACATTGATCATTATCAAGAAAATGTCTATGGGCTGATCAAATGGAAGCATTTTCTCAATTTTCTCAATTGAAGTTCTCTCTTCCCAGATGAACCTGCTTTGTGTCAAGTTTACAAAAATATCTAACCAGGACAACTGACTCTTTGTCAACTTGACACAGAAATACAACACTATGAAACCATACCCTTTCCTTTCTTGTTTATCCCTAAGGTCTTATATTAACATCAATATCACAATATAAAAACATTCTAAAAGTCCCAAAGTCTTTTAAAATTCAGTCTCTTTAAGATATCCAAAGTCTCTTAACTGTGGGCTCCTATAAAATAAAAACATAAGTTACATATTTCTTATTCCAAGAGGGGAGACCCAGAGCATAGTTACAGTCAAATCAAATCAAACACAAAATTAAAAATTCAGTGTTAAATATCCAGTGCTTTACTCCTGAGACCGACTCCCGGTCCTCTGGATGCCCAAGCCCCCTACCCCCAGCTCCGCTTTTGGGGCTCTGCCACCTGCAGAACATATAGCTCGTCTCCTAAGCTCAAGTTAGGTCCATGCCACACCTGCCTCTGCCCTTGGTGGTCATTCCATGGTCTTTGTATTTCCAACATGCTGGGTCTCTATGGCTGTACCTTTATCAGTGACCTCTCTTGGCTTCTCACAGTGCCATGCTTCAGGTGATATCCATGATATCTTCATGCCTTTAAAACCAGCACCACCTGGGAAGCATACACTACCAAGTTTAGCAGCTACCATGAGATGCAGCTGGGTGCTGACAATGAGGAAATACTCCCAGAAGATTTCACCTCGGTGATGCTCGTCTCTTCATGACATCTGATTCCTCAGCTCTGGCTAACCAGTAACCAATTGTCTCATAAAGGTTTCACTCTAGTGGTGCTGGTTTCTTGATTATCAGCTGCCCTTTCTTTTGTGTGTGTGAAGCAGGGTCTGGGCTAGAACTTTCTATATAGACCAGGCTACCCTCAAAGAGATCTGCCTGCCTTTTCCTCTCAGGTGCACAGCTGATTCTTCAACTCCAGCTGGCCAGATACCACAGAGTCTTAGTTCAAATGTATCATACAGATGGCTCTCATAGATTCTTTAAGGGACTTTCAAGATTCTCTTAAAACTTTCCAGGCCAGGATTCCATTGTCTCCATTGCTCTCAACATTTTTATCTTCCCAGCTCCCACAGAACAGCGCCCACTAACCTTTGAACACTCAACAGCTTTTCCAGACCAGTGTCCCAAAGTCCTCCCATAACCTTCCCCAAAACGACATGGTCATGTTTGTCACAGTAATACCCTACTCCTGGTACCAAATTCTGTTTAATTTGTTTCTATTGCTGTGATAAAGATCATAGCAACTTAGAAAGGAAAGGGTTTATTTTGGTTTATATATGCTGCATAACAGTCCACTGAGAGAAGCCAAGGCAGGGGCTTGAGGCACCTAATGACGCAGAACTCACGGAGGAACACTTCTTACTGGCTCACTTCTCGTGTCTTGCTCAACTTTTCTTATACAACCCAGGTCTGTTTTCCCAGGGGTGTTAGACCTGCAGTGTAATAGATCTTTCTAAATCAGTCATTAATTAATAAGATGCTTCACAGACTTGTCCATGGGCCAATGAGATGGAGCCATTGTCTCAACTGAAGTCCCTTCCTCCCAGATGACTCTGGCTCGTGTCAAGTTGATAAAAAAAAAAAAATCAAACCAGAACAAGGAAACGCTCTCTCAGCCGCCAAGGGTGTGCTCAGACATTCGGTTCCCCTTAGAGAGGTGTCCTCAGGAAATGTTCCGTGTCTCTGCAGGCTCCCCAGAGGAGAGGAAGGCCATGGAAAAGGCCGCCCGTAAGCGCCCGGATGAGGACAAACCCAGCCATCGGCCAGTGAACAGCATGCTTCGGATCCATGTCCTCCAGAACTCTGTGGAGCTAGGTTATCCTGTCACTTTAACCCTAGTGTTGAAAAGGAAAACGGCCACACCACAGAATGTCAACATTTCGTGCTCCCTCGACCTACAGACATATACAGGCAGCCAGAAGACAAACCTGGGAATCATCCACAGGACGGTGCAGATCCAAGGTCAAGGTACCAGAGCCTCGGGCCCCAGAGAGATCAGGATCCCCGTCATCTCATGTCTCTTTCTTCTCTGCGATTACTCCCACACTCTTATGTTTGAATAGACACAGCATTTATTGAACACTACATTTGGTGGTGATAAGGAGTCCAGGCATAGTAGAAAAAATGGGCCACATAGATCAGAGTGAGCACTGGGAGTCTGGGGTCTAGTACACATAGATCAGAGCGCCGGGAGTCTGGGGTCTAGCACATATAGATCAGAGCACTGGGAGTCTGGGGTCTAGCACACATAGATCAGAGTGAGCGCCGGGAGTCTGGGGTCTAGTACACATAGATCAGAGCGCCGGGAGTCTGGGGTCTAGCACATATAGATCAGAGCACTGGGAGTCTGGGGTCTAGCACACATAGATCAGAGCACCAGGAGTCCAGTCTAGCATACATAGATCAGAGCCCTGGGAGTCTGGGGTCTAGCACACATAGATCAGAGCCCTGGGAGTCTGGGGTCTAGCACACATGGATCAGAGCGTCGGGAGTCTGGGGTCTAGCACACAGCCACACACTAAGGGTGCTAATGGTGTCACCAAGTCTCTGCAACAGTAGAGATTTTGTTTGGAATTACTATTCTATCAGTGGGCTGTGGCACCCTCAGCGTGAGCAGACTAACCTAACAATGGGGGCCCAGAATGGGCCTGGAGATCTCAGTAAATCATCAAGTCCATTTGGTCCCTAGATGCAGGCTCTCCAAAGAGAGGCCAGGATTCCTCCAAGGCCAAGCGGCTCTGTCCCGAGTTAATCTAAGCCTATGCTTGCCAGGAACTCACCTCTCCTCTCTTCCCTACTCCTTCACAGAATCAGAGGTGGTTCTCAGCATGGACACCAACTCCTACATCTACAAACTGGGCATGGTTGACGATGAGGTGGTCATCAAAGGGTTCATCATCGCAGAAATAGTGGAGACTGGCGATAAGGTGGCCACCGACACAACCCTGTCGTTCCTGTACCCCGCCTTCTCTGTCGAGGTGAGCTGCCTGCAGGCCAGGAGAGGGGCAGAGCTCAGGGCCTTTGTGGTCCCCTGGTTGACTGACCATTGCGCCAACTGCATCCCTAAGGAAAATGGCACATCATTTTCCACACAGGTATTTCTGAGAAGGGATGTGTCAAGCAGCTTCTTTTCTCTATTTTTTGGCTAACTGGATTTAAACTTTTTAAAAATGAGGACTACCTGTTAACAGCACGAAATTATAAAGATGCAGCTGGCACAATAAAAATTTCTTCCCATCCTCCTCAGATGCTCAGCTCCTTTTACCAGAAGTAATCCCTGCCATCAGCTTCTTGCGTGTTTAAGTGTTTTGGATACAAGCCAGGGAAGTACAAGTCTTGCCACGGGCCCACCCCCAGTGCGGGGTGCGATAAAGCTGGTGCCAGACCAACTCCCAGGCAAGTGGGAGTCAAAGGCAGCTTACATAAGAGGCTCTCTATAGTGATATTTCATTTGTATTTGAATAAATAAAGCTCACCTGAAGACCAAAAAGCAAAACAGCCAACCACTGGCTCTTTACCTCTACCTCAGTCCAAACTGCCTCCAGGAATCTCAGAATGAGACTGTGTCTAAGGGCTGTCTCCTCCTGTTTATATTCCTCTCCTGGGATTAAGGGTGTGCACCACTACCACCTGGTTTCTATGGCAAACTAGTATGGCTACTGGGTTGAAGGTGTGTGTCACCACTGCCTGGTCTGTATCGCTGACCAGTGGGGCTATTTTACTCTCTGATCTTCAGGCAAGCTTTATCTATTAAAACACAAATGAAATCACTACAGTTCTCACTGTTTCTGATGACCTGTCAATCCCATCATCCCAGAGTCCTTCCCTGGTGGCCCTGGCCTCTCCTTGGGTTCATCGTGGATGTTTACAACTCAGCAGGGTACCTCCCATTGGACTTCTCAGGCCTAGGATATGGCCACCTTTGGAGACTGTTTTGACATTTCTGTGGCAGTGTGGTTGAGTCGGACGAGAGTCAGTGACTCATCCTTGGCCACGGAGGGGCACAGGCCTGGCCCCCACTCAGTGAAGCAGAACTGCGTGCTTCACAGGATCCACTCTGCTTGGAAGCAGGTTCAGCCCACTCACCATGGCCCAATCATCCGGAATTTCTAGCTGGGCGGTGGTGGTGCACACCTTTAATCTCAGCACTCGGGAGGCAGAGGCAGGTGGATCTCTGTTTGAGGCCAGCCTGGTCTACAGAGCTAGTTCCAGGACAGCCAGGGGTACATAGAGGAACCCTGTCTCAAACCCTCCCCCGAAATGAGAGGCTGGAGCGATGACTCAGAGGTTAAGAGCACTTGTTACAAAGGAACCAGGTTCGGTTTCCATACATAATGGTTCACAGCCACCTTTAACTCCAGTCTAAGGGGATCTGATGACTTCTTCTGACTTCTGTGGTACTAGGTATGCATGTGGCACAATACATACATGTAACCAAAACATTCATACAGTTAACATAATTAAAATAGGTTTCTCTTGGGGGTCTCATTCCCATCCTCCCCCAGAGGTGGCTCCACAGGTATCTGTGGGCATCAGAGAACACTTGTTTCTGGAGCCAGGCATGTGTGGTTGGGGCTTCAGATGTCTTGGAAGTGGGCACTATAGCTTTTCTTTACTAAATTGTCTGTACTTCAGGAACTAAAATTCTAGTTAGTACATCTATACTGTGATTGGAGGAACTAAAATTCTAGTTAGTACACCTATACTGTGATTGGAGGAACTAAAATTCTAGTTAGTACATCTATATTGTGATTGGAGGAACTAAAATTCTAGTTAGTACACCTATACTGTGATTGGAGGAACTAAAATTCTAGTTAGTACGCTTACACTGTGATTGGATGTAGCTAGCACATGGTTTGAGTGGGGATCAGGCACTGCTTCTGGAACCCTGGGCATCTGAAGGAGACTAAACCTGAAATACGCAGGCAAAGATGTGAGCTCTGGGATGCCCTGGGCAGGGGAGATGGGGCTCTGAGGGAGAGGGTCCAGCCAGAACAGTATGGCAGGGCACGCATGAATTCCAAGTGTTCTGGCTTTGGACAAATGAGGGGCGGAACAGATTCTGAAGGATGAACACAGCCTGATTTTGGATGTGTTTCTCCGGGCTGTCCTGTGAGGCAACTTGGAATTTTGGGTCATTGGTGAGGAAGGACCAATGTCCATACTATAGCTTGGAGGCTCTAACAGCTGTTCAGTCCCTGAGCTTGGGCAAAGGGGCATCCTGATTAGCTGGACGAGATCAGGATGTAGTTCACACCAGGACCTCTGGCTACCATCAGAGTATGTACCTTGAGTTCCTTCAAAATGTGTCTGACAAAACTAAATAGGTAAACACGTGCAAATATACGGAATCTCAGAGAGACACAGGTGGACCAGGTTCTCCACAAGAGCCTTCCAAGGGAGCACAAACCTACTGACACTCCAGCTGCCATCTAAGCTCTCATCTGCAACTCGTCATGCCTGCCTTTCCTCCACTCCCCACGCTTAACAGATGCCGGACACGGGCAAGATCAACTGGCCACTTCTCATCACCTGCTCCTTCAAGAACACCCTGCCCATCCCTCTGACTAACATCAGGTTCTCCGTGGAAAGCCTGGCCCTCTCGAACATGCAGTCCTGGGACCAAGGGTGAGTCTACCCAAGTTGTTCTCACGGTACAGATGCTGTACATGGGTCTCTCATGCAAGTGCCATCCTTCGGAGACGTAAACTTTAGCATGAGATTCAGTAAAAATGCAGGCACACATTGCTGGTACCAAATCACAGAAAAGACCACACTAGTATTCTGCCAGGGGTAGGCCTTTCTGCTTCTTGTCAATCTGATTGTTCTACAGAAATGCCAAAGTATCCCTTTGTCTTAACGTGTATTTCTCTTGCTGACTTTCTGCTGTAATTTGTTTCTTTTGCCTGTTTACCCCTAGGGAGTCATTACTTTTCTTATTAACCCGAGTGCAGCCTTTACTCAGGAGGAATGTTGTGGTGTAATTAGCTTATAGGAGTTTATTTAGAAACAGTCTTACTCTATGGCCCTCGCTAGCTTAAAATTCACTATATTGGCCAAGCTGGCCTTGAACTCAGAGATGCATTTGCCTCTGCCTCCTGTGCTGGGATTAAAGGCACGCACCACCACTGCCCGGCCTTGTTTTCTAAGGTGCTGTCCTGCAAACAGCCCAGGCCTTGTGCATGAAAGGCAAGTGCTCGCCCATAGAATTATCTACCCCAGCTTGGGCTGTTTATAGTCCTAACACGCCTTTGCTAACCTTCTCTGTGAATACTGAATTTCATGTCATTAATAAGAATATAGGAATAGTTGCCAGGTGGTAGTGGTGCACGCCTTTAATCCCAGCACTCAGGAGGCAGATGCGGGAGTATCTCTGAGTTTGAGGCCAGCCTGGTCTACAAGAGCTAATCCCAGGGCAGCCAGAGTTACACAGAGAAACTCTGTCTCAAAAAGAATCAACCAAACAAACAAAAAAGAGAAATAGTATAAATTTTTCTGCAATTTATGCCTCTATTTACGTAATTATTACTGTGAATATTAATTTTGGGGTGGAATAATCCAGAGCCCCAATTCTGTCAAATAATTGATCATTTCCCTAGTATTCTGAAACACTGTTAATAATACAGGTAATTCCCACATATACCTCAGTCTCTGGACTGTTTCATGTGTCCTTGTAGGTGATCCTGTGTTGTTTGAATGGCTGTACTGGGAAGTGTGCAGTGCTATATGGAAGGCAGCTTTCTTCTGTTTCTCAAACATAGAGCATTTAGAATCACCTTGATTTGGGATTTAAACCGGAACTGTGTTGTGCCAGACAAACGGCCTTGCGGGGATGTAGGCTGAGTTCCCATGCATCCATGTGTCCTCTTTGTAAGGGGCACATTCCTAGTTGGAGCCTTTGTTGCCTTGGTGCAGGGGATGTTTCTCGCTGTTTTCTGTCTGAGGAACTAGATACATGCTATTGATCTTGGTTTGCCGACATACCCAGTACAGGATTTTAACTACTCAAAGATTCCTCGGGTCTGTTTCTCACCAAGTGTCTAGATCTCCTAGGTAAATCCCAGTGGACTCCTGTTATTCTGAGGCGAGGGCTTCCTAACCCTTCACAGATACACAGATCACCCAGGAACGTTGTTATTCTGAGACGAGGGTTTCTTAACCCTTCGCAGACACACAGATCACCCGGGAACGTTGTTAAAGAACAGATCAGTACAGCGGTGTGTGTGTGGGGGGTGGGGCTCTGAGTCCAGCACACTCTCAGGTAATGCCATCCTGTGTCCCTAGGGTTAGATAACACCTAGGGTAGATCCACCAGGAACTGTGTTCCTGAGGACACCCAGGAGGGTTTGCGACGGTCCTAACTGGAGAGCAGCCATTCCAGCCAGCCGTCTGTCTGGCAGCTGAGACAAATGGCTGTACTCCTGGTGGAAGCCTGCTTTACTGGGCTCCGGAGCACAGTGATTTTCCAAGTGCTGCCCCGGAACCAGATGCCTGGTTTTTCATGCAATGCACTTTTCTTCTGTGGCATCTCTGCTGATTCTGTGTCATTTGAATTTTCTAGGACGGTGCCACCCGGACAGTCCATCACTTTCCAAATGAAATGCACCCCGGTGAAAAGTGGACCCAAGAAATTCATTGTCAAGTTTACTTCCAGACAAGTGAAGGAGGTTCATGCCGAGAAGATCATTCTCATCACCAAGTAGCCCAGCTGAGACCATGGAGATAGAGGCAAGAGCCCTGATTGGCTCTGAGCCTCAGCTAAGTGTGTTAGCATTTCCTAAATTGTACGTAGCTTTCAGGTCAGGGATGATTGGATTTAATTACTCAGAGGAGGGCAGATTCAAGAGGCAGCCCAGCAAAAGACAGAGCTCAAGGGCCAGTGTAACCTCAGGCAGTAGCTCCATGGGACCAGGGCACCTCTCTGCAGCTGAGTACATATCACAGACATCTCAAACACACATCTAGGAGTCACGGCCTCGGAAGGCAGCAACTGTCGTCTGGGTTTAGACCCACAGACAGAACCCAGAGCTGCTGTTCAGTGGGGCTGCAAGTGTTGGAGGCATCTTCCATTTGGGCAATGGATTCTGTCAGGTCCAGGAGTGCCTAGAGGTGAGCTGGCACCCCTGTAGGAAAGCATCCTGGAGCTGATCCTGGCACTACATGCTCATCCCAAGGCTCTGTCCTCTCAGAAGCGGGCCCACGCTGGCGTGAGGCCCTCCTGCTTCTGGGTGGGACGGGGAGGAGACCCCACAGCCTGCATCCCCTCCGAGGAAGAGTCTATGGCCACTGGTAACATCTGCTCTGCTCCCTGGAGTCTGTGTTCTGCTCTGCCCTCCAGGGATCTTCTCGATGATCACTGTGCTTTGAATTAAACTGGTGACTTTAAGATGGCTATGTCCTCCTGAGTGCATTTTCCTTTTATGCCAGCATGCTGCTTAACAAACCTGGGGGGAGCCATTGCCTCTGAACTTCATGTTGACCTCCCTGGTCTGGACTGTCTTCATGATGGCCAGCCTCTGTCAAGGGCTACACTTTCTAAGTGGACATATACTCCAGAGAGGCGGAGTAGACCAAATGAGGGGTATTTGTGTATTCCAAGGACACTTCGCATGATAAAACACTGTGACCAAATGCAGCCTGGGGAGGAGAGAGCTGATGCCATCTAACTTCAGGTATGGTTCAGTATCTGAGGGCAGCAGGGCAGGAGCCTGGAGGCGGGAGCTGATGCAGAGGTCAGAGCAGTGCTGCTTACTGGCTCGCTCCTCAAGGTTTGCCCATCTGTTTTCTCATACTGTCAGGACTACCACCCAGGAGTGGTGTAGTGAGTTCTCGTTGGTCTTAATAATAAAAGCCCAGGGTCAGATATAGGGGTAAATGTTGAAAGATCAGAGAGACAAAGGAGCAAGCCAGAGACAGCCACTTCATACCCAGCCAGGTCCTCAGCCTGAAAGGGACTGAGCATCTCTCTCTAGGCAGCCATATCACTTCCTGTTTCCTCCGCCCTAGTGCTGGGAGTAAAGTCGTGAGCCACCACAGCCTGGCCTCTGATCTCCAGGCGAGCTTTATTCGTTAGAGCACAAACAAAATATCACCCGGTGGCACCACCCACAACGGGCCAGGCCCTCCTACATCAGTCACCAATACTTGCTCACAGGTCATTTTTTTTTTTTTTTTTTTAAAGAGGATTTCTCTAAAAAGTCCTAGCTGTCCTGGAACTCGCTTTGTAGACCAAACTGGTTTCGGTCTCACTGAGATCACCCTGCCTCTTCCTCCCAAGTGCTGGGATTAGAAAAAAAATGCGTATCACCACCGCCTGACACTTACAGGCCAATCTTACGGAGGCATTTCCTCAATTGACTTTAGCCTGTGCCAAGCTGACAGAAAACTAGCCAGAAGACTGTCAGCATCTCACCTTCATTTGTTCAGAACTAGAAAACCTCAGTCCTGATTCCTTTTGCCTATCTGTCCACCTCCCTGGGATGCAGCAGGTGTCTGGCATGTGCTTGTGGGGTGACCAGTTAGTAACCCCATGAAGCCACTGTTAATGTCTGTATGACAATTGTTGGACCTGAGAGGAAGGGTTGCTAAAAGTAGGCACCTCTAACTACAGAGGTAGATCAGAGAGCTTTCATTCAGATGAGAGGTAGGTGTGCAACCCGCCTCCCTCCCAGAAACACTGGGCCTCTTCTTATCAGCTGCGGTACTGAGCAGACTCTCAGGAATCACCATGGAGAGAAGGCCACTGTGTCTGTCCTGGTGGATAGGCACAAGAGTCAACACTGAGCAGACTGCTGCTTACATGATCCTGGCTGTCCATCGCTCCTTGGGAGAGATGCAGCTGAGGCCCTGACATGAAAATGGGTTTGCTGAGGAAGGAGGAGGTGCTCTAAACCCGTGGGAGCAGATGCTTGCCCACCTCAACTCTTCTAGGGGAGTACTCTGGATATGGATGGCTGTGGGGCTGGATCCAGGGAAGATGGGCTTCAGCCCCAGTGTGCAGGGACGTTCTTGAGGTCCTGGACTCAACACGGACACCGCTCCTTCCTTCTTTGAACGGCTGCTCCTGGGGACCCGTTACTAGCCCTTTCTTCTTGGTGTGCAGGTCATGCAGGGGTTAGGGCTCCTGCAGCCAGAGGACCGCTCTCTCTAACAGTATCAGCAGTAAGGCCAACTTGGGCTAGGATGTTAGCACAAATAAACACTAAAACATATCTGCTCGGAAGAAATGCACCTGCAGCGGGGTGGGGCAGGGCACAGTTGTTAATGCTGGATCCCCGCTGCCACTCTGTGGGGCGAGCTGTAGGACCTGATGGAACTCCACCCTCCAGGGACTGCCCAGGAGTAAGACCACTGCTTGGCCCTCGGCCCCCACAGCCTTCCTTTCTCAGTGTCCTCAAATAATACCGACTCAGTTGGGCAGTGGTGGCGCTTGCCTTTAATCCCAGCACTCGGGAGGCAGAGGCAGGAGGATCTCTGTGATTTCAAGGCCAGCCTGGGCTACAAGAGCTAGTTTCAGGACAGGCTCCAAAGCTACAGAGAAATGCTGTCTCAAAAAAAGGGGGGGGGGGAGGGCTGGAGAGATGGCTCAGCGGTTAAGAGAATTGACTGCTCTTCCAGAGGACCTGGGTTCAATTCCCAGCACCCACATGGCAGCTCACAACTGTCTGAAAAATCCAGTTCCAGGGGATCTGACACCTTCACACACCAATGCACATAAAATAAAGCTTAAAAAAAAAACCAAACAAACAAAAAGCAAACAAAACAAAACAACAACAACAACAAAAAAACCCCAAACCTGACTCATGCATAAAGGCCACAGGTTCCTCTGGTCCAGGACTCATGGCTTTTCACCCAGACATGGAAGAAGGGATGTAATACAGAATCCTCTGCCAGGGTTGGTGCAGGCAACACTGGGAAATGGTTCAAGGTCTGAGTCGGGGAGCTGGTGTGCTTCTTGAAACTATCTGTTTAGACGGCAAAAGCTGCTGCTTCCACAACCACGGCAATAGACTGGGGAGTGAGGGGCTGCCCAGACCCAGCACCCAGCAGTCTGCATGTCCGAGCCACCATGCAGTTTTCTGTTGTTTTTAACATGGACTTTCACTATGTAGTCTGGAGCTCTGTAGCCCAGGCTGGGCTGCCTGCCTGCCCCAAATGCTGGAATAAAGGCATGTGCCTCATGTCCAGCCACACAGCTGTCTGAGAGGCACCATCCTGGGAACAGTTCTAAAATGCAGAGGTAACCATTTCTGGGTGTACTTGTCCCCATGTCTTACTAGACTTTTTCCAGGAGCTCAAAACATGAATGCAATCTTGTGGCCACAGAAAGGCAGGCTCCATTGCTGTGTCAGAGAAGAGTCCAGTATCTATAGGATGGGAACTAATTTTGGGTGACTGTCATAACTCAGGCTCATTTCCTTCTGTGTAGGTTCTGCACAGGTGTGTGTGTGGGGGGGTGCTCTTTCAACCAAGCCCAAGCTCAAGCCCCAAGGGCAGGCTTAGTAGCCCCTCTTTGTCCTGATTCCCACAGCCAGTCAGACAAGGAATCCCCTTCCCAGGAATGGCTAGTCTTTCTAGCCTTTCAGGTTGATCATCCCTGATGTCAGTATCCTTCCCCAAGACAGCCCTTAAAAAGAAGTGGCTTACCCTCCCCCCCCCCCCCCCCGGACATTCTGGTCATCATTTCCCTTGCTGGGCAGAGACTAGGCGGCCTTCCCAGGCCTGGAGAATGGTCCCTAACCATCCCTTTTGGCACACACTGCTAAGAGGAACTCAGAGAAAGTCCCCACTCTTCTCTACCCATACCCCACTGAGTCCTCACTGGAGAAAGGGTGGGGAGAATGCCTCTGCAAGCCCTGGGAGCTGGGGAGTGCGCATCGGGCCAGCAGCTACCGTTGGTGTATTATTCTCTGCAGCCTCTATTCATCCAGCACCTCCACAGAGTCCCTGTCTTTTGTCTCCTCCAATTGGCTCTCAGTGGTCTCCATATTGTCCATGTCTGACAGAGATGACACTTGCCGGACCAAGCCCTTGTCAATGGGTATCACGGGCTGACAAGGTCTGGTGAGAGGGTTGAACCAGTTCAGGGAGAAGTCCCCACCAAAAGCCTCCTGGACCGACTTCCAGCTGCCCGAGTGCTCCCTGGGCTGCGTCTTGCGTTGGAGGCGTTCAATACCCTGGAGGGGAATGGGGCGAGAGGTCAGTGTGGCGTGCCTTGTCTTGGCAGAGCAGAGCATGGGTGTCCGATATGGCACAGCTTGCTGTGGCCCAGGCCACCCTGGAAGCCCCACAGGGCTGCAGGGCAGAGCAGAAGCTGTGGAGCCTGGTAAGAAGGCATGGCTTTGGAACTGCCTGTCACCCACTGACTCCCTGACCCCTTCCTCCAATGGCAGAGGTCAGCTGCTGGACACCCAGTGACCAAGGATACCCTGGCTCCTGTCTGTCTGACAAAGCCACTAAGTTAGGACCAGCAAGCTTGGCACCGGGAAGGCTGAGGGGTGAGGACACGGCACAAAACACAAACATGCGAGGGGAAGCAGCAGATGCCACATGCAGCAGGCACCGGAAGGTGCAAAGGCCACTGTAGGTTGTGAGGGTTTGTCAGGCCTGCTCATGCAGTGGGTTCCCCATGGCTTCTCCCGGGCTCGCCACTCACCTGCTGAGGATGCTGGCTGTAACTTGGCCACCAGGCCACAGAAAGAGGGCGACGGGTAGGAAAAAGCCCAGAATTGTTACAGATACAGCCAGAACAAGTCTCCAGACCCATAACACCCCTATAGAGGCTCTGGGTCCCCAGGGTAGCCTCTGCTGGAAACCAAGGGAGTTCACTGGGTTTGCCCAACAGACATGGGCGTGCTCATTCATATGACTCAAGACCCTCTTCCTCCAATGAAGACCTCTATGTTCCTAGTTTTACGTCTTCTCTTCCATGCAATCTTCTCCCATAACTGGCATACTGGATACCGTCTTTGTTATGTGGGCATCTGACCGTATCCTATACCAACGCTCTGGCTCTCTTCCCACGCCACCTCAGATTAGTTCCAGAATCTGATCTCAGCAGGTGTGGTGCCACATGCTCTTAACCCTAGCACTTGGGAGGCAGAGGACAGCCTGGGATAAACAAACAGACAAAAGGAATCTGAGCTCATGTTCTCTCTTCATATGAGACATCAATCACCAAAGGAGCTAATGGCCGTTTTACAGCAGTGAATATTACAGAGATGGATTTACACAATGATCAAAGTCAGAAGTGCCAAGACTGAAGCGGATCAGTGGCAAGTGTCCCCAGTTACAGAGAGCCACCGATATGACACCCCAGTGCCATTCCTGCCCCAAACCACAGCCCAACCCAAAGACATAAAGGCTTCTGCAGAGCACCTGATCCAGTCTGCACTGGGCCAACTGGACAGAAGTGGTTTATTCCGAATTCGATAAGTCACAGGACCGCTACACACTTAAAATGATTCATATTACATTATATGAATTTATCCTCAACTTAGAAAATGTAGATCATGACAAATTTAAGACTGAGGAACTGATGGAAATGGGGTGAAGAGACAAACAATAGAATGTGGGGCCCACGAAGGCAAAGGGGGCAAGGAGAGGAACCTCAAGAGAGCCCCTGAAGCAAAGGGCAGTATGTCTCAATAGTTTTGTCTTTAAAGAGAAAATGGGTTTCACCTGCTATTGTGTGTAGGCTGATCTCAAACTCCTAGGCTCAAGTGATCTTCCCACGGTAGCCTCCTGACTATAGGTACGTATGTGCCACCATGCAGACTTCAAGATTTTACTTTCTCTTTTTTACTCTTTATGCTTGCATTTATTTATTTATTTTTTTAAGGAGGCAGGGTTTCTCTGTAGCTTTTGGAGCCCGTCCTGGCACTAGCTCTTGTCGACCAGGTTGGCCTTGAACTCAGATATCCACCTGCCTCTGCCTCCAGAGTGCTGGGACCAAAGGCGTGTGCCACCACTGCCCAGCTGTTTCTTTCCTTTTAAAATTATTTTCTTAAAAGAAAAAGGAACCTCTTGTTGATGTTATGGTTATAAGATGTTTATCTTTGGCACTGAATGTCATAGAGAAGATATATAATTTTGCTGATTTTTTATAAGTGAAATTATTTCACAATGAAAAGTTTAAACAAATGTCAAAAAATTCATGGCAGATTTTGTTCTCTAACCTGGAACACTGAATTAATAATGAAAAGTTAAGGACTGGAGTATACAACAGTGCAGGCTAATTTTAGAAATCGGAACCGTGTGGACTGGCAGCTTTAGCGACCCCTCGGCCACCCAGTGACCTGTGTGGTAATCACAGGGGAGCAGTTTGCACAGGAAACCCCCCCCTGGAACTGTTTCCCTAGCAAATGGTGTCTGTTTCTGTGGATCTGTCCACATTTCATGTTTTCACCATGGAGCAAACATTAGTTTTATAGAATCAGGTCAAGCCAGGGATTTTTAGCACCCCTGCAAATTGTGCACCCAGGCACAGGCTTCACTTGGCAGCCTATGGCCACACCTTCCCACAGACAGCGGCGACAGTTCATTCTCAGGGACCCTGCATCCCCCGCCTGGTGGGCCACTACAATGTGATGGCACCCACCTGGTAAGGAAGGTGTCAGGACTGATTCTCAGCAGAGGTCTGTCAGGCTGAGCCAGCAGTCCAAGCTTGGCTGGAAGGCTATGCAGAAATAGGACAAGGTTTTTTCTATCCACCAGGTGTTTTCCCATTCTCTGACAAGGCCTCACTTTGCCCATGTGGACAAGCAGGGTTGCCACTGTCCAACAGTGTGTCGGGATAACTGGCCTGTGAGCTGACACTCCTTAGCAGCTAAGAGAACAGACACCAGGAGTGTCGGTTGAGTCTAAAGAGGAAATGGCCTAAATAAACGGACGCATAAAGCAGGCCCGAGGCTATCTTTTCAGGAGACAGGGAGTCCAGAAGGCTCACGGGTGTGTACCCACGTCTCAGGCTCAAGAGAACAGAGTGACTGATTTACTCAGAAGGCACTGGGCTTCACCTGCACGTATGGGAGTGTGACCCGTGAACTCAACAACACCCCAGCATGAAAACAGGAGGCCAAAGATGACCAAGGGAGGCAGAGACCTCCAAGGCTGGCGAGACTCCTGGAACATGGCTCCAGTATCAGATGAGTCAGCCAGCATCCCCACAGCAGTCTCTCTAGAGCTGGCCGGCACCCCCACAGCAGGCTCTCTAGAGCTGGCCAGCACCCCCACAGCAGGCTCTCTAGAGCTGGCCGGCACCCCCACAGCAGGCTCTCTAGAGCTGGCCGGCACCCCCACAGCGGGCTCTCTAGAGCTGGCCAGCACCCCCACAGCAGGCTCTCTAGAGCTGGCCGGATACTAGCTCACATCCTGGACTGTAGCCCACAGCAGCACACATCTTCCTGTTGTGACCCACAGCACAAACATTCACAACCAAAAGCCTTTCAAACACCATTCAGGAGGTCATGTATTTAAGAATGGGTTTTTCTGGGCATGGTGGTGCATCCTGGCACTCAGGAGGCAGAGGCAGTGGATCTCTGTAGGTCTGAGGCTAACAGAGACATCTTGTCTCAAACCTACCCCTCAACAAGACAAGTTGAACATGGATGACTCAGATTGGACAAGCCCGGTTCCAGAGAAGCTGATACACAGCCCAAAACCAAGCCCCAGACCACTCCACCTTCTGTATTTTTATCCAGTGCTTGCAGAGACCATGAGAGAGAAACTAAGGCTCAGGGAGACTGTCCATGCCCGTCCTTTGGTGTGGTCCGGTCACCTCAGCTGAAGACCTCCAGGCGTCCCTCATTCCACTTTCCCCGGAGGGTTTCTGGGCTGCCACCCCTGCAGGACTCACTATTCTTCCTGGTTTTCCTTGTCCATGGAAGAGGAGAGTAAAGGATCTGGGGACTCTGCTTCACGTGTATTAAAAGTGAAGGACAGAGAGGGATTCAGGCCTCTCTTCTGTAAGCGGAAACTTTCTTCTGAGGGAGAAAGGAGGTGAAGGTCCTGGTTTTTGGGGAGCGTGCTGCTCAGTGGCTTCTTTCCTTTTCTCTGGAATAGGGTTCCACTGTGCCCCCTAGGCTGGTCTTGAACTTGACTTGAGCCACATTCCCGTCCTAACCTCCTGAGTGTTGGGACTACGGATGCATACCACTATACCTGGCTCTTTATGAATTCTTTATTTCTTGAGATCTAGGGTCTCATGTACCGCAGACTAACCTTGAGCTCTGCATATACCCAAGAATGACCTTGAATTGACCCTCTTGCCACTACTTCTGAACCTGTTGGGATTAACCATGCTTAGCTTCATATAGTCAACAATCAGCCCCTTGAGTGATGAAGCCACAGTGGAAAAAGGAAACCTGCCCATGGCGGGGCTACTCAAACACTGTGGGTCTGGAGAACTCACTAGATGCTCCTCACGGGAAGGCTGGTTCCTTGGTTTTATCCTGCTGGCTCTTCAGTAAAGGTGCCTTGGTCAAGACAGGCTTGCATGGAGTGTTTAAGGATCACCAGAAGCTGTTTTATACATTCCAGGATTCCTTGGCATTCATTTCTAGGAGAGGCCACACACACGACTTCTTAGGAAGTCATCGCTCAGTGGTTGATCGGTGTGAGCACCTGCTGGTCGCGGAGATCACATCCCAAGTAGCGGGCAGCAACAGCACCCATCACCACCAGCAGCAGAGCTAACCTGAAGCCCCATCCCTGCAACGCTGAATCACTGTGCTCTTGGGTAGTTCAACCTTTGAAGCTGATACGCTGTTTAGAAAAACAGGAACTGAAAACTTATTAGTCTGGTTTTGAGAATTCCTGCCCATCCTCCTGGAGTGGGACACTCCGTGATGCCAGTCTTGCATGGGCATTCCTTAATAAACGTTTGGTAGTTTGTCTCATTTGGAAGGTTTCTCGTCAGGATATGAAGGGCTGAGCAGAATGAGCAAAGGCTGGCTATCCGTTAGCTCTCGTAAGGTCCAAGTGTCACAGAGATGATGGCATCAAGGAGAGGCCCAGCACACATTTCTGCTCTTGTGCCCTGTATACATGTCACCAAGCCCATGTAAACACACAGATATGACATCAGAGATGGGCAAGAACATGGTATCACCCAGCCCAGCTGGCCATGTCTTCCTCACTCCTGCTCTCCAGAGTTCCCATTCTGAAATACAGGATATGCAGGCTCCCTTACCAGTGGGGACCACTGAGAAAGATACTCTTAGCGCATCTGAAGAAGCTGACACACATGCTGTGGTCACTGTACGCTTGCTCAGAGAAAGTGAACTAGGATACACACAGGCCACCCTGGGCTAGTTCTACCTTGAGTCCCCTTTGCTTTAGTGTGAGCACTGGGACTTGTACTAATTCAGAGGCAAACTCAAATGAGACCTGGGATGTGAGCTGGGAGCAACCTTGTTTAGAGGGTGAACTTTAGTTTCAGGATCCAAATTCCTGTAGCGCCACCTACTGCATTCCCTAGGAACTGCATGGGGAAAGCAATGAGCCACCTACAAAAAATGTCCTTGAAGGAGATTTCCAGAGTTCCAGTCTTGAGAGGGAAAGCGTGTGTGTGTGTGTGTGTGTGTGTGTGTGTGTGTGAGAGAGAGAGAGAGAGAGAGAGACAGAGAGAGAGAGAGAGAGGGAGAGAGAGGGAGAGAGGGAGAGGGAGAGAGACAGACAGACAGACAGACAGACAGACAGACAGACAATGACAACAGAAACCACAGCTGTAGTGCTGCTGCCTGCTGCCCAGTGGGTCCATCCTGAGTATTTGACCAAGGCTAGAGCATTCTAACCTACTGAACCTGGAATAGGCCACACCTCTTTCATATATATTCAGAAAACTATAAAATTTAGAAGGTACCTGGAGAACAAATGCTATGAACTTGATCTAAAAAAGCCTATATATGTAAATATATACAATTATGTGCAAAATTACACACACACACACACACACACACACACACCCCGACCCCCAGGATCTCCACCTAAGCAGCACAGCAGATGCAAGTCAAAGCAAATGAGGTCGGGAAGGTGGCCAGGCCCTCAGTTAGTTTCAGGATCCAAACTCCTGTAGCGCCACCTACTGCATTCCCTAGGAACTGCATGGGGAAAGCAATGAGCCACCTACAAAAAATGTCCAGGGTGGTCTCATCTGTCATCACTTGAGGCCGCCAGCAAGAACCTCACAGCAGCACGCTGGAGCTGTGGGCAGGGACGCTAGGCATTTCTGTTTGCTCAGTTTTGCTCTCTGCTGGGCAGGCTCTGACCCAGACTCTGGAGAGCTTGACGTCCTGGAGTCACAGAGCACCCAACACACACAGCACTGACCTCAGAAAGGTCAGCATACCCTTTACGAACAAAACTTTAACTCCCTCACCTTGCAGCCCGACGCCACCTACCCTTCTGCACAGACCCTGGGGAGACAGTGGAGCAGAAACAGGGGTTTGGAAAAGGTTTATTGCATTGTTTCCATGTGGAAGCACTGGCAGAGTTGGGAAGAAGCAGCATGTCCCGCTGACTTCTGAAAAAAATCACAGGGCTATGTCGACTTTCCTCCTACCCAGGACTAGAGTGAAAAACCTTATCCCACCCCCACCCAAGCCAAAGCTACAAAGGGATCTGTGGTGAGCGCTTAAAAACCACTGGTGTGGAGCACCTCACGGTGCTCGTGGTCTCAGTGGGATGTAGTGTCCAAGAGGGGTTTTCTCCCAGCACCTCCTGCATCCCCTGGTCCTTCCCCAGCTCAGGACCAGCTCTGTCCTGAGAGGCTGCGCAGGGAACTGCCTCCGGATGGGAAAGCTAGTCTGTGTGGTGGGCTGAGGAGCAGGTGTGGGGGAGGCTACCTGGCAACTCTAAGAACGTTGCCTAACATCTACAAACCATCTCCCAAGAGAAACACAAGTAAGATACAGGTCTGTGTACTTTAAACTCCAGAAAATATATGCTCATGGCAGATTTAAAAATGAGATGATCCTGATAGCTGGCCTGTCTGTTTCCCTTAGAATGAACATAGCTTGATTGACAACTTGCCGGGAAAGGGCGGGAACTGGGGCAGGAAGTAGTTGTAACACAGGCAAGTGTAGCTTGCCTGAAACTGTTTTCCCTCCTGTGATTGTATAAGGCATTTTTGAACTGGAAAACAGCTCTCCTTCATAGTCTTCCAAAAAGTCAGAGGGACACAACTGTTAATTCAGAATACAGAGACCCCCTTACCTCTCCCACCTCATCCAAATCTTTTTGCACATCCGTGCCCATCAAGTACAAGGCTGGCAATTAATTTTGAAACTGAGGCGAACTGTGTTCACTTGGGTGCAGGAAGCTGCTTCAGAAAGGCCCTTCTGAAGGCTCCAGCCCCAATCTCGCCACTCTGAGGCCTTCAGTGAGGTTCTGAGTCCCGCGGAGCCAGTGCTGCCTGGTGGGCAGGAGGTGGGCAGGGCCTTCTTGGCTTTCCTACTGGACCAGGTCATCCACGCACAGCGTCAGGGGGTCAATTAGTAGAAGGGGCAGGGCCTGGGCAGCACCCTTGACGTTAGTCGTGCTGACAGACAGCAGAGAGGAGACAGAGGCCAGAGAAGTGATTTCAAAAGGAAAAGAGCAGCTTCATTCGTCAAAAAATTGAAAAGATGATTTTTTTTTTTTTTTTTAAAAATAAAACATGGGGACTTTTTTTTCTCTGCAATGCTCAGCCATTTTTCTGGAGACATAAAAAGTTCTAAGAGGAGTCACTTTGTTTTGTTTTTGGCCTAAACATTCACAAGAGCAGATGGGACGGCGCCGTGACGTGGCCCGAGTGGCAATGCCGGTCAGGGTCCTTCAGACCACGTACTGGTACGGGTCTGCCTTCCCTTGGTCTGGTGTGGCAAAGGGGCTGGCCCAGCCTAGAGAGAAAGGGTGGCCAAAAACAGCTTTCATGTTCATCCACTTTGTTTTTTTAGCCCATCTTCTCTCTTCCTTTTTCAATTGTTCTATTCCCTGAAAACAAGAACAATCACACTTTCAGTCAGGCCCCCACTGCTGTGGCTGTAGGAGAGACGTCCACATGCTCCGATGACCAGAGTGAACACTTCTTTGTCAAAGCCGTGAAGCTACCTACATAATACAGCTTTCTTCTGTCTCTTGTAAGAAGCATCACACATTTACAAGCTCCCAAGGAGGAAGGGGCAATGAGCTCTCAGCAGGCACCTGGGCCACTGCCGCCAACAAGACCGACACCGGCTAGTCAAAGGGTTCACATGCCAGACCTGAGTCCTTGCTGCGTCAGAAAGGGCTCCAAGGCACCTGTGTATGCAAAGGCTCTGGTGCAGGAGCCCGAAATTCTGACAACCAACAGTGGCTGTTGGTGCGGGAAAGATGAACAGGAGAGCTAAAGCTACAATGGCCTCTTTGCAGAAAAAAAAAAAAAAAGAAGAAGAAGAAAAGAAAGACGAGCAGCAGCTAAAGGGACCGCTCTGGCACAGTCCGGGGAGACGGGAGGAACAGCGAAAGGCAGGTGGTGAGGAAAACAATCACCCCAAGAGGAAGGAGGAATTAGCGCAGGTTAGAGGGAAAGGGGTCACAGTGAGGAGGAAGGAGGTCTTCCCAGCGCTCCCTCAGCGAGGAGCGTGGAGGCCAAGGCAGTTCTCACAGCCTGTGCCACGTTCCCTGCCAAGTCTCAGGGAAAAAATACAAGATAAAACAAAAACTAGGGGCGAGGAAGAGAGTTTTCTTTTCCTCCTTCAAACAGAGCCGCTGAGATGCCGGAATGGCAGAGAGCAGGGGCTGTTGTCTGTCTGCTGTCTGCCAAGAGGAAGACACCAGTTAAAGAGGGTGATGCTCTCCCCATGAGCCGCAGGCCTTTTGTTTCTTTTCAACACATTCTCTTTAGGGACAGTCTTGATGAAGAACAGCTAGGACCAGGCTGTCAGTGTGCCTCTGCCCCCAGAACATGCTCTGGGCACCTGAAGCCGTGAAGAAGCTGCTCTTCATCTAGTACCAGCTGCAGAAGAGCACGGGGCCCCCAGACCAAGCTCAAAGTTTCTATCTGGGGAGGTGGGGTGCAGCGCTCATGAAACCAGGAGCAAGCAAGACTGAACGCAAGTCCCCACGATTCTTCTGCACACTCAACTAAGGTGCTGCCCACCTCATCCTCCAGAACCCAAAACACAAAAGTCAAGAAACGCTACATGGCAGCCACCTCAGAGCTCCTGTCCTCTGCACGGCCAGGACCTGACTGCAGGACATGCAGCGGGTGGGCGAGAGGACAAGAAGGCTCACAGCAGATCCGTCCCCTGGATCCAATCATGACACCAGCTCTAGAAGCTGATGCCTCGAGCCTTGCTGGGAAGTGCAGACCCTGGAAGAATGCCCTATGGGGCACAATATGTGGTAAAGAAGGCAACATTCTGGCTAGGGCTGCAGACAGGACCGTTCCCATGTGACCCTGCACCCTGAGTCCTCAGGCCCGGCAGCTGGCCAGGTCCCCAAAGCCCCCTGCTTACCGTCTCATCTGTGCAGATGGAGTGCACTTGGGTCCCGAACATCACTGAAGTGAAAATGAGGAAGAGCAGTGCCTCAAAGCACAGCAGGATGAGCAGGATGACCGTGGTGGGAGGCGAGAAGGAGCTGCACTCTGCAAGGGAAGCGGCACAGGGATAGGATGGCTATGCGGCTCCCTGCTCCACCCCACCAAGCTCCCACCCTGCCTCCGGGTCCTACTTTTTGACCTCTTACTCCTTCAAGGAGTCCCCAAGAGGCTTGGCAGCCCACCAGATGGAGGAGCTGGCTGTGGGTTACTACCTGCCTGGCCCTGAGTGCTGAGGGGTTCTGGGAAGACTCTCAAGTCTGACAGTCATGGGTAGGGGACAAACCTGGCCATGAGCTCTACGGTGGCCCTAACACTCTGCACTAGCCTGCTTTTCCTACCCCTTTCATGTGGAAGTGGAATCGCACCCTTTCTTCCTTACCTGACATCTACCTCTCCCACCACACCTACGTCGGACTCCAGGCAGCCAGTGACTGTTCTCTCACTGCCATAAAATCAGTTTTGAATGCTGCCCAACCACAGGTATCTGAGCATGAAGCTCAGGCATCCTGAGATATACGTTCCCCTGGTACAGGTAAATGGATAAGAAGTGAAAATAGAACATCTGTATAGCTTACGTCAGCTGTGGGGTGTGTGTGTGTGAGTGTGTGAGTGCGCGTGTGAGCCAGTGTGCACACACATAAAAAAGCGGTCACTCCCTTCTCAGCTGCACTGTTACGGGGCAAAGCCAGGAAGGTTCACCATTCCCTTCCCTTCTTGCCCTAGACTCTGAAAATTCCAATTAGGATTTGGAATGGCAGGATCCAGGCCCCAGGAGTGTAGAACTCCCCAACTCAGAGTACCCATCCTAGGACACAGTTCCTTGAGCCCTCTTATACAAAATCTATTGTGGGCTCAACAGCTTAACTAGAGCCAAGCAAGGATGACATTAACTACTAACCACGGGCAATTTTCCCAGTCTTACTGCCCTAGGAATAGGTGTCTGGAGTCCACTCCATTAGGAATCTGGCTGGGAGGACCTTGTGCACTGGAAGCAGCAGACAAGGTTTGAACTGTAGGCCCTCTTTTCAGGTGAGAGGTCTCAGGACTATTTCATACTCTGACCCCAGCTCATATATAAAGGAGGAGCACTCCTCTCCTATCCTGGGGCTCGTAGGGTCTAAACAAAGCAATGCTCAAAATACTCCCTGCATGTTGCCTGGCTTCTAGCGGGCTCTAACTGTCCTGTCAGCACCACTACAAAGTCGCCTCTATGACAGTCTGGGTTATACAATAATTGCCCACAATTAGCCTGACACAGGAGGGAGGTTTGTGATGATAAAATGACCTCACTGGACACCCTCTATCAAGTTGCCAAGGCCGTACCTGAATTGGCCTGGATTGCCAGGCTGGCAGAATACAAGCACTTGCAGAATGCTCACCGAGTGAGCAGGGATGGGTTGGGTTCACTTGGTTCTGCAGATGGTATCTTGCTGTTCCTGCCCCCCCCCCAAAACTGCCGTGGGCACAGAGAGGGCCAAAGAGTGGAGACGTGGAAAGAGGAGGGCACTCACCAAGGGCAGAGCTGGAGAGCAGTTCCTGCTTGGGACATCTGCCTTGCAGATTCTGAGTGTGAAAGCTCTAGCCCAGCATGTAGCTGCTTGTTACTTTCTGCTCTCCCACCCCCGTTTCTCCTGCAGTCTCTGGCTAAGCTCCCTTCCTCAGCATCTGCACATTTAGATGGGATACGTGTGAAACGGAGACACTGTCTACAATCTTAATCTAAGTATCGAGACAAGCAATCTGAAAACAACAACAACAACAACAACAACAACACACACACAAAGAAAAACAAACACAAATCCTCTATGCCCTAGGCACAAAGTTAAAAACTGATCTCTGGGAGACTGGGGTAAAATGTCCTTGGTTACAGTGCCCTGTTTAGAGCTGGGGTGTCGCCTAGGAGGAGCGCTTGCCTGCTGCGGCCCTGGGTGTCAACCCTAGCAGTGACAAGAGTGAAACAGGTGCCCTGCAGACCCAGACTCAAAGCTGTCTCTCCCCGCCCCCTTATGGCCTGTGAGCATCTCTGAGACATGCCCAGTCTGCTGCCTGTCTTACAACCTGATCAGTCTGTAGGCTTTCGGAAGATCTAATAAAAAACGGCTGTGCCTGGTACTGCACAGGGTTAGAGGCCCCCACACCACTCAGGTTCTCTACCTTCTCTACAGCAGGAGGAAAAACCCCGGCAATACTTACTTGTCCAGTCTTCTTCAAAGCAATGCAGGAAGTGGAATCCCACCATGATGAGGGCGTGCAAGGAAATGAGAGCTATGTACATCTGAAACAGGAAAGCAGGGCTGAGCCACTGTTGGGAGAACGGCCTAACTGTGCAGTCTCCTTGAACATGTGCTACGGGAACATTCTGCTAGGCTAAGGCCCCGAGAGTATCTGTGATTCCTCCAGCCCACAGACCCCCTACTTTCCTGTTTGGAGTGGGAAGGCATCAGCCATTCGTTAGGAATCTGTGGAACCAGAACAGACGCACAGCCTAAACACAGACTGGACTCGGGCTGTGTGGGGCACATACGACCTGCTGCTGCTTCGAACGGAAAGGGTCAGAGCGCCAACTGTCTGCACCTACCTGGGCTCTGAGCTCGAGGTCACCAGCAACACTGCCTTCTTTAGGGACTAATGCCTGAGCGATACCCAGAACAGAACTCTTGCCCCCAGGCATGCAAACCAAACTTGCTTTCTACACGCACAAGCGAAGAGCACTTGGGGAGCCAGGGAGATGCAGCCACGTGGGCAGGCAGTGTTCTCAACAGCAGCAAAGACCGCACAGAGTGCTGACATTTTCCAAAGAATAAGAGTCCCATTGCCTTATGGAGGCAGGGCAGAATTCAGAAGCCGACTTACTGTAAACAGGACAAAGTACTTCTGGTTGTTCTCGCCGACACAGTTGTTGACCCAAGGACAGTGGTGGTCCATCTTGCGAATGCACCGCTTACAGACACTGAAATGACCATATTCAGACTCTCAGCAGGAATTATCACCATACACGGTCTGAAACAAGCACTGCACAGTGACAAACCAGCAGGCACTGGGGAATACAGACTCCAGCTCCCACCTCTGGGCCCCACGAGAAATTCACGTCTGGAAGGCAGAATGAGGACCCCCAGGGTCAAGTCATTCTTCACAAGGGGTCAGAAGTTAGGACATTCTTCCAAGGCGTCTGCACACATTAACAGGCAAGAACTGACCCAGGTAAGAGGTTGTCTGCAGCCTCACAGAACTTAGCTGGGTTTCCTGAGGAGGCCAAGTACAATGAGTTTGAATAATGTTACTATAGGGAGGCTATTGGGAAGGGGGTGAGTTCTAGAAGCTCTACCAAGCACTAGCAGAGATGGAATGCACTTTTTCAGGCTGTAGGAACTGTAGCAGCTTGGCAGATGTGGTAGCCTCACTAGTGGGTTCCTATCAGTTTGCCTTCCACGAGAGGCTTCATACCGCTCTTGCTCTTCTCCACCTCCAAGGGCCTCTCATGGCACAGGCAACATTCAGAAACGCTAGCCTGGAGCAGGAAGGCAAGGGAGGAAAAGGAGGCCCTACATGGATGCAGAAGACAACTGTACCACTGGTCTGTCTGCTCTGCCTCTTCTGTTACACATGGGAATTATGTACATGACACATCGGCGAACACTTCTTCCCCCCAGAACAAGGTTTCTCTGTGTACTCCTGGAACCTGCTCGAGGAGCAGGTTGGCCTCAAACACAGAGACCCACATGCCTTTGCCTCTCGAGTGCTGGGATTAAAGCTGTGTGTCACCATACCTGGCCTTCTCATGCTCCGTTTTAAAGCAGACTCGTAGTGCAGAGTGGCTGTGTCCCAGGCCTCTGCTCCCCATGGATGGAGTCACCCACTACATCCTACTTCTCATTTACAGGTATGTCTTCCCCATAAAGAGAGCTCCAGGGTCCTTAATGCTCCTTTCACCTGGGAGACATCTCTCCTTGCCTAGGCTCCTGAGCAGGTCGACTCCCACCCTACTTATTTCTAGGGAGACTTTCAAGTACATGCTCGAGTCAGTGAGGACTCCACTGTAGAGAGACCAGGTGTGAACGAGCAGGAGGCGAGGTTTCACAAGGGGCTAAGGGGCACTGGGCAACCAGGTCAGACAAACACATGCTTGAGGGACAGGAAGTGACTGTAGCACTTGAGGGTTGCGTAAGCGGGCGGGTCCAGTGTTTCCTGCTCTCAAGGGCATCAGGTGCCAAAGCAGCACTTCTCTTCTTGGGCTAGAAGGCTTCACACAGGGAAGGCAGGGCTCTGGGGCCCAAGCTATGGAGGCTGAGGGAGAAGCAACAGTCACTGAAAATATCAAATGCACTCTATGGAGGTATTTCCTGGTGCCGTGGCCTCTAGATTTCCCTCACTCCTAGCTTTTACACCACTGCTTTAAAAACCAATGATTCTCGTCCCTTCTTTCTACCACTTCATTGCCACTTTTCAGAGCACCCAGCTCTGAGAAGACATTCACAAGCTCTTTGGTTTACATGCATTAACATGTCTACTCGTGGGTTGTGTTCTGTCTCCGGGAGGTATAAGGACCCATCTTCACTGTGTACCCTTTAAGCAGCCAGCATAAGTTCTCTGACCTATCCTGGGTGCTGACCAGCATCAGACATAACCATGTCACCCGAACTACTCCTTGCAGCACCCTCACCACACTGTCATAGGTACGCCTGCCCTGCATGGGCTTAGAGCTACTTCTCGCCCACCACAAGCTAGGGTTGAGCCCAAGGCTTAGCCTGGCTGGGGCTGAGCATGAAGGCTTAGAGCTCAGACAAGATAAGCAGACCTAGAAAATGGGCGAAACCACAGTGGAGCAGGGTGAGAGACCTTGAGAGTCCTGGTTTCATTTATAGGTTTTCATTACTCACCTCACTGACTGACAAAATTGTAGGCAAACAAACAGCATCCTACACTCTAGACCAAAACAGCTCTGAAGAGACAGTGCAGGCAAGGGAAGAACAGAACACCCATCTCCATTTTGTGTGTGGGTGAAGAAACAGGCCTTCCAATAAATCTGGGTTATCACCCTGTTCCTCAGGTGAACACCACGTCACATGAAGATATATGTTCGGCGACTAAGGACTGGAAGAATAAGCAGCAGGAGTCTGTTCAGGGTTCTAGGAAGCTGATGAGGGTTCAACCTTAGTGTATGCGTATCAAAGGGAGCCTCCCCTGGGAACCTATCACATAAGCCCAAGGCCTTAGCTCTGTATTAACCCACACAGGCTTTTCACCTGCTTCCCTGGTCCTTACAAACCGGAGGACTCAAACAGAATGAAAGTCGCCTGGAGCTATAGGGCTTCTCCAGGAGGGAAAGGCTAGGAGGCAGACTCTAGATCAGTGGTTTTCAACCCTTGGAGGGGGGTGCCATCCCTTGGAGGGGGTGTCATCCCTTGGAGGGGGTATCGAAGGACCCTTTCACAGGGGCTGCACACCAGATACTTACATTAAGATTCATTATGAGCAAAATTACAGTTATAAAATAGCAATGAAAATAATTTTATGGTTGGGTGTCACCACAACATGAGGAACTGTAATCTGGAAGGTTGAGAACCATTGCTCTAGGCGGGAGGTTTGTGAGTAGCTATAATCCCCACCAGGGCTCTGACTCCACCAGGAGCAGAATGCAGAAACAGGTGTATGTGTGGCCCTCTTCCCAAGGACAAGACAAACACAGCTCTCTCTGTGACCAGCTAGCAGCCTCTGGGCTAAAAGACCATCAAAAAACCCCAATCTATCTTGTGTTTCAGGACCCTACTCACCTACCCAGGGTTCTGGGAGAGCCTGGGCCTCCATGCACCATCTCGAAACAGCAGTGCACACTTTCTGAGGCAGACACAGGCAATTCAGCACCCCCACCAGGTTACCCTAAACCAGGAGCTCCTGCTTTGCTCCAGCTGCTTACTAGCACTTGGATGCCCACTTTGGGTCACTTTGGGGAGGAGGTGAAGAGGCGTGGTAGCTGCAGTGAAGAAAAAGAACACCAGGTGCCGGGCCATAGGGAGGAAAGAGAAAAGAACCACTGTGTGGCAGGAAAGCTGTTTCTGGCCCAGTCTTTAGAAACTGTGCATATCTCTAACTCCACACATGGTTCCATTCACGGGGAACTTTCACTTCCTGCTGGCCACTCCATAGCTATTTACATTAAATCCTTAAAATGAGGAAGGAAACAGTCACCCCTGTTTACAGAGGGAAAAGTGTGCCCCAGAGAGACACAGACTTTGCACTGGCTTAAAACAAAACCTCTCCAGCTTCAGAGTCAGGCCTCCAGGGTGGCCAAGGGAAATAAATGCCATCTCACGTACAAGAAGCAAACCTCAACAGACTTCAGAGGCAATCCAAGACAGAAGTCCTCCAGAAAAGCAAAGCTTCTCAGTCAAACACTCACACAGCTGCCATTGTGTGAATCACTTTCAAGGCCCCACAAGGACCGAGAACCAGACAGGCAGGATCCACACCTGTCTCAAGTATCCGCTTGCTCTGTGACCTTAAAGCAGTCAGTCAACACGAGGCTAGCGTCCCCATCAGGGGCATCGCCTGTGCAACAATACCGGCTCTCCAGGGGTGGCCATGAAGGCGGAAATAGATGGGTGATAGAGAGAGGTGGTAGGAGAGACCGAGGTTCCTGGAACACAGGGGCTGGGGAGCCGACCGATCTGGGTGACAGAAACGGATCGTTTCATAAGGCAGCACAGGAAAGCCACTCCAAGTCTGTTGCTCAGGTACAATCTCTCTCCCACAGTATCTCAGCTAGCAAAGCTCATTCCTCCAAGCCCTCCTCACTGCAAACATACAGCATGTTGTAAAGGGGCCAAATGACATTGGAGGTCTCTGTAATTGGCCGCTTATAGATCCCTTGTAATGAGAAAAATGCAATTTTGAGCAAGATATCTTCTCATCAAGAAGACTCAAAGAACCTTGATGATATAAAGGGATGCCTGTAACAGCTCAGAGGGAAAAGAGACTTCTGCTTAGGAGCTGCTCCTGTCACAAGCTCCGCAAGTGTTGCTTTAAGCAAAGTCTGCGAGATGTCTGTCTCAAGCACTGTACCTCACGGGTTTACCAGAAAATTGGGAGTCCCTCAGCCTTACAGACACGGAAACAGAGGCCGCACCAGGTGTCCCTCGCTCTGTCAAATGCCTTCTCCACTCTAGCGGTCACTCCTTGACGGGGTGGGACACTCAGCAGTCCCGGTGCTGGCCTGGTGCTAAGGAGGGTCCACGGTACCTGCAGTGGTGGGCCCGGTCGGGCTTGATGCTGCAGCACTTGGGGCACTTGTACACCACCTGCCCAGGCTTCAGCTGAAGGCTCTCGATGAACTCTTTAGTGGCGTTTCCTTTGGGCACTGCCCCCTAAGAAAGGAGGGAAGGCATCAGGGTCAGCTGTCACTCTGTACTTGAGGCGCACACACGAGCTCTGTGCTCCAAATCACCTCAATACACAGAACTTTCCCAAGAAACTGCACCTAGGTCACACTGTCCCATGATTAACTTCTTACTCTCATTAGCCAACACTGTTTTTTATCGATTGTTCTTTCCCCCCTGGGAATATCACGGTAGTAGTTTGGCACTGACCATTCTGATTTCTGGGAAGAGCTCTGACCTTGGGAGGGTCCACTGATGAGTGCCCTACCCCACAGCTCACCTCTCCCATGCCAAAATGTGCTGCTTGACATTCACTGGGTCGTTTTGCTTTATTTATTTATCTATTTATTTAGTTTTACCTGTGTGACTATTCTGAAGGATGGGCACTCTATATTCAGTAACAGAAGCCATGGCCCCTGGGTATCTGACATGTTACTCCAGGCCGGTAATACACAAATACTTGGTACTCTGGTTCTAGAGTCTGTTTGGACTCTGCACCAATCTGGACAGAAGGACAGACAGAATACCAACTTGAACAGGATCTCAATAGCCAGTGCCACCAAGCACCTACCTGGAGCTAAGCCCTGGGCCCAACACTCATCACTATGGACTCCTCCCGTGTGTCCCCCTCCTGCTGACCTCCCCAACAGGTGCAAGGGTTTGTGTGCTGTAGAAGTTACTGTGTTAAGAGATCAGAGGAAGCTGGGTGGTGGTGGTGCACACCTTTGAACCTAGCACTCGGGAAGCAGAGTGAGATGGATCTCTTGAGTTCAAGGCCAACCTGGTCTACAGAGTGAGTTCCAGGGCAGCCGCTGCTTTTGCCGAGAAGGTATTTCACAGGGGACAGACTCGGGCTAAAGGGACTGCAGACACTGGTTAAGCAATAGTTCTGCACTGCGAACAGAGGCTATGATGGGAGCTGTAGGGCACAGATACACAGGCAGTGAGGCAGCCCAGGGGAGTACCTGGTGAAGGTTCCAGCCCCTAGAATTTGCTATAAACCCTAGAGAGCCCACACAGGGCTGCCAGAGGAAGTCACTTTGCAAGGGGTAATGGGAGCCTCATGCAGTATTCTCATTATTGTTTATTAGCCAGCTGGTAATTAGAGCCTTCCTGAAAGTGTGCCTCTCTGGTGTGCTTCCAATTGCACAAACCTCCCAGAAGACTTGTTTCCATCAGGGCAAGACCCCAGCTGTCCAGCCACCTGAGTTAGTCCTAACCAGGGACCAGCTGCTGGCCCCTGGTGAGGACCCCTCCCCACTCCTGTCCCCCCAGAATTGGTTATTCCACACTTGTTGGCTTCAGTCTCAGAACTGGAAACTGTTACTCCCTCACAGAGAGGAGTTTTTGTGGCTGTTGATGTTGCTGAGTGTAGTCCCTGTTAGTGCAGGGCATGGGTGGGAACTCAGTGTCTGAGACACTCTCCCTCTCTTATCTTTATCCACCTCATGGGAATGTCCTGAAGCTTGCAGATCCCTGCAGCCTGCCTACCCAAATACACTGAGTTTTCCTCTCTTTTTCAAAGAGATAAAAACTTGTTTGTGGTTTTTAAAAAAGGACATATAGATAAGAAAGGGGAAACCTCACTTGGTCACCCAAGAAGTATTACCTAACTGTGAAGCATATACTAAGAGTCTTTTGTACACAGTAGGCTGTAAACGCTTAAAGCCACAGTTGCAAAATATGCATCGGGCTCATCACAAAGTTAGATAAAACATGGCTGACTCAGCCTAGAGGAAGCACAGAGAAGCTGCTGGAGGTTTCCTGGTCTGGGCACGCGTAGCACTTAACCCTCTTGCTCAATGGTATCCTGGATGCCACGTTATTGAGGCTAGAAACCTAGCGGCCACCTTCCGGTGTTCTCACTCCATCTAAATCTGAACCCTAAAACTGCCGTCAATCCCATGTTCCCCTCCATATCACCGTCACAGGCTTTCTTAGCCCTTACTGCCTCTGATTATTTCCAGGGCAAACATCCTACATTGTAAATGGCCACATGACTCTGGGCATAAAGCCTCCAATAGCTCCCTGGTGACCATGGATCAGAGTCTGAACTCCTGGCCTGGGAACACAGGCCACACCTAACCTTGGCCCCACTCTCGTGCTGGGCTCCTCCTGACTGTGCTGCCCTGTTTATGCCTGGGCTTGCAAGGGCACTGCATACACCTCAGACTTCTCTCTGCCCCCACGACATGTGAGCACCACCTGAAGCCCTCTAGGAAGCTTGGCAGCCAGTATTTGAAGTCCTCTGTATCCATTTCAAAACCACTGGAGCTCCTTCTGACGTCTTCCTGACAGCCTGAAAGCATGGCATCACCCACAGCAGGACACACACCATGAGATTACACACTGACTCTCCAGCATGACTGTGAATTCCCAAGGGGACAGAGACAATGTCTTTCAACCTAGCAAATTGCTCAGAGCCTGGCATCAGGCCTGCATTCAATATACCCAAGCCAGATAATAATGATACAACAGACATTTATTGAGGCTTACACAGTTCAGGCACAGTTCCAAATGCTTTGTGACTGAAAGCATTTTGCCAGTTAATTCTGACAATAAATCTGTGAGAAAGAGACTGTGTGCTCCCTCATTTTATAACACAAGTGAGTGAATCAGAGTCAGACAACTCCTAAGACAATGTAGTTCAGGGGCAGCAGACTGCAGATCCAGGCCCAGGCAACAGTTAAGACAAAAACATAGTTTTCAGGTAGTTCTACTAAGAGACTTGGAAAAGTGTTCTTTTTCTTTATTGCTTTGATGCTATCTATCACACTCTACTGCCAATGACTATATCAACAGTCATGGATAGGAAGGTTAAAATAAGAAGGCTTGACTCAATGTCTAGATTAGGGCACACAGAAAGAAAGCAGTGGAGATAAGAAACCGTCAACAAGAGATTGAACTTGAAGAAGAGGAGGAGAAAGAGCAGCAGCAGCACAAGTGGATGGGATCTCTACGCCTTCAAGGGGGCTAACAAGTGGCTGGGCCCGAGGGAAGGAGAGGCAGAAATGAACCAACCACAAGGACTCACGCAACTGTGGCAACTGTGCAATGTGTGGCTTTGAACTTCCTGGCAGTGGGGACTGCGCCTCAGTGTTCAGTGTCTTCTGGGAAAGACACTGTCCCAAAATGCAGAACCAGAATGTGACGGGAGCTGGAAAGGAAGTGGTGGGGAAAGCGAGGTGATGGGCAGGAAGGATGGACTCCAAGATAGAAGGGGTTCCCAAGTCCAGGCTGTCTTCAAGGGCGCCTCCTCTAGAAACCATAGGCATACAGCCAACTTGCTTCATGCAACTTGCTTGTGCTCCAGGACCTGCTTGGGCCTGATCACACATATGCCAATCCATCTGATAATGGAGTGTGGCTGTGCAGCACAACTTTATGACTTGGCGCATCAGAGAACATCCAGCTCATGATAGGCAGGCTCAGGTTGCATAACAGACTTAGTTAGGGCTTCTATTGCTGTGGAGACACCATAGCCACAGCAACTCTTATAAAGGAAAACATTTAATTAGGGAGGCTCGCTTACAGTTCAGAGGTTCAGTCCATTGTCGTCATGGTGGGACACGGAGGCACGCAGGCAGACGTGGCGCTGGAGAAGTAGTAAGAGTCCTACATCTTGCAGGTAACAGAAAATGGTCTAAAACACGGGGTGGTACCTTGAGCATATATGAGATCTCAAAGCCTGCCGCAAAGTGACAGACTTCTTCCAACAAGACCATACATGTCTACTCCGACAAAGTCACACCTAATAGTGCCTCTCAAACTACCACAGCCATTGTCAAACAGTCAGTTTCCACTAAGGTTCAAAAACAGGCCAAGAGCCGTCTCTCAAAAGGAGTAGAATTGTCTGCAGATGACGGTAGGGCCTCGCTCCAAATCCCAGAGGTCTCTCCTGTGGTTCACATACAGATGTCTGCCAAAGGCTCCAACAAAACATCCCTGCCGCTGCCGCTCAGTTACCACAGGGCCTGCTGGATTACACGGCACAGCACAGCAGCTTTTTCCTACTTCAGGTCCCACTCAAGTTGGCGACTTTCAGAGTCACTTAGTATATGGGCTCTAGTACCACACCAACATGGGGAATGTGCTGTCTCCAGAATCAAGTAGGCACACTGAGTGTCACACTTGCTTCCTGGTGGTAGGAGAAGCCAGGTGCCCTAGAAGGAGTATCTCTACATGCTTGCACCACCGGTTTACTAGGAATTTCACGGATGTAGCAGGCCCTTGAACTCTGGCTGGATTTATTTCCTATCCTCTGATGTTCATATGTGCTGCCAACAATTCCAAAGTTCTTATAGACAGGTACTGAGAAGAAGGCATGGCTAGACCAAAGCTGCATACCACACACACACACCCCAGATGTGTTACTGGCTCAAGTAAGGCCGCCACATGTGGTACAGCAGCTGCAATCAGAATCATTACTTGACTGAGTCTGTGATAGTCAACTGTCTGTCTTCTGCACAGGCCCCATAGGAGCACTAAGGGACAACGCGGTGGGAGCCACCACTCCTGTCTCTCTCATGTCCTTAATGGTGGCGCTAATTTCTGCAGTTCCTCCAGAGATGTTAATACTGGTTTTGGTTCACTATTTTCCCTGGTAGAGGTGAATCCAATGGCTTCCATTTGGCCTTTCCAACCATAACAGCCCTCACTCCACACACAGGTTAGAGAACCGATGTGGGAACTCTGTCAGCTTTAGTCCGTCTACAGCAGCGATACACTCTGGAGCTGGGGAGATAACACAGGGTGAGTTCCTGAAAAGTGCTGTGGGTGACATTACAACCTCAGAGCGGGCAAGAACAGCCCACGGCGAGACCAACCACCAGCACAGCCTGCTCTCACTGCACACTGCCAGTCCTCGTGCCTCTTGGTCTAGCTGTCCTTTCTCTTTGTTGAAAAGCATCTCTCTTCCCCAACTGCAAATGGTACCATTTCTGCTTCTCACACACTCAGAAGCAGCTTCTCTCTTCCCCTGGCTGTGGACTCAACTACTGCTGTGCCAGTCAAGGAACTGAGGAATGGTCCAGAGAGCATCATGGCTGAACTGCTCTCCTGTTACATTTGGAGTGAACAAGTTAGAAGGGTGCAGTATTATCTAGTGGGAGATCATGACATTTTTTTTTCCTTTCTCCTCTTCTCTACCCCTTTCTCCTCACCCTCTCAGTGCTAACCTAAATGACATACAAAGCAAACATTGCTTATAAAAGCAGGGTATAGGCTGTTTCCCCTGAATTATAGATAACATGCATTCCTGAGGTATAAATCATCATCCCTCCATTAGGCAAACTCCCCAGAATTAACAAGAAGCCCCCAGTTGATCTGTGTTTGACCCGAGTTCTGAATCCAGACTACGCTTCCTAGGAGCCAGGGCACCCAGGTGGTACCCCCCAGGCCCCATTTCTACAGCTCCACTTCCCCATTACACACATGGGTTTTCATAAGTCATCACGTGCTTCGGGCAGAGGCATGAAGATCCTGCAAGGGGCTCGTACATAGCACATGCTTTGTCTCACGCAGGGCAGTTACAGGACACATTGTCCACTTACATCTACGGGGGTGGGGTGGCGGGGCGACTTGGGCTCAGGACTGTGGCTCTTGCCTACTGTGATGGGCAATTTTAAACGCCAGTCTAGAATCATCTGAAAGAGAGTCTCAATTTGGGACAGTCTGTATATGATTGGCCTTTTAACATGTCTGGGAGAGGGGATGACTTTTGATTGCATTAATTGACAGGGAAAGACCTCGTTCAAAGCAGATAACATCATTCCCTGGGTTTGGGTCTTGAACTGTACAAGAGTGGAGACAGCATCCATCCATCCATCCACTGCTCTCTGCTCTCGACTGCAGATGGACACTTCACGAGTCCCCTGCATTGATTTTCCTGCTATGATGAGCCGTAACCTGAACTCTGAGCTACAATAAATTCTTCCCCAAATTGCTTTTGTCAGGACATTTGATCACGGCAACAGGAAAGAAATCTAAGGCTGCTACTTAGAATTGGAAGCTAAGCCACAAAGCAAGATAAAAATCAGGAAAACTTCTGCCGCAGGGCTGCCTGAGGAGATCCCTGGAGTAAGGAGGAAAGCGTAGGTCTGTGAGAGCAGCCCAAGTGCCAGCAAGAGGTTCCTGGTGACATCCAGCTCCTCAGCCCTGTAAGCCTTCTAGACAACAGTGAGTCCATCTTCTGCCCTCCGATCCTGCCTGGCTCATCTAACGTCTCTGCTTGCACCCAATCCATGGTAGTTTTGCCACAAAGCAGCTTTGGTTTGGCCTCCTAAACCTGTTCCTCCCTGGCCTTTCTCAAGCAGCAAGTGCACCAGCATCCACAGCTGCTCCTTCCTAGGCTGAAGGTTTTCTTTGTGGCCCATCTCCATTTGTTAGCTTCTCTCAGCCCTGGTAATTCATGGGGAGCAGGGGCAGTTGCAAGTGGGTCAATACCTAGAGCTCTGCCCCTAACCTGATTAAAGCAGAACCCCTGAGGGTAGGAGGCAGGCACCAGTACTTTAAAAACTCTCTAAGGAGTTCTTACTGTGTAGCCAGACTTCAGAATCAATCAGTGACTCAAATAAACTACAAATCCAGTAGCTTTTCTGCTTCTATCATGATCCGAGCTAGCACCATGTCTTGCCTAAACCACTGCCAATGCCCCTGTCTTATTTATTCTTCTGCGGCTCCTGCCTGAACCTCACCTACAAGCACACTGCTATTACACCTTTCTCACCAAGGTTCTGAGAGCTACAAGGTCCGGCATGACCCTGCCTCTGTTCACCATGCTTTAGCCTCACTCCCAGCTCAGACTGAGGTGCCCTTTTCTCTTTTGCCTGATCTGCCTGCAGATCTTTGCATGCTCTGGCCTGCAGCTTCATGCCATTCAGGTCAGCTCCAATGGCAGCACCATGAAGAGGCCTTCTTGGGTCATCCTGGCCTAATGGGTGCCCACCACACCCTCCTGTTGCTGTTCTACTGTCCTTACACAATTAGCGATTTTGGTCAGCACCTCATTTATCACTGAAATATGAGGTTCCAGAAGGCAGCTGTACCTGCTGCTCATGGAATCTTCTGTAGGATTGGCACCCAGCCCAGTCCACACAACTGTTCATCTGCCCATCCGTGCCCAGCAGGGCCCTGCCCACCACTGCTACAGCCGTGCTTGTCCAGTGACTCTGGCCTTATCACTCGAGTTAAAAATTCCTACAGCAGACCCAGTGGCCACACCTTCTTCAATCTCAGCACTCGGGAGGCAGAGGCAGGTGGATCTCTGTGAGTTTGAGACCAACCTGGTCTACACAATGAGTTCTAGAGCTACATAATGAGGCCCTGTCTCAAAAAAATAACTTCTTGGGGCTTTAGACTCTTTCTTTTAAAAACACTTTTCAGAGTATTTTTTTTAATTTATTATTTATTTATTATGTATACATTATTCTGTCTGCGTGTATGCCCACAGGCCAGAAGAGGGCACCAGACCTCATTACAGATGGTTGTGAGCCACCATGTGGTTGCTGGGAACTGAACTCAGGACCTTTGGAAGACGAGGCAAGGCTCTTAACGGCTGAGCCATCTCTCCAGCCCCGGCTTTAGACTCTTTACTGTCCTGTTTCTTCTTTCATAACCACAGACACCAAAGGTAAATCCATATTCTGTGTGGTCGTCCCATCCCAACAACCAAATGCCGAGGAGCCACGGCCTGTTTTTCTGAACAGGAGGCTCCCCGACTCTGTTCTCTGCCTCTCACCACCAGCCTTTTGACTGACAGAGACCCTTCCCTGCTGTCCACAGCGAGCTGCACTTCCTCTGCCAGGGCTGCCCTCACTTGTCTTCTCAAGATGGGAGCTGGCACTGGACTGTGAGCTGAGCAGAAGACGTACTTTCTTCCACTGTCTCCAATACAGCAGCACCACACAAACTTCTGAACAAATCCTTAGTTTTTTTTTTTTTTTTTTTTTAACTTTTTTTACCTTTGTGTTTGTGGCATTTAAGAACCTAAGCACTTCAGCTCCTCGGTGCGGATGCTGCACTGTCCTGTAACATCTGCACCAGTCCACAGCCCCAGCACACAGAGCCTCAGGCTCTGTTCCCTCTGGAGCAGCCACACAGGTAACTGGGCCAGGAAACTGCCTTTCCTTGGGAGGGATTAACAATTCACGTTCAAGAAGGGGACTGGCTCAGCTCTATGGTCTGTGCTTTGCTTTTCTGGGGCTCACAGAAACTGTGTGGCTATTAACAGAAGTTTTTCTTTCTCAATGTAATGGCTATCACCCACATAGCAATAAGGTTAACACACAGGAGGGCTTTACCAAGTTATCTATATGGTTGTTTCCCATACGACACCATGAGAACAGGAGGGCTTGACATCAGGGGCCTCTGCCTCACCTGATATATTTATCTAAGTCACTAAATGGAACAAGTTTTACCCACAATACCCAAAGGTGTCTACCGTCGTGCCAAACAGGCCCGGCCAGTTTTCCATGAAAAGAGGAATCTTTCTTCTCTCTGACTACAAGGTGTCTCATTATGTAGTCCTGGCTGGCCTCAAACCCACAGGTATCTACCTGCTTCTGCCTCCCTGGGACTAAAGGTGTGTGTCACCCTACCCAACCTAGAAAAAGAGAAATCTCGTGCAAGCTAAGTAAAGGCTAAATGCATGAAGACCCTGAAACTGGCTAGGCTGTCGCATCAAGTCGACCCACTTCCGTTCTCTCTTGTCTTTTCTTCCCCTAGAATGCTTTCTGCTCTGACCATCTGGTCAGTCTTTAGGGTAATCTGAATGCATTTCCCAAACAGAGGCTGGGTTTAGCTGGACCCTTGACACAGTAGGCTCAACAAATACATACAGCAGTACGCAGACAGTGCCACTGAACTAACCCCTATACGCTTTAATACAGGTGTGGCCCCTCCCAGGTCAGAGTCCCAAAAACTCTAACAAGAGGTAGCTCACTTTTCCACCCAGTCCTGGCTGTCCTTCTTTCACATTCCCAAGATCCAACGGGAGTTTGCGGGTTATGGCCATGCCAGGGCCAGAGGAACAGAATGTAGGCTGGTCAAAACAAGCCCAGACATACTCACGGGGTCCGTCAGCATGGCCCGGCAGTGTGAGGCCAGGGCTAAGAAGGCCAGCAGGTTGAACACAATTCCATTGATGATGCTGTATGCGTAGTCTCTGGATGGAATCAGCATGACAAAGAGGACTACAAACTCCGCATAGAGGACCAGAAACCAGGTGACAATGGCACAGGCGATGCCACAGCCATCACGGATAAACCACATGGTTCCCGCAGGGCCAGGGAAGGGAGGTGGGGCGCACTTCTCTGGCTGGAGGTATTCTGGTTTCCGCTCAATGTCTCGGAAGTGATGGCTGGGGGTCAGCATCATAAGCTATTCTGTCCATACTGGCATCTGAAAGGAAAGGGAGCAGAAATATGGTGTTAGCTCAGCAATAAGGAGACCTCCCAAGTGAGCCACGGTGTGTGTGCACAGATTTCACACAAACGCTGCCAAGGGGTGAGAACGAAAAGAGACCACACCCAAGGGCAGCCAGATCGGACGGCGGCACAGCGACGGGAGGTGGGGCTAGAGCCCAAGTCCCCTCCATTCAGTTAAATCTGGGACAGCAAGTGCTGGGGACCATCTCCTCACTGAACGGAAATGGCCTGCGAGTGACAGGGCGAAGAGGAGAGATGGTGACAGTGTAGTCAGTGTTCCTAGTACAAGACACCATTTCCTCCCCTGTGAGGCACTGCCCATCAGGGCTGTTGTTTCCAGAGCTAGAGGGCTTTGGGGAGGGGCTCGTGTTGAACATCCTGCATAGCTCATGGCCATGCACAAGTATTCTCTTGGTAAGACATTCTTTCCATTTAAAAAATGATGGGCAAGCAACTTTCTTCCTAAGAGCTACAGCACTGACCTTTGGAGATGAAAACTAAGCACTGGGAGATGAACCAGAACAAACAGAACAAAGTATGAGTGTAAAGTGTAAGTGTACAGTATGGGTGTACAGTACGGGTATACAGTACAAGTGTACAGTACGAGTGTACAGTATGGGTGTAAAGTATGAGTATACAGTGTAAGTATAAAGTACAGGTATAAAGTACGGGTGTACAGTACGAGTGTACAGTATAAGCATGAGAATGCTATAAGGAAACCCACTATTTTTATGATTGTTTTGCTTTTTGAGACAGGGTTTCTGTGTATAATAGACCTCACTGTCCTGGAATCTGCTTTGTAAACCAGATTGCTCAAATTCATAGACCTACCTGCCTCTGCCTCCAGAGTGCTGGGACTAGAGGCGTGCACTAAGAGACGTAACTAAGAATCAGTGTTGCATACCTATCCATCCATAATGGAATATAGGTCAGAGAGACAGTAGATCTCCTCTGTTCATTTCAGCTGCTAGCTTGTCGTAATACCAACCAGAACTCTCCTGAGAACTGTGATGGCTCGGTTCGTTCCCTGATATAGAAACAATGGGAAGTCATGCGTAGCACAGATGGTGGGCAGGGGAGAGTAAGTCGCTCTACAGCAGAAGAAATGGCCCTGGCCTCAGGATCTTCTGAAGGCTCTGTTAGCTGATCCTAACTAACCTCCCTAATTCTCCTTCTTCTATGAGAAGGAACATCTGGACGGAACAGTTATGGCCACGTAGAGTGAAATGTTGCTAAGGCTGATCACGCACACAGTTCAGCTCTGCTCCAATGTAGCACAAGACTGAAGACCGGTGGGCAGCTCGGTGTGCACCGCGTGCCTGTCTAAAGGATCACGGGAGTAACAAGTCAGAGAGACTGCTCTACCGCAGGCACCAGTGCTGGGGACAGGGTTGTGACATACAGAGTAACACAATGTTTTGGTCGTCATCCAGGATTTTCTAGATCAATCTTGTGCTTGCTCCCCAGAGAGTGGCAGCTCAGTGGTGCCTGAACAACATACAGTCATTAAGAGACGTAAGTTCACCTTCTGAAAACTGAGCAGGACTCCATGAAACTGCAGACCAAGAGTGTCTGGGGACCAACCTGTGCTCAGCAAATTCTAAAACTCTGAATTCCATCAGCTACAACCCACACTCAATAAATAGTCACACGGCACAAGAGGTCAGAGGCCAACAGAAGAGAAGCACTCTCCAGGGACAGACATTCTTCTCTGAGTGGGTCTGCATGCTTATCACATGTGCTCCACTACGTTCAAGCTCACCCTTCAGATGGCCTCTGGTAGCTTTGCATGGTGATGGAGAGCTGCCCAGCAAGGCAGGTGCTGTATCAACATGCAAGCCTCAAGTATTTACTCTGAGTCTTTACAGAAAAGTTGCTGCATCCCAACTGTCAACCACTAAGTAGGAAGCAGACCACTTTGACTCAGGTTCCCTGCACCGGAGACAGTCGGTTACAAAACTTGCCAGCCCTCTGACAGCACATCCTTCTGTCATAAATGGGAGGCCACTAAAAAGAAGCTTCCAGTGACACAGGCAGTTAATTTCATCCTGCCCTTTGGCAGCTGCTCGTTCTCAGTCTTATATGAACAATGGTGTCAAGGACCCTAAAATTCTGCACATTGTTTTACTAAGAAATAAGCCCTTCTATACAAGAAAAGTTTCCCAGGCAACTGGGACTTCTTTCTTCCATTTTTTGGGGGGGTAGGGATGGGGAGGGTTGAGACAGGGTCTTGCTATGTAGCCCTGGGTAGCCTGAAACTCACGGAGATCCACTTGCCTCTGGATAGAAAGCATATATCACCATGCCTGGCTAACTGGGACTTCTTTCAAAGCACCTGTCAATCATTTTGATTGTTAGATGGAAATCTGAAAACAAAATGTAAGAAAAGAAACAGCAGAGATCGAGAGAACACTAGATGGGAATCCTGCTCCTGCCTCAGCACAACAGCCGCTCCCTTTCCCCAGGACGACTGAGCTAGTCCCAGTCACCAGCACCTGTGCAGGCCCCCGCAATCCCAGTCACCAGCACCTGTGCAGGCCCCCGCAATCCCAGTCACCAGCACCTGTGCAGGCCGCCGCAATCCCAGTCACCAGCACCTGTGCAGGTCCCCGCAATCCCAGTCACCAGCACCTGTACAGGCCCCTGCAATCCCAGTCACCAGCACCTGTGCAGGCCCCCGCAATCCCAGTCACCAGCACCTGTGCAGGCCCCCGCAATCCCAGTCACCAGCACCTGTGCAGGCCCCCTGCAATCCCAGTCACCAGCACCTGTGCAGGCCCCCTGCAATCCCAGTCACCAGCACCTGTGCAGGCCCCTGCAATCCCAGCATCTCTTTTGCATGACTTTCTTCTTCTTCTGTAACTAGCCACTGTCACTTCTGTGTCTACACAGCACTCTCTGGTTACTGCAGCAAGCGGGCAAGGCTAGTAAAGATATTACTAGAGGTCTCTGTAAAGGAAGGGTGCTCATTTGGGGTGTAAGCTTCCTTCAGGTACTCCCCTGACACCAAACAGCCCCTCAGTACATGTCCTCACTTGTCAACAAAGAGCTTTGTAATCCCAGGGCCACCTCTAGGAGGCCTGGTCTGCTGCTTCTCAGGTGAAAAGGGTAGATCAAGTAGGATCGTGAAGTAGGGGGACCAACACTCAAGAAACTAGAATGTTCTACTTGGGACCGATCTGGGATCAAACAGTGTATGGGGGAACTATTTTCTAGCCTTTACTGGGAACAAGAATCTGCTGGATGTGGAAGATCAGGAAAAGGCCCACCTGGCAAAGACAGGGGCCAGGGCTATGCTGAGGATAGCTTTCCTACCCACACTCAAGAGTGCAAACAAGATTACAGTTCTAATAACGACCCTTTTGGTATGGTATTTTGTTTGTATTCTGACGAAGTTTGCCTGGAGATCAGAGGGCAGAGCTAGCAACTAGTTAACCACAGAGGCTAGGCAGTGGTGGCACCCACCTTTAATCTCATCACTTGGGAGGAGGAAGCAGGAAGATCAGGAGTTCAAGGCCACTCTGGGCTGCACAAGATTGAACCAGTCTAAAAGAGAAACAGAGCCAAGGTGGTAGTGGCTCACACTTTTAATTCCAGCACTTGGGATCTCAAGCCTTTGATCCCAAGTACTTGGGAGGGACATGCCTCCTTTAAGCCCAGCACTAGGGAAGTGGGATAGGAATATAAAGCTGGCAGAAACAGGATCTCGGGTCATTCAGTCTGAGGATTCATAGAGATATGATCTCCCCCATTCGGTCTGAGATTTCACAGAGGAAAGAGCTAGTGACTGGTTGCTCTGCTTCTCTGATCTTTCAGCTTTCACTCCCTAATATCTGATTCCAGGTTTCTATTTAATAAAACTAATTAGATTCAAGCTTCAGACCCTCCCTTTAACTAGATAAATGAACTGTGGCAATCCTCCTGCTTCTGCTTCAGAGGGGCTTAATGTAAAAAAGGTATGTGTGTTTCCTTCAGCTTCTTCCAATAACAAAGACAGATGAAGACCCTTCTCTCTTATTTAGATTAACCTTACAGCTCAACAGAAACTGACGAGGACCTACCTCCCCTCACTTGTCCTTGCTTCTAAGGAGCCTGCAGAGCTGGTGCTCAGGTTGGAGAGTCTCTGGAGGACCACCCCCAACACCACTCCTTGCAGGCTAATCACACCTTCAGAGGAATATCTCCTCTGGGGTCTCCTCCTAGTCCCTTTATCCTTCTCCTTGCCTGAAGTGTCCTCTCTTCAGTCAACTCAACTCAGCATTATCTTGAAGGAGTAGCCACTGTACTGTACAGCATCCGCCTGCCAACTCCCCTGGGATGTGAGGGCAGAAATGTGGGTACCACTCTGCTCAGCTCCTCCTCCCCGATCTGGGAAGACTGGGCTCATTTATGTTCTTTTGCTGACTTACAAGTACCATTTGTTGAGCTCTGCAGCCTGGCTCGTAGTAGGCATGAGATTTGTGCTCAAATTCAAAGTTTTTGAGTGAGTGAAGATGTCAAACAGTTGACTAACAAATAGCAAACACAACAGAGGGCAAGCAGTATTAAAACAGCAGCAAAGCAAAACCCCCATGCAGAGTGAGATGAACAGACTTGCTAAGGGTAAGGGCTCATGAAGGCAGAAAGTGAGGAGACAGGGGTGAGGACCTCGAGATCTGTTGGAGAAGGCTGGCACACACAGACTATGTTGGGGCGGCGACGGAGGAGCTGTGAGGGACCACGGCACCCTATGGCGAGGCCACGCCGGCTGCTGATAAGGCAGATGAGTTCAGAAGCCAAGGAGCCCAGGAAGCCCACTAGGGCAACAGGTGCTAGCTAGTCCTATCTGAAGATACTAGCTAGTCCTATCTGGTGATACTAGTTAGTCCTATCTGGTGATACTAGGTTTTTGGTTCCTCTAAGTAGCTATATCAGCTTTTCACTGAAGGACTGAGAAAAATGACCTTTTTCCTAATCTTAATTATAGTGACCTATACTGTACTTTCTGAGCTGTTATACAGCATCAAAAGGAGCTTCCCCTCCATGTGTTAGTAACCCCCAGGTGAATTTTATTCTCACCCAACAGAAGAATGCCTAAGGCCCAAAGAGGCAAAGGAACAAAGTCTGTGGCAAGAAGTCAGAAACAAGGAACTCACAAAGTGGAGGAAGGTGTTCCGGAGGCTGGAGCTCCCAGTCGTTCACTGTATGTGTGTGGGTCTAAGTGTAGGTACGGACATGTACATGCAAGTGCCTGAAGAGGCCAGAGAGGGCGTCAGATCTCCTGGGGTTGAAGTTACAGGAGATCACGAGACACCTGATATGGATGATGGGAAAAACCTCAAGATCTCTAGAAGAACAGACACCCTTTCCATCCTAAGACAGGATGCAGTCTTTGATGACACAAACTTTGAGATTGTGTGTATGTGTGTGTGTGTGTGTGAGAGAGAGAGAGACAGAGAGAGAGAGAGAGACAGAGAGTGAATGAGATAAAGACTGTAAGGAAATTAAGTAAAAATGTCCTTCTAAAGACTTATAAACCAAAGCTTAAAATGTTTGAAATTGGTGCTAACTTTCTAAGAAACCCAACCCAAATCACCTCCTTCTGGTACAGAGCCATGTACATAGCACAGGCTCCACTGCACCTGACAGCAAGCATGCCCCTCTATCACAGACTGGTAGACAGACAGACACAAGGCATGTGTGGAGCAGAGCCTGTAGCCCAGAGCTCCTGGGACCTGATGCTGCTTGCTTCCTGAGTGAGCTGCTCATCTGTTCATAGATGGGCAGCTCCAGGGCTGAGAACACAGGCCCTGCCCTCTGGGACCCACTACTCAGGCTTGGCTGGACTCCCAGGCGGACTCCCGCTACCATGGCTGTGGTTACTGGGTAAGGGCAAACCCCTTTCAGTCTACCACTTGGCAGCCCATGCTTTAGGGACAGGAGTCAAAGGCATAAAACAATATTCTCAAAGTACACTGTAAGCATGTATAAAAATTCCAAGGTAATATTATATTTAAATAGCAACAACAACAACAAAAATGAAACAAAAAACAACCACATCCACTGTTTTCATACCAGCAAATACTCCTGACCCTTTTCTACTTCATCTGCTCTCCTAGGACAAGATGAAATGCTTCAGACAGGTCTGATACCAAATCCTTAGAATCCCTTTTAAAGCACTGTGGAAAGATTTTGTTTCTCAAACATTACACCCACTCTATTCTCCACCCACAGTGCATTCCTCAACAGCATGAAGTGGATCTCTGTGAAGTAACACTTGGTAGCAAAAGACAATGAGCCATGCTGGTAAGGCCGACTCAAACCTTTGGCAATTCTTTTCCCCAGTCTTAGACAAGGATCACCTAAATATACATGCAACAACAATAACAACAAAACAAACATCATGATTAAACCACTTGGGTCTCTACAGGTAGAAGCTACACAGATGCTCTGTTCCATCCACTTATGCATATCAGCAAGGTACAGGACTCCTAAACAGGAAGCTTTTAGCTAGTTCCAACACTGAACATTTAATTCCCGTTAAAGCAAGTTTCTTCCAGAGTTAAGTGACTGTCTATCATCATGGTCATTCAGAATTTCATCTCAAACAGTGTGGCATCTTTTCATAACTCCTGAGATGTACTTAGAGAGTTACCATCAGCCTCCATTGTTTAACGGAACTGTTTTAAGAATGTGGTATTGGACTCTTGATGGCCACTTTAGAGTCAATCATCAGTTTCTTATATTTTTGGTTGTGAGCCTGGGCTTTAACGGCTGAGCCATCTTTCCAGTCCTCAATCATCGATTTCTACAAAAGCATTTATTCACAAGCGAGCCGAGCAGCTTCAAAGGTAGGTGAATGGCCTAGGTCCTAGATGCTTTAGAAGCGAATGGGAGTTGGGGGAGGAGCTGGAGGGACGGTTCAGTGGTTAAGGTACTTGTTGCTCTCGCAGAGAAGCTGGGTTAGATTCCCAGCACCTGTATCAGGTGCAAACATATACACATGCATAAATAAATCTGTATAAGTATACCAAACAGTTGTGAAATGTATGTCCATTTTCTGATGAGACTCCAAAATTCCAGTAATGAACAGTGAATTACTATGCCTGAAACATTTCATTAACATAACAGAATGACTCACTGAACTTTCCACAAAGGTAAGGGTGTGGCCACAGCCTGACGGAGCAAAGGTATCTTATCTGCCAGAGAAGGTGTCTGGGCAGGCAGACCTGGCTGTCTTGCCTTATGGGAACTCCACACAATCAGCATTGCTGCCCCCTCTGCCTGCCACACTCAACCCTCAATTAATATAAAAACAAAAGTGGAGGAGGTGTGGAAACACGCACACCTGTGTCCCCAAACTAAAATTAAAGTCCACCAAAACCAGAAAATGGTAAGCCAAGTTTCCTGTCCTGCCTGACAACTGGCTGTCTTCTTTGCTTTTGAGACAAAGTCTCACTCTATGTTTCTGGCTGGCCTCTTCCTCGGAATGCTAAAATTGAAGGTGTGTCACACCACACTCTGCCTTTATTCCTAGCCAGATGTTTCTTTCCAATTAACTGACCATTTTTGAAAATGTCAAACAGACCATAGAAGATATTCCTTTAAGCTCCGGTCAGGCCGGGCCTCAACACCTGCCTTCACCCAACAATAACAAAAAGCAAAGCAACAAAACAAAATAATAATAAAGGATTCCCTCTCCCAGCAGCCATTTCACAAGCCCTTTGAAACACAGCCTCCTGGAAACCCACTGAGACGAGCTAGCCTCTTCCAAACGTGGGCCAGCTTGTTCAGAGCTCAGAAACGAAGCTCAAGGAGTTGTTCTCTACACTGGCCAACAGTACCTGTTGCAATCTGCTGGACTGGCTGTTAGGGCAACTGCCCTGAAGTAATCCCTTGTAGGCAGTCTAATGCAGAAAAGAAATTCTTCCTATTGGCAACAATAAATAAGTCACTGATCTAGTTACATAAGAATATATACCAATGGGTAAGACAACCTCACAGTCTGAAAAGCCCTTCATAAACAAGTGTATAATCTACTTGATAAGGAACTGTCTTCTGCCTCTCTCAGGGTAGTTTCCAAAAGGCTATAAACTGTTGCTACATTGGGGTGGGTGGGGGCTGATGAAGGTAAGATGGGGCTAGGACTCTTCCCAACTGATACTAAATGTTTATTAACTGGCAGGCACTAGTGCTGCCCCATCCTCAAATGCATTCCATCCTGTAGGCTCTAAGCCCACTTTCCTCCTTCCCTGAGAGATGAGGAAGCTGAAGCATGGAGATTCTGGCTAAGTTCACACCTCCGGGAAGCAGCAGAGACGGGGTCCATCTCCACAGCTGGCTTTCAGCTGCTCACCACAACCACTGAATAAAACAGAAAAAGGGAGGGACGTCAAAACTGCAACCAAGGCCCTGGGTTACTTACAGCTTTGCCATCTTGCCCTCACATGGTATGAAGAGCAGGCTCTATTGTGTGGGCTAGCCCCCCGCAGAAGAGTTCGAAATCAGGGGACTGAACAAGAGCATTCTGGACTGATGCAGGGTCCAACATCTAGAAGACCGATCCTGCTCTAACCTAGGGCGTGGGAAGGCCATTTAAATCAGGAGTCAGGCTAAGACTGAATCCCTACAGTCTGCTGGGAATTACTTCCCATGGAGCCAGTATCTGTACACAGCCCAAACAAGCAAAGGTTCCCACCTGAGGGTGCTGAGCAAGGCCCCTGGCCTCACACTGTGCCCTGTGCAGACACACAGCTACTGTGACATCATCCAAGCAAAGGCCTGACTTTTGTTAAGTACTAAAAGCAGAGGCTTGCAAGGATCAGAAATGATAGGTTTTCAGCTGCACTAGCCTCCAACAGGGGGTTCAGCTTTCCAGTCTTTGAAACCCCCTTTATACCAGGCATCTGTAAGAAAACATAAGGAACAGCTTCAGGGGGGAACCAGAGACATTGAGGCTGGCTTCAAACTCCTGCAGTCCTCCTGCCTCAGCCTCGCTAGTGCTAGGGTCACAAAAGGGGGGCGGGCAAAGACAAAGCTAACTCAAAGGTCATTGCAGGGATTCGATTCTGAAATCTTCTTGTCAAATTGAACATGTTCTTGATTTTTTTTTGAACCAAAAGCTTAACCCTCCTTCCATACCCTTCACTAATATTCAAAAGAAACCCACGAAGAAACCCACGAGTAATCGTTAGACTTTCCAAGCAGTTTAGTTGTTACAAGTATAAACAGCGTTATCAAACTGCATCAAACGGGTTGGAGCTCCGCTCCTAGAGTGTTTGTTTAGCATCCAGAAAGGCCTGGGTTCAATACCAAGTACCAATAACGCATGTGTAGTGGCACAAGCCTGTTAATCCCAGCATTTGAGAGGTACAGGCAGGAAGATCATCCTAGGCTACTTAGTGAGTTCCAGAACTGCACCTGACTATCTCAAACACCTTAACAAACAACAGCAGCAAAATAACCATCAAATATTACAAAACGATAAATGTGAGAAGTCTTTAAGTACCCAAAGTTAGGCTGGGTGTAGTGGCAATGCCTTTAATCTCAGCCCCCAGGAGGCAGAAGCAGGCAAATCTCTGAGTTCTAGGGCACCCTGGTCCTCAGAGTTCTAGGACAGCCAGGGCTACACAGATAGACCCTGTCTTAAATAAGCAAACAAACAAACAAGCACTCTAAGTTAAACACCATTTTGAGCCATTTTTTTGGTATTTATTTATTAAGATAGGGTCTCACTATCTCTGCCTGATCTGTAACTCACTATGAACATCAGACTGGTCTGGAACTCACAGAGGTCTATCTGCTCAGAGTTCACTTTTTAATTCTTCATTTATTTATTTAATTTATGTGTGTGTGCATGTGTGTACACACATATCACACATGATGCATGTAAAGGTAAGAGGACAACTCGTAGGAGTCATTTCTCTCCTTCTACCATGTGGGTTCTGAGGTCAAACTCAAGTTGTTAGGCTTGGTGGCTGGCACTGCTACTCACTGAGTTATCTAGATGATACCAGGATCTAGTCTGAGTTTTACAACCTAGCAAGAAACTAGCTTGGGAGTAAAGTGATGCTAAAAGATTGTAGAAACAAAGCAAGTCAGCAGTGAACCCAATCAACACCACTAGAAGCAGTCCAGGAGTCTGCTCACCAGATCTGTATCTTCCTAACCAACCTGTCTTTCTGGATTTTGCTACTGACTTGGTCTAGAAAGAGACTTTATACGCCAAGGTCAAGACTTACGACAGCAGGACTGTGGCCAGGTGGGCACTAGCCTTACTTTGTTAAGGTGAGGGATGGATCCCACACAAAGGTATTCAGCACCCCCCTTGCCCCGAATGTGAGACAATGTCCTCAGGCAGCAAAGAAAATCCAGACTTCAATCAAGTGTTCGTGCATCCTGAAGGCTACAGTTTGGAGACTATAAAAACATGATTTCCTAGCTTTTCTCAAGTGCTGGGATGATGAAAGCAAGGATATCTGCCTCTGGCTCTCTCACCTGACCTGCTAAGTGTCTCAGGAAATTTCCCAAGAGGAAAGCAAACGATCTTCAAAGGTGTAACTACGAGAAGCATGGTGCCAACCTCTTTCCCCTTCTAGGTCAATACTGAAGTATTACCCTCAGTTTAGACCTCAGACTCTGAGCACAGACTTTTTTTTTTAAGATTTATTTATTATGTATCATGCTCTGCCTGCATGTGTGCCTGCAGGCCAGAAGAGAGCACCCGATCTCATTATAGGTGGTTATGAGCCACTATGTGGTTGCTGGGAACTGAATTCAGGACTTGTGGAAGAGCAGCCAGTGATCTCAACCTCTGAGCCATCTCTCTAGCACCTGAGCTGTATTCTACACCTGGAAATTGGTATGTGTGACTCATTTTCTTACATATGACTTCATGAGACTCAGACAGGCAGGCCAGTTTCTTAAAATTATACATGGTAGACCCTTCCTCTAATGGGGAATATGCGTGGCTCATGTACTGCTATCAACTTTTCTATCACTATAATCCTAAATCACAAGATCTAGGACAAGACATACAGTCCTATGGTTAGATTATGAAAGGCTGTTTATACCTAATATTCATACAAGGCCAGGCAGGACAAATGCAAAATATGCAAAGCAAACAGACCTTTAGGAAAAGCAGTAGCTCACTTTGTGTTCTTTTGTGAGGCTGAAGGTACAAAGGAAAAGACCTAAAATCTGGTCTTGGTCAGCCTAGGACTGGGCATAAAATACCCCCCTCCACTCCCCGGCTGAGTTTCTAAGAGTTCACAGCAGGGCTCTAGGCTCTTTTATAGCTTTAATGAACAGGGTGGGTGGGACGTATTTACTTCTGCTTTACATAATGTTATTGCTGTTAACAGCAGCTCTTTCTCTCTTGTACCTGGTACTTGGCCTGCACAATTAGCACCTTATTACAGCCTTAATTACTAACTGGCTCAATTAAGTATTTCATTTTACCATCTGGTTCATGTACTAGCTCAAGGGCCTGAACACCTCAGCTACAATAAATCCTAAACTTCTTTTAAGCAAGTGCCTGATTTTCATGTCATGTCTTTAGGTCCATGAGGCTGTCAGGCGTGCAAAGGCACTAGACCACTTCTTGAATGTTTGGCTCTCTAAGAGTCTCTCAGATTCTGGAGGGCTCTTGTCTTAGCTGCTTGTGGAGTTTAGCTTTACTGTTTGCATATAACCTTTCCCTTTATCTGAAGAGGTGGGCTAAAGCAGGCACAAGACTTATCAACATCACATTCCATGTTTCTCTAAAGAGGATTCAAGAGAAATGGGTTCATGTTAGAATATCCATCCTTGCTTTAGAAATTAAACCTGTGGCCTGGGGATATAACTCAATGATAGACAGACATGGGCCTTCTGCATTAAGCTTCCTGATAGATGACAGAAACTGTGAGGGGCTAAAGAAGTTGACACTTAGGACTGCAGGTTTGGGAGACACAAAGCCTCCCCTCAGATCCTGCCTCTGTTACTTACTAGTTCTGTGATCTGTGGCTTTGCCTGTTTCCCAAACTGTAAAATAGTCCTCATAAGGCTCTTTGGAGAGCTGAATGTTTATAAAGTTTTTGGCACACAAAAAGCATCACACAGCATCATAGAAAATTAATAGAGCACAGGGTTTTATAAAAGACACAGCAACAAAACACTATGAAACAAACAAACCAAAAAACAAAACCAAAAAACCTGCCATCCTTGGCTCTTTTATTTATTGGGTTCTAACATGTTCTTTGAATTGCTTCAGTAAACAAGAGCTATGGGTTGATGAGCATTAAAGATGTCTAATGAGTTTGACAAGTATTATGAAAATGACCTGGCGGCACTGAGGAGGAACTGAAGAGAGTACCAGTGTCCCGGCAGAGGTTAGAAACGCCACTTGCCACTTCTTATGTTTCTGTAGGCCTTCTGAACCTACTATCAGCCACCACCCAGAAGCTTAAGTCACCAAACAAGTAATGCTGACCATTCCCCACAAAGAACCTGCTGTTGGTTGTGGGGGTACGGTGTGTGTGTGTGTGTGGTACTGGTGAGGGAACTTAGGGCCTTTTGCACACGATAGTGTTCTACCACTATTATGTATTTTTAAAGACATGATGAAAGATTTTTTTTTTTCCCCCAGGAAGATAACTCCATGGTGGTCAAACTTAACTTTTCTTCTGGTGTCTTTTCTGACTTTTCAACTTGCTCTTATCTTCCCAACCTTCAGCTCGCCTCCCACCATATACTACTAAAATGGCCTGTCTTCCCAATAATCTCCAGCACAGGGTACCCTTGTTATTCCGCCAGTTCCTCACACAGATTCTAGTTGTCCAACCAAACACACAGAGAGATAGGGTGTAGGTGTTGTATTAAGTGTGGCACCTGTTCCTCCACAAAAGGAAGAAAACCTTTCCGGTTTCACCTTTCCCGTTACCCTAGAGGGCAAAGTTCAACCCTGCAGGAAATCTTCTCTCAGGAGCACCTGTAGTACCATGTGTGCACACAGGAAATTCATGTCCAGTCTATCAGTGGGAAAGACCATCCATTTGAGGGCTCCACAGTTAACAGCTGAGTACCTAGGAATATAGTCAGGCACTTCCTGCTGCGTTCCTCACCCACTATAGCCACTAATCCTCTGTTACATCTCTAATCACCGTGTTCTGCGGCTATGCTTACAGGAGCCTTCCCCTCTGCCCTGGAAGAGTCTTTGTTCAGAAGTTCCGTTTATTTGTTCAGTTAGTTGTGAGGCCAAAGCTAAGAAAAGCCTCTCTATTTTTGTTGTTGTTCTTTGAAACAGGGTCTCACTACGCAGCTCTGGCTGTCCTGGAACTCTGGGATTAAAGGCGTGTGTGGCCCGCACCTTTTATTTCTTGATGATTAAGGTGTGAAGGGTCACTTTCCTCAAAGGTAGAGCACATCTGGTAAGTGAAGTGTCAACCAACTCCCCCCATTTCCCTACATTGTTCATATACTATCACTCTTCCTTAAAGGGCTCCCACGATGACCCCCAGCTTCACCTTGCAGGCATTCTTTCTGGATATCCAATTCCCGTATCCTCCCAGGGTCGGTTGTCTTTCAGCCAGTTGCCCACACGCTTCCCCCAGCTATCTCCTCCATCCAGGCATTTCGAAGCGCAAGACACCCTCCCTACTCTCTCTGGGACAATACTCCAGCAACTAACTTACAAAGCCCTGGGTCACTATCTGATGACGGGCAGCAAGGGAGGAAGGGATAAGGGAAGAGAGGACGGAGAAAGAGCGATCCCTGGAGTGGAGCGCGGAGTGAGCAAACTGAGAAGCCGGCGCCCCGCTCCTGGCTCAGACCCTTCCCGACCAGAGTGACCTAACGAGGGATCCATGGTCTCTTCAGCTATCCTAAGAACCAACTAAGGGACTTTAGGAGATGGTCCCTCACGGGCAGCACGACTTCCGCCTTCCCGAGGCGTCTCACGTGCGCGAGCTCGGCTACTTCGACTCCGGCCCCAGCGCGCAAGGGTGCGCGCTTCTTGCCGAGTCCCGGCTGGGGCCCCGCGCCTCCCTCCTCCCGGGGCTTCCTCTCCGCACTGACCGTCAATCTGAAAGCAGCTCGCAGTCCCACGCCGCCAGCCGCTGCCCCTACCCCGGGTCCCAGCCTCCAGCGTCCGCGATGGCTCGGGCACCGGGTTGCACGGCTTGCCGGACTCGGCCTCACACCGGACGGCGCGCAGGAGAGGCCCATGGAGCTCCAGGCGGTGGCGGCAGCCGCGGCTGCGGGAGCGGCCGCCGCGCGGGCTGATGACGCGCGGGCACCGTGGGGAAAGGGCGCAGGCTGATGACGCACCAGCGCGCACGGTGAGCGGAGCGGCATGGCGTCGGTGGCGCTGAGCGAGGCTGAGAAGGTCTACATCGTTCATGGAGTGCAGGTAGCGGTAGCGGCCGCGGGTGCAGGCCATAACGCTCAGGGAGGAGGTGCGGGGCGGCTGCGTGGCCGAGACCGACGTTCCGAGGCCTCTGCGGTCCGCTGCGAGCGTGCATCCCGCATACCTCGATTTCCACAGCTCTCGGGATGGAGATTCATTCCTAGTTTATCAGGGAGCGGTGGGCCTCTCTTGAGGCTTCTGCTCAATGGAGGAATGTCTTTGTGGCCTCCACGCGCTGAGGGGCCTGTGCCTGAGATCCAGTAACCGGAATCCCGGCCCGTGGATGGACGTCTTCAGGCTTCGCACCGAAAGAGATGGAGGCCATGCATCCGAGGGGAAAGGCCTTCAAAACATAAACTAACAGCAACCCTCCTACTCCCCCCACCCCAGAGGGAGTGGCGGGGGTGAGGGGGTGGAGAAAGGACCGCAGCTCAGTGGTTAAAAGCTTGCCCTAGCATGCAGAAGGTGTTGGTGGCTGGCTCCTGTAATCCCAGCACTTGGGAAGTGGAGACAAGAGAATCAGGAGTTTAAGGCCAGCTGAGCTATCAAGACCCAGTCTCAACAAGAAAAGTCACGCTGACACGTGTATTGCTGACAAATAGAGAAGAGTCATTTGTTCTTTTGGCGGTGCTGGGGGTTTATCTTCATGGTCTTGGGTGTGCTAGGCAGGCATTCTACACCGAGCCGCATTCCCAGCCCTTCTTTTCTCGTTTTTGGGCGGAGAGCAAAATGGGAGACGCGTCTTTGTATTCCAGGCTGTTGTGGAACTCACGTCAGCCCTTCTGCCTCGACAGAAGGCATGCCCCATCACCACCTGGCTGAGACTGGTAGATGGCGGTGTAGTCGTTGATTTCGCTGTTTTAGCTTAGATTCCTTGGTAGCTATGATGAATACATGATGTGTACTCAGTCTTGCTTTTGGACATTCAAGAGGAAGAGGTGAAGAGGGTTAACCTGGCAACCATCTCTCTGGTATCCTGCAAGCCTTCTCCCTGCAGTTGATCTTGCGATGTAGCTGGCAGATTAAAGCAATGTATCGCCATTTAAACTTCGTAATACAAGTGATGGCCATGGTCTTTTTAAAAATCTGTTCTCTTCTGTGCACCTTATAAGGTAGAAATGCCAATATTTAGTCAATAGGTTGCATATTAAACCTGATTAATAAAATCCAAACCCACCACTCGTTAGCTTTTCGGTTCAAGATGAGGAATCGTGGGGTATATGCAGAATGGTGTTGTGAGCGGATGTAAAAATAAGGTGGTCAGCCCTGGGGGGAAATGTTGCTTCCCTTTCAGGTTTGTTTTTGATGTTTTTTTCTGTCAGAAATGTGGCTTTGTCCTAAACCATTCATGCCAGGTCATTAGTCTTCACGGTGACTGCGTTAAAAGCTGCTGGAATTTAAATTCTTCAAATTGACAGGAACTGTTAAATGACCTGAAGAAAAAGGAGGTTCCTTGTAAGAGTTGGAAAGCTTCCATCCAGCTGCAGAATACCCTCTTTCATAATAACCACAACAAGCACTGATGGTCCCTGGTGATTCGTCTGCTTTTCTTTGCCAAGCTGTATTCCTTCTCAGCGGCCACTTGTGCCCAGCTTCCCTTCCATCTTGGTGAAATCTGCCACCCCCCATCCCTGTACCTTTAATTTCACGTCGCTTCTCCATTCCCTCTGTCACATCACGGCCTCACAAACCTTTATTTTTATTGAGACAGGGTGTCACTATGTGCCCTTGGCTCTCCTGGAACTCATAGAGATCTGCCTGCCTCTGCCTCCTAAGTGCTGGGAATAAAGGTGTGTGCCACCATGTTGGGCTAGCCTAACAACTCTAGAGATCCAGTTCCACGGAAAGAATTGGTCTGGGCTGCTAATGGTTCGTTACAAAAAAAGCTGATCACCCTCTATGTGGCATGGTTTGGATTACACACCTACCTCTGCTGGCCCTGTTGATGATGGGTAGTAACTCAGGTGGCCACTCCAGAGCTCTAAGCCCCGTGGGATGGATATTCGTTGTCTATCCTACTGAGTGGTTTAACTGTAACCTCATAGCCAAACTAGGTCATGACTGTTGATTAGGCTTTCAAAGACTTTCCTCTTGGGGCTCTGTCAAAGCTGTTTCATTGTTTTATTCTTGGCTGTTGGAGGAAGACATAGCTCAGCTGATGTTTTCTGTATTTCTGCTCCTTTTCTATGGCTTTTCCTTTTAGCTTAATTTATGTCTGAGTCTGGTCTTCAGTGCTAAGATTGAGAAGCCGTCAGTTACTCAGTCTGACCATTCAGAACTGAAACCAGTCCCCAGCACATTTCCTGTTTAGCCCTTTGCCCTTTCTATTCACAGACCCGAGGCACAGAAGGCCTGTGACCTTATTGGACCACATCTTTTCAGAGGGACGCAGAGCTGCTCAGGAGGGTCAGAGAGTGAAGCAACAGTTGCTGCCTAGTTTCCTTGGCATTTCTTGGGCGTGGTCCCGCAAAGCCGGGCCAGATGAGGTTATTTTCTACTAAGAAGACACTTAAATCTCAGTTCTCCGTTAAGAAATGAGGTACTGGACATGTCAAAACAAGGAAGATGAAGGGGTTGCCTTTGAGTATGCAGTCATCCTGATTATGTTGAAGTAGTAACACCAATTGCCTTGTACCACATCCAGGTAGCAGAGTTGTTATAATGACAGATGTAATAGCTATGCAAGTCTCCAGGAGCTAGCCCAGCAGCCAAAACCCCCAGTCTAAGGTGCTTCAGTGTCTGCTGAGAAGGGCAGGGTCCATGCCATCATGACGCCCAGAAGCTGTTCCTTCCCTGTTGACTGGAGCCTTCAGTCTTGGGTGACTGTCTTAAGTATTCAATATATAGATTAATCCCTTTGCTCCTCAGAACCACGCCAGGCAGGTACAGACAACTTCCCTCAGCATTTTATAAGGAAAAGTCATTTCTTTTTAAAAGTGCTCTTAGTTCAGTGATGCATGGACAGGTTGTTTTCTCTCATTCTCTTGTTTTTTGTTTGGGTTACTTTGGAGAGACTGGAACGTCCACTAAACATGAAAGGAAACTGTGTAAGTTCTCGTTCAGCTCACTCGTCCACTTGGCCTTCCCTGGAAGGCTGAGGGTTATTAGCGGATGGAGAGGCATGGTCCGGTGAGGTCCCATTTTCTGATGACCACGCCGCCCCACGTGGAATCAAGTCACAGGATGACATTTTAAAGGCAGCCCTTGAAATCCTGTGATTGATGGCGTGGCCTGCTATATTCAGAGTCAGCCCCATCCTGATCAGGGCTACCTCATAGAGCTGGCCACCTCATCTCTGGAAGGTTGTCTGTGTTGACTGTAGAGTGGAGAGACCCTTTGGGAAGGTACAGGCTGCGTAGAGTGGTGGGTAAGAACTCTGGCCTTGAGTTCAAAGGCTGCTCACTGGCTGGGGGATTTAAGACACTTAAGTTAGTAGACGTGGCAGTAAAGAGTAGCTCATTGAGGGCTCATTTTCCTAGACATTAAATTCTGCTGCTCTCCAAACACATGTCTCCCGATGCAAGAGGAGTCCAGTGAAAGAGTGAGTTGAGTGGGTGGCTGCAGGTGGACTTCACATGATTTAGGTGTTTAATTCCTCTCAGAAGTTGCCGAGAGGGTTAACACGCTGACGCAGATATGATGGATGGTCAGTGTAGTATTGTGCGGTGGGAGCATGCAGCAATGCTTTGGTTTTTTTTTGTTTGTTTGTTTAACCTCTCAAAATAAAGTCAGATACATAGACAGTTAGCCTGACAGTTTAAAGATAAGAATTGATCGTCATATATTTAAGAGCAATAGTCTTTCTTTGTTTTCCCCTCTCCTTTCGAGAGAATCAACCCCTTTGAGGACCTGGTGAAGTTCATTATTATTTTTAATTATATGTGTGGTTATATGCACAAATGAGTGCAGGTGCCAGCAGAAGCCAGAAGCGTTGGATTCCTTGGAGCTGGAGTTAGAAGGGGTTGTGAGCCACCTGACTCCAGCCCCTTGTTTGTTTGTTTCTTTCTTTCTTTCTTTCTTTCTTTCTTTTCTTTTCTTTTCTTTCGTGGGCTAGAGGAATATCTCAGTGATTAAGATAATCTGTTTCTCTTGCAGAGTTCTGTTCCCAGCACCCACATGGCAGTTCACAACCACCCATCATTCTAACTCCAGGGGATCTGATGCCCTCTTCTGACCTCCTCTGGCACCAAGCACACACATGGTACACATACTAACATACATGCAGGCAAAAAGACACACATAAAATCTAATTTTCAAAAATACAGAATAAAAAAATATTTTCAAGGGTATTTATGAAAAATGAGGAAGATCCTGATGAGATGGTTTGGGGCATTTTATTGTATGCAATGTGTGTTTGAAAAAAGAGAAGTATAAAAAGAATATTAAAGGACTAGAAAGATGACTCAGAGGTTAAGAGTACTCGCAACTCTTGCAGAGAACTCACACAGCTGCTTACAACCATATTTAACTACTTCCCAGAATCCAGTGCTGCCTTCTAACATCCCTGGGCACCAGGCTTGCATGTGGTACACAGGTAAAACACTCATACATGTAAAGTATCAATAAATCTTTTTTTTTGTAAATAACATGTAAAATGATATGTTACCCTTTATGTATGAAAAGGGAATTATTACCCAAAAGTAGATCATTATCACAAGAAAGCCAAGTTGTTTCTATAGTGGGGTTCAAAATCCAGACTTACACAAGTATGCTTTTTGTAATAATGCTTAATTTTAAAAGAAAATGGTTAAAACTTTTTATCTGCTCATTTGAATAGATAAAATACAAGATAACGCCAGGCAGTGATGGCGCACATCTTTAACTTCAGCACTCAGAGGCAGAGGCAGGAGGATCTCTGTGAGTTCGAGGCCGGCCTGGTCTATAGAGCAAGTTCCAGGACTTGCTCCATAGCTACTGAGAAACCCTGTCTCGAAAAACCAAAAAAGAAAGAAAGAAAGAAAGAAAGAAAGAAAGAAAGAAAGAAAGAAAGAAAAAACCAGATCTTAATAAGAGACCTATGAACCTATCATTAACCGGGGGTGTATGGGAAAGCAATGAGAAGAGGGATGTGGGACAAACATCGTGCAGATAAAACAAAGGATGTTACTCTGAGCTTATGTGACTGGTAGAATCATATATAGTGGCATTCCGTACACATGAAAGACTAAATAAGTAATTAAGAGTAACCAGGATTCAGTGAGCCCAAACTGAAATGTAAATAATTACAAATGAGTTTGAGTTACAGATGAAAACTGACCACAGAGAAGTAAGAGCAGAAGAGAACATTGTATCTAACTGTACACTACTGGGAAGTTTATTCCTATGGGGAGAATGGTTAGCAGCCCTGAAACAATGTATACACTGAGAGAGAGAGAATATATGGAAGTCGGGGGTAGATAATGACAGCCAGGTTGCTCCCTTCCTCCACCTCTAGGGATTTGGTAGTGGAACTCAAAGAAGAGAGTTACAAAGAAGAAAAATGAAGTCTGGAATGAACTACGGACATTAGATGGAAGTGAGCTATTTATTTGAACCCCTCGCTTCTTGATAGGTAGTGAACTAAATGCGTTAATCAATGTGTGTGTGTGTTTTCTAGTTCTGTTTGCTATGAAGGTTTAGAAACAGTGAGCTTAGCACCCAGATCCTGCTATTTGAGTCCTTTATGCCAGTAAGAGGAACCAGGGCTCCTTGGGGAAGGGGAAGGGAAAGCTAACCAATTGCCAGAACATGTTGTGTTGTCAGAAATATGGAAGAGTTGAGAGCACAGAGCCAGCCTAAAGGGACCAACATGCGTTGAGTGACAAACAGATTAGAATCCGACATAAAAGGACATCTATGAGTTGTGCTGTTGTAAACAACGGGAAACAAATAGTCGGACAGAGGGACAGGCAGCACATAGACACTCTGGAAGCCTCTCATGCGGCATGGCTGACGGAGCGCTGCTGTTCCCCTCAGCTAATGCTGGGAGAGCATTCAGAGTGCCTGAGGGAACGGGCATGGCTGTGTTGCGACCTAATCACAGAAACAAGCTCCCCTGCATTTGTGTGTTGACTCTGTTTTAGAAGGTTAAGTATTCAGGGTGTGCATAACAGGTCTTGTAAACTGAATTTGGGGTGAATAGGACTCACGTTGCGATCGTTGTGTCTGCAGCTCCAGCGAAGCCTAGCCTTGAGGATTTGGAGAGGGGTGGGGTGACTTTTTTTGTTGTTTTGTCCATTTTGCTTGCTTTTGTGCATGTGTTGTGTACATCCAATGTGGCAGGCCTTTGTGGTCAGACACATCTGACATGAAACCATTGCTTTGTCAAGATTAAGTGAAGGATAAGTCACCCGAGTCTCTCCCTTATATTAACCTGGTAGTATTGTTAGTAATAGTGAGGGCAGAATTTGGGGTGACCCACTGAGAAAAATGGCGATTGACTGTATTTCTCTAGGGGAGGAAGGGAGTCTGTCTGAGATGGGATCACAACCTGAAGGCTGCTGTTCCCTTAGGAAGACCTCCGGGTGGATGGCCGTGGCTGTGAGGACTACCGCTGTGTGGAAGTGGAGACGGACGTCGTGTCCAACACCAGTGGGTCTGCCAGAGTCAAGCTGGTGAGTGCTGTGGGCACTGTTCATACCAGGTGGAGGGTCGGTTACAGGCCCTGCTGACACTGGTCTTGGGGAGACCCAGTCCCTAAGCCATCCTGGGGGAACACATCTCTCCAGATCCAAAGCCCCCCTCATCTCAGACTCCTGTAGCCCCAGCCACAGCACCGTGCTTGTCTGGAAGAGGAGTGTGGCCGTTTCTGAGCAAGGACTCTTGTATGTGTCTACAGGGTCATACAGACATCTTGGTGGGAGTGAAAGCAGAAATGGGGACACCGAAGCTGGAGAAGCCAAATGAAGGCTACCTGGAATTCTTTGTTGACTGGTCAGTACCGCACAGGTGGTTTTAAAGGAAAAGGAGTGCAGGGGATGCATAGCACGTGGGAGGCATTGGGTTCAGTCTCTGCTTCCCAGTGGAAAAGCAAAGATTGAAAGATGAAGTTTCAGGGCGTGACTGTCAGGTTTGTTCAGCCATTCATTTACCTAGGAAGGATTTACTCACTGTAAAGCGCCAGGCAGTAGAAGTACCTGACCTTGTTCTAATTCCCTGGCTCTTTCTGAGGGTTAAGTGAAGTTGTAAATGGTAAGGTGCTTTGAAAAACACCAAGCAAGGGTAAATATGGATCATTTGATCCACAGTACCCTGTGTCTCTTCCTGCTCTTGCTCTGCAAAGAACACTTGTTTTGCTTGGCAAGTGGGTCTGGGACCAGTCAAATAGTCTGGTGAGCTGGGAAAGTGGCCATAGTATCAGCAGCAAGTGTGCTGGGAAGAACCAGGGCTCTGCGGTATCTGCGTCCAGCCCTGGGCCAGAATGTGTGACCTCAGTCTATACCCGAATCTCTTCCTCTAAAGGGTGAGGCCTAACATGTGGTGATAAGGAATAGGAAAACAGAGCAGCTCCCAGACGGTGACCACCTCTCATGAGATTCACAAACCTTATTTCTTTTCCCTTTTCAGAATTGGGACTTTGGAATTTTTTATTTTGTTTTATGTGTATGGGTGGTTTGCCCACATGTATGTATCTAAGCACCACTTGCATGCCTGGTGCCATTGGAGACCAGAAGAGAACAGTAGACCCCTGGAGCCGACGTTACAAACGGTTGTAGATGCTGGGAATCGAACTTGGGTCTTGCAACAGCAACGAGTGCTCTTAACCACTGGCCCAACTCTGTAGCCTCTAGGACTGGGACTTTTTATTGTATGGCCCCTGCTTTGGTTCTAGAAACTAGCATTGACCAAAGCAGTCCTTTGTCGGAACACAGCCCAAGAATGAAGTCCCGTGGGAGAGTCTTGTGACCTACCTCAGTTTCTTCAAAAACACAAAATTGTTCTTGAAATATGCTTTCGTGCCTCCCAGGTGTAGTGGACGCGAGTGAGTTTACTTCAGATTATTCATTACAAGTTGACTGTTATTTGTTTATATGACTTTATGGAAAAACATGTTTTTGCCATGTGCAACTTGTCTTTGTGATTATATACAGCTTGAACTCCCGAGAGCTTTACTCGTGTGACCTTCTTAACCCTCAAGATGGAAATTTTCTGATGTTCTGAATAAAGTTAGCTATTGCATTTTTAGGCTCCATTCTCCCAGTTTTTACTGCCTCTTGAGCAGCAAACATTCTTACGATCGCCTCTTGGCTTCTGCTAGGTCTAGGTGTGTGTATCCTGTGGTCCTAAGACCTCCTCCACATGTGGAGGCTGGTTAGAGGGACCACAGGACTTAGCCTATAGTTGTGAACATGGCTGGAATTTGTCCTAGCTTTGTAGATGCAGCAACTGACTTAGGACATTTCTCCCACTCAGATTTTTCGCCTAGGATTTAGTAGGTGCAGTCACATAGGCTCAGACTCATAGGCTCAGACTCCTAGAAGGAAAGCATAGAACCAGTTAGCAAAGTGGCCACATAGGTGGGCCCATCTTGGTATGGTAGTTAATTTTCCTGTCTTCATTTCCAAGCACAAAAATTGGTCCTTGCTGGACCCCTGTGAGAAAAAGACAAATGACGTGTTTAGAGAGGAGGTGCCTGCCCAGGGTCAAGTGGCCAGAAATGTGACTCTGTTTCTTGCTCTTTCTGCTCCTACAGTAGAGGCCAGTTTAAGGATGTTGAGCTTGGGAGGAATACTGTCCGTTCCACTTTCTGGCCAGTTTTCTTCAGCTCTGGTTCCATCCCCAGCTCCAGCAGTCTCCAGTCAGGTTATCGTGGGGCTGACTCATCCTGCAGTGAGGTGGATGATGGTACCATTCCCTGCTTTGCTGCTGCAGGAAGCAGAATGGCTTCCTGGCCTCATCTGCAAATCCCTTTATTTACAGACAGAGGAGCTGTAATTGCTTTCCTTTCCTCCCGTGTTTTCTGCCCTCCTCGTCCTGGGCGACATGCTGGCTGCATCATAAGGAGTGGTGTACTCCGATGCCGGGGTGCAGCGAAAGAAGGGTTTCACTGGACTCTGGATTTGCTGCTTTTTCCAGGAGATGTAAGATGATCTGTTCCTTGTTGCCCCTGGGATGCACAGGGACAGCCTAGTAAAGTGAGTTAATAGTGCTTGCCTGGGGAGCAGAAGGATGTGGATGACTGCATTTTCCCCGAGTCACTAGCCCTGTTCTTGCCCAGATCCTGTTTTATCTTTACTGAAGTCTGTGGCAACACTGATACAAGCCTGAATCCAGAGAGATGCCTGACGTTGAGGTGACCGTGGATTCACACAGCCTAGATACAGAATGAAACCCAGTCTGGCACAGTTATGTCTGTGTGTGCACCATCCTTGCTCTTAGCAGAGATTCTGCTGGTCTCAGGAAACACTGTCTAGCATGGGAATCACAGTGTTCTCCCCGATGTATGACATGCAAAAATACCATGGCTTGCTGCAAAGTGGAATCCCTCTGGCCAGAATTCAGAGAACTCGCCTCACTGTGCTGTGTGTCTGAATATGAGGAAGGGGCTCCACTTAAATGCTGTGCTTGTCCCTTCCTTATCCTAGGTGTCAAAGCAGGGTGACTCCCATGTTTGAGCTGCTTCCTCTCAGGATTTAGTTTATGAAGCAGCCTCACTGGCTGTGAATGGCTGCCTGCTGGTCTATTTTCCTCTTTTCTGAGTCTCAGAGGACCTCACTCGGCGCTCCCGCTTTCCAGGGAGTTCTGAAGCCTGTCAGGATGGTAGTCTCAAGGTAGCGAATCCTAGCTTATTTACACAGCTTCACTAGCATGGTTGGCCCTGGAGGCAGAGTCACACCCGTGCTCTTGGGTGTGCTTTACTTTCTCAGGCTTTTTCTCCTAATCCCCATGAGTAAGCCTATATTGAAATATCTTTACTAAAACTTCCAACTCTACTATCAATAAAAATAAAGTAAAACGAGGGTTGGGGGCATAGCTCAGTGGTAGAGGGCCTGCTTAGAATCTACAGTGAGGAGCTGAGGTTTGTAGGTCAGTAAGTAATAGAACTCTTGCCTAGTATATGGGAGGTCCTAGGTTCCTTCCCTAGTCACTCAAAATAGATAGATAAATAAATAAATTAAAATCCTCAGAGGAGACAAGACAGAAACAGAGAAGGGTCAGTAACACAAGTAAATTCGTTCCTTGTTCCCCTTATCAGTGCTGGGCTCCTTTAAGAGTCACAAAACCATTTGATGCAGAAGCGGAGTCTACCAGGCCCTGCGGCTGCCCTCTGTTCTAGAACGCACGTGGGACTCCGGAGGCCAGTCCCTTTCTTGCTGCCTAGAAAACAGAAATGGCTCTCAGGCCTGTGGACGTGCCCAGCAGTATGTATTCCTCATGCTGAAGAGCTCTGCTGGAGAGCTTCTATCTGCAGCCTGTAGCAGTTGCTCCCCACGGGGAGGAAAGAATTATAATTGGTGTTGGCATGGAGTCCCTCCTGCCACTCTGGGTCCAGCTTGATTTAATTCCTTATCAGCAGCTTCCAGGTCTTTATTGTCTTAGTTCTCAGTTGTCCTGGTCTCTCAAAGCAGATTGCTTTTCTGCTAACTCATTGTCTTCAGGTTTATCTCTTTGGGATGATAGTATGGACCCAGGTAGGTAAAGCTCCTTCCTGCCAAGGTGAAAGACCTCGGTCCATCTCAGCCCACTGGAAAGGCACCAGCTACCCTGACCCATCCCGACTCCAGCAATGCCAGGCTGCCCTTACACTAATCTGGAAACAAAATGGACTTTGCCTTGTTTTGTAGTAACTGAGAAAGGTCCATTTCAAGTGAGAACTCTTAAACTTGAAGAAAAGTTGGTTTCCAGGATGAAAAAATTCAGTAGGCTGCATGTCAGCCTGAGCTGCCACTAGGTGGCAGCCCTTTGAGACACTGCTTAGCTGACTTTCATCAGAGCTTTTGGACCTGGAAAAGGCTTGGGTTTTGTTTGAGGAATCCAGGAGAATGTTTGTCATGCCTGGGTTCAGCATGCCAAGTGTCTGTTATTTCCCTTTGGGATCTTAACTGAGTTTTGGTATGATCGCGTGTATTTTTCCCAAGCACAGAACCAGTCTTGGAAACCTGGTGGGTAGAACTGTGTATCTGTTCTTTGCCTGTCAGGGGAGCACCATTCTTGGCTAAGGGCTGGGGGCGGTGCCAGCAGAGAAGGGGCTTAGAACACCATTGAGTTGGCTGTTCTCGGTCTTTGGGGCTGATGGCATCATCAGTAGAAACAGATTTTAAGGCAAGGTTGAGAATGTGCTGCTGTTCTTGCCACCGCATGTATACAGAAGGTTCTGCAGTCTCAGAGATGAGTGTGTGCACACACAGGAGTCAGCCAAGGTCAGCCACTCTCCCAGTAACCTGTCCTATCTGTAGGCCGCATAGATTTTCAGGCTATATTAGTGACAAGGGAACGATGAGGGCCCAGAGTCTGGAGTTGCTACAAGTAGACATAGCTTTGATCTCACCCTACTCCAGTTAGGCAATAGATGTGCAGGCAGCAGGAACAGAGTAGAGGGAATGAGTCAGAGGGTGGAGATCTGGGAGGACCCTGTTCTTCCAGCTGCTCTGGGAGAGGAACTGGCGCATGCTTTATGGAGGGTTTGAGTTGGTTTGGTAACTAATAAATAGCGTTTGGTTTAATGATCTACTGTGATGATACATGTAAGCAGAGGCCTGGAATGACCAGCCTTTGCATGTATGTATGTATGTATATATGTTCTCTCTCGCTCTCTCGCTCTCTCTGTGTGTGTCTTAATTTAACAGAGGTTTTCATTAGACTTACTTTCTTTGACTGTATCTGTGGTCTAATAATAAGTCCCGTGACTAGAACACCCATTCGTTATCAGAGGCAAAATATGAGCGCAAGGCGAAGCCAATCTTAGATCATAGTGCCAGCTGAGCCACAGTGCCGCATCCAGGAGGCTGAGGCCTAAAGTGCCTGCCGGAGTTGGACCCTGAGCTCTCTCGGCTCTGTGTGACCCAGCAAGTGACCCAACCTGTCTGACGCCTCACCATCTAAATTGTGTCAGAGGTTAAGAGTGTAGCTCAGTGGTAAAGAGCTTTCCTGGCATTTGTGAAACCCCAGTTTTATTTCCCAGTACCACAATTAAAAAAAAAAAAAGATAAGATGGTTGGCCCTGCCTATGATGGCTGTGAGAATGAAATGGCCCCGTATAGCTGAGGTGCTCAGAGTGGCTCATGGCGCATGGTAACCACGTGTGAAGTTGTTTGTGTTTGCCACCCTGTAAGACGAGGAATGCCTCCTGGGCCCTAGGTCACAGACACCTGAGAGGTTTAGTTTCTTTGATGTGGTGCTGCTTTATTTTTCCAGAGGATTTTTTTTTTTTTTTAAAGATACGGTCTTGCCAGGAAGTGGTGGGGCACACCTTTGATCCAGCACTTGGGAGGCAGAGGCAGGCAGACCTCTGAGTTCAAGGACAGCTAGGGCTACACTGAGAAACCCTGTCTCGAAAAACCAGAAAAAAAGAAAAAAGAAAAGACAAGGTCTTACTTACTGTGTGGCCCTGGTTGGTCTAGAAACCGCTGTCGACTAGGCTGGCTGTAAATTCAGTCACTTGCCTCTACCTTCTTGAGTGCTGGTATTAAAGGTGTGTACCACCCCGTTCCACTACCAGAGAGTTAAAATGCCTTTAGTCAGACCTGGGAAATGCCAGTGTCTCTCTTGTGGAATATGTTGCTCACTATTGTGTGGGCCTTTTGTTTGAGTGCGTGCCATTCCCTGGCTAGTACCTGTGAGGCATTTGGTTTTTATTCATTGGAAATGGTCTCTGTCGCCCTTTTCTCTGCTCAACTGTTGCAGAGGGTCTCTTGTGTGTTAGGAACCCCAGTGATGGACAGAACCTTCATCTCTGCTCTGCCTGTCCTTCATTGCCAGAATGTAGGTACTCTGCCTCCACCCCCTTTATTTTTATTTCATGTGTATGCATCTTCCATGGAGACCAGAAGAGGTTGTCAGATCCCCTGATGCTGGAGTTACAGGTTTTTATAAGCAGCCATGTGTGTGCTAGGAAAAGAACCTTCTGTTGGTTTTTTGTTGTTTTCGGAGATAGGGTGTCCTGAAATTCTCAGTTTGTAAAAACATAGACAAGGTTAGCCTTGAACTCGGAGATTCGCCTGCCTCTGCCTCCCAAGTGCCAAGATTAAATGCATATGTCACCATGCCTGGCTAACCTGGGTCTTCTGGAAGAGTGGCCAATGCTCTTAACCATTGAACCATCTTTCCAGGCCCTCCCTGGCTTTTCTGTGCTACCCAAAGCATGTGCTATGTTTCCCATGCTGAACACTTAACCTCCTCTCTCTCTGACCTCCTGTTATCACCCTACAGCTAGGGGCCATGCAGATAGTACTGGGCCATGGTTGCAGAATCTCTAATCTTCCTCTCTGCCTGATTGTGAACTATGCTAAAAGAATGAAATATTCAAAAATAAAAGGTTGTTTTAAATGGGTAAAGTTTTCTTTAAGTTAGCTTAGTCCTAAAGAAACCATGGGGCCTGGCTTTGTGGGCAGATAAGTATAGGCTGCTTTGTGTCAGTGCAAGACTCTCAGAAAGTCCTGTAATGCCTTTGAGTCGTGCCCGAGTGGTGCATGTGAACTCATGTGGAGGTAATTGGGCGTAAGTATCAAGAGTCCAAAAAGGAGTTTTTTCCCTCCTAAAAAATACCAGATGATGTCAAATACAGATACTTAACAGGGCAACTGTATTCTCCTACTTTTGTTCCTCTTCCTTCTCTGTCCTGCTGTCATATGTCCCTTCTAAGACGGACCAGAGGGTCTGACACTGATGCTACCCTGAAAGCCAGGGCTGGTGTGGAGGGTGAACGACCAGTCTGAGCCACACGTCACAGTCGTGAGACTTCCCAGCTCCACAGGCCAGCCTGAGATGAGTGTTCATTTTACTCTGAAGATAAAGAGTTCATTACCAGCTGAGGTTCACATTACCCCAGTCTCTTCCTCCTTGGCTGAAGAAGGCTTCTGCCTGAAAGCCTGTCACCCACTGACGGGTGCAGGGCCCAGTACCGGGCTAGTTCACTGCACGTACCTGTAGGCCCAAGTAGCTAATACCTTCTCTCATCTCAGCAACTTCTTTTTTCCCTTTTGCCTTATGCAGGACAGGACAGCTCTCTGGCTTTTTCCCTTGGTGATATTCTTTGTGCTGGCTCTCCAACCTTACACAGAGAACAAGTTCCTTGTGTTTGTAGACACTCACACAGCTTTTCCGTTGCTGTCTCGTGTAGTTCAGCCAATGCTACCCCAGAATTTGAAGGGCGAGGAGGTGACGACCTTGGCACCGAGATCGCTAACACCCTGTACCGGATCTTCAACAACAAGAGCAGCATGGACCTGAGGTCCCTCTGCATCAGTCCTCGGGAGCACTGCTGGGTCCTCTATGTGGATGTGCTGGTGAGTCTCCTGCTGTCCCCGACCGGCACCACCCTTCTTTCCTCCTCGTGGGGAAGAGTTTTCAGCCTCCACCGTAGGATTATTGGGGAAGAGGCAGTCTCCTGTAATCTATTATTTACAAGATAAATACAGAGCATTAGTAAGTGGTTCACATAACACCATTCTATAATAACATTGTAGTCATAGCAGAGGTATACCTAAGATTACTCATAGGAGTTATCAGGGAATTAAAAACAAGGATCTTCTGGAAGGCACCAGACATGTCAGAGTTTAGCAAGTTGGCACTTTGTGTGGGATGATGATCAGCTCTCTGAGTAGACACTAGAGACCTAAAGAAGAAAGGAACCAGACTGTCGTCTCTGATAGTGGAAAAAAGAGAGCTATAGAAGTAAAGACCTTGCCAGGTAGTGGTGGCCACACCTTTACCCCAGCACTTGGGAGGCAGAGGCAAGTGGTCTCTGAGTTCAGGATAAACAGACTGAATTTCAGGACAGCCAGGGCTACACAGAGAAACCCTGCCTTGAAAAACAAAACCAGAAGGAGAAGCAGAAAAGAACTCAGCCAGTGTTAGTGCCTGTGCTTGGCCTCTCTGGGAGGACTGAGCCAGGATCTAGGCTTCACCTAGAAAGAAGGTTTTTCCAAGGGAGGCTGGAACATACAATAGGATTTGAATACCCTGTTCCTGTTTTTCTGATTAGGACGTAGATAATCACCTGAGATCGCTGCTGCTCGGTATTTTTAGGTTCCGTGTAAACATATATAGACGAGTATGGCAGGAAATAGTAATAACAGGACTTCTTGGGGGTTTGAAGCTGCTGTGCTGTATTGTCAGGAAGAACTGTGGGTTCCCCTTCTGTGTGGTCTTAGAACTCACCCAGGGCTTACGTGCAGGAGCTGACCCTTGGGAATGTGTACTGCGTGTTTTGCTCAAAAACCTGAGAAAGAGATCCAGTTTTTAATTCTAGAATTTTATTTTCATCTCAGTCTTTAGTATGTGGCCAGCAATGGGCATTTCTGTACTGGATGCTGTTAAGGGTCTTTCTCAGGAGGGATGATATTGCACAAATACACAAAATGTCATGCCCATCAAAACAAGAAAAAGATTCGTGACTTCTCAACATGTGACTTCTCCATCTCCTTGAGGAGTCTGGCCATCGGCTTTTTTCCCAGAACCTCAGACAGAGGCCTCTTGGGAGGGCAGATTTGCCACTTCCGTGTGAGGTGTGCTCTGCTCTCACCTGCGAGACTCTACCTGAGCGCTCATAATCCTGCACAACATGGAGTGGTCAGGTCTGAGCACTGGGCATGTGTTTTGTTACATGCTGGAGGTGTCCCTGCCTCCATACATGCAGTATCCTTTGTCAATCATCGCCGAAGTGAGGCAGGCAGTGCAGCTGGGAGCCTGCAGTGCACCTGGGAGCCTGCAGTGCGCCTCGGAGCCTGCAGTGCACCAGGGAGCCTGCAGTGCACCTGGGAGCCTGCAGTGCACCTGGGAGCCGTCTGGGACAAGTCAGCCACTGCTGAGGTGCTGACCCTCCTGCTTGTGAGAACATTAGACCTTGCGTGTGTGCCTGTGTAACTACAGCTGTGGACTCGCAGCACCGTAGTTAGGGGGCATGTTACTCTCCTCATTGTTTCGGCTAGCCACGGAGGGCAGCCCACCGTCTTATTTTAATTAATTTATTAATTTATGGGTTTTGTTGTTGTGGTTTGTTTTTTCAGTTTGTTTTGAGACAGAATCTCATTGTGTAGTCCTGGCTATCCTGGGACTCACTATGTAAACCAGGCTGACCTCAAACTCACAAAGATTCACCTGCATCTTCCTCCTGGGATTATAGATATGAACTGTCACACCTGGGTTCATGTCTTTTTTTTTTTTTACTATGCATTCAGCGTGACCTAGGAATTTGTTTCTTAGCTGGGTTAATGCTTCATGATAATTAATGCTGACTTTTTCTTTCCTCTCTGTGCCTCTCTCAGCTCCTGGAATGTGGTGGGAATTTGTTTGATGCTATTTCCATTGCTGTGAAGGCTGCTCTCTTCAATACAAGGTGAGTCTCCCTAAAGACCAGTCCTTTGGGCCTGCGGAGAACTGACAAGGAATTGTACTGTCTGAAATGTTAAGCTCGAGGAAAGAGATTTTGTAAACTAAAACTAAGTAAGATATGAATATTTTTATTTATTTTTTACTTTTTTATTGATTTCGTTGGTAAGCGTGTACCATGTAAACAGTATTAGGAAACCAGAGACACATACCCTGGCTTCAGGTCGTCTGCCTGTTACAGGATGGACCCTCAAAGTTGCCTTTCAGTTTCTCGGGTCCCCCTTCTGCCCTAGCACCTAGCTCAGAGCAGGTGCTCACACATTCCTCGGCTGTGTGTGGGTGTTCTCGGAGGGGAGCAACTTGGTTTCCCCCCTGTGGTTTCCTTCATAGATAAGACTGTGAACACGTACAGGGAGCTAAGGTTTGTGTTGACATTTCTTTATTACGTCTATTAGAGAGTCTGGCAGCTGAGAAAATGTGGGTGGGTGGGTAGGTGGGGGGTTCATTTCCTGAGGTATCCTGGGTAAAGTGAGGTTTAAAAGCGTGTGATTGGGGCTGTCGGGGTAGCTGAGTTCGTAAAGGACTGAGGAACCTTAGTTCAGTTCCCAGGACACACACCTGTAATCCTATGCTGGGAAGACAGAGATGAGAGGATCCATAGCAGTCCGGGTCAGCCTGGCTAGTTGAGTCAGCAAGCTTAGGTTTCTGATGAGAGACCCTGTCAGGAAAATAAGGTGGAGGTCAGGGAAGATACCTGAGGTCCTCTGACCTCTGCACATGTGTAAACTTGTGCACACCATCTGCACAAGCCGCTAGAGAGAGAAAACTTTGAGTAAGTGAACAAATATATTTATTCTGGAACATCTCTCATGTCTTTTTAATGGTGAAAGTTGAACAACCCGAGTCTTATAACATGGAGATTAAAGTATACACGGCAGCATCTTCAGAGGCTTGTTAACAAGGAAAAGCACTAAGTGTAGCTTTCACGTCCCGTTAGATGGTTGTTCTGGTTTGATTTTGGCTGTTGTGTCTGGTGTGTCTGGGACGATTTCAGATGGTCACTGTTGCTAGTTCTCAGTACTCATATTATGGGCAGTGTAACACGGAGATTTTATACCCTTTCTGTTGTAAGTCAACTACGGGACAAGTAAAAACATAGTCAGACTTACAGAAGAGCTTGCAAGATGGAGTTTTAATAAGACTAGGAGGTGTAGTGCCCTCCACCCTGATAGATTTTGCATGCTAAATCCCACCAGCAGCAGCAGCCAGCACCTGGGCTTTGTCAAAAAAGGAAAGGAGCAAGGAGCTTGTCATCAGAAGCGGCTTAAAGTGGAATGAGTCTGCTTGACTAGCCGGTTCCCATGGGTGCCAGGGCATTGGGGAAGCTGTTCTGCTGTGAGGGCGTCCTAGGAAAATAGATGCCAGCTTGTGAAGCCTGGGTACCCAGATACTGAACAGCTGCCAGTCTCACCCCCAAGCAACAAAGAGCGGTGACCCCATGATGCCCTTAGAGGATAGAAAGACCTTTGTATGTTGAAGTTCTCTGAAAGAGTTGATGCCACCCAGCTGTCTTCCCCAACCCTTTGCCCCACTGTGTTGGGGCCAAAGAATTAAGAAATTAAATGTCTTTCTATATACCTTCCCCCCTTTCCCTCCCTCCTTTCTCTTTTTTTCTTCCCTCCCCATCCTCCCAGTGTGTGTGTGTGTGTGTGTGTGTGTGTGTGTGTGTGTGTGTGTGCAGGCTTCTTTTTTGACATAGCAATCCCATTTCAGATTGCTTACTGTCCAGGTCAGACAGGATATTACTTAGTACTCTGGGTGCCTGACATGGAAGCTCTAGCCTTAACCTTTGACAGGTGATAAGGATGTAAACAAGATGGAATCAGTGAAACTTCTGCTTGTAAGACGGGAATTTCAACTCCTCTTCTCAAAAAAGGTTATGCTTCCTCCTTTCAGTAGATGGAAATTTTAATTATGCCTCTGTTTCCAGGATACCAAGGGTTCGCGTTCTGGAGGATGAAGAGGGGGCAAAGGACATTGAACTGTCTGACGATCCTTATGACTGCATCCGACTGAGTGTAGAGAATGTCCCCTGTATCGTCACCCTGTGCAAGGTGTGAGCTTGTCTCTTAGCGTTTTTGCCTTCTGTGGGGTGGTGGGTCTCCTCCATCCATGGCCTGTTGAGATGCCATCACAGGTTGAGAGGTTGTAGTTGTACAAACCATATAGATGAAGGTTTAACCCAAATCTCATAATTCGGTTACATGAGAAGCATCATCTGAGGAGTCCCCAGAGAAGGCTGCTTCATCAGCAGTGGGGCTGCCACGCTCCCTCTGCAGACCCTGCACGGAATCTCACTGCTCATTTTCCCTAACTCCTCTACCCCAGAGTCCAAGGCAGCTGAATGCTGTAGATTCTCAAACAGTATTCCTCTGTGCACCCCGAGGTCCACATACGGAAACTGGGGACTTGGGGCCAGCCCTAGGTGTCACATGTCAGGTATGGTTCCCACAGAGCCTGACATCTACCATTGCCTCAGGCCTGTGTTGGCTGGGCTTGTGACTGATTCCACAAGAGACTCGTTATATAAAAACGAAACTGAGTCGGGTATGGTGGCTCAAGTTTATAATCCTGGAACTCAGTAGGTGGGGACCAGAGGACTACTACCAGCTTGAGACCACCCTAGCCTATATAACAAGTACCTGGTCAGGGCTGCACAGCAAGACCTTGTTTCAAAACAAAACAAAGCAAAAACCAAGTTTCAGTCATTTGATTCCACTGAAGGCCCTTTGAGAACTGGGACTGTAAAGAAATGTTCACAGAGTGTTGGGACTGAACCCAGCTCTGGAGGGTGACATCATTTTGCCCGTCCCTTAGCGTGGCTCTCTTGATTCACTGTTGGAGTGGACAAGATGTAACATGGCCTCACATATGCATTTCTCGCCTCTGTCCCTTGTTGGAAAGCCTCGTGGCCTCTGTCCTGATGACCGTGCTCCCACCTCCCTTGTTTCCATTTTGTATTTTTATTGTATTATTCACACAATGGACCATATTAACAATTAACAATGTTCCAGCAATTTTCAGATGGGCAGAATTTTAAAAAAGATCTGGAATGAGCCATGCATGTACAGCCTTTGTAGACTTTGTGTCGGGGGACTTTGGGATCTCTGGTGTATTATTCACATGTGTTTTTGTTTTGTTTGTTTGTTGGTTGGTTTTTTGAGACAGGGTTTCTCTATAGCTTTGGAGCCTGTCCTGGAACTCGCTCTGTAAACCAGGCTGGCCTCGAACTCACAGAGATCTGCCTGCCTCTGCCTCCCGAGTGCTGGGACTAAAGGCATGCGCCACCACTGAGTGGCTTTTGCATGTGTTCTAAGAAGCCCTGATCTTGCAGATTGGCTGCCGACATGTGGTAGATGCCACACTTCAAGAGGAAGCCTGCTCCTTGGCCAGTTTGCTAGTGTCAGTGACCAGCAAGGGAGTCGTGACATGCATGAGGAAAGTGGGCAAGGGAAGCCTGGATCCTGAGAGCATCTTTGAAATGATGGAGGTAAGGCCATGGTGCTGGGCAAGTCCTTCCCGCTCCTCATTTTCCATGTGTCTTCCCCATTCACACCCAGGACCCCAGCCTGGACCTGGGAGCACAGAGAGCCCTGCCAGTGACTGTTTTATCTTCAGCAAGTCTCTCCTCCTCTAATCCCCAGTGGCTGCATTTTGGTCTGAGAATATTGACTTTGACCATGTAAAGAATCAACATAATTATCACAAGATGAGGAATTAAATTCCTGTCCCTTCCAAAAAGAGTGTAGATGAGAGCGGCACTAAGGGCTGACCTATCTCAGGTTCTCCACAACCTGGAGGTGTTGGGGAAAGCTAGCAAGCCTCAGGTGAGACGCTCTGGGGATGGGTGAGAAGATGGCTCAATGAGTGGAGCGGTCGCTTCACAAGATGAGGACCTGAGTTCAGATCCCCAGCACCCACATCCACTGGGCAGAGTGGTAGGTGCTGTAATCCTAGTTCTGGGAGGCAGAGACAGGTAGGTCCCGGGGGCTCATTGGCCAGCTCCTCTAACCAGGTAGGTGAGCTTCGCCTTCCGTGAGAGACCGTCTCAGAAACTAAGGGGAAGAGTGATGTTGACCTCTGGCCTCCACATGAAAGGAAGTATCTGGCAGTGTGCCTTGTCCCAGGCGTAGCCCGTCCCTTGGCCAGCAAGGCTGTCTCTGAGGAGCAAAGGATTTTCCAGGACTCCAGGCATTGAGCTCAAGAGTAGTATACACAGAGCACTTGTCTTTTGATATTAAAGCAAACAAAACATGATGTGATGTTTACATTTAGTGTAAACAAACACAAGTACAAGGAGGGAATCCACCTGGACCATGTGAAAGAGCCAAGACTATTCCTCCCACAGAGACAGTGTGGACGTGCCGGGCTTTCCCTTCAGGCCTTTGCTTTCAAGTGCGGTCACTTACCATAGTTTATTCTTTACAGGCCTCCTGTGGGGGAAGCATTCTATGCTCTGCTCCATCCATAGCTCAGCTTTCTTACCAGGCTTCTGCATCCAGGGGTAGGCTGTAAAGACATGTCCCCCAGGCTGTGCGTGCCAGCTCAGGGCTACAGGTGTCTCCTCCAGGGTGGGAAGGATGACTGCCCGAGCTGCTCTGAGGATATGAAGGGCCGGGAGAGAGCTGGTGTGTCCTCGCCTGACATGTTGTCTGTGCCCGTCAGCTCTTGTTCTCTGCTCTTTTCAGCAGCCTGGGTTCGGGTTTCTCTACATGCTGTTAGACCCCCTCCCCCCTCCAAAGGACCCCTTTAGACAAGAGGAGCGCGCACCTTCCCTTAGAGAGGGCTTACCTCGTCCGGGTGTTTTAAACAATAGCAAAGATTTATTGTGTACTGCATGCATCCTTAGTGTTCTTCCCGATCTGTTACCCTTCACAGTTCATGCTGTTTGAGATGAAGAGCCTGAGGCATATAAGGATAAGCAGATCTCTCTGGAGTGCTGTAACTGTGCCTCCAGGACTGTCCGCCTGTCTTTGCCATGAGCTTAGGGCCAGGGCTTCAGTGGCTGGGAAATTAGCTCCATCGGTGAGCTGAGCATGGGTTTCCCTGACTGGGAGTGAGGCCTGCAAACCTGGCTCAGGGAGCCATTGGCTGTGACTGTTGTGACTGCCCAGAGGTTCAGTGGGAATCTCTGAGGAGCCCTGCAGACTGAGGCCTCTGCTCTCCACCCCTGTTGACCTTGCTCCCACCTTCACTTGCATAAGTAATAAGACCTCCTATTTCATAGAATCGGATATCCTTCTAGTTTGTGTTTGCATGTTGTGTGGGCACACGTGGGGAGGTGCTTGTGCATATACGTGTGCATTCACGTGGCGACCAGAGATTGACAAAGGAGTCCTCAGCCATTCTCCACCTCATGTATGGGGCAGAATCTCTCACTTCAGCCCAGAGCTCATCAGTCCAAGCAGTCTAGCCATTCAGCTTGTTCTAGGGATGCCCTGTCTGGCTCCTGTGAGCTGAGATCACAGGTGTGCTTCCACATCTGCCCATCCAGCTGTTCTAGGGATGCCCTGTCCTGCTCCTGTGATCTGAGATCGCAGGTGTGCTTCCACATCTGCCCAACGGTTACTGGGTCCTGGGAATCTGAACTCCAGTCCCCAATAACTTTTCCTAAGTAGTCACGGCCGGCCAGGATAGACACAAAGGCTATGAGCTGTTGTGACCAGCCTGGGGCTGGTATATGCCTGTGTCTCTTTGGCACTGAGATCCAGTACAGTAGCAGAGTCACAGCAAAGGCTATGGGAGCATTCAGAGCTTGCCATGGAGGTTTGGGGTTGGTGCGTAGTATTCTTTGTTGTTTTTGTTTGTTTTTTGGAGACAAGTTTCTCCAACTTACAGTTCCACCTACCTCTACCTACCTGGGATCAAGAGTGTGTGCCGCTGGGCAGTGGTGGCTGTGCCTTTAATCCCGGCGTGCGGGTGGCAGAGGCAGGCGGGTCTTTGTGAGTTCAAGGCCAGCCTGGTCTACATGAGCTAGTTCCAGGAGAGGCTCCAAGGCTACAGAGAAACCCTGTCTCAAAACAAACAAATAAAAAAAGAGTGTGCGCCACTATCGCCCGGCTGGTGCATTGTAGTCTTAAAATGATTCATGAGCCTAGAGACAGGATAACAGATTTTGTTTGGGGGAGCTTTGGTACATTCTATACGTGTTCATTTAGTCTTTTTTTTTTTTTTTGGCTGCCTATTATGAAGCTGCTAATACTAAACTAGAGGGTAGTCTGACCTCACATCATACACCTGAGTACCTGTGGGTAGCACCAATTCTAATTGTTCTTAATAATAAAATCCTGGAGTCAGATATCAGGGTAGATGCTGAAAGATCAGAGAAATAGAGCAGCCACCCAGTAGTTGTTACCTCTACTGCATCCTCAGACCGAAGGGGTGGTCCTGTCCCCAAGAATCCTCAGACCGAAGGGGTGGTCCTGTCCCCAAGAATCCTCAGACCGAAGGGGTGGTCCTGTCCCTACGAATCCTCAGACCGAAGGGGTGGTCCTGTCCCTACGAATCCTCAGACCGAAGGGGTGGTCCTGTCCCTACGAATCCTCAGACCGAAGGGGTGGTCCTGTCCCTACGAATCCTCAGACCGAAGGGGTGGTCCTGTCCCTACGAATCCTCAGACCGAAGGGGTGGTCCTGTCCCTACGAATCCTCAGACCGAAGGGGTGGTCCTGTCCCTACGAATCCTCAGACTGAATTCACTGAGCTCCTGTCTCCTCCCCGTTCATACTCCTCTCTCCGCCCAGCCATACTTGTTCCTGTCTCCGCCTCCCTAGTGCTGAGGTGTGAGCCACTGCCTTTGGCTCTGTTCCTTTTTTAGACTGATTTACTCTCACATAGCCCAGGGTGGCCTTGAACTCGTAGAGATCTGTCTGCCTCTGTCTCCCAAGTGCTGGGTTAAAGGTGTGTACCACCACTGCCTGGCATCTATGGCTAGCTCCACACTGATCTTCAGGCAAGCTTTATTTGTTAAAGCATAAACAAAATGTCACCACGCTTGTGCCTGGGGGTCTGGTGCCAGGTGAGTTAGGAATGGCTTATTCAGGTGGCCTGGTTGGTCTCTCTGCTCCTTTGTCAGCAGGAGAGTTCTTTGTGATCTCTCTATGCCTTATTATAAGACAGTGTGCCTCAGCCAGGTTGGGTTGGCAGTGTGGCTGTTTGTTGTGGCAGCGGGAACATTGACAGTTGGCAGCCTTTTCTGGCCCTAAGTGCTTTATTTGTGTGTATAGAGGATCTCCAGATGTAACCACGATGCTATTGGGATTTGTGGTTCATTTGTATTCATCGAAAGTGCTCAGGTGAGCTAGGGTGTAGCTCAGTGGAATGTGTGTCTGACATGGGGAAGTCAAAAGCTGCTCAGAGATTCCGGTGGTGCAGACAAGTGTGTTGGGCAGGCCGGCAAGCAGGGCGGCTCAGCAGTGGGGGACCCCTTACAGGGTTTGTTTTGTTTTACTCTTTGGCTTTGGGGGGGCCCCCCACCAAGCTCCCAAATGAATACATGGAGTCTTCTTACTTATGAATGCCTGGCCTTAACTTGGCTTGTTTCTAGCCAACTTTTCTTAAATTATCTTGTCTACCTTTTGCCTCTGGGTTTTTATCTTTCTCTATTCTGTATGCCTCTCTTTACTGCTTACTGTTGCTATGTAGCTGTGTGGCTGTGTAGCTGTGTGGCTGTGTAGCTGTGTGGCTGGGTAGCTGTGTAGCTGGGTGGCTGTGTAGCTGGGTGGCTGGGTAGCTGGGTGGCTGGGTGGCTGTGTAGCTGGGTGGCTGGGTGGCTGGCCGCTGGTGTCTTCTTTTCTTACTCCCTGATCTTCTCTCATTTACTTTTTGTGCCCGCCAGCCATTCCTGTTTCTCTCTCCTGCCTAGCTATTGACTATTCAACTCTTTGTTAGACTAATCAAGTGTTTTAGACAGGCAAAGCAACACAGCTTCAAGAATTAAACAAATGGACTATAAAAGAATGCAGCACATCTTTGCCTCATTAAATGTTCCACAGCATAAACAGACGTAATGCATCTTGGAATAATATTCTACAACTCTCTGTCCGTCCCTGTCATCTGCAGAGCAGCAAGCGAGTGGGCAAGGTGCTGCACATGTCCTTGCAGAGCGTTCTGCACAAGGAAGAAAGCCTGGGGCCCGAGAGGCCGAAGGTCGGGTTCCTGGGATGAGTTGTTGCCACCCTGGCGGGCTCGGGTTATTTCACTTTTGCATTGAGACTGGTTTGTATATATTTTTCTTAATTGTTAAAATTTAAGTCAACATTTGTACATGTAAAAATAAAGTCTATTTTCTGGTCTGGTTTGGTATTACTAGCATCTCCAGCTTTATACCGTGACTCCAGCTTAGCAGTCTTCTGCCGAGAATGGAGGTGAAGAGGGTCTCTGTCCTCCAGGGAGTTAGCTGCCTGCTTCCCAGGTACAAGAGGATGATAGCAAACCCTGAAGTAAAGACCCTGTAGAAGCTAGGCATGGTGCCATATACTTGTAATACTGGCACTGGGGAGGAGTTCAAGTTTGAGGCTATTTAACAAGATCCAGTCTCCAAAACAGATTCCTTGCAGAAAGTGATTTAAGGCTTGTAAGTATTTTGTGAATAATTTTTTTTCTTCATAAAGCTTTCACAGTAAGAATCATAAATTGGGGCTGGAGAGATGACTCAGTAGTTAAGAGCACTGGCTACTCTTTCAGAGGTCCTGAGTTCAATTCCCAGCAACCACATGGTGGCTCACAACCATCTGTGTGAGATCTGGTGCCCTCTTCTGGCCTGCAGGCGTCCATGCAGACAGAACACTGCATACATAATAAATAAGTCTTTAAAAAAGAAGAAGAAGAAGAAGAAGCACACACTTAATCCCAGTACCTGAAAGGCAGAGGTAGATAGATTTCTATGAGAGGAAGGAAGGAAGGAGGGAGGGAGGGAGGGAGGAAGGAAGGAAGGAAGGAAGGAAGGAAGGAAGGAAGGAAGGAAGGAAAATCACAATGCAATTAATTTTCCCTGCAGGTCAGGAATAAGGAAGCCATGGCCACAGAGGAGAGCCCAGGCTCCTGCCTGTGTGTCCACCAGGTCCTGCCAGCCAAGAAATCCAGGAGACCTTCCCTTGGGTCAGGGGCTTCGTGGCCATTTGGGCCATTAGCCAGCTTTTCTTACCGTTCTTGGATTTTTCTTGTTTTTAAGTCAGAGTCTTACATAGCCAGTGATCCCTTTGGCTTCCCAGTCTTCCTACTTGGGAATAGGTTGCAGGCGTGTTCTAGCTTTTCTGCCTTCCTTTGTGTGTTATGACCCCTCCCAGATGCTTTGTAAGATGACCGTGTTTTGTCAGCACTATAAAAGTTGTTTAAGGAATGGTGTCATCGGACTTACCGGCCAGCTTTCATTCTCTGGGGATAGTTAAGAAAGATATTTTACTAACGGTGCAGCATGGTGCAATTAAGCCGTTTTGGATAGAGGAGTGTGTGTGTGTGTGTGTGTGTGTGTGCGCGCGCGCGCGCGCTTTCCAGGAGAACCAAAGCTCCTAAGTCCATCTCATAGGGCCCTTGGGAGGCAGCGAGGTAGCTCACAGAGAATGTTCAGATACTGGTATCTGCATTCTTCGTAGGAATTTACCGCATAATGGAAAGGACGTAGTGGAAGCTGCAGCTGTCAAGCTTCAGCCACCCGGGTGTAGGCGCCTCCCCTTGTGTGTGACCAGCTTCATCCATGCAAAGTAGCTGGACTTGTGTATCCCAGTGAAGCTGCCGACCTGTTGATAGTGTAGTTGTTATATTTATCATAGTTATATTCTGGGCTGTTAGCTTATATTTTCCCAGTGCATGCTACTTCGGATGCCATGACATGGTGTTCCCAATAGGGCAGGAGTCAGGTTTCATCCTCTGCCCTGTGTCTAGTGTACCCACGAGGAGTGATTGGCAGTGGTGGTGCAGACATGTTCCTTCAGTTCCAAGGATCACTTTGGGGTTTGTAGATGACAATCCGTGCTTTGTGTTTGCCCGTGGGTGATAAAAGTAAACATTCAGGTTAGGCACAAGCATGGAACAGGTCACCCGGATTCTTACACCACCTCCATGTTTACACACACCTCTCCTCTACATCTGACTCCTAGGAGAATAGCTGAAGGAAGAAAACCCAGGACCGGTTAGTGGGTGAATCAGTTCTGTATGTTGGGATAGCAGTGAGGGAGCCAGAGCCATAGAACACGTGGTGGTTTGCTTTACATGAAGGGAAAAGAGTACTTAGCTAGGAGAAATGTGTTTGGGTCACTAGACAACATCTCCAAAGAGCAGAGAGTGATCAGAGAGAAGGAGTGTGCTCTGGAAACAGAGGGTGGCATGGCCTAAAATCCTGGGGCCGTCTGCAGAAGCGGTCAGTGTCACCAGCTGGTCTTTTCCCAAGGGCATTTGTAGACTTAGGATGTGGGCTATGGATCAGGCCCCAGAAACACCTTTGATGCTTGTGTAATGGTTTTCAGTCTGCAGGCTCCTTAAACACTGCTGGGTTCACATCTGCCAAAGTCCAAGGCAATGCGTGGGGAAAGAGTGTGAGTTTAGACAGACCAGAGTCGGGGGAGGGGGCACCTGGAGCACTGGTGAGCTCTGTGTGCCCCTTTGCTTTTCTGGAACTCTCTGTAAAGGAGAGCAGAGAAGACGTCTTGCTCCTCAGCGCTACCCTTGTTCCCTTAACCTTGCGGGTTGTCAGCTGTCTCCCATAGGTGCTCCCGTGTGCCCCTTGAAATGATCTCATCCGTCCGTGTCTGGACAAAACAGCCAGGTGTCTCTCCAGATTTGGAACATGGGGCTCCTGGCTTCCTTTCCATCCTCAAGTAGTTTGAGCCCTGAGAAACCTGAGACCAAGCCATGTAGTGAGTTGCTGTCCTCCCAAGGCCTACCACCGCAGGCCCCACGGCCTCAAGGCACAGGACAGAGCCAGGGTCCAAGGTTTAGGCCAAGGGTGGGACTACTCTGAAAGCTGTGGCCTTTGAAGGGGTTTGGGAAGTAGGCCTCAGGCTAGGGCGCGCTGCTGCTGACACAGGGCCAGCAGAGCTGAAGAGAAACATCTGTGAGGGCTGGGCGAGGGCCAGTTCCTTGCTGTGCCAGAGTTTTCATATTTGGGCAGATATGGGTGGGGAGCCCAGATCTTGTTTGGTCTAATTCTTAACTTTTAAAAGTTTTCAAAGCTGGGGGTGGGTGGGTGATATGGTTGAATAAACAACAGGAAAACAAACCCTAGCCCTGGAAAGTTACTGTGCACCTTACCCTCTTCGCAGGTTTCTGCCTCTAAGCTTGGTAAGACTTAGCACACGGTTCCTTGGAGAAACATTAATTTGTCTGTCCCAGCCGAAACCAGCCCTGACTGCTCTCCTGTGACCCGTGATGAGGACTGTGCCACAGATCTGTAGTTGGGGGATGAGGGGGTGGGGTTCCAGATGGCCTGTTGGAGTGCGCTGCAGCTGGTGCTCCACACCTGGGCAGGGAGAGGATGCGAATGCTTTACAGACCCAGTTTGGGTAATAAGTGAACCAGGGTTACTCTTATAACTTGTGCGCCCGTGGCTTTGTACAGAAGTTCAGGCTGCACATAAGAGGCCCCATATATAGTCTGTACTCTGATTGCTGCACCACTAAAGGTTAGAAAAACCAGGAAATGGGGCTGGGGTGTAGAGTACTTGCCTAGTATGTACAAGGCCCCAGGTTTAAGCCCAATACTACAGAGGCTTGGACTGGGGGCGGGAAACTTAAAGGAATAATAGGAAGAAAAGGGACAGACGATGATGCCCAGTTGCTAGCCTCCTGAATGACTGCCAGGGGCCACTGAGTAACGTCTTAGGGGCCAACATCAAGCCTGCAGGGACACCATATACTGAGAGCAGACTGGGAGATACTTTGTAATCCTCTCTCTCTCTCACCCCGTCTCTCTCTCCCTCTCCCCCTCCCCCCTCTCTCCCTCTCCTCCCTCTCCCTCTCTCTTTCTTCTCTCTCCTCTCTCCTCTCTGTATAGCCTGGCTGTCCTGGAATTTGCTCTGTAGACTAGGCTGGCCTCAAACTCAGAGATCCACCTGCCTCTCCAGTGCTGGGATTGAAGGAGTGTGCCACCACTGCCTGGCTCCCAGCCTGTTCTTTAAGGCAGACTTGAGAGAGCGTGAACCATTTCACCTGTGAAATCCACTGAAGCAATTAAAGAACGACAAACTGCTAAATGGGGCTGTCAGGGTTTCTGTTGCTGTGAAGAGACACCATGATCATGGCAGCTCTTCTTTTTTATTGGGGTTGTAGGGGTTCCAGACAGGGTTTCTCTGTACAACAGCCCTGGCTGGCCTCAAACTCACAGAGATCTGCCCCTGCCTCCCAAGTGCTGGGATTAAATGTGGGCTACCACTGCCCAGACCATGGCAATTCTTTATAAAGGAAAACATGGGGCTGGAGAGATGGCTCAGAGGTTAAGAGCATTGTCTGCTCTTCCAAAGGTCCTGAGTTCAATTCCCAGCAACCACATGGTGGCTCACAACCATCTGTAATGGGGTCTGGTGCCCTCTTCTGGCCTGCAGGCGCACACACAGACAATAAAAAAAATAAAGGAAAACATTTAATTGGGGCTGGGTTACAGTTCAAAAGTTCAGTTCATCTTGGTAGGAAACATGGTGGCATGCAGGCAGACATGCTGAAGAGGTAGCTGAGAGTTCTACATCTGGATCCAAAGGCAGTTGGAACAGAGTGACTTGGCCTGGCTTGAGCATCTGAAACCTGAAAGCCCACCCCCAGTGACAGCTTCCTCCAGCAAGGCCACACCTAATAGCACCACTCCCTATGAGCCTATGGAGGCCATCTTCATTCAAGGGCCACCACAAGGGCTACATAAATTGTGATACGTGCTTACATTTGGCAAAATGCCATTTTGTTACAAGTACACAGGGCAGTGTTCTATTCACAACATGGATTTTTGGGGTGTTTTTGTTTGTTTTTTTGTTTTTGATCTGAGGTCTTCCCACTCTTCCAGAGGACCTGAGTTTAGTTCCCAGCACCTATCCCAGGCAACTTCCAAACACCTATAACTCCAGTTCTAGGAGATCTAATGCCCTCTTCTGGCCTCCATGGGCACATTTACAAACCCATACATACATACATACATACATACATACATACATACATACATACAATTCAAAATAAAAATTTCATAAAGATTGATATTTATGTACATATGTAGGTATAACTGCTGTACTTGTGTGTGCGCGCGCGTGTGCGTGCGCATGCGCGTGTTGGGATTACAGGCATGAGTCACCATTCCTGGCTTTGAAATATTCTGAGGTTGCCATACTTGCCACTGGTGGGCATAGGTTTAAAACTGGGTGATAAATTGAGTTCCCTCAAAACAGCTGGAGTCTCCAGCTGTGGAGATGTTTCTAAGCCTGGGGAAGCTGTAAGAGGAATGCCGCTTGCTTGTCCTGGTTGCCCAGAATCAAAATAATCACACAGAAGCCATATTATTTAAATCACCGCTTGGCCCATTAGTTCTAGCTTCTTATTGGCTAACTCATATTCATTTAACCCATTTCTTTTAATCTGTATATTGCCACGTGGCTGTGGCTTACCTGGTAAAGTTCCCAGTGTGTCTCTGGTGGCTCCATGACCTCTCTGACTCTGCCTCCTTTCTCCCAGCATTCCATTTAGTTTTCCCCACCTAGCTCTGTTCTACCTTATCAGGCCAAGCCAGTTTCTTTATTCATTAGCCAATAAAAACATCACATAGGCAAAAGGACCCCCCACACCAAGAAGCCCCTAGCCAAGACACCCTCCCCACCATCCTAATTCTAGAGTAGGCATTTTAACAACACAAATGGAGTACCAACCTTGTGCCTGCATGTAGCTCTATGTAATGTGTGCACACAGACCCACCCCTTTCAAAGTACTGCAGGTTAAATGACCAAGGATGTTGCCTGCTGCTTACTTTAACCCCCAAAGTTGACCTTAAAGATTCAGGGTTCACTTGCTAGATCAAGTAGGAAAGAGTCGCTCCCCAGGGCAGGTGAAGCCAATGCTTGGAACTAATGTTTGACAGTCCCTGGTGTGTTTCACTCTCTGCTCATCCCTTCCCCCAAGTATGTTCTGATCACAGTCTCCCTGTGTGGTTTCCCCATGGCCTCCAGTCTTGCTATCTCCATCTGTGTTGCTAGCTTCCTCTCAGGCTCCTCCCTGTCCCCACAGGTGCTCAAGGATCCAGGAGATGCCTCTCTGTCACAAAGCTACAAATCCTTTCTCCTTCTTCCTTGATCCCCACGTGGACCACCATTCTGATTCCTTCTCTGGCCTGTCTATTGGTCATCTTCCCTCCCTGCCTTCTCGAGCTGTGAAGTGCCCAGTGATGCCCTACTGCAAACCCTAGGGCACAGCATAGGTGCTTGCCCTGTTATGGCCATGAAACACCACAGGCTTGCACAGTTCCTGATGTGCATTAGTCCACTAAGGCTCTCCCATGTTTTACACACGTAGAACAACCTCCTCAACAAACCTAAGGCAGGGTCTTAACACTCAGGCCCATTTGGGGGAACATCTTGAACTAACATATACTTAGATATCCCACACATCTTATGCTGTCTGTAATGGAGTCAGACCAAGGTGAGGAGTTGGGGGATCAATGGAGTTTTTGTTTGTTTGTTTTTAAAAAGAATTATTAACTTCCCCCTACATTTTCTACCCGCCCAGTTTTCCTGGAAGCAAGAGTCTTTGTTAGGTTATGCAATCACTAGTCCCCAGATTACCTCACTGAGGTTCCAGCTGTGAGACAAGCCCTCTCCCACTTAAGGAAGTGAGGGGTGGTGGCTCTTTCTGCCATGTAAGGGGCCCTGCATATGCTCTGCTTCCAGCTGGATGCCCTTGAACCATCTAGGCTCCTTCTCCTGGGCCTGGACAACTTGCCCCTCCCCAGCCAGATGATCAAGGCTGGTTCAGAGAGCAGGGAAAGGCTGATGACATGGTATTGCTTTCTTTTTGTCCCTCCCCTTTTTGTTTTTGTTTTTTTTTTTTCGAGACAGGGTTTCTCTGTGGCTTTGGAGCCTGTCCTGGAACTAGCTCTTGTAGACCAGGCTGGTCTCGAACTCACAGAGATCCGCCTGCCTCTGCCTCCCGAGTGCTGGGATTAAAGGCGTGCGCCACCACCGCCCGGCCCTTTTTTCCCCCTTTTGAGACAGGGACTTGTGGCTTTTAACTCCTGAACCTTCTGCTTCAGACTCTCAAATGCTAGGATCACAGGTGTGCACAATACCCTGTTTATTTCATGCTAAGGGTCAAACCCAGGGCTTCCATGCTAGGCATACACTATACCAACTGAGCTATGCCCCCAGCCCTGCATTTTATTTTTTGTAATTTATTTTTATTTTATGTGCATTGGTGTTTTGCCTGCTCATATGTCTGTATGAGGGTGTTGGGCTCCCTGGAACTGGAATTACAGACAGCTGGGAGCTGCCTTGTGGGTGCTAGGAATTGAACCTGGGTCCTCTGGAAGAGCAGTCAGTGCTCTTAACTGCTGAGCTGTCTCTTCAGCCTTGCATTTTATTTTATAAAAGGTCAAATTCACCGAAAATTTCAACTACTCTACAAAGAACTTTATCCCCAGAAGCCAATTTTGAATAAGTGGTTCACCTGGGCTCCCTAAAGGTGAGAACATGTTCTACGTTGTTGGAGCTGGGATAGAAATAGGAACATAGCTCTGCCATGGGTCCCTTACATCCCATTGGTCGTCAACTGTCCTCCTGTGTCTAAGGTTCCAGTCCAGTTTTTGGTGTTGAATTGTGTGTTCATCTCGTCTAGGCTGATGCTGATGCTTGTGCGATGGCTCTCAGTCTACAGAATCCCCAAACACTGCTGGGCTCACACCATAGGCAGCTCTTTCAGGGTAGCTGTACCCCACTGATGGGTACACAGCATTCTCTAAGTATCTTGCTTTCTGGCGGTGTGACACGTTTGGGTTCATTTCCTGCCCCTCTGATAGAATGCTGCATTCTGCACTTATGTGCCAAGAGGATTTGCAGCTCCAAGGCCGTTCCAGGGACAGCTGGGAAACAGATGTATCTGCATGCTTATGTTAACTACACATACGGATTTCTCTGAATGTGTGCATGTTCACAGGGGCTCGTTGGGAGCTCTGCTTTTAACCATATACTGCAGGGTTCAGCAACTTCCTCTTTCTACATGTTCATAAACCCCTTCTCTGAAAAGAAGCCTAGTTCCCACTGTCGTTAGTAGGGTCTGCATATGTCATCCGTGTCCCCACGGTCTCTGCCACCACTCTCTGCTCACACAGTTCTCCCTCCCAGTGCTTGGGTTCTCACACTGGCAATGCCTCCCTCCATCCTGCAGAGCTTTGATGTCCTTTGGTGCACATCCAGAGGACACTGCCCCTGCTCCCTCTCTGACACTGCTACTCCAAGGCCCTCTGGTTCCTTTCTCTGCTCTGGTCCCCTTTTTTGCTCTCTCTTATGACTTCAGGGCAGATTTTTGAGGGGAAAATGTGAGGAAAGGAAGGTCTATCTTGCATTCCACTAAGGCTGCTAGCCTAGTCACTGTCCCTTAGTGGCTGAGTAGTTTGTAGACACCCTTTACCCTACTGAGCCTCAGTTTCCCCAACAAAATGGGAAAGGATATTTCTGTGGGTACAGAGACTCATTGAGCCAATGTCAGGCCCAACCTGGCTCTTGCCTGAAATGATCACTGGACGGATTGAGCAATGACAGCTATTGGCTGTCTATTAGAATCTCCTGAAATGCTGACTTTCCGGGAGGCTAGCCAGGCTGCTGGGTGGTTGTCCACAGCAGTGTAGCTGTGTCTCCCAAGCCTTTCTCCTTTGGCAGGCTTGCATCACTTTTTTTTCTTTCCTGTTTTGTGTGTCCTCAGCCAAGTTTTCGGAGGGTTTCCAAGACAGAGGTCCTTGTTTCCACAGCCTTAAGAAGTGCAGCCCAGGCTGCAGTGACCACTGCTTCCCGACCCAGGCATTGCAGCCAGAAGCAGCAGGATGGGATTTTGGAGCACCTACCTGCTTTTCTGCCTCTTCTCCTTCTTGTCCCAGGTCACTGCAGAGTCACCCACCCCCAAGACCAAGAAAGCCACAAATGTCAAGAAAGGTAAGAAGGGGGCAGCTGCCCCTCCCTACCCTCTAGGGCAGCCCTTCCTTCATCCTGGGGGGGGCAGTCACCTTCCCTACACTCTAGGGGCAGCTGCCCTGCTTTCGTTAACTCCTTCCTGTTCCTTCCCTTCATGTCTGATTCTGATTGATGAGTCTTCCTGGGACTTTGGTGAAAGAATCTGGTGGCTTGGGAGTTCTCGCAGCAGGGATGGTTGTCAGAACTGCAAGAGTCCCCGACTCTTAGGATGGAGAAGAACCTTATAGATTTTCTAAACTGACATCTGCTTCCCCTCTAACACCCGATATGTCAAAGAAATCGAACCTCCAGCTTGTAGCTGGTCAGTTCCTATCAGGGAGCACCAGCCTGGGTTTTCTCAACTGTGAGCCCAAGAGGAGTAGAATTCACTCAAAGACTTGCAGCCAACGTTTAGTAATGTAAACTGTATAAAGCCCCCCCCCCCCCCCGGACAAACCTTTGCTTGGCACACACAGGGGAAATGGGGGACAGTGGACTCTGACTTTCATCCTAGAGTAAGCTCAGAGCATCTCTGCTCTCCTCTGAAATGCTGAGGGTGAGGTCATCCTGGGAGGGGTGGACATGAAACTGCAGGATGTTACAGTGATGACTGAGGTTGTCACCCCTACAGGACCTCGAGGGTGACAGGAAGAGCCAGAGGTGGAGACTCAGGAACGGCTAGAGCCCAGTCAAAGGAAAGGGTGTGGAGAATATACAGGTCCTCTATACCTGGATAGTGATATACAAAAACCAGTACCTCGGAGCCCAGGGCTACAGCAAACACGCAGAACTTGGTTGATAGGGTGCTTGCCCAGCATCTGCAAGGAACTGGGTTGATCCCCAGCAACACACAGAACCCAGAGTGGTGGTTCACACTAACCCCAGCACTAGGAAGAGAATGCAGGAGGGTTATAAATTCAAGGTTTCTTCAATTATATAGCAAATTTGAAGCCAGCCAAAACTACAGAACCCCTGACTCAAAAAACAACAAAACTCTAGGGGTCAGAGTTAGCATCTTCCTGTGTACTCTACTGAGTGCTTGCCTAGAATGTGTGATGTCCAGGCTCCATCTTCAGCACTTCAAACAAACAAACAAGCAAACAAAAACAAACAAAACCGGGGGGTGGTGCTTGCCTTAAATCTCAGTATTTTGGAGGCAGAGGCAGGTGGATCTCTGAGTCTGAGGCCAGCCTGGTCTACATAGTGAGTTCCAGGCCAGACAAGAATACACAGGGAGACCCTGTCTCAAAAATAACCAAAAGTTAAGTTTACAATGTAAACAAAATTCAAAACAGAATGGATACTTTATTAACATCACTTTGACAAAGAGATCTATCATGATGTATATGGAGATGAAGCCCGAGAACCTGAGCAATTAACATGTCAATAATTATTTAGAAAATTTGAATGGACTGAGCTAAAAGTAAATATCTGTTGACTATGTATAGAACTGTCCAGAAGAATCTACAAAGATAGCAGAGACTACTCTTGGAAGGAAAAGCAGGGAGCAGTCTGGATTGGGAAGGTTTTTTGGATGGCTCTGATTTCTTCAATCAGATCAATATATAATAACTGTCTACAAAGTGTTCATTTAAATTAGGGGGACTGAATACCTCACATGGTTCTGTCCTTCAGCACCGCCAACTTTGCCACCAAGGCATGTGGTGTGAGGGATGTAGATCCAAAGGCAAGCAGGATTTCTGAATATGGAAAATGATTGCTAGTTTCTCAAGTTTTTCCCGGTCTTGTAAATCATGTCAGTTACGGGAAAGAAGAGGCTCAAGGCTGCTCCTGTCTTCAGTAATGACCACACTCAAGCTCTGGCCATCGATGGTTCCCACGAGAGCTCAAACACACACCCTGGTTCCGTTTCCGACTCACATTACCCACATGGTGCCCTGTGCTGGTGTTCTGTATCATTGCGCACAGCGTCTGTGAACCCAGAGGTTGAAGCAGCGGTACGGAGTGACTCTGGCTCCAACCCTGTCTGCTGTGCAGACCTTGTTCCGCTGGGTGTTATTTTCCCCACACTTGATAAGTTATATCACCGATTTTTGTACATGCAAGTCCATGTCTTTTTTTTGTTTGTTTGTTCGTTAATTGGTTTGTTTTCAAGACAGGGTTTCTCTGTGTAGCCCTGGCTGTCCTGGAACTCCCTCTGTAGACCCCCTGTCCTTTGCCTCAAGCCGAGCAGAGTTTTCCAAGGAACCCCTGGGACTTCAGAAAGACAGGAGTCCATGCACAGCTCCAGCTGACACACACGGTGTCCCTCACCTACACCTGCTGGTGCACATGTCAATCACCCATGCGGGCAGTCCCTATCAGGGATGTCATGTACCATGGAGCAGACGGGAAGAGCATTGGCTCTGTGGCTCGGGCCAGCTGCTCTACCATCCTAGGCAGCTCATTTAAATCTGGCCTCGGTTTCCTTGTGAAATGGTGAGTACCCAGGATGGTACTTGCCCATGCCTTAGGGCTGACTGGCTGACTGTGAGCATGGCTGAGGAGGTGCACAGCAAGGCTGAGGAGGTGCACAGCAAGCCCAAGTCCTTCTGCAGGAAGCTCTACCAGAAGTGGCTCCTCTGCTCTCCCTCAGCTGCAGCTGAGATCTCTGTGCTGTGTCATTTCCCCTGAGCTTCCTCAGTCACTCCAGGGTGCTGTTTTCCTCTCACACTGTGTGTATGTGATAAGGTGGAGCTGTGTTGGTGAACGTGTGTCCCTGTCACCCTCAGCTCAGACTGGGGCTTGGTCCACATCCTGGGGGAATTGACCTCTGTGATTTTATGGCCCATAAATGGAGCTGGTAAGGTGGCTGTTTCCCTGACTCCTGCTAATCCCACCCTGACAAATGCAGGATAGGGAAGCCTGGAGAGGAACCAGGGCAAAAAGAGCCCACTGGAGGGTCAGTTCCTTAGGCAGGGGGCAGAGATAGAAGATCACCAAGCAGCCTAGGCTGGGAAAAGTAATTCCCCCTTACCTCTTCGGGGCTGGCAGAAGAGAAGGGAGCATCTGCCCGCCTCGGGTTTTCATGGCCTCATGCCTCTCTGTCCTAGATGTGGTGAGCCCAAAGATGTTTGAGGAGCTCAAGAACAGGCTGGACAGCCTGGCCCAGGAGGTGGCCCTGTTGAAGGAGCAGCAGGCCTTACAGACCGGTGAGTGTAGCGTGACTGTGTGGACGGACACGCCCAAGAAGTGGCCAGGCTGGTAACGGGCAGAAGCGGGGAAGCAGGCTCAGTTTCCAGCCAGTGCCAAGCTCAGGAGCCTCTGTTTTCACATGGTTCCTTGGGGGAGACTGCCTGACTTACATCTGTACAACCCATCCATTTGGGCACAGCTGGGTCTGGTCACAGCTAGAGGGTGTGGAGGGTCAGTGCTGCAGAAGCCAGGAGGTTTCTCCCAACAGGAACCTACCACCACCCCGTGAAAGTGTGAGCTCTGGATCAGGGCCAGGAATTGTAGTACGGCCTAGGCCAGCTGCAGGGGAATTGTATTTAGTGTGTCACTGCCCTGGGGCACATGGCTCCCCTCCCCGGTGCCCACCCCTCGTGTGTGTCTGTGCTTTACAGATGCCTCTGAATCACAGTAAACAGGCCAGCATTTGTCAGTCCCAGTGTTAAAGTATGCCAGCTGATGGGGGCTGGAGAGATGGCACGACAATCAAGAACGCTATTGTTTCCGTAGAGGACAGAGTTTGATTCCCAGAGCCACGTCTGGCGTCTCACAACTGCCTGTAACCCCAGTTCCAAAGGATCTAATGCTTCCTGTCCTCCATGGGCACTACACTCTTGTGCATCCTCTCTCTCTCTCTCTCTCTCTCTCTCTCTCTCTCTCTCTCTCTCTCACACACACACACACACACACACACACATGGACACTCATGCATGAGTCTCTCTCTCACACATGCACACATACACGGACACATATAGACATTCATGCACAAGTCTCTCTCTTCCTCTCTCTCTCTCTCTCTCTCTCTCTCTCTCTCTCTCTCTCTCACACACACACACATACACACACACACCTTAAAAATAAAAACAAAGCCAGGCATGGTGGCACACACCTTTAATCCCACCACTTGGTAGACACAGGCAGTGGATCTCTGAGTTTCTGAGTTCAAGTCCAGCCTGGTCTACAAAGTGAGTTCCAGGCCAGTCAGGGTCATACAGTGAGACTCTGTCTCAAAGACAAAACAAATAATAATATGATAAATAAAATCTTGGAGCTGGAGAGATGGCTCAGTTATTAAGAGACCTAGCTGCTCTTCCAGAGAGTCTGGTGGGTTCAATCCCCTGCACCCACATGGTGACTGTATAATTCTAGCCCCAGGGGATCCAATGCCTTCTTCTGCCCTAGGGTAACCCCACACAGACATGGCACACACTCACTCAGACATACACATAACATGCACATATAAAAATCTTTAGTGAAAGTAAGTATTTTTTAAAAAAATAAAAGATGGGGGCTGGAGAGATGGCTCAGCAGTTAAGAGCACTGACTGCTCTTCCAGAGGTCCTGAGTTCAATTCCCAGCAACCACATGATTACTCACCACAACCTGTAATGAGATCTGGCACCCACTTCTGGCTTGCAGGCATACATGCAGACAGAACACTGTATACATAATAAATAAATATTTAAAAAAAAAATAAAAGGTGGGCTAACTGAGGCAGAGGAAGGCCCACAGTCACCCTGCTGGGCACTCCAAAGGCCAGGAGAGCCAGAGCCAGCCTTTGTTTTCAGACTGGCTAAACGCACAGAACTTTGCGGCCAGGCTGGTTGTCCTCTCCACCATGGTCTTTGCGCAGTGTCTCTACTCCCACTCTCCCTGTGATCTTGCCTCAGTTCTGTGGTGTGCAGTGAGCATGCCATGTGTGTGCTTGGTCTTGATCTAGGTGTACGATGTACCCGAGAGTGTGATGGGTGTGCTACAAGTCTATGAATCTGTGAATACACACTTCCGTGAGGCTCATTTGTCAAATCCCTCTGAGACGTAGGGATGCTCCTCCTGACTACTCACTGAGTGGAAGGACTAAGTGCATGGGGTAGGGGCCAATATGTACTCCTAACGTATATGACCCCACAAGTGAGGCATACCCCATCTGCCTGATGGTGGTTTGAAATCAAGCTATGTCGGGTAGTGGTGGTGCATGCCTTTTATCCCAACACTTGGGAGGCAGAGGCAAGTGAGTTCGAGGCCAGTCTGATCTACAAAGCGAGTTCCAGGACAGGCTCCAAAGCTACAGAAGGATTCTGTCTCAAAAAACAAAAACGAGAGAGAGAGAGAGAGAGAGAGAGAGAGAGAGAGAGAGAAGTTAAACACAAACTGCTACACCAAGCTCACCCCATGTCTGTTCCTCCTAACCTGGGAGACCAGTGTTCCACTAAGCACTAGTTCAGAAGCCATTCGGAAAGGCCTCCCTTCCCTTTACTTGGGACCTGGCCTGGGCAGAGGTCCCCTGTGTTGATCCCCTGTGGTAAAGCTTGCTAGCCCTCAGACTGAGGTGGAAGTACTAAGTACCTGGACTGTGGTCTCCATCTCAAGTAGGCAGATGCCTGGCACTGTGAACTAGCTAGTGGCTTGAACCTAGAGCAGAGCCCGGTGATGGAGCACAGCGTGGGAGGCTCTGGCTAGTTGGGGAAACCGAGGTCGCCGCAGCCTGCGGAGGGTGAGGAATGAAGCAGACCCGAGAGAGGTTAAGCTCAGAATAAGCCTGACGCTAGCCTCTGTGGCCCTGGGCAGAAACCAGGTGGCTTTTGTACTCCATCTCTGGAAGTCAGTGACCCTAGCTAAGGAGCCCTTTGCATCAGAGGGGTGGTCATTCCCGGACCAGGGCACCAATTCCTCGTGGACAGTATTCTGGCTTCTTCAGTGCCTGCCACGGCAGGGTCCTGTAGCGGAAGGACCAGGTTTCAAGCAATGGATGGGATGGGATGGAGGCTGGGGACAGTGTGGCTTGGGGCGTCCGAAACTCATGACTGCTATTTCTCCTTTCAGTATGCCTAAAGGGCACCAAAGTAAACCTGAAGTGCTTCCTGGCCTTCCCTCAGCCGAAGACCTTCCATGAGGCGAGCGAGGACTGCATCTCCCGTGGGGGCACGCTGGGCACGCCGCAGTCGGGGCTGGAGAACGAGGCTCTATTCGAGTACGCGCGCCAGAGCGTAGGCAGCGAGGTGGAGATCTGGATGGGCCTCAACGACATGGCCGCGGAAGGCGCCTGGGTGGACATGACCGGCGGCCGCCTGGCCTTCAAGAACTGGGAGACGGAGATCACGGCGCAGCCCGACGGCGGCAAAGCCGAGAACTGCGCCGCCCTGGCCGTAGCGGCCAACGGCAAGTGGTTCGACAAGCGCTGCCGCGACCAATTGCCTTACGTCTGCCAGTTCGCCATCGTGTAGCCTGACCCCTGCGCTAAGGGGCGCGGCCTGGGCCAGGGAGGGGTGAGGACCGCAAAGAGGCGGGCGCTGTTGGTGGGTGGGGCTTGTGGGTTGCTAAGGGGCGGGGCTTCGGTGGGCGGAGTCGAGCTCCAGAGAACGGGGCGTGCGTGCTGGTCCCTGGTGAGAGAAAAGCAGATGCAGGGTCCTGAGAGGGGCGGGAGAGGCCTTTTTGTCTTGGATTCCTCCTTGCCTGTTTTTTTTTTTTTTTTGCAAATAAAGCTGTTCAGAATCCCCGAAGTTGGCTGGTCGCCACGTCAGGGTGGGGCGAAGATTCCCGGAGCCTGGCCCAAAACCCAAGAGAGCCTTAGTCACATTTCCAGCCTGCTTTTTTGTAGCGGCCACTCTCCTCTGTTAGAATAAGACACACACTCCAATTCTGGCGGGTATGTTTGGGGGCTTTATCCTTTCTCTTGCTGGGGATCCATCTGGAGATTCCCCCGGGCATGCAGAGATCTGCTGTGGGGTAAAGGATGAATGGGTTGCCAAGGCTTCCCAGGGAGATCTGTCTCAATCCTCATCCCAGGAGGCTAGTCCAGGAGCCAAAACACCACAGTTACTAGCACTGTCTGGGCCGGCCGGCCAACCAGGGGTTCTGTATGGCTCCAGATCAGCACAGAACATCACTGAGCCCACCATAGTGCAGGAACTTTAAATATATAGTCTGGTTTAGTTTTATCCACCCAGGACAATATGTGTTATTGTGTCTTACAACAAGGAAGTGTCTGATCCCCTTAGCACAGCCATTCGTGCACTGGAGGGGGCTTTCCCAGCACCTTCTGCTTCCGGACAGGCCCACAGTTCCTCGTCAGCCTTCAGTCCCACACTGAGGACAGCGCGATTTGACTGGAACGGGAGGCCGCTTGCAGTGACTGTGTACTCCACTGCCAGGCTGCCTATCATTGGCACTCATTGTATGGAATACAGAGTCATGGCAGGGTGGTGAGAGCCATAGCTGTCGGTGTGTGAGAACATTCAAGGGTGAGGGGTCAGCCATCAGGGCAGCTGACCCCTCATGGTCCTGCTCAAATTTCCTAAGTCGTGGGTCTAGGCAGGCAATGAACATTACCGCCTTCCACCAGAAGATGGCAGTGTGGGAAAGAGGATGACTTCCTGTTCGTCATCTGCTGGAATGGTCTTAGGTTTAGAGCACCTACATACTGCAAACTCGTCCGCCTGTCCTCCCAGCTGTTTGCTCTTTAGAAAAAAATCTTACTGTGTTATCCAGGTGGACTTTGAGCAGCTCCAGGGTTCATTCACAAAATCCTCCTGCCTCAAAAGGCTAACTCTTCACCACATCCTGGATGGAAATCAGAGGGATGCTTTGAAATAGGGGTTTGCTAATGACAGACTCACTCAGATTCATTTTACTAACTTAGTACTTTTTTTTTTTTTTTTGGCTTTTCAAGACAGGGTTTCTCTGTAGCCATGGCTGTCCTGGAACTCGCTATGTAGACCAGGCTGTCCTAGAACTCACAGAGATCCGCCTGCCTCTGACTCCTGAGTGCTAGAATTAAAGGTGTGCGCCAACACTGCCCAGCAAATTTAGTCCTTTGCTTTCAGCATCCTTTGCACAGACTAAGCCTTCAGCTGATCACTGTGCAAGATACTTCCCAATGGTTAAAGAACACTTTTGGACCTGTACCTTAGAAGTTCCAGCTGAGCTCTGAACATTATAACAAAATTCTCTCCAGTTCCACCAATGTAGTTATCTGAACAGTTTGATTGTGTGTGTGTGTATGTGAGTGTGTATGTGTGTATGTGTATATCTGTGTGTATGTGTGTGTATGCCTGTGTGTGTATGTCTGTGGAGACTATAGAGGCACCAGATCTCCCTGGAGCAGGATTTACAGGTGATTCTGAGACACCTGGTCTGGGTTCTGGGATCTAGAAGAGCAATGTGTGCTTTTAACTACTGAGCCATCTCTCCATTTTACATTTTACAATTTTACATTTCACAGCCCTAAAAGTAACAATGGAAATAGTGTTGGTGCCAAATTCTGCTTTATTCTAGCCATTAAAACAACAACACTTGTCTGAACCAGGAAGATGTCTTAACAGGTAAAAGTGGTTGCCATACAAGCCTGAGGATCTGAGGAGGAGAGAGACAACTCCCCAGAGCTGTCCTCTGGCCTCCACACATATTACCATGGCTCCCCCATGTGCCCTTGAAAAAAATTCATCTAAATCTATGCCTGTATCCAGCAATTTAAGACTGAGGCAGGAGGAGTGCTGAGTGTTCAAAGTCATCCTAGACCCAATCTCAAAAAACAAACAAAAACTGCTAGGCGTGGGGGCATGCGCCTTCAATCCCAGCACTTTGGAAGCAGAGGCAGGCAGACGTCTTTGAGTTCCCAAACAGCCAGGGATACATTGAAAGAAGGTCTCAAACAAATACAACAACAAAAGACCTCAAAAATCCTACCAAGAATCCCCTACCCCTTTATCTGATTGAGAACATCATATTTGCTGGGGATGAGTTCAGTGATAAGATTGCTTAGCATGCGTAAGATTTAGGTTTAAACTCTAGCAACACACACACACACACACAATTAAAAATTTTTCTGGGCAGTGGTAGCACATGCCTTAATCCCAGCACTCAGCAGAGGCAGGCAGATCTCTGTGAGTTCGAGGCCAACCTGGTCTACAAGAGCTAGCTCCAGGACAGGCTCCAAAACTACAGAGAAACCCTGTCTCGAAAACCAAAGCAAGTAAATAAATGAATAAATAAAAAGTTCAAAAGGGCGCAACAGTACTTGGTGCTGGCATGTGTTTGTGATTGGGAATACATAATTGTGTAAAAACACCATTCCATTCAGAGTGTTTAGGGTTATTTCTGATGCCTGATGTCAGATCCCTCCTCACCTGCTTTTTATGAGCCAGTGACTCACATAAGAGCATGGTTTATTAATTAATTAAAGTGGAAATCCTGGCCCCACTCTCTGAACACCCCCCCTTCTCCAGTAAAAAGCACTGTTGTTTCAGGCACTGTGAACACAATCTTCAAATGAAGTTGCCACAGCGGAGGTTAAGCTAAGAAGGTCTCACCGCTAGCTGAAGATGAAAATGTGACAGTTTCTGTTCCCTGTAGAAAGCAGCTGATGCAAAGAGCTAAGCTGGACTAGAGAGATGGGTTAGTGGTTAAGAGCACTGGCTGCTCTTCCAAAGGTCCTGAGTTCAATTCCCAGCATCCACATTACTGCTCACAACTGTCTACAACTGCAGTCCTATGGGATCTGATGACCTCTTTGGGTGTTCAGATGTAGGTGCAAAAAGACCGCTCATATACATAAATAAATAAATCTTTTTTTTTAAAAAAAGCTGAGCTGTTGTAGTAAGAAAGTGATCTTTGGATCATGGCAGGTTTAAACACCAGGTCAATAGCAAGGGAAATTTGGGTCAGCTCTAAATGCGAGAGTTTTCTTTTTTCTTTCTTTTGTAATTTAAATTAAAATTTATTTTATTTTTGGGTTTTTCAAGACAGGGTTTCTCTTTACCCTTGACTGTCCTGTAACTTGCTCTGTAGACCAGGCTAGCCCCGTGTTGGGACCATTTGGAGTCCTGGCCTCCAGCTGCTCTTCCTTGCTAGTGATCTTTACTTTCCTTTAGATTTGAGTTACTAAGGCTGTGTCAAAGTTGTTTACCAGCTCTGCTTCACGAGCACGTTGTTGCCTGCCTTGAGGATCAGATGATAAGGTTTTCACCTGTTGGCCCACTTGACTGTTGGGTATATAAGCCTTCGTGGTGCTATTGAATAGAGGGCTTCTTACCAGTGACTAGAGGTCCGTGTATCTGTCTTTGTGAGTTTCAATCTCCAGCCCCCTTGCCCGAATTTCAAGAGCTGTATGGTAGCTCATAGAGCACCAGACAGGCATTGTGTGCTGTAGCCTCAAACTCAGAGATCCGCCTATCTCTGCCTCCTGAGTACCAGGATTAAAGGCGTGTGCCCACCACTGAGGGGCAGTAGAGTTTTCTTTTTCTTTTTTAAGATTTATTTATTGTTATGTATGCAGTGTTCTGCCTGAACTGAATGTATCACTGCAGGCCAGGAGAAGGCACCAAATCTCATTACAGAAGCTTGTGAGACACCATGTGGGTACTGGCAATCAAACTCAGAACCTCTGGAAGAGCAGCCAGTGCTCTTAACCTCTGGTCCACCTCCCCAGCCCCACTGGAATTTTCTTAACTGGGTAAACAACGAACCAGATTTTCAGTTACTCCACAGTGGTTGCCCTGGGTAGGAAAGAACACTTGACTTAGAGTCCAGCTCGACAACTTTCTCCTCAAGCAGTGCTGTGGCCTTGGGGAGACACAGCCACAAAAACTGTGGTTTGAGTCTTGTGCACCATTTGCAGAAAAACATTGGCCGCTAGGGTCACGCTCAAAGGCAGGGCGTGTCAAAGTGAAAAGGTTGTCCTCTGGGCTCTACACAGGCACGGAGTGGCCAGAGGGCAGAAAGACAGGTGGGGCTGTGGAGTGGACCCACACAGTGAGATGCATCTGTGCAGGACCAGTAACCACAGAATATACCAGACGGAGTACGGAGGGGGAGAGAAGGAAATCTTCCTCACACCCGTGTCCACCCACCCTTGTGATCTACCCTGACCTCACAGGAGATCCAGGCAATGCCGTCTCTCTGCCTGGGCATTCTTCTGCTGTCGGATACCATCTGAGGACCACGTGGACAGAGTTGGAATCCAGGCTTCCTCTAGTCCGTGTAATGCGCTGACGTTCACAGTGTCCCCAGTTCTTTGAGAGCTGTTGCTCATGTGGACTGGGACACAACACACAGGAGTCGGAGGTAGCAGCGGTGGAGGTGCTGGGGGAGACAGGGACACACACAAGGCTTTTTTCACCCTGGTCCCCAAAGTGTTTTATTGTTTAAACATCAACTATACTTTTTTTTTTTTTCCTGGAACTCATTTTGTAGTCCAAGCTGGCCTCAAACTCAGAGTTCTGCCTGCCTCTGCCTCCCCGGGTTGTGATTAATGGCGTGTGTATCGCTGCCAGGCCAACTGTACTTTTTTTTTTTTTTTTTTTTTTTTTTTTTGTTTTTTCGAGACAGGGTTTCCCTGTAGTTTCTAGAGCCTGTCCTGGAGCTAGCTCTTGTAGACCAGGCTGGCCTCGAACTCAGAGATCCGCCTGCCTCTGCCTCCCGAGTGCTGGGATTAAAGGCGTGCGCCACCACCACCCGGCCCCAACTGTACTTTTGAAGTGTCTCCAGGTCATACTTTAAAGGTAGAACAATTTTGTGGTGTTAATACCCTAGAATGTTCTCTCAGTATTTATGAAGAACATTTCTACTGACAGTTGACAAAACTCAGAAGATTCTAAGCAAAGGAAAGTTTCAGATCCCATTCTGAACTCGGCTGACAGGATGGCAGGACAGACGTGGGCTGTGCCTCCCTTGGCGTCAATGTGTGCAAAGTATTTTGCTTGGTGTCAGGGCTCAGAGTACAGTCCTTTTGACAAGTGTTCCTGTGACTTTGCAAGGTGTATGTTGGGGTGGGGAGGGGAGGAGCTTGTCATTTAATAGAAAGAGGTTGTGATTCTGCAGGCACCAAGACTTCCTGCTTTTCCACAAAACTCTGAGTAGAGGTTGTCACCTGACTCCAACTGCCCTGTGTTAGGTCAGGGCTGTCTGAGCTCTGCCACGCTGGATCGGCTCAGTGGGAGCGCATATGCAGAACTCATACCCAGCAGGTCTGTCTAGAATGGTCCTCACTTTTCCCACTGCCCACTCAAGAAGCCTGTACCACTGGCTTGCTGCGAGAGGACCTAGAAATGAGCAGGGAAGAGCTTCCTAGGCGGTCTGCAAAGCAAGTGCTAGGACAGCCAGAGCTACACAGAGAAAAACCTGCCTTTGTAAGATCTCTTATCCAGGAGCAGGAGGCCCTGTCAAACCCATCCCTTTGGAAAGCAGACTTAGGACTGTAAGTTAAGTCTACCCTACCTAAAGTCTACATAAAGAGTCTTGTCTCGAAAAAATAAAAATAAAAATGAACAGTCCCACCCCCATAAATTCATTCATTGCTCATGATGCAGGCTTCCCCCCCTTCACGACTGCTTCCTTTCAGAAATCTCCCCTCCCACCTGACCCCAGCTCAGCATCTGCCTCTAGCAGGTCCTGAACAGATTCAGTGATTAAGAACCTTGTACCAGGGCTGGAGAAATGGCCTCAGGCAGTTAAGAGCACCGACTGCTCTTCCAGAGGTCCTGAGTTCAATTTCCAGCACCCACATGGTGACTCACACCATCTATAATGAGATCCGGTGCCCTCTTCTGGTCTGCAGGCAAACATGCAGGCAGAACATTATATGAATCATAAGTAAATAAATCTTTTTTTAAAAAAGAACCTTGTACCAGCTAGGCAGTGGTGGTGCACACCTTTAATCCCAGCACTCAGGATGCAGAGAGGCAGGTGGATCTCTGTGAGTTTGAGACCAGCTGGTCTACAGAGCTAGTTCCAGGACAGGCACCAAAGCTACACAGAGAAACCCTGTCTCAAAGGAAGGAAGGAAGGAAGGGAAAGGAAAGAAAGAAAGAAAGATAAGAGAAGAAGAAGAAAGAAAGAAAGAAGAAGAAAGAAAGAAAGAAAGAAAAGAAAAGAAAGAAAGGAAGAGAAGAGAAAAAGAAAGAACCTTTACCAGGGCGGGTTTGGAGAGGATGGTTCAGCAGTTAAGAGCACAGACTGCTCTTCCAGAAGACCCAGGTGGTCAATTCCAGCACCCCACATGGCCAGCTCACAACTCTTTGTAACTTCAAGGTCTGACAGCATCACACACACTACATGCTGGCAAAATACCAATGCAATAATAAATAAGTTATAATTATAAAGAAAGAAAGAAGAAACTTGTTACTAGGATCAGCAAGATCTGCAGCTTCAGACACTTGCTGCAGAGCCTGTGATTTTGAGGACGATCCCGGAAACACACATCGGAACAAAGAGAATTGAGTCTAAAGTTTGTCTTCTGATCTTCACATAGGTGCTGCGGTGCGTGCTCACAGCCCCACACCTCCCTCACACAGATTAATGATAAATTAAAAATTCTAAATTGATTTACAAAACCAATAACTTGTACCCCTGACTCCAGAAACATAAGTCCTTTTAGATTTCTTTGATAGCACCTAAAACCGACAGCTGCCACCTCCAGGGCAGTGGACTATCTTTGGGCTGCTTTTGGGCAGGGATTTGAGTACAGAAAGAACGTTGACATGGCCCTTCCTGCCAGTGACCAACTACTTTGTAGTTGATCAGATCAGGGGTCACCTGATCAGAACGGTTATCTGAGCCCCCCCACCCCCCACCCCGCGCCACTTCTGTAATCCTAGCACATGGGAAGTGGAGGCAGGAGAAGCAGAAGTTCAAGACCATCCTTGAGTATTGCTAAATTCCAGATCAGCCTGAGCTATATGAAACCTTGTCTCAGGGAAATAATTCAGCGAAGAGCCCTCATAACATTTTACAACTGTCTGTCCAACCACAATCCCTATTCAGTTCCTTCCTCTGGAGTTAAGGTGGCCTCAATGTTACTGGTAGCAGGGCACAGAGATCAGTGTGAATGGCTGTTGCTGCCCAATTGTTTTCAGAGATCTCCACCTATGGTGAGCTGTGGTCTTTACTGACACAGGATAAAAGTGTTTTCAGGAGGCACTCGGTACCAAGCACAGCTGGGATTACTAAGCCAAGTTGAGTTGCTGAGGGAAAACATCGTGGGGTCTACAAAGAAAAGCACATCCGGATTTAAGCCTGCCTCAGAAAAGGACAGCCTCACACACCCAAGGTAAGGGGCGGGAGTGGGCTTCTTCAGAGACTGCAGTCTTGAGCTTTGGATAGCGAAACTATGTAACACAGAGGGGGTATTATTATTTTACTATGCTGAAGTGGGGAAGACGTGAGGAATTCTGGGAGTGGGATTTTCCCAGAATAGGGTTTCCTCAGCTATTCTGTTATCACGTGGTTTTTGGATTGCATCCTGGTATCAGATGCAGGATGGGAAGTAGGTGGTTCAGCCAGACTCATGGTATGGGGATCATTATGAAGCAAAGAACAGTGGTTGTGTTGGTTTGAATGAGAATGCTCCCACGGGCTTGTAGATCTGAATGTTTAGTCACCAGGGAGTGGGCACTACTCAGAAGGATTAGGAGGTGTGCATTGCTGGGGTAGGTGTGGTCTTGTTGGAGGCAGGTGGTCACTGAGAGAGTGGGCTTTAGGTTTTCAAGAGCCCTAGCCAGGACAGTGGCTCTCTCTCCCTGTTGCCTATGTATCCAGATGTAGAACTTTCAGCTGTCTCTCCAGTACCCATGTCTGCATGCTAACAATAAACTAAACCTCTGAAACTAAAGCAAACCCCAGTTAAATGCTTTCTTTTCGTAGGGGCTGCAATGGTCATGGTGGCTCTTTCACAGCCATAGAGCCACTGACTAAGACGTGGTATTCTGAGTGAGCTACATTGGTTCCAGCTGATTTGGGATGGTCTTTCTGTAAACGACTCTAGGCATTGCATAACCTGTTATACCGGGATGTAGCCCAGTGGTAAAGTGTTTGCCAGGCTTTTATGAGGCCCTGGGTTCTTACCTACAGCCCTGCAAAAACAAAACACGCTATATGTTGATGGCTTCTTGTTCCTACCAACCTCCTTAGCAGCTCAAGGAAAGTAGTTAGTGGGATGTAATCAACCTTACCTGTGGGTCATTCTTGGCAAATGCATGAGTAACTGTTACTACCTTGCTGGCGGTTCCCCTCCTGCCCACTCTGCGCCTGTATGCTTCCTCCAAATCATGTTATATAGCAACTTCTCTGTCACTAGCCTATAAGCTTGGGGGGGGGGGGGGGGTGGCTGCACACCCATGGGTATTCAAGAAGAGTTACTGGAAATAATTGGATAGAATAAGATGCCAGAAGAAAAATGCCCCTTGCTTTATTGCTACTAACAATAAAACTCCCTCGCGCAAACCAAAGCAGATGTCGATGCCATGTTCAGTTATGGCTCAGGGCTTGGCAAGGGATCTGAAGGTAAAGTTTGCTCAGGAAATCCACGCTGGCAGCAATTGTAGCAAATGTGCAATTTTTCATCTTAAAATCAATGTCCTTGGCCTTGGAGGGTGCAAATAAAACTTTTCTTCTTTAAACACAAAAAAACCAAAGGCTTTATTATCTCAGGGAGACTTTGTTATCGATCGATATCTAGGTTATTAAAGTAACCTAATTGAATACTAGAAGGGATTGGACACTAGAGGCCACAGGAACAGTTTTATCTTCATTATGGGGAATTTCTGTTGGCCATGTTTGTCAAAGAGGTGGTTAATTACGGAAGTGTTACTGAGTTGCCTTTGGAGCAGATGTGAGGAGATAGGGAAGAATCTCCTCTATGGATCCCACTTCCCAGCTCTTCCCCTTGAGCAGGGCCTGAAGAGACCATCAGTAAAACAGGACAGTTTGGTCGTGAGATAAATATTTAGCATGCCTTTTTAACTTTAGATGTTTTACTCTTCTTTAAGGACATAAAATGAAGGGTAATGTTAGCTAATAGCAAAATTTGTGTTTTATTATTTGTTTGTTTGTTGTTTGTTTGTTTTCGAGACAGGGTTTTCTGTAGTTTAGAGCCTGTCCTGGAACTAGCTCTTGTGGACCAGGCTGACCTTGAACTCACGGCCTGCCTCTACCTCCCGAATTCTGGGATTAAAGGCATGCACCACCACCGCCCCAGCCTTTTTTTCTCTCTTTCTTTAAGATTTAAATCATGCATATAGATGGTCTATCTTTGATGGGTACGAGCATGTGGGTGCAGATGCTCGTGGAGGCCAGAGAGGGCACCAGATCCCCTGGAGTCCCAGGCAGCTGTGAGCCACTGACCAGGTGTTTCCCAAAACAAGCTCTGGCCTTCTGCAAAGCAGCTGGTGCTCTTAACCACGGAGCCATCTCTCCCTTATTAACTGGGGGCACCTGAACGTAGAACTTTGGCGTGTGGAAGGCAAGTGCTTACCTCTGAGCTAGGAGCCATACCCCCTTTTGCTTTCAATTTGTGATCCTCCTGCCTCATCTTACACACAAGTACCTGGGATTACAGACCTGTAGCAACCGGGCCTGGTGCTGTTGGTATGTTTGTTATTGGTGTTTTGTTTGACTGGGGGAGGGGGGATATTATTTCCATGATCGGCGTGGAATGTTTTATGTAGCCCAAGCTGGTCTTGAACTTCTTGCCTCAGCCTCTCAAGTGTTTTGCACTTAGATGTGAAGCCACCAGAGTTGGTATTTGGTGCTTTTTACATTCCTTGGCCATCTGTGTATTCTCACAGGAGATGTCTGTTCTTCTTTCTTATTTACTTTTGCCCAAACTTTTGACTTATTTTGGAGGAATAGGTACCTCTGTGTAAACCCAAGCTGGCCTGGAACTCTCTATGGTCCCTAGGCTGGAAATTTACAGTCCTCCGTGTCAGCCTCAAGAATGCTAAGTCTTTTCTACTGAGCTGAGCTCAGCCCCCATGCTCTGTTGTTTTCACTCTCAGGGCCCATTGTGTATTCTTGGCTCTCAGTAATCCAGGCTGTTCCCTAGGGAACTGGAGGCCATGCAGGTTTTATTTGATTACCATTCCTCAGAGAGATTTTCCCAACTTTTCTCTTCACCCCAGCTTCTGCTTTTACAGCACTTACATAATACATGCATTACCTATCAATTTGCTTTTTGTTACTGCTTTCTTCCAATTTTCAGCTCTACCAGAAGCCTGAAGCAAAGCTTTGCTTGCTCTTTCTCCAGGGCCTAGTAGCACCGGTAAATAATTCTTTGCCTGACAGGATGAAGGGATGAATAACTGTAAGCTAAATGAGAAATTTACTTCTTGGTCAGGAGCTTTTTCTGACTTTGAATGCCCCCCTCCTTGGGAAGTCAATCTGATCAGGAAACAAAGTCATAAATCAAAACCTCAGGATGGCAGGAAGAGACGCAAAAGTAGGTGGTCACAAAGAGGACTGAAGAACCAGTGGAGGTGGTTAAATACTGGAAAATTTTCTCCCTGGAACATGAGCTTCTGGATTTCTGTCGGTTAGGGGAAGGAAATAATTTGCTCCTCACTGCTGTGGAATTCTTCCTTTTTTATTTTTTAAATGGGGGTCTTATATAACCTGACTGGATTTGAACTCCTCCCTAACTCCCAAATCCTGGAATGGACTGTCATGTACAAACCTTACCTGGCTTCCCCGTGGAGTTCAATATCCAAACAGCCACAGCACTTACCCGCAGTAAGATCTGGATACCTTACAGCTCAGTAAGTTCAGACCAAAATTAGCTATCCTTAACAGTTTACCAGTTGTTCTTCAAATGAACTCAGGGGGCCCAAAGCAAGAAGTCAGCCAGGTGCCAGTTCCTTTTTGTAGCTCTCTGGTGTCTGGAGTGGAAAGGAATTCCCTCTCCTATCTCTCTCGTCTCTCTCTCTCTCTCTCTCTCTCTCTCTCTTCTCTGGTTTTTAGAGATGGGGTTTCTCTGCATAGCCCTGGCTGTCCTGGAACTCACTCTGTAGATCAGGCTGGCCTCGAGCTCACAGAGAGATCCGCCTGCCTCTGCCTCTCAAGTCCTGGGATCAATGACGTGTGTCTCCACACCTGGCCAAATCATATTTCTTTGACATTTATATTTTGCTTTGAACCCAGTAGTAACGTTATGTATAGTAAGCCATACAAGCAAAAGAGGTGGAGCGGTCAGCTTTCAGTTTCATGGCTCTTGTTTCTAAGGCGTCTGCTTGGCTCTACCGCTCTCAGAACCGAGGCCTCCAGGAGTTCTGAGTTACTGCTGTTGAGAGACAGGCAGCGCTGAAATGCTTTCTCATGGTACCTTGTAGTGATGTGTGGTGTAGAGGAAGCCTTCACCATCACCAGGGTTGATGTAGCAAGTGGGCGGCGGCTCCCATCAGCCTCCCACCTTCTGCTTGTAAGGATTTGGCCTGTGACCATCCCTTCCTTTCTCCAGCATTCTAAATTCCTGAGAAAAGCTCCTGCCTCGCTATTGGCCGTTCCGCTCTTAATTAGACCATCAGGTGTTTTAGACAGGCCAAGAATCACAGCTTCACAGAATTCATAAACAAAAGCAACACATCTTTACATCATTAAACAAACATTCCACAGCCTAACAAAAGTAACACACCTTAAAATATTCCCCAACACCCTTTCACCTCAAGGAATGTCCCACTCCATATGTCAATCAAGGTTGTCCTCAGTCAGCCCTCCACTTCCCAGTCACCACGAGACCAGCCTGCAGGCTGTTTCATGGGAGCTTGAATTCAGTCTACACACACACACACACACACACACACACACACACACAGACAGACACGCACACACAGATTATAGGACACACTGCTGGGAACTCTAGGTTGCCTCTCACCAATACTTAGGTCCTGTAACCCAAATACGAGGCTGGTTGGGATAACCAAACTTGCTTTTAACAGAATGCCTGAGAATGGTTATTTTGTAAAGAAGGGTTATTTGACTTCTAAAGGCTGGGGAGCCCTAGGTGATAGCGTTGGCATCTGCTCAGTTTCTGGGGTATGGATATATGTGTAGGTGCATATGTTCATATATGTATGTGTGGAGGCCAGAAGATAGTTCAGGTGGCTTTCCTCAGGGGTCCCCTATTTTTTGAGACAAGGTCTTAGGCTTGCCAGTGAGCTACAGGGATCCCCCTGTCTCTACCTTCTCAGTGCTTGGATTATAGGCATGTGCCACCACGTCCAGCTTAAAACCCTCTTCTTGATGGGGTTGGAGGATGGTTCAGCATAAGAGCATTGCCTGTTCTTCCAGAGGTCCTGAGTTCAATACTCCGGAAACCACATGGTGGCTCCCAACCATCTGTAATGGGACCTGACACCCTCTTCTGGCCTGCAGGCATACATGTAGACAGAACACTATACATAATAAACAAATCATTAAAAAAAATCTCTTCTTGATAAATGCCAACTTGGGACTGGGAAGATGGCTCAGTTGGCAAAATTCTTGCTGTTTAAGGATCTGCGCTTGGATCCCTTGTGCCTGAACGGAAACTGGGCACGGGGGCTAGAGAGAGGTCTCAGTGTTAACCCACTTGCTATTCTTGACGAGGATCCCGGTCCATCTTCCAACACCCACATGACAATTGACAGCCACCTGTAACTTCAGTTACAGGGGATCTGGCACCCTTTTCTAACCCCCACAGACACCAGATATGCACACGGTACACATGCATACATTTAGACAAAACACTCATACACATAAAAATCTAAAAAGAAAAAGCCAGGCAAGTGACATGTGGCTATAAATCCCAGCACTGTGGTGACCAGAGCATCCTTGAGGCTTACTGCTTGTTGGGGGCTGTGGACCCCCAGACCCTGAATTTCCTGTAAAAAACGTGTTATGCTTGCAGCTGCTCTGAGCAAAACAACTTGTTTTCCTGTGTTTGCAGCTGCTCTGAGCATGAGACCCTCAGGAGTTCCTGATGGCAGGGGAGTGGTTTCTGGTGGATTTGGCTGGGGTAGCTATCAGTTAAGAATCCCTATATAAGCTGCCCTGCAACACAATAAAGAGGGCATTCTTGAGGACTTTAAAGGTGACTCGTGTCTCTGTGTATTTCAATCTCCGGGTCCCTTGTCCAACTCGCAAACCGCCCCGTAGTACAGGCGTAGTGTGTAGAGCACAGAGCAGACGTGACATTGCTTTTCAACTAGTTTAGCCAAATTGGGAGTTCCATGTTCCGCGAGAGACCTTGCCTTTAAAAAATAAACTGCATCCCTGGCCTGACTCATGCTACAGACCTCAAAATGGATGGCAGAATATAAGACTTTTTTTTCCCTGCTATGTAGCCCAGGCTAGCCTTAACTCACAATTCTCCCTCAGTCTCCTAGTGTGTGATTACATGTGTGCACTACCACGCCTGGCTAGGACTCATTTTTATTTCAAACAAAAATATTTGCTTCCCTCAGGGCACGGCACAAAGTCCAAATGCCTGCCCAGTAAATCCTCGGTGAACAATGGGCTGGAAAGCCACTTAGCCCACGGAGCCTGCTGAAAGAAACTGCAGTGAACAGGACCATGGAAACGGCACAAACAGCAGCCGCATTAAACCACCAGATACATGTTCATTTTGCATATCTTTATTTAAAAAAAGTATAGGAAACGAATAAGATGTTATCTAAAATGTCTCTACATTAAATAAATTATTTTCACGTATGCCTGCAGAGCTAACCTGCACTGAGGTTACAGCTGATGGACTCTGGCTTGTCCCCAGGAAGAGCCAACCTTTTCCTTCCATATGCAGCCACAGGACCAGCCGATGGGTGCAAAGGCTGGATCAGCAGAGGAGCCAAGGTGGAAAGGCACTGGGCTGCACACAGTGAGAACCAACACATGAGAGTGATCTCCCCAAGGGGCACTTGAAAGGCAGAAGTCAGCGGAGAACTGCCCCCCAGCATGGTGACTCCAAGTGAAGGAAGGGGCCACAGCTGCCCCTGACCTTCCTGGAGGGTGGGTAGCACCTTGGGTAGCTGGGTAGGAGTTAGAGGAAAGCTTTCAGAAAGGAAAGATGCATGAGCAGCACCTGGAACATGGTTAAAAAGTGAACCCTCCTTTCCGGAGAGAACTCAAGAGGTCTTGGAGTTCAAACCTTCCAGGACCCCTGAGTTCACTGTCTCGGAGGCTTCATGGGCCGGATGATGAGATACCTTTCCAAGGTCCATGTCCTGAACATTATGAAGCACATTTATTTCTCAAAGAAGGCTTACCAGAGATCCTGAACTCTGTAGTGTGCTAAGCTACACTAGCATGGCTTTCTCTCTTGATCAAGGCAAGAGGGACTTCCCCTGTCTCCTCACTCTGTGATGGGAGGTTCGCCCTTTGCCTTTCATACAATTCAGAGTCAGTTTACAGTTAAAGCACATAGCTTCAGAGAAGAGGCAACAGGGAAAGATATGTCTACATCTATATATAGGTATATAGATATATAGATATTTGTTTTTGTTTTTTTTCGAGACAGGGTTTCTCTGTGTACACCAGGCTATCCTCAAACTCAACAGAGATCCACCCATCTCTGCCTCCTGAGTGCTGGGATTAAAGGCGTGCACCACCACTGCCCAGCTTAATTATGTATCATTAAAGGATCAAATTATTCTCAAAATTTGTTTAAATGTCGAAGTATTGCTGCAGCCGAGAGAGCCACACACCACACTGCGCGGCTCATGGAAATTTCTCTTACTCCTAGGAGTAGAGGACAAGGGGGTCATTTCTGCAGGGGGGCAGCTGTATGTAGTGAAAGAGGACTGGGAAGTCTTTAGCGAGTAAAAAATACACACATGCACACTCTTCTGGCTGGGTAGGTCTAGTGTAGAAACCAAAAACGCAGACATACGAACCAGGTACCACGAATTCAAACCACTACACTAGATCAAAGAAGCTTCGTTTATGTTTTAAAAAGAGGGTCTGACATGGACCAGGAAGGCCTCCAACTCACTACACACTTGGCAATGACCTTGAAATATGATCCCCCTGCATCGACTTCCCTGGTGTTGGGACTGTAGGTGTGTGCCATCATGCCTGGGTCTATGCGGTGCTGAGGATGGAGCCCAGAGCCCTGTGCATGTCAGGCAAGCATTCTGCCAACTGAGCTGTACCCCCAGCTCCACATCCAACTTCTTAAAACACAAAGGACCACCAAATAAATACTACTACTGTTACTACTACTACTACTAAAAAAAGCACACAGTCATTTTCATCCAGAGGACCCCAGTGAGAGCAGACCTCAAGTTCACCTTCTGGCAATCTGCTAGTCTCTGCTTCTTAGCACTGAGAATCCAGGGGTCACTGTAGTGCTGTCTGGGTGTCTCTCTTCTGTCACTGTGGCCAGCCCCAGCACAACCTGAGTTCAGGAAACCTGAGCTGTTGTTGGCATCCCCATCAGAAGCCATGATTTGCTCATCACTGGAAGGAGTCTGCCAGGAAATCAGGAGTCAGTGGCATCTTGCAAAACCTACTCTTCCTTCAGTAGATTGCTCTGCCATCTGACTGCTGTTTAGGACTTCTCAACGCCTGGTGCCACATCTCAGCAAAGTCTTTGGAATGGGGCCAAATTATTCTTCTGTCTCTACTGGCCCTGTCTCCACTGGCCCCTGGGTGCTGAGTAAGGGGATGTCCGTCTCCCTGACACCTATCTCCCCCTTGCTGGGGTGTGAAAACGTGTACGGTTCACTCTCAGACTCAGGAGGGCTACTTGGGGCTGGCTCATCCGCAGTGAACTTTGCGGTTGGGGTCCTGGAGAAAACTGGGGGTGGGGAGGGGGGACAGTCCCCCATGGGGCCCTGGAAGGGCCGGTAGGTGTCCACCTCTGGCTGGATGAAGGATCCACCGGAGTCTTGTAGCAGGTGTCCGTACACCATGGTGTCGTCGATGACGGCGTACACATGGGAGTCATTGTCCTTCCGTCTTTTCGGGAACTTTTGAGCCTGGGGCACCTGAGTATTGACATTGCCGTTGTAGATACCCACAGCAGGGCCCTTGTTGACCTTCTTCCTGTTTGTAGAGGACACAACAGAATGTGTCAGATGAGTGACATCTCGCCCCATCCCTGAAGCCTATTAGCATTTGAAACTGAAACTGTCTTAGGGACTACTCGGAAGCAAATAGCTGTTGTCTCAGGTTTCCAAGGTAGAAATGGAGGAATCATAAATGGAAGAGGTGGTTTAAATGATTGTGTTTGGACTCTGACAGACTCCAGGAGAACCAACAACGGAGATAACCTTGTAATCCCCCCTTCCTTCCCAGTAATAGGGATACACAAGCCTTTCTAAACCACATCAGCTCAGCATGCCCAGGTCAGCCTTCTAGAACACTCAGTACTAGCCTGTACTAACGCTGCTGCTTCCCTCGCACAGAGCGAAACTCATTAGCTAATTCCTGTTAATATCCACGACTCAGGGGGAGAGAAGGCTACAAATAGCCAATTTTCTGCTAGAGCTGAGGTCAGAACAGCTCATCATTAGCTGAGTGGCTGGGCACACAGCTCTGTCTTCACTGAACAAAGCAGCCAGGACTTAGACAATAGCTGACTCAAGGAGGTGGTCAGCCCAGTTAGCATAATGGGCAGCAGAATGCAAGGTCTGGCAGCTCACTAATCCTGGGCTGTGCTTTGTGAGGTAAGAATCCATCTGGCGTTGACCAGCTCTCCGGGCTCTTGCATGTGCAGATGTCCCTTCCCCATGTTCTCATAGTGCCTGGCTTTTCCTTCAACCCATGAATTGTAGAAATGACTGTCTTGCCCCTGGTTTATCCCCAGTATGTTACACGCATGGGTCCCAGTGCCAAGGAAACCCACAACAAGCACCCACAGCAGGAACAAGGTCAGTGTCACTAATTCCCCTTGTCCTTGCAGAACCTGCCCCTGCACGCGCGCTTGCACACACACACACACACACACACACACACACACACACCACTAAGGGGCACAGGCTTCATAGAAGCCCATCAGACAGCAGCCTTGTGCAGCTGGAGACCACAGAAAGACTTCCTGTACTTGCAAGTGTCAGGTCGATCGGGAAGGGTTTGGAGAAGGAAGCATGATGGCTGGACTCTTCCTCTTAACCAAATCCCTCCTCTCCACTAGGCACCTGGGGACTCAGGGTTAAAAGCATGTCTCCCACCTGAGTGGGACATGCTGTGTACCTCAGACAAGGAAGTTTCTTCCTTTCCTATGTTTTAATGTGCTTTT